>NC_134949.1:5629950-6251450 GCF_965638725.1 Aptenodytes patagonicus | reverse complement strand
TAATTCTGGCTATGGGGAGCCTAAGGTAGGATTATGAAGACAGATCTGCATAGGTTTCTGCCGAGATGTGGTGGAATAATCTGTATGCAGCCTGAATTCTGGCCAGTTCAGGCTGCTGTGAGATGGAAAAAGTACAGTCACAATAACTTTTGCATCTCAAATAAAATGTGTGCAGGCCTATTGTTCTTATGAATGAATGCCCTCAAGCCATTTTAGTGGGGTTTATTGGGTTTTTTTTGTTGTTTTTTTTTTTTTTTAGTAGCTTGTACACCTTTCTTTCTGTAAATGAGGGCACAACAAGCAGGTGCTTTTTTGGGTAGCTGCAGTGCTGCCTAGGATTACCCTGTGAGTTCTTGATGTTTTTTTAAAAGCCTAGACAGAATACCATGAATATATAAACATTACAGATTATAATAAGAGGCTGAAGGAGAAAATACATTTTCTTCAAACTTAAATACTGATATTTTTTCTTTTTTTTTTTTTTTCTTTTCCAAGTGTCATTTGACAAATATCCACTCAGCCATAATTTTGTAGCATCTTTTGTGCTGTAAATGTGTTACCTCTTGGCAATATGCTTTATGAAAAAGAACTGCTTTCAAAGACCGGTTAATTATAATTATGTTAATGGAAGCATTTTTGTTTTGAGTGATGACAGCTGACTAATCAGGATGCAGGTCATTCTTTATATTATGGTTAGGAGAGGTCAAGGGCTGCACACAGTATCCATAAAATCCCATCCTGGTTAACTGCTCCTTCTCATACCAACATATTTCATCAGGTTGGTAATGTGTGCATGATTTCTGTATTCCCTACGATTCTGAAGTTAAGGAAGAAAAGCAAAATTGAAGAACATCATCACGCGCATATTGCTTAGCAAACTAGCTGTTGAAGATGAAAAATGCTTAGCAGAAACTCACTTGATATGCACTGAATATGTAACACTACTTTTCTCCTCAAACAGAATCTACTTAAATTGTTACACTAAATTTATGACATGGTTTGTTTTTCGTTTACCTTGTGTGTCTGCGTTGGAATTGCTGTGAACTTTCAGTTGGTGAATATCCTTGCCCACAGTTTGTGTTTTGTTAGGAAGTGGTCTAAAAGGCGGCAGTTGTAGTGACAGATTATATGGAAATATCAGTTTGGTTTCGTGATTCAAAGGTAAGAGTGAACTATAACCATGTTATCGCTCCTGAGTAGCAGATAAAATTACATGATTTAGCTAGTTAGTGTGTTTTGTTTCTTGAAGTCTTTTTGATATTGCCACTTTTTTAAAGCAGGTTTAGCGTTACTGTCTTCGTAGATGTATAAATTGATTTGAGGAAAGAGAAATAGCAGCCACAAAGCTTACTGTATAATTCGTCTAAGTTGGTTACATTGTTTATCGTGAATACCATGGCCCTGCTTCAGACTTGCACTGTTTTCTTTACGTCGCACACAGGATGTTTAGTAAACTTGTTTACATCTTCCTAAATTAATTTTAAAGCTATGGGCTTTTTTTCAGTTTCTTTCTACATGACAATTTCCCAAACAAAGAAGAGAGGGGAAACTGCTGTGCATACCATCTTTGGAGATTATTTCACGTTGGGGGAGGCAGGTGTGTGTGAAAATGATTTCTAGTCCTGAAGTTCTTGTGTGTCTCTCTGAAAAGCTCGGAGCAGGCTTCAACTGTTTAAAATACCCCTACCATTGGTGGAGAGGGAGATACTGGTGACCATGGGATGAAAGCCTTTCTAATGGCTATTCTTCAAACTTTAGTAGGTACTGGTTTTGTATTCTCACCAGAGTCTGCTAGACCTGCAAATCATCTACTAGTCCTTTTCCAGTTAGTCATCTTTGTTACCAGCAGGACAAGGGATAGTTTCGAAGAAAAGGGAGCAGTAGGGAATAGCTGTAACCCTTTCCTGGGTGTTAATTCCTAGCCATTGAAGTGCTCCGTTTCTTTTTTTAAGTAATTTTGACAGAAAAGGAAGTACAGAGCATGCCTTCTATTCCTTTCTCTCTTCCTCTGCTCCCCCTTCCCCACCGTTACTCTTTGTCAGTCCACCATGCTCTCCTTATTCCAGCACTTGAGAACCTTGCTGTAGAAATGAGATAATCTAGTTAGTTAAAATAGTTCAGTTAAAAACCACCTTCAGGATCTGCAAGGTATATGTGTGCTTTAGTTGGTTAAGTGGATGTTATTACTGAAGATTTTATTCTACCTTACTCCTTTATTCTCCCCCCCCGTTTTCTTTTTTCCTGTCCTTGATACGTGTATGTATAAAGACCATCAAAAGTTTAGTAGTGCTCTAGAGGTAGTTGTGTTCTTCTGTGAACCATAAACTCATAAGTCAGCTTTTCAGAGGAAATTTGCAATGTAATGTAGCTGTAAGTAGTGATGTTCCTTTTCAAGTTAAAGATACAAACTCAGACAAGTTGTTTGGTAACCCAACTAAATAAAGAACACATCATGGCAAGATAATAGTGGGAAAGTTCTTACAGCAGGAATTTTGAGGACCGGATTATTAAGTAAAGAACCTTCAGGTAAACTTTACCAGACAACCCTGCATTTCATGTCTCTTATTTAAACGTTTTGAAATTACAGTTGTTCTGGAAACATCTATTTATAGTAATCTTTTCCTTCCAATGTATAAAGTCATTTGTCTGAAACCTGGAATTTAAGTTTATGTACAGGAGTTAGAAATTATTCTTAACATAGAAAGTTGGTAGTTCTGTTTCTAATGGTTTGAAGAATCCTTTTTCAGGAAGAGATAAATTACAGCTGCACAGTATGTCTACAAGCTTTCTATTGAGTGGACACTTGAATATTTGCAGGGTGGGAGAAGAAATCAGACAACTTGTCAGAGAAAATGATTTTAGTTGTCTTTGTTTTGCCAAACCAAATACGATAGTACTTGGGGTTGCTATAACTTCTGGCAGAGGTGGATTAATGGGCAGGCTGTAAATGAGACTGACATAATAGAAACAGTTTGTCGTGCCTACTCTGTATGTGTTTCAAGAGACTGACATGCATGTGGATAAATACGCCAGCAAATCCAAAAATCTGAAACGCTTGTGATCAGCAGCTGGAAATGGAAAGAGATGACCTCTCCCCCCCACCATCTAACGCTTAGGCAATGGGAACAGAAGGTCTAAAGGCCAGAGAATACGTCTTGAGGTGCCTCGGTTGTGGCCTGTGGTTTGTTTTAATGTTATGTTTTTTGGAAAATGTAGTTGGCTTCCTAAATCGCTTTCTCTGTGTAGGCAAGGCCTCGCAACGCTGTGTAGGAATTTGATTTCCTAAAGCGTTCACAGAGCCTCTTCAGGGCTGACAGCTATTTAACGTGACCGTATAAAACACGATTTATCATAAATTTTTTTTTTTTGTTAGCTCTGTAGAGGCTTTGACAGAATGCATTTCTGAAGTGCCTTTGTACATTTTCCAAATGGCATTAAAAATGTTGTGGGGCACGTACTACAATTTATCTGCTTAAAATTACCTGACAGAAGTAATGATAATACCTTAGCTGAAACAGTTCTCTGGGCCTCTGGTGATGGGAAAGAGAAGAATGCCTGAAATACTCCAAGGATTTCCAGTGTGCCTCCCGGTGTGCAAGAATTCCTGTCACGTACACGGGTGTCAGAGGTGTGTGTTCAAGGGGGGAGAAAAGGAACTGAATGACTCTCTTTAGCAGGTGCTTGCTTGTGCCTGATGGAGTTTAGCAAGCCAGATTTAATTTTAATTCTGTTAGTAGGTCTGACGCTGGCTCTACGCTGCACCGATAGCTCTCTTAAAGCATTACATGAAATTTCATGAATTGAGACAGACTTTAAAAGAGGATGCAGACGCGCTTCTTAGATACTGAGCCTAGGGGAGTACGTTGCATCTGTCGGCATTCATTTCAAGTGGTGTTTTCTTTAGTTACTTTGTGGTGTGAATGTTTCCTTTAAACTTTATTTAGAGAAATTGGTATGCATTTTCTGCAGTAAATAATTTTAAAATGTTCTGGAGAAATACATTTAGGACTGCTTGCAGTTTTTTGTCTCCTTATGCTGAAGTCACTTTAAATCCATCACCTCAGCCTGTAGAGTGGTCAGGCAGAAATCTTTCTGTGAAGGTAGATCAGTTCTTCCTGCATCAGTTTTGCTTGAGCATACTGAAGACAGCCATGTAATAACATGTAGTAATGAAACCTGTTGGAATTTTAGAGGAGCATCTAGCCTCTTTGATCTTGCTAACGAGCAATGATTCAAGTGCTACAGATTGTAAAGGATCTGGTGTCACCAGCAAGACGGAGAACAGATGCTGCTAAGAAAGGTAAGAGCAGCACTGGGATATGTTCTGAGTAATTTACTGTAAATCAGAAATATTTTGGAGTTCGGTTGTAGTTAAATTAGGTGTGTACTTGATACTTAATGTTCTTTGTTGTGGCATGTACAGCTGCCATATTTTGGCTTTGAACTATATTAAGCCTAATAATTATCGTTTTGCAACTGCAGCTTTCCCAAAGAGAATCCCGATGACGTTTGTTATGCTGAAGACGGAGTTTATGTGAGCATTTGTAACTGCTACTGTTCTAAAAATCTTTTCTGTATTTTTCTGTGGTAAAAATGTTTTTCTTGCCCGGGTATCTCAGGCTGTGAAAATAGCAACCATGTTCTGTGGAATCCCATCAGAATAGTTTTTAGAGTCTTAACATTTTTAAATGAGAATAAGAGCAAAAATAGGCTGCTTTAGTGCTTATGGAAATGAGAAGAGACTGAAAGTACACAGCTGCACTGCTGTTTAGGTTTTGCAATGAGATTATTTCTAGATTACAACTAACTTCAAAATCCGAAATGGCTCTTGCAAGTGTACAAAACATTGCTTGAAATAGTCAATTATTGTTTGAAACTAATTGATGTTAAATGCTTTTCTTGTTCTCTTCAGTGTGTTGAATGTTTGTTGGTTTTTCTTCGCTAAAGTAGTGCCATCCTTTCTGGTATCTGGCATACTTATCTAATTAGGAACTGATTAAACACTTTTTTTTTTCATCTCTACTTTTACATCTTAATTATTTGCAATTGCTAAATATGTGGTTTGTAGAGGAACTAAATAATTTGTAGAGATGTCTTAAAAATTGCATTCCTTTCTTACTAGAATTAATTTTCTAGGACCACTTTAGTTTGTATTGAATAGGTCATGAATAATTTAGGATCTACAGCATCTGTGTCTGCCTGTTACTATGTCATTGTTCTGTTTTGCCCTTACATGTAATGTGTGGCTATAGGCAAGTACTTTTATTTTAACTCATTCATCTAATAACATCAGGCTGCTGTAATTCTAATGAGTTGGTTAATGAAACACCTCTGTAAGAAAACAAAATGAGTGAAGGTAGAACTGGGCTCTGCTGTTATCCTCTTATTCTGGAAAAAAAGGCATGCATTTCATAAAACCAAGCTTCCTAATTATTCCTTTAGATTTTGCAGTGATTGCTTGAACATCCCACCCAACAGTTTTAGAATTTCATCAGAGTGAATTACTCGATTTCAGTTCTCTATTCACTGTTCATTTTTTGATTTGTGTACTTACGCTCCACTAGTTACAGAGAAGAGTGAAGGGGACAGGAGTTCTACTTGTCTGTTCTGCGTGTAGCTGGCTAGTCAGGCTTGATTTTTATAGAAATAGTGTAAGAACTGGTTTAAAAAGATGACACCAATAAATATAAAAAAAAAATTGTTTATTGGAACAGATTCAATAAAGTTGGAAGGGAAAGCCTTGAAAAACATAAGGAAATGCTCATTTTCTCAGTTCTAAAGCTTTGAGGTTTTTTTCTCTCCATTTGTTTTACTCCCTTGTTAAAAGACAGCAATTTTGGGTCATTGTTTGGGCGGTATTTTCAGGTTGCTAGTCACTGAGCTAATTAGGTGTTAGCTCTTACAGAACTTGGTAGTACATTTTGACAAGCAATATTAAGATCTTAACGTTAAAAAAAAATTCAAACATTCTGAAGAAAACATTTACAAAAAGATGCAAGATGCCGACAGACTTCTGTGGTAAATACAGCAATTTGAGTAGGCATTAGGTGGTTTTTTTTTTTTCCCACAGCAAGCAACATTAGGCATCTGGTGTATGCGAAGGACTGTATTCTACAGAAATGACTCATTCTCATTATTGTTTTCAGTAAATGGAAAAATGTATTTGTAAAGGAAGAGTTGCTAGGAAGCCCAGTGTGAATGTGAGGTGAATTCATTGAGACGTGAGGGATGGTATGTGAAGTGTTTACCAATGTGCTTTCAAATTGGCGTTGGTAAATGGTAAAGGTTTTTAATCCCGCTTCTCGGGCGCATCCTCTTCTTCCCCTTAAAAAGAGTGTTTATCATTAGAATATAATTTATTGGGTAGAAGTCTGAAATTCATTGTTTTTGACTTGTGTGAAAATTTTCTGTAAAATCTCTGTCCCTTGTCATGAAAAAATAGGAACTCAAGAAACTGAAATTGAAAATAACTGAGCAGATACTTGCAGAAGGGTCACTGCACGTGGAGAGTGGAGGAGGAGCGTAGCCTTCAGTAGGGGCCTAATGTGCACTCAGGAAACAAATGTTACAAAGCAGTGTAATGTATTAATTGCATATTTCATGTGTTGTACCTAGTTTAAAACTTTTCTTCTTTAAGATTGAATGAATGTTCTAACCATATAACTATTTTTATAAATAGTACACAAGGTCGTGGGGGAAAGGATTCCTCCGGCCTCCTATTTTCACAACATTTATTTTCAGGCTGAGACCTAGAAACACAGTTACTAGCCAAGAGAGTGTCTTTCTGCATCCATGGTTTAACAACAGAAGCTTGTTATAAGGTCTATGGTAAGCATAGCTACTATGGAGAAGAAAATTCAATCCCTGCAGAAGAAATTCCTGCAGAATGTTGTTTAAAAGAAACCCATTATTAACATTTCATGGGTTGCGATGTGGATTTAATGGGACAGTTGAACAGCCTGCCAAAGTTGCTGAGTGTAATTGTTTTTTTACAGGCCAGAGTTTGTTTTCATTGTGGCTGTGACCCATGCCACTAGTTAAATTAAATTTCATTTTCCGTCTCATAAGAGTGTGATAAGTAGGTGGTTTACAAATACAAGACTAAATCCTGCAAATAGGCAGTGTGAGTATGAGTATCCACCTTGTCTCCCAGTTGCAAGTCCTGTGGTTGTGGTTTTGTCTTTAGTCTTTGACTGTTGAGGCTGACATCAGAAAATCCTTCAGTAGCCCTCTTAGGTTCTTGCTTAGTGATACATGCAGTGAGCTAAACAGTAAGTTCTGGTTTATAATGTCTCACATTTCCATCCTTTTTTTAAGTCTTATTGTGCTGCTTAAAACTTGAATATTTTTTTTGTTTTGTTTTTAAAAGAAAACCCAGCCTGTAATTGTGTTCCATAGTCTTCCAATTGCAGTGAAGGCTGAATGTGTAGAGGTGGTTTTTTTTTGCTTTTTATGGGTTTTGTTTTTGGGAAAACCCAGACTCTTACCATATTTAGATAACGTCAGGTCAGTTAAAGGAAGAACTTGCCTCTAGTCCATTTATTGTCAAAGGGATAACACTTTACATGCTCCGCAAGTTTGAAGGTGAACATGAAGTGGTAAAGAAATTTTGAAGAGGTTGCCGTAATTTTATTTCATAAGACTTGAATTTCTTAAACAATTTGTGAAATTGAAAGTCTGTCTTTTGGATAAAGTCCTAAATCATGCCAGTATAAAATTCTCTTGATAAGCATTCTAATTCAAAGCCAAACATTTCACAAGATCTGAAACCTTTCTGAATTTTAAAAAATAATTCAAATGTTACTTCTCCTAGAGAAATCCATGTAGAGTATAAATCTATTAATTATTTTCTTTTTTCTGTCACTGAAATCCTGGTTGAAATCCAAGTTGCTTAAAATTAATAAAGAAATAGTCATGTTTACTTCTTTCCTCCCTCCTTCCTTTTACAGATGGCCATAGCAGAACTTAACTGGCAACATCACCTTGATGTTAGGATATAAAAAGAGACTTTGTATTAAAATACTTCTAGCAGGTGGGACAACTAAATCGAAATCATAGAATTAAAAAGGTGTGCAGTGTTTTAGTGTAAGAGATAGATACCTGAGAGAAAACTTTGGTTTGAGTTTTTTATGGATTGCCAGAGCAGACATATGTTTGGTCACTGCAAGCCACAGATAACGCTCATCAGGAATCCCCTGTATTTCTTTAGGTGGTATATCTTATCGCAGCCTTTGAGGTTTCAGACAAAGCTTATGGATATCTTCAGTTTCAAAGATAATTTTCATTCTGGAAATGTGGGCCTACGAGGTATGTAAACGGTGGGCCAGACAAGGATAATAATGTTTAAATGTGCCAGTAACAGCTCACGCTTCAGAAGTTACTGCCTGAATTCACTTGCAGATGGTACTGTGGTAGAACCTTATATTTCAGACTTGGACTTGGCAAGAAATCTGCTGTCTTTTTTTGGTTTCTTTCTTTTTGGAATGGACTGAGTTGATTAGTTGCAAGACAGAGAAAATAAAATAAAGGTCCCACATCAAGTAGCCATGGTATTTTCTCATTACCTTTGGTGTTAGTAGAGGAAAGGTACAATCAAATGCATTCCCTCAAGGCAACTAGTGAAAGCGGCAACTCTCTTCAGTCTCTTGATTTTTCTATTTGTTATAACATCTTTGCACAGGAGGCTGTGCAAAGCCCTCTTATGGGAGGTTTCAGGGTTAACTGAATTTCTCTTTTAATTTCTTTTTTAACTTCCTGCTTTCCTTCAGAAAAAATTACATACTTTTTCCTTTCTATTTCTTAGGATTTTTTTTAATTTAGTATTTTATTCTTAAGTGACTTCTGTTTCATATATGTGAGAAGCCATTTTTTACTCTAAATTTTTTTTTAAATTTTTTTACTTTTCAGTGTCAGCTTATAGGAATTTGCTTCACTATGTTAGAATTGCCCCACTTTTAAATACTCTGTAATGAACACTGTGTAGGAAATGTCTGTTTAAAATAAAAATCTTAGGACTTCTTGATTTTTTGCCCTGGACTCTCTTAAGAGCAGAGCTATATGTTATTGCAGTTTGCTTTCAAGTATTTCAAGTATATTTTCAAGTATAAGGTTTCACAAGCATGCACATGAGCTGATGAATGCAGCATGCAATGTAAAGCTTGAAAAGTTCCTGAGGAATTTCTGGGTCAAGTTCTTGACCATCATTGACCAGCATGTCATTTGTGCTAAGCTTGGCCCAATTTTTCAAGTTTTTGGCGTACATCGTGGCCCAACCTGCATCTTCTGTGATTCTTCCTTCAATCCAGGTGATGGAAGATCCTGATTCCTTTTCAGTCACAGGAGAATCTCATGTTCTTTTTGCTGAGCTCTGGATTAGTCCCACAAAGGGTTGTTGTATGCAACAACTGTCATGACAACTGGTAGTTTTTGTGTATTTGGATAGAGCAAGTGACATTATGAAAGGACATGCATGCTTTCTGCTGCAAACCAATAAGAAGATTATTTTTCTGAAGAAAGCTCTTCTGCCTCCCTCTTACTGCTGAGCCAGAACCAAAATACTGAACAAATCAGTAATGCTTTCAAAGATTGCTTAGATTTTTTTCAGGAGTATAAAAAAAAAAAAAAATACACTGGCTTTTTGCCTGTATCTCTTTGGTGCCAACTGCCTGTATCAGAATTTTTTTCCCATGGTCCTGATCTTGCACCTTTCCTCACAGGCTAATCATCTGTTATCTTCCAGGGAAACTGAACATAGACAATGAATGCAGCAGGACTGGATAACTTCTGGAGACTTTTTTTTTTTAAAAAAGTTGTTAATGAAACCCAAATGGTGTTCTGCATAAAATGGGTAGATGGAGATGGCTTTTTCTCACATTTAGGAAAAAAAAAAAAAAAATCAAATGGAATTCAGATGTTTGTTTTTGTCCCTCCTGGAGCTGCTTCAAGAATTCTTCCAGTTCGTGTGATTTTTGTTATACGTAGTTTTCCTCAATCTTTTCTTTGAAAAATAATAGCCTCTCATACCCTGCGGTGTCTTCTGATTGACAAAAACATTATTTAATGGTATTTTAGGTTGAAAGAACCCTAAGAAAAAAACTTCAGCTTCCTTGGACTGTATCTAGGAGGTAGAAAAATAAGTCTTCTCATTCAAGTGTACCTAGAAAAGCTGATGTGAAAAATCAGTATATTTAAAGGGTAGATGAGATTGTGATAATCTAGTGTGACCTCTTGCTTGAAGACGGACTATTGACTATAGTAGTTCCTCCATACAAGCAGTGTTACTACAGTTCATGTGAATATGAATGAAAGTTGGGTAGTCACGGGTGTTTTATTGTTGAAGGAATACCGTTATAATCCCGGTTGGGTATTTTAACTGAGAAATGCTGGATAGAAGTAAAGGTTTTCTAGACCTGTATACCTGTTCTCGAATTATTTTGTTTTTTAGAGGTAGAATGGACAGGGGAGATGAGCGATCTTTTGCTCATAAGGCCAGAATGTGGACAAACAGTAAATTTTATTTATTTATTAATTAAAATAAAGATGAACTTGGAAAGCTGTTCAATGAGCTGCCAACTCTGACAGCAAGGAGTTAAATCTTTTTTTTTGGTCATTAAATATGAAATTCTGCCCATGGCAGTCAAGACAAATTTATTGTATTCCGCAGCTCATCAGTATATACACACAGCTTCAATTCATTATTTACCATGGCTAAGTTTCTACCAATGTGGCAAAACTTAACTGTATTTCAACAGGCTTTACTGGTGTTACTGTATTTGTATTAAAGTTAGGCCTTTCGGCTGTGGTTTCACAGATAATTAATGCTAGTATAGATGACTCCTCTTAAAGATGCACTCCTGCCTTGCTTCTGCTGCTCATTTTGTCTCCTCATCCCAATTCAAATCCCTGTAGAGCTTCACAAGCATTTGTATAGCCATATAGTGATTTGAGAAGCTGATCCGAATTAAACTGTTCTTTCTTGTTGAGCTAGTTTTAATCTTGTTCAGTTTAACTAATCCAGTTGCTGATGCAGGTTCATAAATGTGCATGCCAGCTCAAAGGAGGAGCCAGCAGTGGGATGTGAGTGAATACATGGGGGCGGCCTTCCTTCAGTGCTGATGCTGGCTGATGCTAGTGTAAAGTGCTGCTGAGACTTGCTACTGCAAGAGTCTGAGGAATTCCACCTCAGGATGATACAAACGCAAGCAACTAATAGTACAGTTGGATCATTGAACAACTGGACACTCAGTGACTCATCTAGAGGATTTTTACCTAAAATATTCTATTTTTGTGGCTGGCATTCACTATTATTACTATTCAAAGTGAGAGAATTTCATGGGATGTACATACATTACGGCTTTTCTATGGCATTTCTTATCCTGACAATTTACTGCCTTTTTACTTTATTTAAATAAAAAAATGCTTAAAATATTTCATTCTTCTCATTTGTGTGATGCCAGATGCAGTGATTAAGAAAGGTCGCAGTGCCGCTTAGCCATATGTAGCTGTTAATGACTGACTTTAGTGTCTGTTTATTTGGTCTGATTATTAGGTAGGTAGCATCATTTAACAAAGTACTTAGATTTTGTATCTTGGGAATTGATCTATGGCTTCACAAAATTAATACAGACAGCCTGAATTTGATTTAGCTATAGAGGAACTACAGAAAAATGAAGTATTTCTTGTTCTTTCTTTATGCACTAAACGTTAGTCAACTGAAATGAGCTAATTTACAAGAAGGAAAGCATAACAAAGACAACTGATCTCCAGCATCATACCATAATTTGTTATTCCAAAATGTGTTGGGGTTTTCTTTGGGGGAGTGGGACCCTAAACCCGTGAATCGTCAACTGTAATATTCTCAAAAATCCTGAAATACACATTTAGGTTTCTTATTTGTAGCATATGGGAAATGTGGCAGCTTAACATAAGATATTCCTATAAAAAAGTAGGTTTGGAAAAGAATGAAGAGTAAGGAACAGTGCAGTAATGTAATAGGGGAAAACCACAACAGGTTCACAGTGACATTTCTGCTAGATGGGACAGAAACTCAGTTTGGTATAAATCAGCACAGCTGTGTTGGCATCAGTGAAGCTGATCTGACTTGCTCTGTGTGTGTGTTTTTTTTTTTTCTAAAAACAAACCCACAAAAAACACCCACAATAAAAAACCTTATTGTTTCTTTAGGGGTGTGTGTGTTTGTATGAAGCTATAGAGTTCACAATTCTTGTCCTGTAGATGAAACAGCACATTTAAAAAAAAATACTAGAAAGGAGCTGGTGGTGGTTTGTTCTCCCCCCCCCTTTTGTTCACTTGCTAGAATCGCTGACTGCTGCGGTTGTTTTTAATCCATCCAAGGATAGTCAAATGTAAAGTAACAGTGAGCTGCAAACCCTGGGCTGGTTTCACTGATATTGCAAGAGTCTCTCTCTCTCTCTCCCCCCCCTTCAGCTAATGTCAGAAATCTCAAATACAAGTATAGCTTTGGTTAAAATAGACACAAAATAGTAAAAAATGGAAGCAAGCAACATGCAAGCTAGAAAGACTACATGATGATACATGGTTGCTGTTGTTTATCCTCTTCTGGTAATAGGCCGTCTTGTAGTTTCGAATCCCGTGGGCGGTGGGATGCCCCTGTGTGGCCTTCAGAGCTTTTTACAGTTCAAATTCATTGGTTTGGTCCTAGCTACTGGTTCAGTAGAAACGAGGAACGAAGCCTCGTATTAAACCTCTTTTTAAAACTTGTAGTATTGAGGATTAATGTAATCTTTACCCGCTGCAGTATGCGGATGTGTGCTGTTAAACCCATCTGGACTTCTTAGTTTGTGTAAAGCATGGGACTGTTGCTGACCTGGAGTAGCAGTACTTGCATAAAATCACCCTTGTGATTTCACCGCAGCAGAGGGAACCTGGCAGCTGGGTGGAAAGACCAACTGAAAACAAGGTGGCTTTATTGGGTTTCTTGAAAGAAGAGGACAGCTGTGTGTGGGGAGTTAGGGATTCATTCAGGTATTTGCTTAATGTTTCAGAAGGTTAATGGGTTACATAGTTTTGAGCTTGAGCTGGTAGGATGAACGTATTTGGATTTCTAGTTTCAGTGATACTGAAACCGAGACTGCAAATGATTCTGTTTTGCCTGAGGCATTTGTCCAATACGTTCAGAATAGAGACAAGATCTCAAGCCTGGATCTGAACATGGCAAAAAGGTGTTTGTGTCCTGTACCTTTCTTTCTGTAGCTGCTCTTGTACTTTTATCATGATGTGAATTTTACAACTAAGCCCAGACATTTTAGCTTTGGATTTGGAGACTTTTGAGAAAAGGCTGGGAAGCTCTGCATGAAGGATCTAGAAAAACAAGCCTCATTCTCTGTCTTGCATTTTCATAGTTCAGGTGAACGTATTTTTCTGACCTTGATTTTGGTGAGATCATGGCAATTGTGCGTATGCTGTTTTCAAGTATGTACAACTTTTTTTTCTTCTTGTGGACTCGCAAAGTGTAATGTTGACATTATTTGACATACAAAGCATATTTTTTTTTTCTTAAAGAAAAACTTGTGCTGTTGAGATGTGCACACTTAAAGCAATGAGGGATCATCTAATTTTTTTTTGCCTTAAATTGTTGAGTTTCCAGTATTTTATCCTCATGCTTATGAAATTTGGAATCTAATGTTAAATATGAACGCTAGCATCCATGTTTATTGGTTGTGAAGCTTGCACAGAATTTATTTAATACACTTACAGCTTAAGAAGGTGACAATTTTGTTTGTTAAATTGCAGTGGATAGGAATAAGCAACAGTGCAAAGATAGATGCTAATAAGTTTGCCTGTTTGTTTTTAATAACTTAAAATTCGGTGAATATTTCAAAATGACAGGGTCTCAGCTGGACATTTTCTACAACAGATAATTATAGCAGTCAGGTGGCTTAGATAGTGTTTTGGTGTATATTGGAGATTCACAACTTTCCTGGACATCTTATCTGGCTTTGCCAAAATATTTTTATGTCCTTTTGAGCTTCTAGATCTTTTGGTATAGCTTGTAGGCAAAACATCCAGACTTCTCAAATCAGATAACGTATCCAATTTTTTTAGTTAGTCATGTCTAACAGGAAATAAAAATACTGGTTTCTCAGGGGAATAGGTTCCCCTGTTTCGTCCTTCTTGTTGCAAGTTCAAGCAGCTTCTTCTAAAAGAAATTGCCTGTCAGCATTAGTATTAAACTATCCATAAAAATGTTAATTTGAACTGAATTTCCAGATCAAACAGAAAACTTAATTAATGTCAGTTAATTAAATTCTTGGTGGAAATGAGAAAATAAGTACACAGATGCCCAAGACTGCTGCTGTCTCTTTGCTAATAAGGCAGCTAACGAAGCATTTTCTAGCTGTACCTGGAGGGGGCAGGTCCTTGGTGGGAATGATTTCCTCGAGGAACAAACCCTTCTACCTTCTGCATCACGTCCCAGGTGATGTAGGTTTCTTTTTCCTACTGTTATCTTCTGTAGCATTATTACATGGCAACATACTCAAACAAATAAAAGAAAATAGATATGAAGACACTTGATTGCACGCACTCCTTTCCAGGAGAAGAGCGTGACACCCATATCAGGAGTCATGGTTGTTAGTCACGGTCACTTAACTCTTCACCGCAGGCCGCCGTGATGAATGCGATATAAATCTTGGAACCTGCCAGCTACAAGGGCTCTGCATGCGCACGTGGGCTTTGTTGTAAAACGAATCCGGGCTCACTGACCGCAGCTATTGTGAGCAGATTCTGTCCATATGGAGAAGCTCATTGATATTCCGCTTGTAGACTTCTTGTTTGTCAGATATCACTGCAGTACCACTGCTGGATTGCAGGTGTTTTCTACTGCCGCTTGGAAATAGCTCGAGTGCATACTTAATGTGGAATCTGCAGTTTGAGCAATAAATCTACTAGAGTTGTTTGAAGAGTCATATAACTGTGCCTTTAGTCTCGGGGTGTTCTGAAGACTTTGGGGGTTTTGTAGCTTTTAAGCCAGGTACAATCTTGATGCACGCAGTTGAAACCACTTGTTCTTAGGGAGTGAAGGTTGCATGCAGTAGTTAGTTGTCGTGGTTTAACTTCAGTCAGCAACTAAGCACCACGCAGCCGCTCGCTCACTCCCCCCCACCCGGTGGGATGGGGGAGAGAATTGGAAGAGCACAAGTTAGAAAAACTCGTGGGTTGAGATAAAAACAGTTTAATAATTGAAATAAAATGATAATAATAATAATATGGTAATAATAATAATAATACACAAAGCAAGTGATGCACAGTACAATCGCTCACCACCCGCCGACCGATGCCCAGCCAGTCCCCGAGCAGCGGCCCCCCCGGCCAGCTTTCCCCAGTTTATGTACTGAGCATGACGTCACATGGTATGGAATGTCCCTGTGGCCAGTTTGGCTGTGCCCCCTCCCAGCTTCTTGTGCACCTTCAGCCTTCTCAGTCGGTAGAACATGGGAAGCTGAAAAGTCCTTGGCTAGTGTAAGCATTACCTAGCAACAACTAAAACATCGGTGCGTTATCAACTTTGTTCTCATCCTAAATCCAAAACACTGTACCAGCTACTAGAAAAGAAATTAACTCTATCCCTGCCGAAACCAGGACATTAGTATTTCTCAATCCCTTCCCACTGTGTGTGTGGTTGGGTTTTTTTGGTGGTTTTTCTTAATTTTTTTTTTTTTAAACATAACTGTTCTTTGTATGGCACTGTTGTGCTTTCAGAATGACACATTATTCAGCACTGGTGAGGCCGTGCCTCGAATACAGTGTTTGGTTTTGGGCCCCTCACTACAAGAAAGACATTGAGGTGCTAGAGCGTGTCCAGAGAAGGGCCACAAAGCTGGTGGAGGGTCTAGAGCACAAGTCCTATGAGGAGTGGCTGAGGGAACTGGGGTTGTTTAGCCTGGAGAAAAGGAGGCTGAGGAGAGACCTTACTGTGCTCTACAACTACCTGAAAGGAGGTTGTAGCGAGGTGGGTGTCGGTCTCTTCTCCCAAGTAACAAGTGATAGGACAAGAGGAAATGGCCTCAAGTTGCACCAGGGGAGGTTTAGATTGGATATCAGGAAAAATTTCTTCACCAAAAGGGTGGTCAAGCATTGGAACAGGCTGCCCAGGGAAGTGGTGGAGTCCCCATCCCTGGAGGTATTTAAAAGACATGTAGATGTGATGCTTAGGGACGTGGTTTAGTGGTGGACTTGGCAGTATTAGGTTTGCGGTTGGACTCGATGATCTTGAGGGTCTTTTCCAACCTAAATGATTATCACAATACAGATGCTCCATTCCTATGGCACATTAGCAGGTGGTCTTTATGTGATAGTAGTCTAATGCAGATATTAATGAAATATAAGTGGGATGGTAGGAAAAGAAATCTCTTTATTTCCCTTTGTTTTAATTCTTTGTGGAAAAATAGGTTTCTATTTAAGAATATAAAAATGAAATGTTTTTTTCTCAGCATTCATGTCATAGTGGTATCGGTGATGTCTGTACCTTCCTCTCCTTGCACAAGTGCAGGCACCAGTTATGTCTGAACGTGAAGCATTCAAAATATCATAGAATAGTTTGGGTTGGAAGGGACCTTTAAAGGTCATCTAGTCCAACCCCCCTGCTGTGATCCTTCTGTCCATAATTTCTCCAAAAGCAAGTGTCAGAGGCTTGTAAGCTATGGGTTAATCAGGTTGCACAAAACTTTCTGCATTTATTGACTGTCAAATATTTTTATTCCCTGGAAATTGAGAGGGGAAACGTTTGGTTTTTCTTTTCCTTGTTTTTAGATGGGACATATTTTTCTTTTGAGATTTATCTAATGTACCAGGCAAGAGTGATACATAAGCGGTTTGGGGGAGGGGGAACCTGAATGTGAATAGGCAAGTGTTCACCATGTCTGCTAGTCTACACTATGTGCTAGATTTTCTCCAGAAATATTTTGACTAAAGGGCACTCTTTTTCCATGCCATTTGAGGCCACTCCCTCTTGTCAGGAGTATTTTCCAGAGGTTAAGGTTAAGTTTCAGGCTTATTTTTAGAAATATATCCTTCAAAACTTTAATAATTTTGGTTCACTGATTCCTGTCGCAGTTAGAATGGAAGCGTAGCTTTTGTTGCTAAACCTAATTTTTGGGTGCGAAATAGCAGTAGTCTGAAGGAAACAGTTGTAGTACAGATCATGGGTCTCTGCTGGAATGTAAGAGGTTGCCTTGATCTGAGACTTCTTAATGATAGAAAAGGAAATACTGTTTGTAGTAATGAAGGGACTTTGGTAGCACGAATATGCTGTGGTCTTTCATAAAGAAATATTTTGTCTTTCATTTAAAGTCACGTTGTTTGCATTAGTGAAACAATTCTTCATCATTTTCAAGTGTTGGGTGTTTTTGGGATGCTTCCAGGGCTCCCCAGTGTGTGATATACTGCTGATTTCAGGCGTTGCACTTTGCTGTGTGGTGGATAAATGGCTGCACCATTGCTCTGTGTCCTAATTTTTCCTCCTAAAAAGAAAAAAACCTGACTAATCCTTCCCTTTTTCTGATGACAGCTGTACATTGAAAAGACCTTAACGTGTTCTGAAAAATTTCCTCATCTATGCTGCAGCTGCATCGAGTCCTGGAGCCACCATGTCTCATCACTCAGTAAAAGAAAGTGTTATGTTCACATACTGTTGTGTGGAGCGTGCGTTACACAAATCAAAGATACGTAGATCAGTAAAAATGTTTTTGTCAATTCTGTGCTATGAATTAGTACCCTAGTTAAGTTTTGAAATATGTGGGGTGAATGCTAATTTGGAGCTTGCCAAATCTATAGATGAAAAATAAAAAAAGCTACACAGACTCCAATTCCCATTACTATTTAGTTTATAGGCGTTGGAATGACCTTCTAAACTGTGCAGTGATAATTGCCTATTTTACATAATGTATAAAGCTTCACAGAAGAGTATTCATAGTGATGGAACATGTATTAAAAAATCATTGTCTGGTAACTAATAAGAATGTAAAGCCATTCTATAAATAGTGCACATAGGCTCTAAAGGGAAAAATGAGCAAATATGCTTAGGCAAATCAAAGGACGACTGGTTGTGCTGGGGCCCATGCTGTGTATTTAATGTAACAGCAGCCTATAGACTGTGTCCGTGTTAGCAAGTAGCATGGTCCTGTAGTAATAGATCTAGAGAGGAAAACTGAGGGTCTAACATCCCCCTGTGTTTCAGCAGATTTTTCAGGCTAGATCAAACCTTGGCCTTATTCTTTGGGCAGAACATAATTTAGAGTTAGGAGTGCATCTCGCAGATAGTTTAATCTGGAAGGAATCCGGTTTTTCACGCTTCCGTGTTGCTTCCAGCGCAAACTGAAGAACAGTACATAGACATGATCTGGAGATTTGCTCCAAAAGCACTCTTCCAATCTAAACTAAAATGCTATTTATAGAATTGCATGGAACATCAGTAGTCTTTTACCCCAGGTTTATGATCTTGATATTGGATAGAATATCTTAATGAGGTTTGTTTTTTTAAGAATAAGTGGAAGTTTTAGTAGTGTTGATATTTCAGGGGCAGAAGGGGGATCAAGAAATTGTGCATTAATGTATTGAAGACTGACATTTATGACTTGTGTTTGTATATGCTCTGCCTCTCAAGATTAAGTGCTAAATTCATTGGAAAGTTTCTAGTTGGCCACTATATTGGGCTTACGCAGCAAGGTTTTGGTAGCAGGGGCTGCAGAGGTGGTCTGTGTGAGGAGGGGCCAGGGGCTGCTCCCTATGTTGGACGTAGCCGGTTCCAGCTCGCTCCAAAATGGACCCACCGTTGGCCAAAGCTGAGCCCATCAGTGAAGCTGGTGACACCTCTGTGATAAGATATTTAAGAAAGGATAAAAAACGCAGTGCAGCAGTTGTGAGAGAGGAGAGTGAGAAAAATGTGTGGGAATCAACTCTGCAGGCACCAAGGTTAGTGAAGAAGGAAGGGGAAGGAGGTCCTCCAGGTGCCAGAGCAGAGATTCCCCTGTAGCCCCTGGAGAAGACCATAGTGAAGCAGGTTGTCCCCTTGCAGCCCATGGAGGACCATGGTGGAGCAGATATCCACCTGCAGCCTGTGGAGGACCCTGCACTGGAGCAGGCAGATATGCCCTGAAGGAAGCTGTAGCCTGTGGAGAGCCCATGCTGGAGCAGGCCCCTAGAGAGGAGCCCACACAGGAGCAGGTTTTCTGGCAGAAACAGCAGCTTGTGGGAAGGACCCAGACTGGATCAGTTCATGAAGGACTGTGTCCTATGGGAGGGACCCCATGCTGGAGCAGGGGAAGAATGTGAGGAGAAACGAGCAGCAAAGACAAAGTATTACGGACTGAGTGCAACCCCATTCTCCATCCCACTGTGCTGCTCAGGGTGTGGAGGAGGTAGAAGAACTGGGACCAAAGGAGTGAAGTTGAGCCTGGGAAAAAGGCTTTGTTTCTCACCATCCTACTCTATTTTTAATTGCCAATAAATTAATTTCCCCAAGTCTGTTTTGCTCATGAGGGTAATTGGTAAGTGATCTCCCTATCTCGACCCATGAACTTTTTAATCTTATTTTCTCCCCCTGTCCTGTTGAGTAGGGGGAGTGAGAGTAGCTTGGTGGGCATCTCGCTGCCAGCCAAAGGTCAACCCACTACAGCTACACTGAGGATGCAGACAAACTTAAACTTTGCAAGCATGTGTTCCTGTAAGTTCTCTCCAGTCCAAGTTCCCTTAAACTGTCAGTGATGGTAGCATGAGCCAATTCAGCAGTTTTGTTTTTCTTGTTGTGGATTACAGCGCATTCATGTGATCCTGTTTACTAGCACAGCCCAGAGCAGTAACTTCCAGCAGAGCTGAAGGCAAAGAGCAATGACATGTTCAACAAGCGCTGTACATTCAGGATGGGATGTCTGAATGATGTCCTCCTACATTTTCCTTTATGCTCTCTTAATGTACTGCTAGATATAATCTGTCCATGTTAAAAAATAAATAAGCTTGTCCAAAAAACCCCTTCTTAACATTTCCAACCACCAATCTGTAGCATTTGGTTTTGAAACAGTATATATTGGTATACCAGTGGAATTTTTTGAGCAATTTTAGCTGGGAAGTGTTAGAACTACTTAAGTCATTACTGCCGTTAGGAAAACTCAACAAATTCTCTCTTGCATCCTAGCTACAGAAATGGCACAATATGGGAAGCTTTTAGAAGAGATAATCGAATTGGGATTAATGGATTAATCACTTGAATGTGAGGTGGTTTTGTGGGGGGCAGATGGATGGGAGGACACAACATTTATTTGACATACCTTAAACATTCCTGCTGCTGTAGAATTGTTATTTAATAGTGATTTGGCTTGGACTTTGTTTATTTGACTAGGCTGCCTTTAGAGGCAATTTCTGATTCCTTTTTAATTTATAACAACTTTTCTGCAGTACTTTGTATGAGCTTCCCCTCCCCAACCTACTTTTGTCTGCCTTTTATCTGTCATGCAGCTTTCATCATTTGAGTTCATAGATTTCGTATTAGCAGGAAAACAGTTGTTTCCAATTAAAAACTTAAAAAAATAATCTTTCAGCTTCAGATTTGAGAATAATTTATTTTAATACAAAGTTGTTACAAAATTGCTGTAACATGACAACTATTTCAGTTCTCTTTTATTTTGAATGATCTTTTTTTTTTACCCCCTCCACAATTAAAAAAACCTGCAGCTGAGTTTGTTTCCAAACTGTTCTTCATTCTGAGACAAATCTGAAAAGTCCTTCAATTAAAATTTGGTCTAAATCCTGTAGTCCTATGTGAAAGGCTGTACCTGCTTGGTATTCTATTTATATGAACTTATAAGCCTGAACTTAAAATACTGATGGCTAAACTATGTATCAGGGAACTGCCTGGTATTGCAGTAGTAACGGCATACCAATTTCACTGAGAAATAGTTACTTCTGAGGTCTAAGAATATGACATTTGTTTCACCTGCCCTGAAGTTGCCATGTAGCAGTTGTATCTGGCAGTCAGACCATCGCATTAGCTTATAAATACAGTAGCTCCCTATCTGTATGGTATCCTTATTGGTTAACTTGGGGCTACCTAAAAGGTAGCTATAACATTTCTAAAATGAAACCAATTTAGAGTCACCTTATTTGTATCCCTTTCGTGCTCATAAGTCTTTTCACACGTCTCAGTTGTATGGACTTTGGAGAATAGCTGTGCTTTTCTCTCCGTTTATGGGGTTTTTGATGATCAGAAAGTTACTTATACTTAGGTAGACCCCTTTGCACTAAGTTTTGGAACAACCTTTTGTGTCCTATTTCTTCTCCGTCTTCCTAAGCCTGTGCAGTTGTTCTGCCTCTATATTCATGGGAAGGAAATTTCCATCAGTTTTCTCTAGGCTTTTGATTCCCCCCCTGCCCCCCCCTCCCCCCCCCCCCATTTCAGCACTGTTTGTGTATGTGGGGAGGGATAAAATACTGCTGATCTAATGTACAGGTGTGAAGGATGAAAACAGGTGCAAGGCAATGGGAAAATTGGTACTCAAATCTGATGGAATTAGTTGTGTATCAAGATAGTAAAAACTTAGAGCAGCTCAATAATTTTTTCATTTATTTAATTTAATTTTGGGGTTGCTTACTTGTAGTTTTGTGCATTAAAATACCTATGATCCACAGTATAGTTTTAAAATCCCTTTCTGTTGGCTTTAAGTCCCTTACCCCTTACTGATGATGACCCCTGCATGCTTTAACTTGACAGCTAATTATATTCTGGCAGTTTTGTACATCATCCTCTTAAAATGCCATTCCCTAAATAACACGTCACACTCCACCCCCCCACCCCCCCTTCTGTATCCTTTTTTCATGTTGTTCACATCTGTACTTTTCATTAGGTATGACTTGTAAATTGTCACTCTTCTGTTTTTCTAGTCTCAGAAGGTGTTATATTACCAGAAAGCAATTATACAGGTCATTGCCTCTTTACAGCGTGTTGTGTGTCAGGGTACAGGTTGCCATGTCTTGAGATAAGCCACAGCGGTTAGGCTGTACTTCCATCAGCCCTGAAATTCTGGCTGCTGTGCCTGTGTGTTATAGCCTTTGCTTGCATCCACAGCATCAGAATAGATTTGGACCACTCGAAACAACAGTGGCCTTTCATTACATTCCCACCAAAGATTTTTGATTTAGTAAAACCTGGTTAGTTGGGTTGCAAATCCATGTATTTGTCTTGTGCCTTCACTTAAATCCTCGAAGATCTGCCTGTTTATCTGAAAAAAATGTGACTCAGTTTGTGCTGGAACCTGTGATTCAGTGAAACATGATCTCAGCTCAATAGCACCTGAAAAATAATGGCTGTTTGTCATAGTGTTTTAATCAGAGAGAGAACTTCCCCCAGGACGTGCATCTGACTCATTTTTCAGAGAAACCTGTCAACAACGCGTGTCTGAGATGTCTTGAATGTTACCCTGGGATTAAACAGCCTATTGTACCGCAGGTACAAAGTACTCTCTGATGCTTTTATTTTTCTACATTTTTATAGCACATTATCACAACGTGAACTGTTGGTCCCTATTGTCAATTAAGTTTGATGTGCTCTTCCAAAACAGCGGGTGTTGGCAAATGAAGAGTATGTGTGAGTAATTTTATAGTGTTTAGTAGTTACACCCCTTGTTTTTTTCTATGTCAGGGAAGAAAGTGAGGCAGGGAAGGAGAAAAAAAGTGAGCAGAATTTCTAGACTAAGTACAGTAAAGTTTGTACTTGTGGCTAACACATACCAAAAGCTGTTGTCTTTACTGTGGATTATATTAAAATAAATTTAAGTTGAAAATTCTCTCTCTCTTTTCTCAGCCTTAATGTAGGCTGAGTTCTTTGTAAAATCTTTCAAGAACTTGCTGTCATAACAAGAAGTTTGCAGTTAAATTAACCAATTTCAGAAAATATTCTAGAACAGGAGAAACACTTGATAATTTTCACTCACATTCAGACTTATTTATGTGATGGCAAATGGCAACTGTACTTTTGCTGAAGAGGGAAGAGTTGATGAAAGGCTAGTGGATTTTCATCAAGTTTGAAGCCACTGGGGTGATAACTCTTAGTCCTTCCAAAATGCTGTAACTGAAGCAACATCTGTTATGTTCAATCTTGTCATTTCCTACCCTGTTGCTAGACCTTTTGGGAATACCTTTGCAGAGATGATGCCTTGTTTCAAGGAGATACTTTGGCTTTGTTTATAGTAACATCAGAAATGCAAAGTTGGGATTTTAATGTGTACTGAAGAAATGTGAGGTAAGAGGGAACCAAAATTCATAGCTAAGATACCTTTTTTTTTTTTCTTTTTCCCCTTGCCTTGCAAGTTATTTTGGGTTTAACTTCACTGATGAAAATTTCAGGCTTGAACTTGTTGAACTTTCATGTGAAGTTGATGAATCTTAGAATAAGTGTTGTGCCTCATGGGAAGGTTTCCTGTCTGACCACCGTGGCTTCACCTGTAAATCAAAAAGAGGATTTAAAGGCAATTTAGGCATACCAAGTGCTTTGACCAATAAGTCTTCTATCTGCAGCTGCTGGTTGTAGGTAGAGCTCAAAGCTATCTTCCTGTGAAGAGTTGAGTTCTGATGTTTCATTGATGTCTGGGCAACCAGTTAGCCCTGTCATTCCTGGTCTGTCCAGGCTGCACAAATGCACAAACTTGAACCCTCCCCAAAGTGCTGAATATCCTTGCTTATATAATTGCTTGTATACAAGCACAGTGCAGACAGTGGGTGGATCTATGTTTAAATCTCAACTTGTGCTTCACTGAGTACAGACGCGCTGTTCCCCTTGTTTTCTAATAGGGGACAGCTTGTGTCTGCCCTTCTTTAGGAGGATTCTGCAGTTAGTCTGCTTTTACCAGGTTACAGGATGCTTGTTTGCCAGATGCAGCTCCGTGGGCTCAACAAAGTCTTGACTCTTACTATGGATTTTGATTCTGTAAGGGATGTGAAATTTGCAGAGGCTGAGAGCAATCTATTTGGAATGAAATAGGTTATTGAGGAGGACTGAAATCCATAAAAGGCTTTATTTGTGTATTATCTTAGAGCTAATCCTTGCAACTTGGAATAGGTGTTGCCAAAGTATTGCGTCAGTGTTCAGATTAGATGAAGCAGACTTTCTTCTGTGTACTGAGTTCAGAAATGCTTTTTAGCCATTTCAGGTGATTTTCTGCTGAGATATGAGAGTCTATGACAAATGATCAGATTTTTCTGTTTGTGTTTTTTTTTTTTTAAACAGCATAGTGGTAAAAAAGTGGATCTTCATTAATAGTTTTACTGCATCATTGACTTCAGCATTAACAAATAAATGGATTTTTTCCTTGATGCCTGTGTACAAGGCCTAGACTAGAATTAACCTCGTGTTTGTCTTGTAACAAACTTCTCAAGGTCTTTGCAGTGTGTGCTTGTAGCTCTTCATCTTGCATCAGTACTGAAATAAAAGTATTGATTTTGAGAGAAGTAGCATTGAAAACTTGACGGTAGGTTTGTAAGTGTCATTAAGGTACCTCACTGTTTGTAATCTTCCTCTAAGCCAGTAAAAAGAAAGTGTTAATGATACATCTGTTAATGCACTGATTACTGAAGTCATTGTTTCTGTGCAACAGCAGAATAAATGAGTAATTGTTGTCTTAAGTGAACACCTGGATATTTGTGAAACATTTTTAGAGTATCCAAAGAATGAGCCAAATGGTACATCTCACTGTGATCTCTTACTTTAAGGAGATGTATAACCTCTGTGGAGAATTCTGATTAACCTGTGTTATCTTTTAAAATCAAATATTCAGACAAATGCCTTTTCATTTTTGTTTTGTGATCCTATGCTACTGCAGCTTTGTGCTTGCCTCTCGGTGATAATGGGATCTCAGTGTTGTCTGTGCTTAACTGATGTCTCCCATCTTCTGGGCAGAAGTTGAGAAAAAAACCCAGACTTTTTTGTCAGACTGTCCTAAGGTTCATGGGTAGATTAAATCTGAAAACTAATTTGGTGTTACATCTAGCAAAAAATAATTGAAACAAAGGTGATGGATATAATGTGGCCAGAAGGTTTATCTTACTGGTACAGTGTTTTGTGGATAAACAGCCACAAAGTTTGAGGGATTAATCTTTTTCCTTTTTTTTTTTTTCTTTTTTTCTTTGTGGTGTTTTAACCAAACTGTGGACTCGTTTTATATTAATCAGTGCTTTAGCCGATGCAAACTAAATGGATGCAAACAAATTTGTACTGGTATTGCTAAATACCAGTATGAATGTAACCTAGGTTCAATTTGGTAGGTATGCAGTTGGGCTTTATTGCAGCTGCTCTGCTGTGTTTTCCCTCAGCTGGAGGCTGGGACCCAAAGAACACAGGACAGCCTTCAAGGCCCTAATTCCCGTTTCACCTGGGAAATGCCATAGCTGTTTACTTTTTGTTTACCAGTCCTCAGTCAGTGAAACTGAAAACAACAGAAGCTTCTTGTCTATCACTAACTTCCTTTTCTTGTAGCGAGGATGAAGAAACTGGTAGCACTTTCTTCCCCAGTTTCTGCTGCTGCTCAGCAAACTTGTTCACCCTTCATTTGGCTGTCTCATTCCTCCAGCCCTTCCTAGAACCACTTTATAAACATAAAAACCCGTGCATAGAGTGCTGCATGACACTTAAGATAATTTTAGATGTTCAGAGGGGATTTCAGTCTTTTTTTCCCCTCTCCCAAATTTCATTTTAGTTTTTAATAAAGTGAATGACATATTTTAAGTAGCTGATTACTGAGATTTTTCAAAGCAACTCTACTTCGTACTGTGTAGACATGACTGATATTATAAGCAGGCAGGTATCTAAATTTGCCTTGATGTCTTTTTGCGGACTTACTCAAACTTATCATAGAGTCACCAAGAATAGGTTTAGTGTCATAGGAGCTTCTTGGTGCCATTCAGACTTTTCATAGGATTTACTTAGAGGATCCTATTTGTACTTTAGGTATTACTGCAGTTAAAATGTTGATCTGCTCAAAGATGAATAGCTCAGAGACAGAGTCGCTGAAGAAAGCTGTTCAGCTATGGTGAACAGAGCTGTAGCATGTAACTCTCAGTATTTTGTGTGAAAACACTTTTAATATGCTAAGATTATAATTAAAGTTGAATACAGAAGGGTCTTGCAGCTCCTCTGTAAACTGGTACTGTGATCCCTGATGGTCCCTTCAGTGTATCATTATGGCAGGTGGAGGGACACCCTAAATCCATACCGTATGGTATGGATCACAACAGCCTGTCCAGGAGCCTGTAGTAACTAGTGTAATATGCTTTTGCTGGAATAAAGCAAGAAATGCTTTTGCATCCTGCCAGAATTTTTACAATATTTAAGATTTTATTTTCCTGTTGTGCATCAGCATGAAACTGAGCTTAAAACACCAAAATAAATCCTGAGGTTTCCCCATGCAGAGGCTATGCCCAAATAGGCAGAGCACTCGCTCAGCATCTGGGAGACTCAAGTTGAAGTGTGGACAGAGGCTGAAGGCTCGTTTTCTCACGCTTTTGGGGAAGGACTAATCCCTGGGTACCTCATGATGTCTCTTCCAGGAGAAGGCAGGAAAAAAGAAAGTCTGGAAGTATATGTGTAGCTGGTAAGTAAAAGCTAGTACTATCAGTAACTGCTCATCTGTCGCTTGTTTGTGAACGCTTCCTTTTCTGTATCGTGCAAGGTCCAACAAGGCTTCAGCAGCCTGTTTAACTGAGCAAGAACGTAGCGTCAGCCATTAGGTAATAGCTTGTGGTCACTGGGCAGGTCAAGGGGAGTTTCTTCATCTTCCCCATGATGCTGGTAAAGTTTTACTCCTGCCACCTTGAGTCAGTGCTGGTGTTTCTCTGAGCTGGCTTGGAGCTTTGGTCTTATTAACTGGCAGAATAACATCTACTACAAAAACAAACCCTCCTTTTCTCCTGGTTTTGTCAGTTAAGTTTGCTGTGTAATTAAATGATGAGTTGGACTGTGTGTATGTCAGAGTATTCAAAGATTGTCTGTGTAGAGAAATAAAGCTTTTTATTTTAGCCAGTAAAATGATACAAATATGGATGAAACTTTTGTAACTAGAGAATTCGCTAACTTCTCTAGCCCTAGAGAAGAAATGAAACGGCTTCCTCAAAGATGAAAAGCCCCTTTTAAAAACTTCTTCCAGAGTATGCATGAGCGTTGTTTTGGTGATGCTTTAAGCTGGGAATAGACTTCACATCATTAACGCTGAATTTTAAAATATAATTATTGTTTGCTCCATTAAGTTTGACTAATGCAGAGATAAAAATGATTAATCAGGAGACTTAACATAATTAGTGCAGTGTGGCATCTGACTGCTTATATTCAGGTCTGTTAATGTGGGAAGCATAATTCTTCTTATGAAATGTTCTGGCTTGTGTCAGAATCTAAAACAGTAGAACCATTTTACTGTTTAAATTTGATACTGCAAATCCTAGTGCTGTGAAAACATTCACGGTCTACTACTAATGAAGATGTACAATACAGGAAATTTGAAATTATGTCAAAATTTCAGATAATTTTTTTAAAATGTTCTTTTATTTATGTTGCTGGGAAAAATGATTTTTTTATGTCATCCTGATGTATGGCTTTGGGAAAACAAAGAAGAAATTTATTGCAGAGAACTTATGTTCAATCTTGCTGAAAGATTGTTTTGCTTGTATGTTTAGTAGCCTGTCATGGTTAAAAGAAGTATGAGTAGCGTCACTGTGCAGAAAGGATATTTTAGTTTTCAAAAGCCTCTGGGGACTGCAAACATACTTTTAAAGTACAAGGGATCAAAAAAAAAGGCATTTTCAGCTAAATTTGCTTATAAAGTCGTAACCAATACCTGAAAAGGCGCTAGTGTGGAAAGGATGACTTGACTGACTTTAGGTTGAGGGTAAAGTCCTGAAATATTCCTGCTTTTTGTCTGCCAATACTGCTTCTGTGGTCAAGTGTCTGATCTTACTATCTAATACAGCAGCTGATATGCAGCATATTTTATTAAGACATTAATTATAAAGGCTAGGACTAGTACTGGGAAAGGTCATGGATTTCAAGGGGAGTGTGGGAGTAATACTCATGGATTGTAGATGACACAGATTCCATGTTACAGCGGGATGAGTTCTAGCCACAGTAGGAGTTCCAGGGAATTTGGTCTTCGGTGGAAGACTGTAAAATGATTTCCATGTAGTAGAAAACCTCCTGTGTGTTTTCAGGAAGACTGTATCTTTGTCATTTCTTTGCTGCTGGGTTATAACATGTTACAGAAACAAGGCTTCCTCTGTCTCGTTGAACAGTGAGAATGCAAATCTGCTCTGATCACCACTTGAACAGCTGTTTGTAGGGCTGACATAACTTAAGTCAGCATAGTGTTTACATCTCCTTAAAGATGAAACATATAGGTGAATGACCACTTCGTAATGGTCATAATGCTGCCCTTTCATAGCAGGAGGGAAGAGAAAAATAGTGATAAACTAGTCAAAAGGCCAGATACCAACTACACCTTTAGGAGAAAGGAGAACAAAGGATGACTTAAGCTTAGACATGAGACATCAGCTAGTTGTTGCACAAGTCAGACCAGTCTTTACATACTGGCAAGCCCCAAATTATACCCAGCCCAAGTCTTTATGCTTAAGTCTATTAAGAGCTGCCATAAATGTTTTGGATTGTGTTGACAGAGTCCTGGGCAGGAGGGTGGGTTGTGTGTTGGTGTTTTTTCCTCTTTTTCTTTCAAGAAAGGAGCATTGTTCAAAATTGGGCTTACTCTTTCCGGTGTAGTTTGTCACAAATTAGCAATTATGGTTTCTTCTGGCTTTGCAACTGATTATGTTAACCTTCAGCAAATTAATTATCTTCTGGCTCATGACTGCACACACAACACTTTGTAAAATGCAATTACAATAGAATCCTGCCAGTTCTTGTCGCTCCACTTTGTAAGCCTTGTGGTAACATTCATAAGGCTTAATAGTGAGGTGATGACATGAGCATTCAAACTGCAGCTTCTAGCTGGGTTAGTTGTAGGCATAGCTAATGGAGATGATTTAATTTTAAGGTGTACTTATTTATGTGGAACACATATAAAAAATAATTGCAAATTAAGACTAAGTAAATGGCCAAGTTGTGTTTTATTAGATTATGTTCTTTTGCTGTTTTATTGCTGGTTTATTCTGAGTTTTGTTCTTTTAGTGCTCTATTAACTAATATGTATTAGCAAGGCTGTGTTATTAAAAAGTCATAGACATATTGCAATAACTGATTAATATTAGTAGAGTTCCTGTAAGTCCTTTAGTCAATTGCTGCTTAAAAGCAAGATAGTAAGAGTAGTTGATTTAAATTCTTTGCAATATATATTAGATTCCTAAATTCTAATTTCATGTTTTGACACAGGCTTCCTCTGTGGAATAGTGCTTAGCAGGGCTGCCTTGGTTTCCCTCCTCTTGCTTTGCATCCTTTGGGGATCGTTTTAAAATTGCTTTGAGATAGCTTTTAGTAGCAGTTAATTCTACTAATTTCCAAAGTGACCGTTTTCCATTGGTGACTGTGCAGCATCTCATAGGGGATGCTGCAGAACTGCAAGTATTCTGCTGTAGTGAAACTTAATTTTTCATTAAGATGAGACTTCCAACGTGTTTCTTCAGGCAAGTTAAATCCTTACTTTCATATCTTCCACCCATTACTCCTCATGCAGTAAAACTACAACAGGTTCTACTCTAAAGAAAGGCTGATTATTAAGGGGGGGAAGGGTGCTTGTATTTTGCTGGCTGGTTTGTTTTTTTTTAATGCAGAGCATAGTGGAATATATTGATTTTACAAATAATTTTACTTCACCTTTAGCTTTTTTTTTTTGCTTCTGAACAGAGTAAAATTTCAATTAAGCCAAAATCTTCCCTTCTCTCTGTGTAAGTCTACTTGAAAACACCCACAAAAATAAACATACTAAACTTGAAAACCAGTTAAAGAAATAAGAAAAATATCAGTGTAATATAGCTCTTAACTTACTGCTGCCTGAGGGTAGTGTGTGGTAGAAGAGTACCAGCAATGTTAAAAAGCAAGTTGTTTTCAGGTGGTGAAGCTATCTGTTGAGAGAGTTAGTCTGGAATGAGTGCTCGTGTTCATTGTGTGCGAGTTCTTTTCGTCTTCCCCACAAATATGCTCTCAGGTAAGGAAACAGAAAGTAGTTGGTTTTACAGAACTGGTTCAGTGGTTCTATCATGAGAAAAATGGAAGACTATTTTTGTACAGCAAGATTACTGCTGTGTGTGTACAAATGTCAGCAGTAAGAAAATGCTGCTTTTGAGGGAAATGTGCCTAGTGGTGGATATCACACTAGCTCAGCCTAAACTCATACTGAATCCATAGGCTGAACTATTGACACCTGGGTCTGGGTGGGATCCATGAGTAGTAATCAGTGGTAAAGACAAAGGAGCTGCTGCTCGTTTCCAAGCTCAGTGCTCTGCTAGGCGATATGGGGAGGAAGATTAAAACAATTGAAGGAACTTTTTTTTTTCCTCAGTCCCTGGGGAAAAAAGAATAGTCCAACGCACTTGATCGGATCTCCTGTTCCTGGCATTTTAACACTTTTCAGAGTGCAAGGAAACCACAGAATGTTTGAGCTTGGAAGGGACCTCTGGAGGTCATCTGGCCGAACCCCCCTGCTCAAGCGGGGCCACACAGAGCTGGTTGCCCAGAACCATGTCCAGACAGCTTTTGAATATCTCCAAGGATGGAGACTCCACAACCTCCCTGGGTAACCTGTGCCAGTGCTCGGTCACCCTCACAGTGACAAAGTGTTTCCTGATGTTCAGAGGAAACCTCTTGTGTTTCACTTTGTGCCAATTGTCTCTGGTCCTGTCACTGGGCACCACTGAAAAGAGCCTGGCTCCATCCTCTTTGCACCCTTCCTTCAGGTACTTATGTCTATTGATAAGATCCCCCTGAGCCTTCTCTTCTCCATGCTGAACAGTCCCACTGATTATCTTTCTGTGGGCTTCACAAAGCTGGAAGCCCACACAAGTCTTCCAAGCCAGGTCTGGCAGTGTGTGTGTGTTCGGACTTGCTTGGGTTAAGAAATGGAATTGGCTGGCTCCTGGCTGTAAGCATCACATAGCAGCTGACATTTTGCTTGAGAGAGCATGTGTAAGGGCTAAAAATCTATGTAGGAGAATGGCTTGATGTGTATGTCCTTGAATATTTGGCATGGAGATTTGTTTTCCAGGTTTTGAGGATGCAGATGAATTCTACCAATATTAAATCTTGAATTTTTATACTTTCATCAATGAAAACGTTCTTGTCAACTCCTGACATCCTCAGTATTTCAGGTCCCCAAGATATCCTGAACAATAAAGGAGTTTTAAATAGAAAATATGTAAAATCTCCATCCTGTAAGTAGGGAATGCCAAACAGTTACAGAAATCTAAACTGTATTTTTAGAATTACTTAATTTCATGGTATCTTAAGTAATAAGCCAGAAATAGGGTACTTCAAGCCCTTTTTCTAGTAATTCCTTTAAATAAGATGCTTTTCTTGCAGCACTTGGTAAATACCAGTAAAAATTCTTACCCAAGAGCGTAACAGTGATGTGTTACAGGAGCCGTGTCCTCTGAGGCTGTTTGTTCAAATCCTCTTGTTTATTATTAGCTGGAATGCAGGGCTGTGGGCCGTGGAGGAGAACGCTAGCATGGTGCCTGCACGACACTTCTTATTAACAAACGGCATCTTTGTTTGAATATCTGTAGCTTGTGTAACTGTAGAGGGGCCATATCTTGAAAAAGAAGGAGGATGTGTCAAGTGGCTCGGTTATGTGGAGCAAATGCTGCAAGTGGAGGAGGAGAACTTTCCCCTGTTCGTTTTTACTAAACTGATTTAGAATATGGTCTAGAAATAAACAGGCTTCCTTCATGAAGACTAAAACAGAGACTTACAAGGACTGGGCAGAAAATCGCAATCTAAAGCCTGGTAAAATGTCGTTTTATTTTATGTACTGGTCTGTAATTGTTTATATCATGTGCTGTTTTACTTCTTTCTCATTTCGGATTAGTGATAACTCTGAGTTTTAAATACTTAATACTATTAAGGTAGATAATTATGTTTAATGGTGGAAGAAATGTGGCTCAGTTAACTTCTGGAAATACTGTTTTTCCGAGGAAGTATTGCTATGTAAAAGGGATTACATTTCTAACTGTACTTCACTTTTATGTTAAAAGGTCTCTCTGCATGAAGAGCAAAAATAAAATATAATAAATGATGCTTAATCTTTTCTGTTCAGAGCAGGTTTAATATCTATGTGCAGGTATTTACCAAGATTTTTCCTTTTGAACATTGGCTACCCACAACAAAATACTATCAAGTGTACGTCATGGCCTTTATTTCATTGTTTGTGGGAATGGACTGGAAGGAAAATAAACAGCCTGGGTATTAAAGAGACTTTTTGATATGAGCAGAGACTTAAAAAATGTTTTGTTTATTGCTGTGATATGTGCTTTGAATGTGTAGATGCGTAGCAGCTGGTGGTAGTGCCTGCAGACAGGAATTCGTGCCAGTGCAGCTCTTTGTGCAGTGGAATGTGTAATGTGCAAACAAGCAAGAATTTGAGTGAAGTAATGGAAAACAAATTAGTATGTTCCAAGTCTTTTGGGGTTTTTAGACTGCTCCGCAGTTGAGGAGGCAGTGATGATGGCTCAAAGAACAAAAAGGGGAGAAATCTCCTTTTCAGAGTTTGGGATAAGATTACACAGGACGCTATTCGTATACTGACCACATCAGAAAGAGGCATTACTTAAATTTGTGGCACATCTGTAAGAAGCAATTTATTATGCTGCTGATAATGCATAAGCACTGTAATGTACCTTGTACCTACACACTCCTTCAATACGTGTAAAGAACATGCTGAGGCTCTCGGTGGTACTCATTTTGTGCTACCTTGATGAGGAAGCTAGTGCTCGGCTGTTGTTACTTTTTCCAGGTGAGGTACTGTGTCTAACTAGGCATTTTTAGGCTAGTTTCAGGGAGAGGTCTCACTAGTGAGTTTGAGTCACCCCAGAGATCATTCCCATAAGTTGTATGACTACTTTTCCATGGGCTAGAGATGCATCCTCAGTGGACTGCAGATGAAAATCACTTTTTAAAATGCTGCGCCTTACTGTTTTGCAGTTCTGTAGCTGAACAGGATTAGAAGCCATGCAGGATTAGGCAAACGGCATGCAAACTACAGGTACTTAGAAAACCTCAAAGAGCAGAAGCTTTTCTTCTTGTGGGAAAGACCAGCATTTTACTGTCTTCTGGCAATTCCTCATTCAGCAGCAGCTCAGTTCTGTCAGTCTGTGCGATGAAAACGAGGTGTAACTATGGGCTGTTTGTGTTACAGTCACCCCTGACCAGGAGCAGCCAAGCTGCTGCCAGGCTGTCGTAGGCCGTTCAGCTGCTCCTTGGCCTCTGGAAACACAAGGGATAGTACTGCCTGTTCCCACTCATTTATTTTGAAGAACTGAGTTACTGCTGGGGCTGCAAGAAGGATCCTCAATGTTTAGCTTGGCAATTTAAATTAATGCAAAAATACATTATTACTAATTTTATTTCTTCCTTTTTTTGCCTTCCCCCCTCCTCCCCCTTAAAAAACCTGTATTTTACGTAGGCGATAGGGGGACCTTGGATCAAAGGTTCTCTGGTGTCTGTAGATGCCTACATCTACAGCCAGCCACTCTCCCTGTGAAACAGAAGGGAGAAGATGGCACAAAGGCAAGAGTAAGTAAGTATTTCTTTTTGAGTTGGATCAGATCTGTCAAACTGTAGCTCTGTATCAGTACCTGATTTCTTGCAAAAATTTCTATCCTTGAGAAAATTTTACTAATAGTCAGAATTTCATTTTTACATCTATTTGTAGGGCATGTCCTTATTTTCTCTTTAATAGTGTTTATTTTTACTTGGATCTGTTGTTTTGCTGTTAAATATGTCACTTATGGTAGTTGGTCCATTCCAGGTAGTCTTGCATTCATTATGGAGCAGAATATTACGTATTTTTTCTTTGCATTATGTCTATTAATATTATTAGTTCCTCCTTGCTTAAATTTACTGCACTTGCCTTTCTTCCTTAGGATTGGAAGAATTGGGAGTTCTGGAAAAGTAAACTGTTCTCCCCAATATTCCTTGCAAGCTGCAAGATACTTAGAATTGCAGCTGCTCAGTAGGAACTGGGACTTTCCTGTTAGTTTTTAAGTTGTGCAAGAAGCCTGTTTGTTGTCGGTTTTAGGAATTTAGTTCAATTTAGTGTGATGTTTTTCAATTTTTTATATCGATTGGCTGAACTGGACAGGGGTTTTGAAATTTTAAAAAAGCTCCAGCTTTAAAAATGTGGGGTTTTATTTTAAATGTGATTATGATGCACACAGAGACCACCTAATAGTGGATAGCTGGATAACACCCAGAATTCATCTGTAAATTTGTTGCCATTAAGTAATGCTGGCATCTCCAGATCACTTATTTCCTCTCTCAGAAAATAAGTACTGGAGCCTAATCAGGATTGTGTGCTTGTGTAGGACTAGTTTAACTTTTTGCCTGTGCCACTTACATTACTTAGATAGCATCACCTCTTTCTGTTCTGAAGAAATTGTCTTTTTCAATTCTTCAATAATTGGTGAGGTAAGGAGAGACTCTTATTAGAATGACAAAGGAAGAAAGCTTGTACTGATGCTAGGCAATGCTTTCCTCTCGCCTTGTAGGGCTGATGGCAGTCCACAGGTATCTAATTTATCAGGCCTGACTCTTCAGCAGTTTAAAATCAGTGAGGTGCAAAATGAGACCAGTTCTAGCCTCATCCTTAAGTGTCCTTTTGAAAGTTTAAATCCAGCAGTTTACTAGTCATCTCAGCAGCACTGACAAGTAAGATAATCTGATGTCCAAGTGTAGCAGAAAAGCAGTAATCTGGCTGTTTTGTTAGTCCTTTTTCACGTCATCGCAGATGCGGATTTTCTGTTCGATATTTCTGGCTGTAATGATGCTTCAGTTCCTTTGCATGGTGATCTTCAAAACTTACAAATTTGTAATATTTGTAAATACAGAAAACAGGTCAGTGTGACAGAGTGATGAGGGGAAAATACTCTCTAACAAGTGTTATGTCTATCAGGCCAGCTGTTCAGAAAATTTTTGTTCCTGGCCTTTCTTTTTATGATTTACCTCTTTCAAAAGCTAGATGTGTGACATTGCTGCTTGACAGGGTTTTAAGCACGCTCATTGTACCTTGTAAGCCTGACCAATTTTGGGGGGGATTTAAATGTGCTGTTTAGCATGCCATCATTGGCAGATTTTATCACTATTGATTATACTTTTTATTTTTTAGGTCATTGATAATATATTTCCTCAGTTTTTAGTCAAAATCAGTTCTCTGTACTAGTTAACTGACTATATATTTTCAGCCTCATCTGAGATTGCATTGTTTCCTGTATAATGTGGTGTTGATCATCTGTAATGCTAACTTTTGATTAGAAAATTTAATCATACTTGGTTTACATCTTTAACTGCTTTCAGTGAGATAAGACTTACTGAATAAAACTGATAAATAACTGGTATTCTAAAGTCTTGTCTTTAAATTTCATAGTGATGTATTAATATATTTTTGTGCCTAGGAAGATATTTCATGAAGAATTTTTCTTGTACCCATACTTAGCTTTTACTTTATCAGGAATCATTGTGTAATTTCTAATTTGGAGATATTTAAATAATTCCTCTTATAAGAAAAATCATATTTTATGCTTCTCTCCCAAAATATAACCTCTTGTCCCTGTCTCAAGCTGTTTTTTGAGTTTTCATTATGGATGGATTAACGTAACATTAAACTGTCTCAGTGCAGCTAGAAGGTTAAGATGATTCTGGCAGAAAGGGACGAGGATTACTTTAAAGGCAATGGATATGATAATTTCCACACTAAATGTAATTGAATTGTCATGAGGCACAGAACATGCCAAACTTTGATTCATATGTTACTTATGCAGAGGAAAGGAAGGTAAGCCATGGCCACGTTTTCAGCATAAATCAGGACTCAGTTTCTGGTGCAAATACAGTTTTGCTTTCTTTTAAGCAAAGGTTTAAACTTCGTTTCAACTTCTGCCACTTAATCCATCTGTGTTGTTGAAGAGCTGTGCATGTGCTTTTGAGTATTTTTTTTTTAAATACAAGTAGTAATCTATTTTTTAATTCTGTTAATAAAAAAATGTGTCAACTACTTACTACTTGAATGTATTGACTACTGTGTATTACAATATTGACCACTTATTATTCAACCACACTCCTTCTCAAATCAAATCTAATTTCTTGTTTACTGGGAAAATAGTGATAGGAATTTTTCCCCATTTCTTGAAGCCCAGCAGCAGTCTTAACTTTAAACAAGTAAGCTTTTCCCCCAAATCTGTCCACTGGAGAAGTGAAGATTAGGATTGCTCAGTACTTGAATTCTCTGAAGGAATGTCAGCTTTCTAAGCGAGCATAAAGTTTTTACTTTTTAAAAAACCCATATTGGCCTTCTAGAAGGACTTGCTGTAAGCACAGATCTCTTTGTCTTGCAAAAGAAAATGCAATTTAATTTTGATTATGGTTCCTTCAGCTTCTCACTTTGAAAGTAATGCTAAGCTTCATGTACTACTTTATGTCAGTGTAGATTTGGTAGCTTTAGTGGATGTTGTCAGTTTAGTAGGCATAGTATGTCAACTAGTAAAGGATAAAACCCAGATTGTTATAATTGTGTCGGGGACTATATAGTGCTTGAATGCACTCGGAGTCACATAGAGTTCAGTCTGTGCCCTTGTGTGGTGACAGTGCTGGGGAGGGGTTCTAGAAGGGCGCTGTGGTTGGCGTGCGAGAGTTGTGTCTTGGTCAGCGTTCACATAGGTAGCTGGGTAACAGAGTCCTGCAATCGCTATAAAACTGCGTCAGAGAAAAACAAACCTGAAACCAAACTGCTTTGTGTCTTGCAATCCTCTTTCAGCTTAGGAATAAAGGTGGATCCAGCACCTGAAGGAGTAGGAGGAACGGCGCACTGCTTGGACAACACCAAAGGCTGAGCAATATGAAATGAGTCTACTTGCTTCTCACCTTAGAGGAAATTATTTATCAATGTTGTGGCACAGAGATGCATAGCTTCCAAACATAGCAGATGTAATTCTTAATTATTATTTTTTTTCTCCCTCAAATAATTGTGTAAATACATGTGTGCTTATTCTGGTGCACACTGGAAAAAATGACGAAGCTTGATGTCCTCGCTAATAAATGGGAGCAATATGATTGGCAGATGATGGTGACAAGCAGAAGGGGGCCAGAATGAGGATAACAAAGTGTAACTTCTGGAGAAAACTTTAAAGAAACAGTCAGACTTTCCATTAGGGGAAGTCTGGGGCGAGCATCACTGTTGCCTGAATGCTGGTGCTTTTTTCTGTGATGGGGCATACTGAGGTTCTCCCTGCATTCCCCTAAAGAAACTTCAAGTGAAAACATGCAGACGCCATGCTAAATCTCTAACGGATGGCTTAGAAGGCCACCTTGGCACAACTTCTTGTCTAAGTATCTGAGAAATATGTACGTAAATTTATTAAAGAGATAGTGGGTTTGAACAAATAAATGTGTTGTTAATGTCATATGATAGAAAACTGTAATATCTGATCTGTTTTTCTGTTTCGTGGCCCAGACGGTTGATACATACAATTCCTGAAGTTCATTATGTTGCCATGAACTAAACAGTGAAGAAAAAACACGTCTGGAGTTATTTTTATAACTGTGTGTGCTTGAAAATTATTTCAAACCTTTTTAAAGCTTTGCTTTATCTAGAGTTCATTGCTTTTTTAATAATCGAAACAAATCAGCTCTTGAATCTGTCACAAAATTATCATTGGTTAAAACTGATTTGCCTCATTGGTTTGAAATCATAATTGTATTTGGGATATTGAAGTGCATTATGTTGTTGAATAGTCAAAGCAGCATCTTTCTTACTTTTCCTTTCACGGTGCCCTCTTTACATTCCTGTCCATGTTCCAGAGATGGTTTCTGTTAAGGCAACAATGTCAAGGAACCTAATTCAGTTACAGGCACAGTCTGCTTCACCTTCTCTTGATCAAAACAGATTTATCTAAACTTTAACTCCACCGCTGTAGTAAACTCTGCTGTATCTGCAGGGTACTGATGTCCAACGCTTACCCATGCATCCATGTTTTCTGGCTTGCCAACCTTCCTGTTGTCATATCATTATGCTTGTTCCAGCTCTGGATTGCCCAAGTTGCAGTTCTGATACTATAATGATGTCCTTCCCTGTTTTCAGAGAAATAAGTCTTAGGCAATTTCTCAGATGAAGTCGTGCAGTATTTCTTCGTCATTCATCAGTATTCTAATCCCTCTCTATGAATCTTGTAAATAGTTCACACTTTTGTTTTAAAACAATAGTATATGTTTCAGCTTTCTTTGACTGTGACGTTTGTGGAATTGGCAACTAGTAGCTTTTACTACTTTGTTCAGTCTTTCAGTTAGTGGGTTGTGGGGTATTATTAACTCTATAAATACCTGCTTTGATGGAAAATTGGGAACATTGTAAACTAAGCAGTTAGGATACTACCCACTAATTGTACTTTACTCTGAACAATATTCAAGACGTGCACCAAGGTCATGTTTTGTTCTGATAGAATTGTTTTGGCATTTGTCCGTCCGAGTAGTCTCTCTAAAGTTGAAGTTTATTTTCCAAGTATTTAGCTGCAGTTCTTTGTTCACAAGGGAGAGAATCTGAACAGCATTATTTTAATTTTCCACAGGTGCAGATGCCGAACAGGATGCTGCTATCAAACTTGCCCAAGAACGAGCAGAGATAGTTGCCAAGTATGACAGAGTAAGTGAACTTGATGATAATTTTCAAGACATTTTGTAATTAATCTTAGTAATATGTCTGTTTAAAAAATGAATCATGGTTCCCGCTAGCTTTTGTTTAAAATACTCTATGCAGTACTAATTTGATGGTTTCATGATACACTGGCCTCTAGGTGAATTAAATTCTCCCTCCACGGGTGATATTCTGGATAATGTCTCAATCAACTCATTTTTCGGGTGCATTGCAAGTTGCTTTGGGGCTGTTTTAAGGTAGTGTAATGTATGAGAATTAATGAAACTGGGATGTTTGAGGACGCTCAGTATATTTATGAGATCAGAAGGACTCTTATTTTACTTTTTCTTAATTTAATTTTTGGTTATGGTAATAGAAACATTTTTAGTCAGTTTAGGACTAGTGTTCTCTTGCCCCTCCTCTACCCTACTACCAGTGTGTCCCAAAGATCATGCTTTGAGTGGTTGAATCCTGTCTTCTGTGTCTTAGCTTATTGTGCCGTAAAACTTAGTTTTGCTCTTTTTTTTTTTATTCTTTCTTTTAGGGACGGGAGGGTGCGCAGATTGAACCGTGGGAAGATGCTGACTATCGTCTTTATAAAGTCACAGATAGATTTGGGTTTCTACAGTAAGTAGCAAGCTTGAAAAGAAAATAAGGTTGAGACTTTGCTGCTATTGCTATTTATGCTTTTTATTGTATTGACTATTTGGTGAAAGTATTATGCCTTTTAATAGATCTTCTGGAAACTGCTGTGTAAGTTTTGGGTAATCTTTCACTGTGCTTTTCAATTCCATTTCTAGCTGTTTTTCAGTTCTGTAACTTGATCTTGTGTAAGGAGTGAAATGTTTTTGAATATTTTATTTGGGAATGAAAATTGATGGTCTACAAAATATATTTCAAACTGAATTAAATTGCAGATAAATTTTGGTTTTTAAGTAATTGTGTTATATATAAACAAACTTGAAGTTCTTAGAATGATTTTTAAAAATTTTATTGTAACGATGATTTAAAAGAAAAAAAAAATCCCAACACATTTAAGGTTACTTAATGGTTGTATATGAACAACTGTGTATCCCAGTCCTTCAAAGATAAATCTCATTTAACTTCATGTTTTTAGTAACCTTACTGAAGTCTCTGCTGATTTGGGACCTAATGTTGCATCATAAAGTCAAGCCAGAAAATGCCAGAATCCAGATCCAATTACCCTACCTCCTTTGTAACAAATAATCTCTGTCTTCTTGGCAAATAAAAGATGAGAGTATTAAAATGTATTACGACTTTTGTAGTTGGCAGATGTAAATATCCAACTTGCAGAAACTGAACACAAGCTGACTTGCTACTTTTGATAATATCCAGTCAAGACTCTCTACCGTTCTTGGTGTTTGGCATTTAGGTTTGTGCTTTATGAAGTGCAATTAAAATCCAGAAAAATCAGTGATGAGTGGAAAACTTATTACAATAACTATGTACTTTTATAGTACTGGGGGGGAGGGTGTGTGTGTTGTTTTTGGGGGGATCCCCCCCCCCCTTCTTCTATTTGTAGAAGAATGTACAAATTTGTAATGTCATTGGTTTTATAAGCTGTCAGTTGAAACAGTGATCTTTACCTGTAGACTGCCTTTGCTTCATCAGGGTGAGTTAATTTGGTGTGTGACCTCCAAACAGTTCTATTTTACACAGAGAGGTCTTTGTGTTGGTAAACTACAGCTGCAACACCACCTGTCTGGTATTGTAGTTGCAGTTGTAGGCATTCTTAATGGAGGATGTCAGAATTATTGCTTGTGCCAAAATAATTGAAGCCACTGCTAAGTTCACCACTGACTTCAGTGGAAATTGAATCATGCGCCTTCAGATTTGCAAGTGGATTCTTGATTTTGGTATCCTTATGAACTCCTAAACTTTTCCTGTTGTTTGTATTGTGATATTTGCCTTTTTATATGCTAGGCATGGAAGAATGTTATTCATGTCTGCTACAGTTGCTGCTGCAGTCAGTTTTCAGGAGTCTTTGATTTCATGGCTCCTACGCTGAAGGATAGCATAGGAGCCATATTTGAGATGCAGTTATGGAGGTGCTGCTTCGCAAATCACCATGTGCCAGTTTCCATGCTGTTGTAGCTGAAACTTAAAGCTACTGTGGGCACCCTTACATCATACTGCAGTCATTCTTATGATGTGGTAAGGTAGATGGACCTTAGTCATTAGGCCATACTTGCTTTCTTGTAATGTTGTCACCAATGCAAAGTCTATGCAGAATTCATTCGCTGCATAGTTAACTTCAAGGGATGAAATCTGAAATGTTTATAACACATGAGCACTTGCACAAATTAACAATGTATGTAGATACTCTGTCTCTTCACTAATTGTGCAATATTTTTTACTTATATGCTAATGATGTCTCGTTATAAGGCAGATTTCACCTGAGAGTGCTGTCAAGGCTGCTTTATGATTCTTTAAAGCAAATTCATTGCAAATGATGTTTTTATTTTCCTGAGAAATAAAATACCTCCTAATAGGAGAAATATAATTAGGATAAGCATATCAACTGTCTTTCCCTGAAAAGACAATTTATATTGCACTATAGATTTTAACTATGGTCTGGGTTCATGTATACTGCAGTACTGAGCCCGTGCAATCTACCGTTTCTGAAAGAAACTCCTATTCCTCCAAGAACTTGAAATTAAGCAGTATGTACCAAAAGCCTCAAACAGTTGCCTTAATGGTTATCATCCATAAGACCCATGATTCCTCGTGACCCTTCTATCGGGTGTTTACAGTGTGAATTAACGTAATGGGCTGATGCACGTTGAAAACTGAAAGTCTGGGGACGGTATCAGATTTATTGTACTCCTAGTTAAGTGGAGATCTGCAATGATTTGTAAACTTGTTTACACTGACATCTTAAAATACAGAAGACATTTTTCAGCTACTTAATATCAGAAGGCTGCTGGATGTGGGGAACCTGATGGAAAATTAGGGCTTGTTTGCTCAAGTGCAATAGGCCTTGATTACTATCGGTAGTTTATAAACTTCTCTTTCTCCTTGGCTATGTCCTGTCTGCAGCTTTCCTTGGCTCTGTGAAGGTGCGTTCAAAGTTCAGCTGATTGCTGATAGGGCAGAAAAGATAAGGTTGGTGGGATGAAGCACTCAAGCTGCCTGTGTAACTTGCCACCAAGAAGAAGATGGGAGAAAGTAAAGACTAGAGGCTTTTAAAGAGTAGTTTTGGTCTAGATCTACGATTCTTCTGGTGTCCCAGTGTCCTTATCTGTACTGTTTTTTATTTTGCAATTCTGCAAATGAATATGAAAGTTCTAGTTGACTTTGGAAAGGAAATTGGTGTGGACAGGTTATTAAAAACAGCTATTTAAAACAAAAAAGCTGAGTTAATACCTGATGAATTTAGGGAACAAGAAAGTAAGTTCAGTGAGAAGTACCAAAGCATTATAATAATGAGACTTGTTTGAAATGAATAAAGGGAAGTTTTAGAGGGAAGTTGGATATGAGAAGGTTTCCAGCAAACATGCTAAGCTGCGAAATAACCCTGTGGGGAGCTGAAGGGGTCTGTCTCTTGAGATGTTTAGGACCAGATTGTACAAAACAAAATGCACCTACGAGGAGTATTGTCAGCAGGACTGACTAAATTTTAACGGGTGTGTTTTCAGTAGAGTAGCTTATAAATTGTATGAGAGGCATGCGCAAACCAGAAACAGTTAAAATCTCATTATTGGCTAAAACGTAGAAAACTTGGCCTTACCAATTGCTGTTGTTGTGAGGCTGTAAGGAAGTGGTGGTTGTCATGGTTTATTTAAGCCATATGGTGTTGCTGGCAAAATAGTCTCAACTTGGGAAATTTTTTACATAATTTATTGCCAAATAACACAACATTCTGATTGCTGATTTGGATCTTGGGGGAGGGGGGGAGACCTCAAAACATAAAACTTTAATGAACACCTAGGGGAAACACCTCTCTCCCTTCTGCCCCCAGGACAAACTTCCCTTGTTTTTTGCCGTGGGTTGCCCTTTGCTTGCCCCAGTTCCTTTGGTGAGGTGACAGGCAGTGCATGGTGCAATGGCTTCTTTCTGCTGCTCTTAGTTTCTTACTTGTTTTTGTCTACTGCTCCTTGTATCCTTGTATCTTACTTGTTTTGTGCTGCCCCAGTGTGGGTCACCCGCGGGCTGCAGTCCCCTCGGAGACGTCCCTCCCCTGGCATGACGTGCCTTCTTCTGAGAGCGCATCTCCAGCCGTCCCCCCAACAACACCTCCTTCCGTGTGTCTCTTCTGCTTCTCCCCACATCTCCTCCATTTCTCCTGCCTCTAGCAGCTGCCATGCTTTTAAAAATATGTTTTTAGTAGGCGGATCGTGGGTTCCTCCAGCTGACTGAAGTTTTGGCACATGATGGTTTTGTTATAGCGGATTCAGAGCTGGCTGGAGCAGCCATGACAGGCACAGGGCAGGTCATGGCCCCCTCCCACACAGGTCACCCCTGCAGCCCCTGGCTACTGAAACCCAATACCTGTAACTGCCATGCTGGGTACAAGTCAAGCACTGGAAGCTCAACTTGTGAAGAAGGTAACTGAGACGTTGGCCAGTGTCTTCTGGACATGTTGGTTACAGAACACTGTAAATGTGACAGTGGTTACTAGATTGTTGTACAACCCGACAGTGTGTTTGCTTCCTTCTGGAAGGTTGAGGATGTATTTGGAGAGAGATGCTTTCAGTGCACTGTTTTCCAAGGGGAAAAGGACATTTCAGAGTCCGGAGGTCTCACATGACTCTAAGGGCACATGTCACCTCTGATGGAGCTACGCTTCAGACGCTGATGTGCCTTCTCATAGCAGAGACTATGCTGCATGTGTGCCACCTGGACCCAGTTGGTAACTGGGTCATACTTTCCAGTGCAATATTTCCAACCCTGTTGTGTTAAACTCAAATTTGCAAAGCAATACAAGAAAAGAGAAGTAGCATTGGTTCATCTCAATACCATTTCATACAGTTTTAATATCATTAGCATTGTTAATCTTAATTGATATAGACTAGTTTCTGTCAAGTACTGTTGGTCTTCCTAAAGTCACCTGGTATACATGGAGTAGTGCCTATTAAAACTTAACTCTTCACTTATGTAATGTTTCTCTAGGAGAAGCCCATGTCAGGGAGCTCATCTTAGTCATGAACACAAGTCTTGAGAGAACGGACCAGTATATTTCTACAGGTGCACTGTGGTTACCTATAATCCTAAAAATATGTTTAAAAAAAAAAAAAAGGCAACAACATTCCTACCCAAAAAACTTCAGGCATGGTCCTCATTCTGTAAATTCTCCAGTAAAAATCCTGCTGGACTCCTGATTTCATGTTATGGTGTGGGAATGCTGAACAGTAGGGATGATGTGAAAAATACCATGCATTTTTAAAAGGAACACTTTTTCCTCCAGGAAATCTAGCACCAGTGATTGTATATAGAGTCTATCAGTGTTTTGATAAGATTGAATATTCTTTTCTAGCAAACATTCTTGAAATTGTACGTGACAGATAGTTTGTTCTATACCTGTAAGTCTAGCAGACCATCTCAGGGGACCACCATAGTGTTCAGCTAAGCCTTAGTCTATAATGTATGACTCTTCAGTCAAGTATTTTAGGAATGGGAGAAATGCCTCAGATCTCTTCACAGATAGTCATAACCAAAACTGTTTCAGCTGTTTTTGGAAATGAAAAAGAAGGAATGTTTGGTATTCATAAAAAATAAGGTTTGTTTGGTGTGTTTTTCTCCCCCCCTCCCCCCCCCTTAGGACATGTTGTGTCTTTTTGGTCAACGTTGTGTCAAGCTACCTCATTTTTTTTTCCCTCCAGATTTAATCAAAAGTTCTCATTTCATGCTCAGAATACACACACACATGCACGTGTGCACACACGCATGCACCAGAATGTTGCAATTAAAAAAAACCCAAAAAACAAACAAGCACAAAACAAAAACAAAACCCTTACCCCAGAAAACCAAACTCCAAACACCCTGCACCCCACAAAAAAAGCAGTTCCTTTCTGTCTTATCTTGGAGCCTGGTAAATTTTAAAGTAAATGTTCTTAATCTTTTCACTGTGGACTGTTCTTCCATAGAAACTTTACCTTGTAGATACTTCTATTTGCAGTTTTTCTAGCAGCAGTCATTGATAAGGAAATAACTTCAGGGGAAAAAAAACTAAAGGAATTTCTGAGTGTCTTGAAGCTCATAGCAGGCATTCCAGTAATGCTGTGGGATCTGGGATTTTCCCCTTCCCCCTCCTTGAATTCTTTAGTTGATTTGTTACTGCTTTGGGATGGTTAAAAAAAGCTACTACAATTAATACATTATTCCTTGGGTGGTGGCAAGTCCTCTACTACTCCTAGGAGCACTTTAAAAGATATTTTTAAATTCTTTAAGCCTGCAGTTTAAATAATAATATCTATATTACTTTGTCTATTTAGAAGTGGCAATTATATGAATGATTTTTATAGTTAAAAAATTATTAAAGGTCTTAAAGCAACAAATCCAAATGACAGTCAATGTTTTGTAGATAAATAAGAATTTAAACTTTAACTGAAGATCATTGAAGCACATATTTAAACGTATATTTTTGTGAATGTATCCTTGTATTTATTTTTTGCGAAATCTCCAGCTAGCTACAAGGGCAAAATAACTTTATTCCTTCCCCTTCCTCCCTGCCCCATATAATGTTAAGGTTGAGTGGTCACAAGAGCATTGGCTGATTGGGGTTTGCAAAACAGCCTAAACTTTGTACGTGCTCCTAAAATAGGGTAAAAGCTGAAAGCAGCATTTTGCAACTCGAAAGGTCAACACCAATTTCATGTTTAAAGAGCCCATCCTCTTTCGGGCCTTTAAGCACCAGGCCAAAAGTCAGAGAGCAGGATAAGAAAAACAGCCTCAGTGTCTTCTTAGGATGGCACAGAAAACTAAAATTTGAGCAAATCCAAACAGCTAGAAGACATCTTCCTTTCCTTAGGTCTCCACACCAATATGCCCCTGTTCAATACACTGCCAGGTTCTGTGCTCCTTTGTACTGAAGTCTCTAACTCATTGAATGACATTCCCTCTCGAAGATCAGACATCATCTGGGATCGTTTGTTTGGTACCTGTTGGAACTAGTGATTTCAGTCCTTCATCAGATAGTGACCAAGCAAAAGTATTAAAAAAATAAAACAATTCTACACCTTTCCTTTTTAGCTAGCAGTTATGACTTATATTATTGGGTCTTTTATTAGCAGTACTTGTTGTGTATATTCTTGTTTGATTCTTATATTTGTCTATCCCTGTATATCACCCAGCTGTGAGGGGGGCATTCAGTTTTATTTCATAAGAAAACTTATTAAGGCTACAATTGTGCTTTTCTAAGTAAGAAGAAAATAACTGTCATTGCTTTTTGGAATTCGGGACAGGTACAGCTCAAGGCCAAATTTTACTAATCCACACTGGGAAACATAGATTATGACTAATACATGTTGACTAATATATTGTGAGAAGCGTTATAATTGTTCAGGTTTTAATAGATACAAAGTGGAAATAACAGAAGAAACTACAATTTATTTACTGCAGCTTTTCAAGAACCTTTTTCTTTCCAAAATTCGTTGATGGATGCTGTCAACTGCATTGTCCTGTTAACTTTTGATAATGAGCTGTGAAAATCCTAAGATGCCATGACAAAACTTAAAAAAATGCAGTAACTATTTTAAAGACTTATTTCTCCAACCCACACAATATGAATTCTTTTCAGATCTTGTTATTATCAAGGTCTGTGTAAAACTTGTATTAATACTTATTATATTATAGCAATAACCAATATTAGCAGGTTTTGTGGTCTAACTTGGGTGATTCAGCTTAAACGTGTTTTTCTTTTACTACCTATTCAATAAATAGAAACTGGGGATGTGTGTGCAGTCTGGCAGATTCTAGTATGCTGATAAGCGTCAAGGGATCAGCATAGTGAGGTTGGGCAGATTGGAGGTTTCTTCTGCAAGGTTGTTTGTTTTGGTGTGTGGGTTGTTTTTTTTTTTTTCCTTCTAGTGAAGGAAAACATACAATAGAAGTAGTAATGGTAGAAAATACAGTGGTTTTTTTCTACGTTCATGAAGCTCTTGAAAATTTGGGTTAGATTCTTGTACTACTCTTACAGTAGCTCTGCACTGATTCTGATGGAATTGTACCAATTTACAGCAGCTGAGAATCTGACTCATACTCCTTATTCTTTATCCCTCGAGTCTATTAAAGGAGTGAACATGCTTGTAGAATAGTTTGCTAATGCTGGAGATTATTGCATTGCCAGCGGTGCTGTTCAAATAGTAGAGTTCACTATTATTTCTTTGGCTAAGATAGAGGCCTACCTGCTCTTCTCCGTCGAACTTTACTCTTTAAAAAATATATTGCATTTTTATTAGCTCTGTAATGCATTTCTGCAGCATGCTGCAAAAATGAGCTAGGGGAGCAAAGAAATTGAGAGCTCAATCAGGAATTGTGAGATACTCCGTTAAATGTCTCCAAATGAAGTTATTGATTTTTTTTTTCCTTGTTATTATTTTGCCCCTAACTTTTTAATAGGGAGCAATATGATGAGCAGCTAGTTATCCTCTCTCTCATTCTGTTTCTTGGTAACTTATACATAGCCTTGCTGGAAAACAGTCCTTGTCTCCAAAATATTCTTCATGCACTCCTTAATACTTTCTACAATGTGCCTGTTGAACCCCATGTCCAAAAGCAATAGGTCTTACACAGCTAACCCTGCTGATTTAAGTAGGTACGCAGGTGAAGTCTCTCCAGATAAGAGATGTAAGGAGTGGTCTCTCAGTGTTCTTGGCAGCAAAAGCAGTTATGCTGAGATGCCAAAAGTTTCGGGTAGTAGAAACTAAAGAAAGAAGCATGGTGGCTGTAATTTGGTAATACTCAAAGAAGTATTAAAAAACAAAAAGGGATTTTTATGTAATGTTCGTTTCAAATTTTTAGTAGAAAAGTCTGCACATAAAAGCTTAAGGAAGGAGTGCTAAGGTTACTAGGAGAGTTGCAAAGTTACTGTTCATAGTGACACACAGCCACTAGCCTTAATTTTCTAGGCACAGTAGGTATTGCCAAACACATTAAGTGATGATATGATGTGCTAAAAGGCCAATGAAATGTTTATTCTTAACAGTTCAATTATAAATGTAAATCTTACTGCATTTTATATATTGTGGTTATTCATTAGGGACTTGCTGTCATTTTCCTCTCCTCCTCTTTTCTTCTCGGCTTTGAGAGACAGGGTCAGACCTATTTGTCAGGAGAGTGGCTTAGCTCTTCCCTCCCTTAGGAAGAAAGCGTGCTAAGTTCAACCTCTTTCAGCTGCCAAAGGCAAATCTTTATTTAAAAAAAAAAAAAAAAAAAAAATTCATATTTCAGACGTTAGAGAAGAGTTGTGGTTCTCATAATTCCCTTTTTTACTAAATACATGAATATGCCTCGTTCTGACTGTGTAGAATTTTTCATGTGGCATTATAAAGATTTACTATGAAAACTCTACTGTAGTCTTGCATTGTGTGCAATGGTCTCTGCCCTCTAATATGTGATACGCTTCCCTGGACTGATTTTGCTCTGAAATATTAGTTGCTAATCAACGTACTGAGGAACTGCTGTTAAAAAACCCCACAAATTTCAGCTCTATTTAATGTTCTTTCCTTTTGCCCTAACGTATACTAAGGATGATATTTTTATTTAAGGAGAAAAATGGAAGTTTTCTTGGGTTAGTAATTGAGTTTCAGAATGCTTTTTTTTAGGTCCATCTTCCTAGCATTAGACAAAACCATTTTTCTTGCATGCATTCACAGGGAACTACTTCTAAAAGAATGTTTTAATTGCATTTCTGTAAGACAAAGCCTGGTTTGAAAACACAGCGGTGACAGATAGATAATAAACATTAATGAAGAGGTTTTACAAATTTTACTATTTATCAGTTATGGAACTCCTGATAAGTTGAAATGAATCTCTGCTTACTATGCAATTGTGAAGTGATGGGGCTAAGTTTCAGAGACAGACCTTTCAGAGACCAAGGTAAATAGGCAATTTCATTTAAACATCACTGACAGTGGAGGAGTACATTGGACTTGCTGTAAATTTTACTTAAGTCGTTATCCATTCTGACTTTCTTTAGTTTACAGCTCTGCTTCCACGATAGACAATGAACTTTGATCTCTGCATTGGTGTCCAGTTGTGGTGGTGGTTACGTTGTGATCCTTTTCTTTGCATTGATGCATTTGAACTTACTTCTAAAAGCATGAGATGTGTATGGCAATTTGCAGTAATTGCTTCCTTAAATCCGTGTCTTATTTTGCAGTAGCATGTGGTCAGAAACGTTGCTTTAGAATGTGTTTTGGTTGCTATGAGGAACTCTTCAATGCTTTTGGTGTTCACTTTTCCTCACGCTTACTATTTAAACAAGTCTCTTTTGCCAGCCTGATGGCAAAAGTGGTCATTTATTCAAAAGCTGTTCCATGAAAACTGTCTAAACCAGTCCTAGCAGAAGGGAGAGGAACCAAACTTTCCCAGATGATCACCTGTGAGCCTCACAGTCATATAGTATCTTACAGTATTTGCACACCACTTGTGTTCTTGGTGGTAGAACTTCACCAGGAGAAGGAGGAAGTGCCTTACTTCTGGACTTGGCTAGGTCATTGTCCGAGACAGGCTTGCTTTAGAACGTCGTAAAGTGAAGGAGGCTATTTGAACCCAGAATCAACTCATTTTATGCAAGGCTTGAAGTCACCTATTTTGGACCTCTTTGAAGAGAAGCCGCCAACCACCTGTAATTCAAACAACAACTGAAGAACCTGAACAATACCTCCTGGATTGCTATTTATAGCCACAAAAGGAGAGTAGTAGGATTTCAGGTATATCTTTCTCAGTCACGTTTTCTTGTCTAGTTAATTTTGGCTTCTATTGGAAAATAAGCAGCTTTGCCCATGTGCTGTGCTCTCATGGTTGCAATCATTTTTTAATATCTGTGTCTAGAAGTTACCAATAAATTTTCCGGTGGTTTAGACTGCTAATTTCAGTTCCTTTACAAAAGCATTTAAGATGTTCTTCTCTGTAATTCAGTTTTGTTCATCTTAATGAAAGGTTTGGGGTTTTTTTATTATTTTTATTTTTTTTTTAATTTTTATTTTTCCTCTTGTGTTATCATGATGACCTAGCATATAGTAGCTTCTACTACTCTTGTCTTCACACAGGTCCTTCCCATGGAAGGAAGGAATGTTCTGTTTGTATTTGCTATCATTCAGAATGGTATGGATTTTTTTTTTCCTAAAACTGTCACAATTGTACCCATTTCTTTAGCTTATTCTTAGGACTAGAGTTGAAATTTGAATTTTAAATCCATTCTTTCAGCTGAGTTAGTCCAGGCTGTCACTTCAACAGTATCTCTGTATCTCTGCAGATACAGAAATAAATGAGGTGAATGCAATCCTGCAGATTTGATTGCAAACACAAAAGTAAGCTGCAGGATAATTCTGCCAACTAAGGACAAATAGTGTGTTTTTGTTAACAGCTGCTGCTACTTGATTTGAGTAAAAGATCACCCACTGTGTACTAGGAATTCATGAACTACTTCCTTTTATGAAAAGAGCTATTAGGTAGCAGAACTGAAAAAATGATTGAATATGGTAATACATGATTTAATTTATACAACATGCATAAAGCGATACGCATTGGTTTTGAGTTACTGCTTAAGCCCTAAAATGTAAGGATTTAACATAATTATTATTACCACATATATTTCCTACTATATTTAGCATTTATAGAAGATTAAAGTAACTGAATATAGGGAATGGCCGGAGTGTGCTTCACTGGCACTGATTATTAAGAGTGCTAAAAGAGGTCTGGGGTAACAGTTTTTAGAAGTGCAAATATGCTGCTACTCTTGACCCAAGTGAAAGACCCACCAAAATGGAAGTTTAGACTGCAGAAGATTATTTCATAAAAGAAGCAAGCGTAGGTACATAAAGCATTGAGCTTCAGCAGTGAACAAATACATAGTGCTGGAACACTACCATGTTAGTTAATTTATGTTGGAATACGCTTTGCATAGCACGTGAATTTTGATACAGATGAAGCTGCCAACATGTAAGTCCTGGATTGCTATTAGTATGTGGTGTAAGTGATCTGTACAGTAAGTAGCCTTCAAGCAGTACTTAAAAGCAATATATATCTATGCTTAAGGAAAAAATCCTAGGTGTTTTGGACATTTATATGTCAAATGTAAATCAGAAGCCAGGCAAAGAGATTAATTCTTTTTCATTTATCTTTTAACTTTTTGAGAGTTTTAAGGTAGCTTAGACTAATGTTTATCTTTTTTCATGTTTTTTTAAAAACACTTGGAATGTGATTCTGAAGACTTTTTAACCTCAGTGTTTGTTTATGTTCAATTAAAGTGACATCAGAAATCACTAGAAATGCTGCTGTACTCAATTATGCAGATTACAGATTCTTCTCAAAGGTTTTCTGATTCCAAGCTGGGAAAACTTCAAAGTTTGCATATAGAACATGTCTTTTACTAAAGACACATGAAAGCATATATTTTAGCATGTGGCAGTGAAAATACAGGTCTTTTGCTATGAATTTCTCGATCATTTTTTTATATTGGCAATAAAAACTTTACAGTGAAGTTATCTTCTCCCAAGCAGGAAAGTACTTTCCTAAAAAGTCACCACTTTGAGATTTAATTGAATTTGATAAATCTTTTGATTTTATTTTATCTTATCTTATCTTATCTCTGAGAGTGTGCATTACTTGAGACTTTCTGGACAGGAGCTACATTTTCATGGCACTGTGCTGTGCGTATTGGCAGCAGCATCCACAGAATCCACAAATAATAATTGTAACTAAACCTAGTCACAAAATCACGTGATCCAATCTTTTGCCAGCATTAAATTCTTTCTTGCAGCATATTTCCTGATAATTATATTGTGGAATATCACATTGGCTTATCCCATATGTTAATTAATTGCTTTGGCTTGCTTATGAATTTTAACAAAACTTCTGAAAGCTGTTTTTTTTTAATCTTCTGTAGTCACCACCCCCACACTGTGCAGAGGTTATTTGGTGAAAATTCAAAGTGGATGATTACAGTAGCAGAGCTCCAATTATTTTGATAGACAGACACAATCAAAATTGTGAGTTATATAAGTAAACTGTGTAATGGAAAGAAGGAAGTGATCCATAGAATTTTATCTGTGGAAAATCCATCATTTAGTTTAAAAAACAGCTTTCTTACTTTCTCCTTAGTGTTTTCAGAAATCTTTTCCATGTATTATTAGTTTTGAAAATGACTCTATTGCCTTTAATTTCCATTCAAAGATTGGAAGGTTAAAGCAGTTAATCAGAATTATTCTGAAAATGAACTCGCTTGGACTAAAGGATCTGAATTCAACACTAAGTTGTGCTTTAGATTTCTGTTATAAAGAGTAGAACAACTTAATCATAGGTCTAAAGAAAGACATGACTGAAATATTGTTTTATTTCTACTTATAATGGTTAATGAGTTTTTTTCAGTTGACTTTAGAAAACAGTTTGCTTTGTAGCCCATCTTGTGACATAATGGAGACATAAAAATAGTCATTATAAGTAATGATATTGTGTGTCCTGTGAATTACAAAATTAGTCTTATTTATCTTGTCAGCTGACTTTAGAACAAAGATCAGTATGTGTATTAGCCTTTACTGCCTCATGTCATATACCTGGAAACAGTATGTATCTATATAAAATAAGGTGTCATTCTGTCGCAAAGCACTGTTGTGACTATCCGTAATACTGTGTATTGCTTTGACAGTTCTACGTGCTGTGTATCAGACACTGAAAGGAAGGCATACCTGAGAGAACACCTAGGTGGTGTGTTTATTATTGTAGAATTGGTTTCCCAGTGTCAAGATACTAATTTTTTGTCTAGTAAAGCTATAGACTCCTACAACTCACTTCTCACAAATTACACAGCCTAAAAACGGTTCGTACTTGGGGAAGATTTACTTTTTCCTAATATATCTGAGTACTGAAATGTTGCAATTTGTTACTTAACAATCTGAGTTCTATATTGTACAGCAAAACAACTCCATTTGTACTAAAGCTTTTCTTGTTCAGATATCTCAACTGAATTCTTCCCTTCCTTCTCATATCCTACCTGTGCATGATCACTTTTCATAAATTTATTTCATGACACTTTTACTTTTGAGTTTTATGCCTTACTGATGTTTTTGTGGATGTTTCACTCACGTATTCCTTGATCATAGAAGTTTCAAAACAAAAGAATACAAATCACTGAATTTTTTTTATTTTAAAGAATTCCTTCAAAATAATTCTGCTGGGTAGTAGCAAGTATGTTTTCCTCATGGATTTAAACACTTAACGTTGCATCACAAATGAAAAACTGAACGCACAGCATCTATTTCGAAATGATTAAGTCAATGAGACCACGAGGATGTGTTCTGCAAGAAACTTTTCCCACATTGTATTTAATATGTGACACCAAATACGATTTCAAATACTTTTCAGTTAAAATGTGCATGCAATGATACAAGGTGATGCTATTGCACTTAGTACATCGAGGAGAGCATGAGGAAATAATTGAGAAATGGTTTGAGAAATTTTGCGTAGGGACTGCACCACAGGTTTTATGAGGATTCGAGTCTTTTAATAGTCATGTTATAGTGAGTTCAGTAATATAGGAATACTGAATTTAATTGATGTTTTTAAAAAAATGAAATAATGACTTGCACATATCACAATTATTCCTGCAACATGTTTCAGGATGAAAGACCCCAAAGTTCTTCACAGTGCACTGGCTAATTCTCTCTGGGGTGAAAAAGGCTACAGCAAGTAGAAAAGGTTTTTAAGTAAGCGGTGTGTTTTGAAATAGAAGTTATGAGAAATGAGAATACAGCTTACAAAGAAATTTTGAACATAACAGCTCTTTGGGCAAGTAAGCTTTGTGGTAAAGATTTTTAGTGTATTATGGTCAATTTTTGCCACTTTTTTTTTCCCCAGTGAAAAATAGAGTGTCAGGTTTTATACAACTTGGAACTGTGAAGAATTGAATTGTCAGGAATGTACCGTTCTGGGGTTATCAACGTATCAAGACTGCTGATTATTGCACTAAACATCTTCCATCCTCAGCTGAAGCTGCAAATGATAGAGGAGCCTTTATATTTCTTAGATTTTATTTAAGCCAAACTAGAAGCAGGAAAATGCTGTGATTTGAGCCAGCAGGGAACATATTTGGAATTTAAGTACAAATGTAGGAAAAGAATAAATCTGATGAGTGAGTAATATGAGAAAGTCTTTCCTTGTGTTTATATTGAACAAATATATCAAAGTGCTGTTTAAAGAAGACTGATTTAAACAGCAGCAGTGGGTAGGTGACTGTAAGCTTGTTAAGTCTGAGACTTTTCAATTTATTTAAACTACCACTGTTACTCAAGGAGGCTAATTACAACACAGGTTAATGGTCAAAACCATAGATCTGCATGTTTAATGTTCTGGTGTCAGATATTTATGCATTTAAGATTAATATTTCTTTTAAGTTCTCTTGAAAAAATCATGAAAACCTGTGTTAGCCATCATGGTGAGTTTAAAGATGTAAAATTCATTCATCGCTTATAATCTAATAAAAAAGCATTTTCAATCAAGTCCTTATTCTTCAAAATGAAATTCTGTTTCTTTGAACTTATAGGCCACTTTTCCTTTGTGTGAAATCCTCACGAAAGGTGGTAATAGTCCAGTTTGACAGATGGGAAGAAGACTTTGCGCCAGTGCTGCAGATCACCACCAGTGAGGACCACGGGTGGAGGTCCTGAATTCCAGTCAAACCTTGGAGACTAGTACTTCCTCCCAGTGAAATGTCTTTGAGGAGCCTTCTAGTATGAAACCCAGCTCACCTTGATGAGGCCCTGCTCTTTATTGGAGTCAGGATTTGGTCCCAGCATTTTGTGGCTCCCAAACCTGTAGGCAACATCTTTGGATCTTTTTCTTCATGCTGTAACACCACGGCTGCTCGGCAGTGACAGCCAGAGCCCTTGAGCTGTTGTTAGGTTACGATGTGGGCTGCCCAGCTTGCAAGTGGGAGGCTGGAGTCTGTGCCTGGGGCAAAGACACATACCAGATGTAGTGATTCTTGATTTCTGTCCGATCTAAACAGGTGGATCTACCTCGTTTGGGTCTGTCTTTATTGTGGACAATAGAATGTTAAGATTTTGTTTTTGCTAAGTGAGACCTTATTTACGTGAGTTCAGTTAAAAGCTGTCTCTGTGACTCCTCTTTTGGCTATCAAGTATTGTATGGTTCCAAGCTAATTACGTTAATCAGTCCTGTTTTTCTTTTCTGTATCCCATAAATGAATATTACTTGAGGTATTAAAGGAAAGCAGTCATCTTAGGGCAGGATGTGGCTATATTATGTTAATATTGTTTACTACTTCACATTATTACTTGGTGAAGTACACAGATAAAAAACATCAAAAATACAAGTTTAAATAGGCTGGGAATGGTGGGAGAAGATTCAACATTAAAAGAAATGATGAAGGTATAACAATATTAGATTGGCTAGGCTGTGGAAGGAAGGGGAAGATTCATCAGTATAAAGAAAAAAAAGAAGGTACAATAAAATTACATTGATTAATAGACATTAACTGACTTTGTCTGAATCCACCTAATCCTGTTTAGGGGGGGGAAAAAAATCTGTAAGGTGCTTCTGCGTAGAAAACACATACACTAAATGGAAATGTATTTATTTAAATTATCTTTAGGGGCTTGAGAGAGTTTGCCCACTATGCCTTTCCCTCAGTCCTTGCAGGATAGATTTGAATATTATGTATGTGAGTACATGGGCGTAATTAGTGCAGTCTAGTTAACTGAGAGGAAGATCTCCAGGAACTCCTGCATTCCAGTCCAGTGAGTTACTGAGCAGCCGGGGGCAATTCGCTCAGCTTCTGTGCTGTTTTCCTAGTGCTCAGCTGCCAGCAGCATCTTGGGGAATAAAAACATGGGGCTGGCTTAATGTGCTCCTGTGGAACTTCAGTGCTTAAAGTGTATGGGTATGTGGTATTAGTGCATGGCTGTGCAGCTAAAGAAATAACGAGGAATGCGGTCATAAATTTGCTGCTGGATTAATTTGGTGAGGGAGTACAGTGTCTGCTTCCCAGGACAGAAGAGCCTTCTTTCACTGCTTGGTAGATTCAGCCATGCCTTTTGTTTGCACATCGATGGTAACTTGCAAAATTAGCAAAGAGCAATTCCTTTATAAATCGCTGTGATTCATTCTTACTTTGTGATGAAATAAGATTTGGTTAATCTTTCCTGTGATTAGCTTCCATGCTAGATTAGCAAATGTGAAGATAAGCTGTCAAGCGGTACCAGTTGAGCAGAGGAGTTGCTGTGTCCGGTGTGAGTCCGTGGGGATGCGGAGCTGTCAGATCAGTGTCTTGCACGCTGCTGGAGGCACTGGGAGAAGAAGAGTCTGTTGTGTGCGCAGCCAGCTGCTGGTGTGATCTTACAGGGCCACGAAGAATGTGGCTGCTGTGTGCGCTCGCCTTGCTGTGTGAGACTGATACTTCTGATGGAGGTAGACGGTGCCTGCAACTGAGGAGGTTATTCAGAAATTCGGCATGGGGAGAGAAGAAGGGGTCGCTAAAGAATTGAAAATTTTAAGTGATGTTTGAAAGGCTTAGCAATCTTTGTACTTGAAACGATACTTTCAGATACTTGGAAATTGCTTCTAAATGAACAGATATTCTTTTTGCAATGCTGTTCAAAAGAAACACTCTTTTGGTTTTTAAATTAGTTTCTAGGCTGTTTACTGGAAACTTTGACTTGTGTCTGTGTGGTCTCTGAAAAGGTGTTGATTGGGGCAAGCTTTTCCATTAGATTAAGTAATTCAAATGTATATCTTTATTCAAATATAACTTCTGAATCTGAAACTGAGTCTTTTAAATGAAATAAATGAGATCAAATATAACTCAAGCATTTTGCATCAGACTATTCTTACACTGACTGCAGCAGCAACTACTTTTGTAGCCTTCCCCAGTGTGTTTTTCGCTCTTGCACAGATTTGATACAGGTCTAAAATACTGGGGTTTAATGTCCTCACTATAGAAAGCTATAATGATGTGGGTAGGAATTTTTTCATAATATCAAGACTCAGTAGGAAATCTTTTTTAAAAAGGATTTCACATAGTGTCTGCTTTTTAGTCCCTTTTAAACAGGGTTTTGTTGGGTGTGTTACTTACCTGATCTGTAGAGCAGAAAAAGGGAGCCTTGCTACTTACAGATGAGCTGCTATGTTTTCAGAAGCTGCAGATGATGCAGGCAAGGGAAGGCAGGCTCATTTGGCATCAAAGTGGTCCAGTTACTTTTGAGAAGAAAAACACAGGTTTCTTTCATAAGAAAAACAGAAGTTAGAGCCCTCAGAATAAAACTAAAATAATAAAAAGTCTGAAAATGTATCTGTTCAAAAGCTGTATTTCAAGCTTTCAATTAATAATCTGCCTTTTTAGAGTTAGGCTAAGAAGTGAAAGGACTGTGTTTTTTTAATATTAACTAGATACCTAGTAATAAAACTGATTTTTGTTGTTGTTTTCCTACCATCTCCTCCCTGTTAACTCAGACTGAGTTTTGTAGAGTTTTGAGAAAATGGAAGTTAACTCTCCTAAGTCAAGCAAGGTCTCAGTGCCTTTCACAGGGCACAGGAGTAAAGGAGGAAAACCTTTTATAGGCGTATTTCAGCTAACAGTAGTATAGTCTGATAAACAAAACAAAAAATTCGCTTAGGTTTCAGTTCAGTAGCACAGCACAGGGTGCTTTTACTAAAGAAAAAATAAGCTTTCTGTTAAGTCCTTGTCTTTTGAAGCTATGCAACTGCTTTGATTTAGAAGGTTTAAGATTGAAATAATTCTAGTTCTGTACTTAAAATATTGTGTTTTACTGCGTTTAAAAAAAAAATTCCAAGGGCTCCGGTGTGTTGTTGTCTTAGTTCTCTAAAGTTCAGAATTCTTGTTTACTTGTTGCTGCATATTGCTACTGTAAATGATTACTTGTAAGAACCTATGCAGAAAAGATTTTGTGCCAAGATTATCTAGAGTAATACAAACTTTGTCTTTGTTTTCAGTCCAGAGGAGCTTCCTGTCCATGATGCAGCGATAGAAAAGGTAAGTCCAGTGTCTTCTAGTTTTTTGACTAGGAAGTAGACGTTTACAGATTTACAACTTCTTTTAATATAAGTCATTGTGAAATGAGGAGGTGAAGCATTTTAGTGATTTGCATTCCCAAAGAAACATGTTCTAAGTCCCAAGGACTTGAGGCCATGTTAACTCGCCCACAGATCCCTTGGGGCCCACGCAATCTTACATTTATTAGTTGCAATGAGATGTGAGTTTTCCTCACCCATTATATGAGCTAGTAAAGGAAACAGAGCTACTTAAGGGATTGCACCCAGCTCTGCCCTGAAAGAGTGAGAGCTATTGTCTCTGTCATGAGCTGTCATCAGCTGTGCTGGGTGGATGGATTGTCCAAGTGAGGTGGTGGCTTTGATGCTGAGGTGTACGTTGCCGTCCCCTGAAGAGTAGCGTGCTTTTCTAGTTTGGTAAATGGTGACAAATATCCTGGCAGCCACTGAAACATGATGTAATGTTCAGCTGATGAGCCAGGTGTATTCTGGACATAAAGACCTGTCAGCAGCTGGTGCAGGCCCTAGTCCAAAAATCCTTCTGCTGCTGCAGGGTACTGGAGGAGAAGTTTGGGAACTGATGTTCTGGGAATGTGGAAAGCTTTTATTAAAATTGTTGGGAACTTAATTTCTACTTGTCTGGGCCTAGATACTTTTGGTATTTCCCCTTGGTCTGTCAGGCCCGTTGTTATCTCCGAGACCAGATCAGATCCTTCTTGTTTGTCCATATTGATCTTCTGTATCATCGGAAAACTCATGATACAATATTTAAAGCTGTAAGTTTAAAGTTAGCCCCCTTGGCTGCACAAATCAGTAGAGTCCATGGAAGAGGGACAGAATGATTTGTTCTAAGGCAGCTCAGCTCCCCAAGTGTTAAGAGCAGCAGTGTTTCTAAAAATGAATTATTTTGAGCTTCGGTATTGGGCTAGTAAGAACAACTTCTCATAAAAGAAGGGAACTTCTGAGTCCCTTTTGTTTTGCATTGGTTTATGTGTGTTTCTGCATATGCAGCCTGAAATAGTTGCATTTTCCTGCCATGTTCCATTACATTTAATAACATAGCGAGCATGTATATAATTTCATTTCTATCCGAAGGACACATCAGGGTGGTGAGTCTAGGAACATAAATATTAGACAGCTTGCAATTATTGTGGTATATGTGTTTTGAAGCTGTGATTCACTGTGGCTTTGTAGTTAGCCTTAAATTACTTGGGAGGAAAATAGTGTCTCAGTTCTCTGTCCCATATTGTATTCATGCTGTCTCAGATAAAATGTCAGCATAGAAACTGTATTTATTGAATTAATGTTAAATTGCATTGTTAAATCTAGTGTCTTTTTATAATCATATGGTAATGCTCCTGTATTAAACTCTTGGTTATACTCCTGATGATATCCTGACCTCTGCTGGTTTGAGGTTTATCTGTCTTCTGTCAGCAGTGTTTCAATCTTAACAATTTTCAAGATGCCATTCATCGGATAATTAATGTGTTGTGTTAATGTAGGCTAGCACTAAAAGCTTTCTGTGCAATATCTTTTAAAGTAACTTATTTGGCAGAACTATTTATGCTTTCCTTTTGCCTTACTTGTGAATTTTAAAAAATACTCCTAAGTCAAGTTTTCATTTAGTCTGCAACTTATGTAAAGGATTGTGTATCCTTGTGAATTTTGAATCTCTTTTCTTCATATACGTTATAGTGTAAAGCTTAAGCTGGGTTTTCTGTGTGTGTAATTGTGTGTATTTACGTGCATAATACTTTTAGAATAGGCATTATTACTGTGAATGCAGAGTAATTTTGATGCTTCATTACCTTGTTGGGCATTTGGTGGCTTAAATGCATCGAATCATTGTCCTACATTATGAACTAAACCTTCAGATGAATCATACAGCACATCTGAGATAAAGCTAGGGGAGGAAAAATCACCGAGAAAAGTGGACAGAGAACTGACCTCAGGAAATCTGGAGTCTGTGTCTGACTCTGTTTTTGTAGTGCTAGGAAATGTTTTGTAAGTCACTTTCAGTTTGTTTGGTTTTGTCTTTGGTTTACTTGATTATAAATTCTCCAGGGAGCTGTTCAGTGAGTTCTGGTTTTGTCTGAGGCTTCTACTAAAGCATTACTTTAAGCCTCAGCTCCAGCGCACTTGCTCTCCAGGAAGGTAGAGTGCTGCACATAAGATGGATGCCTGCCAACTTAACTTCATGCTCTTTTGCTTTCAGTAGTGTATTATTTACTGACACAAGAGTAAGAAACCTTCTCTGCTTCAGTTAGGGATTCTGTTATTCCTGATGGCAAAAATGCTTCAAAGTGTAAAATGTATTCAGAAGACAGATAAATAGTGTTGGTTTTTTGTTTTGGTTTGTTTGGTTTTTTTTGTTGACAACTACATGGAACTTGCCTGAAAGAGCAGCAGCATCCATCTACTCCGCAATGAGCTGCATCAGATCTATCCATGTTTTCAATGTTGCACCTGTTTAGACATGAAAGTTAACATAATTCAGACTGGGGAAAAAATAGCTAAAAGTTTTCAACAACTAAACACAGAAATAATTGCTATTTTCACTACAGTAGCATCACTTGAGAACTGGGATAAATTGACACAGAAGACATAAAAGCTTGAACAAACATACAATTGAAGTGAGCTTCTGGCTCAAAAGACCAAAAATCTTGAAAGCAGATCAAACGTACGAGTAAAAAGACTGTGGGAGCAGATAGGTTTTTATTTTTCTTAGCAATTATCTGAACAACCTGTTGAGGGCAGAGACCTTTCCTGACTTGATAGGAATGTTATTCCTGCGATCTAAACTATGCCTAGAGAAATGTGCTTTAGAGATGTTAAAAATGCTGATTTCTTAAAGGTGTTGCAAGTGTAGAGGAAAATCAGAAGCAGTGTTGTGAAACCTATGAAACTTGGGAAGCAGTAGTTTTTCTACAGTTCCCCTCTGACCTAACTCCTAAGAAAGTGTTTTAAATAATTAAAAATAATAATAATAAAAAAAAGCAAGTGGTTGAGGTATTACAAAGTACAGCATGGAACCTGAACAAGAATGTGGGCAGTTGCTTGCAACATGAATAGTTGAATAAGTTAATGTTGAGATAGTAGAGACACTTCTTTCCCCATAACTTTTATACTGATGTCAGGCTTATGTCAGTTGGTTTAAAATAAAAATAACTTAAAAAAACAAAAGCAACTTATTTCCAGGACGCTTCATGGACTGAATCGTGGTTGGGGTGGACCTAAACAGACATCAAGCCGTACTTCTGCAAGTGTAAGGCTTTGGGGTCCTGGATTAAAGAAGTGGTCTACCTGGACTTCAGCAAGGCCTTTGACACTGTCTCCCACAGCATTCTCCTAGAGAAGCTGGCGGCTCACGGCTTAGACAGGTGGACTCTGCGCTGGGTCAAAAACTGGCTGGACGGCCGGGCCCAGAGAGTTGTGGTGAATGGAGTTACATCCAGTTGGCGGCCGGTCACGAGCGGTGTTCCCCAGGGCTCAGTACTGGGGCCGGTCTTGTTTAATATCTTTATCGATGATCTGGATGAGGGGATCGAGTGCACCCTCAGTAAGTTTGCAGATGACACCAAGCTGGGCGGGAGTGTTGATCTGCTCGAGGGTAGGAAGGCTCTGCAGAGGGACCTGGACAGGCTGGATCGATGGGCCCAGGCCAACTGTATGAGGTTCAACAAGGACAAGTGCCGGGTCCTGCGCTTTGGCCACAACAACCCCATGCAGTGCTACAGGCTTGGGGAAGAGTGGCTGGAAAGCTGCCTGGTGGAAAAGGACCTGGGGGTGTTGGTCGACAGCCGGCTGAACATGAGCCGGCAGTGTGCCCAGGCGGCCAAGAAGGCCAATGGCATCCTGGCCTGTATCAGAAATAGTGTGGCCAGCAGGAGTAGGGAAGTGATCGTGCCCCTCTACTCGGCCCTGGTGAGGCCGCACCTCGAATACTGTGTTCAGTTTTGGGCCCCTCACTACAAGAAGGACGTTGAGGTGCTGGAGCGTGTCCAGAGAAGGGCAACGAGGCTGGTGAAGGGTCTGGAGAACAAGTCTGATGAGGAGCGGCTGAGGGAACTGGGGCTGTTTAGCCTGGAGAAAAGGAGGCTGAGGGGAGACCTCATTGCTCTCTACAACTACCTGAAAGGAGGTTGTAGTGAGGTGGGTGTTGGTCTTTTCTCCGAAGTAACAAGTGATAGGACGAGAGGAAATGGCCTCAAGTTGTGCCAGGGGAGGTTTAGATTGGATGTAAGGAAAAATGTCTTTACTGAAAGAGTGGTGAAACATTGGAACAGGCTGCCCAGGGAAGTGGTGGAGTCCCCATCCCTGGAGGTATTTAAAAGACGTGTAGATGAGGCGCTTAGGGACATGGTTTAGTGGGCATGGTGGTGTTGGGTTGACGGTTGGACTCGATGATCTTAGAGGTCTTTTCCAACCTCAATGATTCTATGATTCTATGATTCTATAAGTCTTTTGCACACTTTGTTGCATTGATAGCCAAGAAAGAATGCACAAATTCTGATGAGTAAAAGCTAGTAGTAAAATGAGAACTCTATTGAGACAATAAGTAATAATTTTCTTTTATATTTTCCCCCAACATTTCAGATGCAGTTAATGAAAGTATTAATAAGTTTTCAGTATCCTGCAAAGCTTTGAAATTAAACTCTTACATTGTTACAGGATTGCATCACTAACCATATGAAACAGAATATCCTTCCTGTCTTTATTAAGCCCTGGATTTGAAGTTGGAGGTAGACAGGCTGTCCTTTACAAAAAAACTAAATCTTTGTTTATATTCATCTTTGAAAAGCAAGCAATAGCCACACACATACGTTTTTCTGCTGTAGCTTTTCCAGTGTTGATCCTCAGCTCCAAAGCATTATGAAAGAGTTGGAATAATGTCATTAAAAAGATACGCTACAAAGCTAACTATTAACTGTAATCAGAGACACCTTGCCTACTTTACAGCATGTAAAACTGGGCTGTAAAAATATGGACTAAAACGCTTCTCATCATTGGAGCCAACAAAATACAAATTTTTTTTGGCTGTGAAGAGCCAAAGTGCCTTGAAATTCCAGGGACTGAAATAGCTAATTCCAAGTGCTTGTTTGGTTCCCAAATCCAAGAAGTTGATGGCAACTGTAGCAAGGTTTTCATAAGCAGAATGGCAATCTTTAAGGTAGTAGGGTTGTCCGATGCTTTTAAAGCCGTATATAATACAATGCGTGGAATTCACATATTTATTATGTTACATGTTATGCTACTTGATATAACTATTTATTTTGAGAAGATAGGGTTTGTTTTGTTTTGAATTCTCATTTTATCACCTTCTTACTGAAATATTCTTGCCAGTAATATAATTTAAGCAAGCAGATCTTATCTTCAGAAGAAATCCTTGATGTTAAGACATAGGGCCATTTAGGTAAAAATGTACCGAGCCTAGGGTGCGAATTATAGCAAGGCTTTCAATATCTAGAATTAGAACGTATTCCCACTTCTGCTACTGCACTGTCTCTCTTGCATGCACTTGGTTTTGTTCATGTACTTTGTGCCTTTTTAACTTTCATAGAATCATAGAATGGTTTGGTTTGGAAGGACCTTAAAGATCATCTAGTTCCAACCCCCCTGCCATGGGCAGGGACACCTTCCACTAGACCACATTGCTCAGAGCCCCATCCAACCTGGCTTTGAACACTTCTCTGGGCAACCTGTGCCAGTGCCTCACCACCCTCACAGTAAAGAATTTCTTTCTAATATCTAATCTAAATCTACCTTCATTCAGTTTAAAGCCATTACCCCTTGTCCTATCACTACATGCCCTTGTAAAAAGTCCCTCTCCAGCTTTCTTGTAGGCTCCCTTTAAGTACTGATAGGCTGCAATAAGGTCTCCCCAGAGCCTTCTCTTCTCCAGGCTGAACAACCCCAACTCTCTCAGCCTGTCTTCATAGCTCCAGCCTTCTGATCATCTTTGTGGCCCTCCTCTGGACTCGTTCCAACAGGTCCATGTCCTCCTTATGTTGGGGACCCCAGAGCTGGACGCAGTATTCCAGGTGGGGTCTCACGAGAGCAGAGTAGAAGGGGCAGAATCACCTCCCTCAACCTGCTGGCCACGCTTCTTTTGATGCAGCCCAGGATAAGGTTGGCTTTCTGGGCTGCAAGCGCACATTGCTGGGTCATGTTGAGGAGCTCATCAACTAACACCTCCAAGTCTTTCTCCTCAGGGTTGCTCTCAATCCATTCTCCGCCCAGCCTGTATTTGTGCTTGGGATGGCCCCGACCCATGTGCAGGACCTTGCACTTGGCCTTGTTGAACTTCATAAGGTTCACACGGGCCCACGTCTCAAGCCTGTCAAGGTCCCTCTGGATGGCATCCCTTCCCTCCAGCATGTCAACCGCACCACACAGCTTGGTGTCGTCGGCAAACTTGCTGAGGGTGCACTCGATCCCACTGTCCATGTCACCGACAAAGATGTTAAACAGAGCCGGTCCCAATACTGACCCCTGAGGAATGCCACTCGTCACTGGTCTCCACTTGGACATCGAGCTGTTGACTGCATCCCTTTTAAGAAGGGATGGTTTGTGTGATCACTGGAAAACAGTAACTAATTGTGATTAGGGCAAGTCTGGGTAAAGAAGATCATCATTTCAGATAACTTTTTAAAAGCTTGCAGCAGAAATTATTTGCCTGAAAATTTACTGAGTATTAAAAAAAAAATTGAAGTTTTCTCTACTTGCCAAAAATGTGTAGAGAAGAAACTTTTATAAATCTTGTACTTAAATTCCTCTTACAAAATACAGTTCTTTACATAGTGCTGAAAATAAGGGTTCCTGCTCGTTTTTTCGTTGGCTGTTTTTTTGGATGTTTTAAATAAACTGATGTTACTCTCTGTTGCTGTTCTTAGGTGACTGGATAAAAAGTTGATGATGCTGTGTTAAACTTTTTCTCAGTATTTTTATAAATATATAAATAATTTAAAATGTATTAATCTTGAAAAAATTAAAATTCTAATTTATTTTCAGCAAAAGCACCTTGAAATTGAAAGAACTACAAAATGGCTTAAGATGCTGAAAAGCTGGGAAAAATACAAGAATAGTGAAAAGGTAAAGTTATGCATGCTTTTTTCATTAGCTATCACTTCTGCATGAATGTATAACCTTAAATTAGATTGTCTGTGTTTGAGATCTGGAAAAAAAAATCACACTGAAAGAAAAAGGCTTTTTATTCTTCCAAAATGCAGTAATACATAATAAGCCAATAATAATAACAATCCAACAAAACTGGTGGTCAAATGCAAAGAATTTCTAAGGGCAATATCGTGTAGGCTCTCTAACATATTCATAGTAATAATTGTGTGCTGTACTGCATTGCGCTTGCACTGTGGGATTGGAACTAGGATCACACAGCATACTGTGTTCACATCTGCAAAATAGTCTGTGGAGCAGATGAAGCATCAGACCTGCTGGTCTTGTCTTGTAGAGCTAGAAGTTGTATTTGATTTACGCTTTGAGAATGTGAGGGAGGAAAAAAAGAAAAATCATTATAAACTTGAAAAGAGGGGACACCTTTGAATGCGTATAGCTGAATTCTTCAGGAATCACAAATCCCCTTTCAAGGGTTATGATTTTTAACTTTTTTTTGTTCCTTTGTATGCTGCATATTGTACTGATTAATATTTAAATTTAAAGTTACTCTTTTGAGTTACTGGTGGCGTCTTATTAAGATCTATGAGGTTTTTTTAATTATTAATCTTCTATGGTTTCCATTTGTTTTCCCTCTTTTTTTCTTTTCTGTTTTGCAGCACAGGTTTACTGAAGGGCCTAGGATAGCTTACAGTCATGGATCAGTGAAAACCGCCTTGAATAACCCTCCAAGGAAACTGATTAGTCATAACATGGGGCATATAGTTTGATGTTTAAATTATCACACTTGCCAGCACAGATATCTTAGGGTATCCCAAGATACCTGGTTGCTTTGTTAAAAGGAGAGTTGCACTGAGTAAGTCAGAAGGTAAAAAGTATAGGAAGCCATTCACTGCCCTGTCCCCCTTGGGATAAGTCTGTTTGTGAATAATATGCAACGCAGCATTCATAATCTTCAAGAGAAGTGAATTTTTTTGATGGTATGAATGGGATCTACTTTTGAATAGAATACTTTATACCTTGATAGGCTTTTTCTTTATTTTGGAATCAATATGGAAGAACTGAAATATGCTGGCAGCTACTTAACAGTGCCCAGCAGTGCTACAACATTTCTTGACTAAAAAAAAAAAACCAAGAGAGTAGAATTATTTTCTATGTGAAGCTGCAGGTGAATTTTAAGGAAGCAGATTGCCCATTAATAAACTTTAAATTGCTTTTGGGATTTTTAGTTACAGAATTATTTTTATCCGACTCAGCCAACAAATAATGGTCTGGGGGTAATGATGGAAAGTGGGTTATGTTAGGTATGCCATTAATTGCTAAGTGCTTTTACTTGCTTTAAAAGCTAGGTAGGGATTTTCACGTGAATAGTTTATTTGCTGGAATTTTAGTCTTGGTCATCTTAAAATTATGGAAGAATTTCAACTGGGAAAAAAACTTGCTGGAGAGACTATATTCCCAACACTGTGTTCTGGGGAGGTTTTCATAACTGTTCTTGTGGTCGTTTGGTGGATAATGCACAGAACATGAGGTTCCAAAATTCAAATTCCCTCTTCTCCTCAGTAGGGATTAAAACTTGCATTTTCTATTGGGGATTCTGTTGGTGTTTTCTGATGCTGCTGATGCACCTGTATTTTGCTGAGGACTAGGGGACAACTGTTATACATACCAGGTTACTGCCTGGATGACTGGCCTGCAGGGTTAGCTGACTCCCTTACTAGCCTTTTATTTTAGTAAATTATTCTGTGCAAAGTGGAAAACTTGTTAGCCTGATGAGCAGGGAAGTGAGATACTACAATTCAGGTAGAGGGAGAGATTTACTCAACATGTCCCCAACTCATCATGTCTGCTTACTACCTTTGGTTTTGAGACTAGTAGCTACGTCTTGCACTTTGCTTTTGTTAAAAACACTAAAGCCAGCGGTTGATGTTTTTTAGGGTATAACTAAGAAGCTAGGGGATTTATTTTCTTAAAATATGAAGTGAATGCATGAAAAAGTAATGATTTGTTTCCCAAATTTTTCTTATAATCCTACTTTCTGTCCTGTCATCTCCTCTGGAAGGAGAAGCTAGAGGTCATAACACTTGTGGCTTTGTTTCTTTACTGTGGAGACTGGGTGATTTGAAGATCAAGTATGTTCCCAAGTCAAAGGGATGATAAAAAAAAACCTGTGTAACAGCTACTTTGTTTGCAAAGAGAATGTTAAATGTGATCTTTCAGGTAACACAATAGCTACATGTTGTCTAAGCAGCAGCAGTCTTCCTCTTCAGCCATCAGTGACGTCAGTCCATGATACACTGACTTAACTGAACAATCCTGTTCACCAAGCATGCAGAAGGTATACCAGATCAGCTGAGCAGAAAGAGTTTCAGTTCATGTAACAAATTATAGGCTGAACTATAAATAGTGACAGGAATAATTCAATATGTTCATAAAGGCAATGAACTTTGCTTGAGGCTAGGAAAAATTTTCACTGATTGTTGAACTCTGGTGGAGCACATGAGACTTTAAAAATAAGGGTGTTTTCCTTATTCTTTCTTGCATCTTATGGGGTAAGTGAACCAGAACATACAGAATAAAGAATCAGCCGCCTCCTCCTCCCGAGCACGCAGTGGAAAGTCAGCCATTATTTGTCGCTGCTCTTTATGGAAAGCCTGGTGATGTTCTCAGGGTTGTACAAAACTCACAAATAAAGACAGTTTTTATCTGAAAGTGTGTTGGAAGAATGCATCAGCTTTCCATGCTCGCCTTCTTGGAAGCACAGAAGCAATAGTTGCAAGAACAATTCCTGACTCTTGCTTTTTGTCTTCACTTGGCTGGATGAAGCGGTTAACACTAGAGGAACAAACTGCTAAAGAAAATGAACAGCCTGTACCTTAAAAGACTCACTTCACCTGACATTCCTATGGTTTCTGTGCAGTCAGACTGCTCCTGAAATCAATGTTTAGAAACAGCACTGAAGGGAACATTGCAGCAACAACAACAGTAATAATGTTGTAGGATCATAGATTATAATTGTAGTGATGGCTTGGTTTTGGAAAATGGCATACTTGAGAGACTTGTGTTCTTAAAAAGGAGAGCAAGGGAGAGTCAGAGAAGGTGATGGTCCCAGAGATAGAGCAGGTATGTACAAAGTACAGGACTTCAGACAGCCCATTTGTAATGAGCCTTCATAATATACAGCTGAGAGAGTTTTGGCTTGAAGAAATCTGTTCATACTGTACACATACTGTAAATGAATCCATATATTTGATTACATTATCCAAAACTGTCATATGCTTAATTGCAAAATACAGTTTTCATTTAATACTCTTGCAGAGCTGCCTATAGGCTGCTTCCTTATTTTTTTCCATCATAACTTTACCAGGAGAATTAATGAGAAGACATTAACACACTGATATGTGTATGTGCATGCGAGATGCTTCAATTTACATCTTCTCCTGATCTTTATTGCAGAAGAATATCTCAGGAGAAATGGGGACTCTGGGAACTTCATGCTGTTTTCCCATTAGAACTTCTCTGCTTAAACCTGATTAAAAAAAAAAAAAGGCGGGGGGGGGGAGTGGGAATGGAGGGCAGCAATGTGTGACCATGAAGAACTGGAAAGAGATGGAAGAGTTGTCACATTGAGACCAGAAATGTGCCAGTCTCTACCATATTTGAGTAATGATTTAGAGGTAATGAAGGATGACATAATAAAAAGAACCCATGTATGACTCCATAACCGTGTATAAAACTCATTGATTCCTATATGATTATTTAGGCATCTTTTCAGTGGAGTCATTATGATTCTTACAGACACCAGTCTCTGAAGTGTGTAACTGCCCTTGTGTCTGTGTGATTGATATTTGTCAAAACAAAGCTTTCATCTCCTCATCAGTCATTTCTTATGCAGGAAGTGTCATAGAGCAGCAAAGTTTGTGTTTCAGTGTGGTCCTTCTCTAGCTTATGTTTTTATTTCCTATTTGTATTCTACTGCTTAATAATCCAGGGAACAATCAACCACCACAGATAGTAAATCCTTCCTGGCTTAGTATGATCATAACTTTCAGGAAAGATTAAATAAAACTGTTATATGTTATATTCCCATTTGAGTATTTCTACCGAAGTATTTCTGTCTTTCACTGTCTGCCTTCATCTATCTGTGATTGAAGTTGCCTAAATTGAGAGGGAAAGGAAGAAGAGAAACAATCAGGGTAGCTGGCAACTTCCAGCTGTTCTGGCATTCACACAGAATATAATAATCAAGTCTCCACTTAGTTTGGAGTCTGAACACAGAGCCTTAATGAAGAACCCTCTTTGCATTCCTGAGATTTTTTTGAATGAGATTAAGCAACTCTTGTATTTGCACTTTTTCTTCCTTTTATGCAACCCACAGAAGTTGAAGAACCTCTAAAGGCAGCAGCCTTTATAAATATACTTTTTTTTAATTATAAATATACCTTCTTGCGAGACTTCAGATTTTAATTCTTATGCTTCTCATCATGGATTCTTTTTGAGGTGGCAGAGTCCCTCTGCTGCTTGTGCAGCTCTTCCTGACATAACTGAGAAAGTTTTCAAGAAAACCAGTTTTATATCTTGCAGCAGCAAGAATGGCAGTTCCCACTCTTCAGTCTAGTGCTGTGTGATAGTGGCCTCGTTCCTTCTCCAGGAACTAGTTGGGTTTATGAGCTGGAGAGACTGGGGCAAGGGAAGGAAGGGGAGGTTGTATGTTTTCCAGGTTTTGTGCATGGAGGCCACATTGAATGTTGGATGTTATGGACTTCATTATTTGAGATGATAGATAATTTGGAATACTCTAAATTTGAGGTGTTTTTTTTTCTTCTTGCTTTGTAAGCTTTTTTAATTCATTCTATATATTCTCTTGTTTCAGAATGGGAAGGTCCAATTTACAGGTCCAATTTCTTTTTGCATGAGAAGCTCCTTTTGAATTCCCAGGTGGTGGGGCCTCATCTAGTGTCTGCTTGTCCTATCTACTTCAGGATCAACAATATTAGTAATAATTGCAACAGTTTATGACAACTATCCTTGGCTGAATATCAGCTTAGATGTGATACAGAACTTAAACCTGTATTTTTATTTAAGTTGCGTTTACATAATTATATCTACTGAGGATGACTTCCTTTTTTCTATGTCCTATGCTGATGGAAACATTCCAGAGTCCATAACACCATTCTTTGAATGATGCGTGTTTTCATATAATGATTATCTGAACTCTGAGTTTATATACTTGTATTTTGTTTTGAGCTATTATCTTAAGAAAGCCTTAATTTTAAAGAATTTGTTGAAGATTGACTCATTATTCCATCTCCCCAGAAGTAGAAGAAAAAGTAAAGTAACTTGCTGAATTTTCTACTTTTTATTTTAATTATTAATTCAGAGAGAACAGAAGAGTAGATTAGGGTTCTGCAAGTATATAGACCCAACCCAGTGTTTCTCAACATATTTTCAACCTTATATTACATAAGGAAATAAAAGACAGTAGGGGGCGTTAGTATGGTACTTATGGTAGAGATACTCAGTTAATAATCAGTTTGCTCATTTATATTTTCTTTAACTGTTTGGTGACTGAATGACTATCAGAAATGAGTTTTGCTGTGAAGTCTGTAGGGGTTACCCCCGCCTCCCTCCCAGAGATGCAGTGCAGCTGTGTCATTTTCACAAAATCGCAGAATCACACAGGATCAGAGGATGGTTGAGGTTGGAAGGGACCTCTGGAGGTCATCTGGTTCAACCCCCTGCTCAAGCAGGGTCACCTACAGCCAGTTGCCCTGGACCATGTCCAGACAGCCTTTGAATATCTCCAAGGATGGAGACTCCACAACCTCCTTGGGTAACCTGTGCCAGTGCTCGGTCACCCTCACAGTAAAAAAAGTGTTTCCTGATGTTCAGAGGAAACCTCTTGTGTTTCACTTTGTGCCAATTGTCTCTGGTCCTGTCACTGGGCACCACTGAAAAGAGCCTGGCTCCATCCTCTTTGCACCCTTCCTTCAGGTACTTATGTCTATTGATAAGATCCCCCTGAGCCTTCTCTTCTCCACGCTGAACAGTCCCAGCTCTCTCAGACTTTCTTCACAGCAGAGATGGTCAAGTCCCTTCATCTTCATAGCCCTTTGGACTCTCTCCAATATGTCTATGCCTCTCTTGTACTGAGGAGCCCAGAACTGGACACAGTACTCCAGGTGTGGCCTTACCACTGATGAGCAGAGGGGAAGGATCACCTCCCTCAGCCTGCTGGCAAGACTTTTGTCTAATGCAGCCCAGGATACCATTAGTCATCTTTGCTTCAAGGGCACAGTGCTGGCTCCTGTTCAACTTGGTGTCCACCAGGACCCCCAGGTCCTTTTCATAGAATCATATAATCATTAAGGTTGGAAAAGACTTCTAAGATCAAGTCCAACCGTCAACCCAACACCACCAGGCCCACTAAACCATGTCCCTAAGCGCCTCATCTACACGTCTTTTAAATACCTCCAGGGATGGGGACTCCACCACTTCCCTGGGCAGCCTGTTCCAATCTTTAACCACTCTTTCAGTAAAGAAATTTTTCCTCATTTCCAATCTAAACCTCTCCTGGCGCAACTTGAGGCCATTTCCTCTCGTCCTATCGCTTGTTACTTGGGAGAAGAGACCAACACCCACCTTGCTACAACCTCCTTTCAGGTAGTTGTAGTAGTATTTTTCTGCCAAGCTGCTTTCCAGCTGGGTGGTTCCCAGCATGTGCTGGTGCATGGGATTGTTCCTCCCCAGGTGCAGGACTTTGCACCTCTCCTTGTTGATCTTCATGAGGTTCCTGTCAGCCCATTTCTCCAGCTTGTTGAGGTCCCTCTGGGTGGCAGCACAACCCTCTGGCATATCATCCACTCCTCTCAGTTTTCCATTGTATATAAAATTATTCATGCTTGTTTCCATGTTATCGTTTGTATAATGGAGCCTGTGCCATGAAAGGTTCTGTTCTTGAGTTACATTTCTGTCTCGTATTCCAGGCAGACAGTGAAAGTCTTTAGTATCGCATTCTGCTGAGACTGTAGGCAGGATCTTGTAATGACATGGGATGACTGAGAGCTTTTTTCTCTGCCTAAATAAAAGAATAGTTGGAACAGCAGAGTCAGCTGGATACAGATCTAAAATGGTTTGCAAGAAGCTCTGAATGTTATTTGGGTTTATTCTGTCAGGTAGTGGAATAATTCTGATCTTAGCTACTGAAAATGTTTGCTTTCCTTCTGGTTGGGGTTTTTTTTTTTTTTTGGCATAACTATAGTGGGCTGATGAAACTGCTGGTCTCTCTGTCCTTTCCACTGTTTTTAAAGTTATATTTGCCAACTCATTTTTCAAACTTTTCTTTTAAAAGCGCTTCCACAATTCTCTATCTCAGTTTTTACTTACTACTTCAAGGGCTCTTCTAGTGTTTGGCAGTTTCAGTCGTGAGAAGTGCAGAAGATGGGAAAACTGTAAATGCCACAGACTCCTCTGAAACTGGTTGTTCTTCTCCTTCAGTTTTATTTCCTGAAGAAAAAACAAAACAGCCCCACACTGTGGATGGTTTGAATTTGTTTTAATTCTATTTTGATAAGAAACTGTTATTACAAAGGCTTATTTCTGGCCTCTGATGTCCTGACCTTCTCCCAAAATATTCATTTAGAACAACAGTAGTCTTGAGAATTTATTCTTCAACTGATTTTCTTCATTAATAACCTTATGGTTGTTGGAGACATTTGAAAACGAGTTACAAAATGATGATTAACTGGCAAAAATGTTTATCATCAAGGTACACTGTTGCTGTACCATGGGTCTGAGGAATACAGCTACATGTCACTGGGGACATATAACACTGCTTTTTTTTTTCTTTTTTTTCTTTCAAGTTCCCAGAAAAGTTACTGCAAATTTGGCTCATTCTGCTTTCCAGTAGACAGGCTAATCTCTTCTCAGGGTGACTCCACTGCAATTGGTGTTGCTTGGCTTTCAAAAGACTGAATTATCCTCTCTCTCGCAAGCAGTTATCCTTGTGTCTGGGTTGACACACACTGAAATTCTCCGTGTGAGCTGAAGTCTGGATATACATCTATAGAGAAGGGTGCTTTGTAGCACTGTAAGTGGTTCTTTATCCTTAAGAAGAAGCTGTACTGACATAACTGTGCTCACACTAGAAGTGTTGCTGTTTTAGCATTCTTAATATTAAAGCAGCAAAGTTTTTTCTTTAAAAAGCACAACGTCATCTTTGTGGACAGCCTCCAGGATTGCTGTTGCATCTTATACAAGTTTAAAATTTTCATTTGAAAAGGGGACAGGAAAAAAGTCATTACCTTACTTGTATAAGAGTTATGCATTCTAAAATCTAGACACAAATCCTTGCTGGCATTAAAGAAACCTTCAAAGATCTGATATATCCTAAACAGCAGGAGGTTTGCAAATATACTGCAATGAGGGGTTCATTAATCTTCCAAAACTGGAGACGTGAAATATGTGAAAAACAAAAAAAGGATCCTGTCTTGGAGGATGTCCTGGTTTCGGCAGGGATAGAGTTAATTTCCTTTCTAGTAGCTGGTACAGTGTTTTGGATTTAGGATGAGAACAAAGTTGATAACGCACCGATGTTTTAGTTGTTGCTAGGTAATGCTTACACTAGCCAAGGAGTTTTTAGTTTCCCATGCTCTACCGACTGAGAAGGCTGGAGGTGCACAAGAAGCTGGGAGGGGGCACAGCCAGGACAGCTGACCCAAACTGGCCAAAGGGACATTCCATACCATGTGACGTCATGCTCAGTACATAAACTGGGGAAAGCTGGCCGGGGGGGCCGCTGCTCGGGGACTGGCTGGGCATCGGTCAGCGGGTGGTGAGCAATTGCACTGTGCATCACTTGTTTTGTGTATTATTATTATTATTATTATTATTATTATTATTATTATTATTATTATCATCATCATTTTATTTCAATTATTAAACTGTTTTTATCTCAACTCACGAGTTTTTCTAACTTGTGCTCTTCCAATTCTCTCCCCCATCCCACCGGGTGGGGGGGAGTGAGCGAGCGGCTGCGTGGTACTTAGTTGCCGACTGAGATTAAACCACGACAGAGGAGGACATGTCTTTAAAAATATTTCTTATGTTACAAACATACTATAAATGTTTTATAAATGTTTCAAGGAAGTGATAGCTTTGTCAATTGAAATTTTTAATGTCTAACTTTCATTGTAGGCTAAATGCAAAGAATAAACTGTTTGGGGAGGGGTTGTGTGTGTGGTGTTCTCTTTTAAATCTGATTGTCTCCCTGTGCCATCATTAAAATAATGGTAAAAACAGAACTTCAGAAAGGTTCGTTTTCTTTGTTGGAGTTCTCTGTTTTTCCTTTTCTTAGAAATGTCTCTGGAAAGATGATAACGGTTTTTTTGTGTGTTTTTAGAATTACTAGGATTCAGTTGCTCAGAGGATTTGCTTATCTTGAGTCTCTCCTGGCTGTGTAAAGCCAAGACTTTAGACAGCTAGTACATCTTTCTCTGTTTAGAGGCTCTTCGTGTTCCTAAATGCTGCAGCATAAAAAGATACAAATCAGAAGAGAACTGAGGAAGACAGTTGTCAGTGCTCCTGATTTTTTTCAAATAAGCCCAGTAAGAACCAAACCACTAAATGAGAGTGCAAGAACAGTGACATGTCAGAGGCAAGACTGATAAATAGTTTATAACTACTCTAGTTACGCACAGGTACTGAGGTATGCCCTTCTGACCTGTTTCTAATACAAGCTTTATGTGTCAGAACAGAATGTGTAAGGAATGGGGAATTTAATTTTCTATTTCGCAGCTAAGAATTGCATGCAGTCTTGGTAGGTTGTTCTGTATTCTTAGAAACTGTAGCTATAATATCTTTTATACTTTGTCTTTGCACAAATGTTTTAATATGCATTTAGAAAACTGATTATTAGTTTAGAAATATGATCTGAAACCTGTTAGCTTTAGAAATGGCACATCCTGGATTTTTTGGTGATCTCACGTGTTTGTTTGGTAAGCATACATACATTTCAGCACACTGTTGCAGTTTTACAAGAATTCAAAAATCAGTTATGCTTTTTTTTTTTACTGATAATCTTTAAAACTTTATGATACTGTTGATTGCCTTTCACCATTCCCATTTACAGTTTGTAATTATAGTGAGTTATTTGTGGCGTGTCCTGAAATATTGTGTTGCTAAGAATCTGATTTTTTTTTTTGGTCTAAATTACAAAATTTGGAGTAGTCTTTCCAATACTTGTAGAGTAAGTGCTGCTTAGCAGAGGTGATAAAATTTTGATAGGCCTTCCTACATGCTAAAGTCCTGGCTTGTAAGCATCACCTGCACAGAGTGATGTTTTGGCCTGTGTGTCTATTTTGTTCCCTGTGCCTCTATTGATTCTGTCAACAGAGGTCCCAGATGGCATCACTGGACACTTTCAGTCCCTCAAAAGACACGGGAACACTTTGTCCCCCGCAGGTCATCCCTTTGCTAGGACAATTGAGAAAGTTACATTCTTCTCTTTAGCATGTTATGTGTCACTGTTCCTTTTGTTGAGAATGTTATAGATTGTACTGCATTTATATTTTCTTTTATTTTTACAGTTTCATAGGAGAATTTATAAAGGAATCCCACTGCAGTTCAGAGGGCAAGTCTGGTCTTTACTACTTGACGTCCCTAAAATGAAAGAAGAAATGAAAGACTTTTATAATGTGAGTTTGTAGAATTTCCACTTAATATTAATTAAAAAGTTTCGGATACTAAGACTACAGGCTTTATTAAGCTTTTGTTGTTGTGCAGTGTTTTAAAAAAAAATAAAGAGGGTTAGAAATTGCATTGAACTCTACTGCTTGTTTTAGCTAGGAAAAAGCCTATGTATTGAAAAGCACTTTTCCAGCCTATTTTTTGGTTCTGTAATTTATGTAATTAACTTGATCTTTCCATTTCTTTTCCCATCCTTAAATACTTGTAAAAACCCTTCTAAAAGCAAAGCAAAACAAAATAAGAAAAAAAACCCTGTCCCAGTAAGAAGCCAGAAACCTCTGAAACTACAGATCTTTGAGAAATGTCTATTAAGGAAGCACCTTGTTAGCTGAATATCAGTAAGAGGAGTTCCAGTATTCTGGACGGGATGGAGATTGGTGCCTTAATCTTGTCAAAGCCAGAACAAGCTGGCTATCTTTCTGCCATCTCATGTCCAAGTGAAGCTTAGGTATCCCTTACAAAGCACTGTCTGGTTACTTGATTGCATTCTCAGTGGTGCACCTGATGACAGGATCTTAACCCCACAAATTTCTACAGGCATAAATCAACCACTTAAGCATATTTCCTACTTAGAATATAAGGAAAATAGCTATGTCTTCCCCCTCAGCCCTCATCCTCACCCTGAGTAGGAGTTAAAGCAACCTCTGAATTACTGTGGTTACGTTCCTCTAAATTTTTCCCTTCTAACTGTACTTTTTCTGTGGGTGTGAATACAGCTGATGGCCATCAGAGCTAAACTTCAGACCCAAGAGTGGAGAGTAAGGTTCATGTGCAGGCTAGTAAGTTAGGCAGAAAGGGAATCAAATCCTTTAAAATTCTGTCTTTTCTTCTCTGTGTCTCTCTCTCCCCCTGCTAAAGGATTATAGGGAGAGTTTAGCTAACAGAAAGGCAATTTAGTATTGTAGTGTGTTTGAATTTTTCCCCACAGAAATTTAAATGTTCACTGCTTTTGAAAGAAATAATGTCCAGAGTTTCAAGGTAATGCATGGCTTGTGGGTTTTTTTGTTTGTTTGTTTTTTTGGGTTTTTTTGGTTTTTTTGGGTTTTTTTGGAGCTGAGGCTTTGGGTCTGAGTAGACAAGGAATCTTGTAAGGTCATGAAAGAAGATCGATGTTGACATTGAAGTTATCTAAATTTTGGTGTCTGTGATCTTCCTCTTAAATTATTTATTGCTCTTTAGTCTGACAGGCTGTTCTTTCTGACTATTATATTTTGTTTAACTTCGTAAGACTAGTGGCAGATCCAAAAGGGGTAAAACAGAGTTCATGCTGAATAATGTAGTTGTGGGAAAGAATACTGAGTAAAACTAGAAGCATTTAAAAATAGGTGAATTAATCTTCAGAGATGATTAATGCTGTCTCGTGCTCACTGCAAAACAAAAAAGTGTTTGTAGTTCAGATACAGAAATAGTTTCTTCCATCATTATCCTAGCTTGTTTATTTGCGGTAAGCTCATTTTACTGCTCTCCATTTTTCCCATTTCCTAAAGTGATATTAACACTCCTCATTACAAGTATCACTTACAAATTGCACACCTTAAAATTAGAAGGAAAATATGCACGCTTGCCGTAGGTCAAACAGCTTCTTTCAGTTCTCTGGGCAGGGCAATTAGCAGTTCTTAATCCTCTGTTCTTTCTGTTTCTCAAACTCTAGGTATGCTTTCTTTTCACTCATGCTAGAGGCTCTAATAAAGCCCACTCAAATGTAATGTTTTGAAAATACCACGTTGAATCCAGTTAGAAATGTCTTGCAAACTCAACTTTTAAGGGCAGAAGTGGGAATGAATGAATGAATGTCAAGAGAAAGTTATTATAAGTGCCAAAAATAAGGTGGCAATCTAACCTGTGCAGGCTTCCTAAGTATTCAATTGCAAAATCGGATTTAATTATAAAACGTTAAAGCAAGTGCTAAAGTAGAGATATTCTACAACTAAATTAGATTAGAACAGAGGAAATGACTAGAGAAATGTCAATTATCTATACTTAGATAATAACTGGCAGCTATGTAGCTATTACTTCTGCTTAGATGAAAAGGCAGGAAAAGTATGAAAACCACACTAAATCATTTGCTACAAGTCCAGTCTGGAGCACTTGCATCTTAAGTTCTTGCTCCTGAGTAGTAAAATTCACTTTCTCTTTTCCTCCAGTGATGTGCCTACCTGAGAAATGGCAATTAGAAATTTAAAATGCTGAAACATAGTCTTGAATATGGGTAGTGAATGGTGTGTCACAAAAATGTGTAATATGGGATTAATCTTTTTACAGCTATACTGTGTGAATGTGTCTGACTCTATAGAATTCATACATGTATGTGCATATTTTGGAAGTTAAAATTGTTGTGAGTTGCTATTCTATATTAAGCATTTTAAATCATGAGATGGCAAATACTTCAGTATAGGAGTACAGGCAGGTTTCGGCTATTTTAGCGCTCGCAATTTTAAACTTAATTTCTGTTCTTTACTGTTTTCCTAGAAATTGAAGTGTCAAGCACGGGGGTCTTCACCAGATATTAGGCAAATTGATCTTGATGTAAATCGAACATACAGAGATCATATCATGTTTCGAGACAGATACGGTGTTAAGTAAGTAAATTAAAAGGTTTTGTTTTGTTTGTCTTAAAACTAGCTTCCGACCTGCCTCAAGCCTCTTTGACTTATGCAAGAATATTGAATGTAAGCTCCAAACTTTCAAAGCAGGATTGTCTATGTGCAATGATGTAATTACCGTTACTACTGCAAAACCAGCTGGTCATTTCCAACCAACTAGTTTTCCCTCACTATGAGGTGGTCAGTAGCATTCCAAAGAAAACCATTTCTAAACTGTTCTCATTTTGTTTCATGTTTAATAAAAACAGTCTCAGATATTGTAAATACAAAAACATGGGATTTCCAAGCTAATAAAGTAATTAAGATTTATTACCCAATCATTTTATTTAACTGTGTCTTTTCAAAAACAAAATAACTTTTTGCATCTCAAATCACTTATCTTCCCAGAGATTTTAGCCTTCCTTTGGATTTTATATCCCTCTTCTCCTATTATCTAATTCAGAACCAAATAAAGCAGTATTTTAGATGTGAGCATTTAATTATTTACAGATGTAGGCCTTAATGCTTTTGGATTTCTTCAAAATGTGTTGGTTTTATTTTTTACTGTTATTGGATGAGGAATATTAGGCAGCTGTCATCTTTAAAAATGCTTAATAGTGAAATAAGTGGCGATACAAACATCAGCATTGTTGCTAGCTTGCAGCATCAGCACCCTGCTGAGATGAAGAGGGTGTTTTTTCCCCTGTCTGTGACTATATTAGTTCATTTTTTAATCTCCTTTTCTTTCCAAGTGTTGTGGTTTAACCCCAGCTGGCAACTAAGCCCCACACAGCTGCTCGCTCACAACCCACCCCCCCCACCCCCCCCCGCCACCCCGGCGGGATGGGGGAGAGAATTGGAAGGGTAAAAGTGAGAAAACTCATGGGTTGAGATAAAGACAGTTGAACAGGTAAAGCAAAAAATGCATGCACAAGCAAAGCAAAAAAAGGAATTCATTCGTTCCTTCCCATCGGCAGGCAGGTGTTCAGCCATCTCCAGGAAAGCAGGGCTCCATCATGCGTAATGGTGACTTGGGAAGACAAACGCCATCGCTCCAAATGTCCCCCCCTTCCTTCTTCTTCCCCCAGCTTTATATGCTGACCATGATGCCATATGGTGTGGAGTATCCCTTTGGCCAGTTGGGGTCAGCTGTCCCGGCTGTGTCCCCTCCCAGCTTCCTGTGCACCCCCAGCCTGCTCGCTGGTGGGGTGGGGTGAGAAGCAGACAAGGCCTTGACTGTGTGTAAGCACTGCTCAACAGTAACGAAAACATCCCTGTGTTATCAACACTGTTTCCAGCACAAATCTAAAACATAGCCCCATACTAGCTACTGTGAAGAAAATTAACTCTATCCCAGCCAAAACCAGCACACCAAGGCAGGTTCTGCTGTAGTCTGCTGTTTTCAAAAAGCAGTGCTCAAAGAGCTGTGAACTTAAATGTGATAATAAAACAAACATTTTCTTATTATTATTCTAGGTACTTTGTGGACAAATTCTGAATATGGGGAATTTTTCTGATGGCTGCAACAGAGGATGGAGTACAAAGCAGAAATTCCCGAGCCGAGAGCTATTCTGTGCAGCCACTGTAGTTTAGATGTGTTTGCGCAGTGTCATCTATGCTTGAGCTGACGTGCCTTGCCTCTCAGTAGTACTGACACAGTGCCGTGCAAAAATGGCTGTGTTGCTTCCGGGCCTCAGTTAGTTTTTATGCACACATTTTAGGTGTTAGCAGAAGCTTGCTACCCCATCGGTTTGGGGTTAACACAAGCAGAGCCAGCTCCAGTCCCTGTAGCTGTGTTGTAAGCATGCCCTCAGAGTCCACAGGAAAGCCTTTGGCTGCATAAAGCAATTTCACACTTGGAATAGATCTTGGAATTACTGTACATATATTATGCATTTCCAGTGATGCCTCCATGAAAAATTCAGAAATCATTTCACATAGCAATGAAATAAAAGTCCCCTGGGTAAATCAATAGCTTGTTTGACTTTTAAGTAGACTGTATGTCTTTGAAGGTACATTCTTTTACAGGTCTTTAGTGGTATCATCTAGTGTAAATAGTACTAAAATTACCATTATTTTATGTATCTTACTGTGAATGAGATTGCGCTCTTATGTTGAGTTTTGTATGGCCAACTGAAGATATAGAAGGTTCCCGTGTACATTTGGGACCTTTCAGTTTGTCCTTGTAAAATAAGACTCCAGCTTAATATCTAGTACTTCAGGTTACACTTCACTTTGGTTACTGACGAATGGCTAAGCTTCAATTCTGCAAGACGGCAAATAAAAATGCCATAATCTAGACCTTTTGGCAAAGTTCTCCAAGTATGCATCTTCTTCCCAGTAGAAAATACGCAGCTTTTTGCTGCTTATGCTTTCTTTTCTTAACCTGCTAATATCTATTTCTATACATTTGATTAGTGACAGGCAGAGGGAATTTCACTGGACAGAAAAAGGACAGTATGCAAAACTTACCTAAAACTGTTAAAATTTAACTCTGAAAGTAGGCATTCCGATTTCCAAATTCTCCCCCCAACAAATCAGAAAAAGTAGGTGCGAGTTTAAAAATTCATTATGAGAGCTCTCCACCATTACTTTGATATCCCAATTGGAGAAAAGTTTTGTGTTGGTTTTGGGTTTGTTGGGGTTTTTTTGGTGGGGTTTTTTTGGTGGTTTTTTGTTTGGTCTTACTACCTTTACAAGTTAGACTGTTTTTACAGAAAGCAAAGGACCTATACAAAACTCCTGGTAATTCTAACTCTGAAGTACATGGAGATCAGTACACTCTGGAGGACTGAGCATAGGATGGCGAGTCAGAGTCGATGTTGTTTTTCTTCAGTTTGACAGTAGCAGTCACTAAAGCAGCCTTTAATTTGGGTGCCAAGATTAAGACACCTTTGTGGCTGCTTTGTGTATTTCAACGCTTCTACATCTCTGTTTGAAACTAGTAACAGCTGTTAATATTCTGCAAGCACAGAAATTGGGTCTGGGGTGTTTAAAGTTTGGCATTCAGAATAAATCAGTGTTTGAAATGTAGCCCATCCTATGTTTCACTTTACGTATCTGTAAAAATGATGATCTGACACCATTGCTGCCTTAAAGTATTATAGGTATTTTTTGAAAACTTTCAACATGTAAAACATCAGAAAAATGCTAAATATAATGTTGGTTTGAAAAGCATACAAAGAAGCGCATATCTTTGTAAAGTGTGGTTTATCCTATTCTTTAGTGCTAGACCAGTTAAATTGGGGAAACAGGTTTCCAAAACATAGTTCACTACTTTTATGTTTTTCTGTTTTTACAAAAGATAATATTATAGTATTTTCCTTTTCTACTCTTATTTCTCCAGGCAACAATCTTTATTCCATGTTTTAGCTGCATATTCCATATATAATACGGTAAGTTGTGTACCTTCACACTTAATATGGTTTCTCTGAATGTGCCATGAGATAATAATTTGCAATTCTGTATCTTCTTTCTCCCTAAAAAAACCCAAACAAACAAACATTTCAGAGACCTTTGGAAGTACATAGAAATAAACTATTTGTTTGTTTGACATGTTTTGAGCTGAAGTTAAAATAAAACAAAGCACCTTGATTATGAGTGTCTTATTGGACAGACTGAACTGTGCATACAGATCGACTGAAACTAAGTATTGTGTCTAATAAGAATAATGAATTTGTGCTGTGCTGGAGTTTTACACTACTGGTATCTTCCCCCCATTATATTATATGCCTCCATTCATTTGAATGATGGGAAGGAAAACACACTGCAGAAGGATGCGTGTTGGAGTAAACAGGCATATTTCACAACCTGGAGCGTTCTAATAAATGGAAAATGGTTTTAAAGGCTGTATCTTCTTTACTTAAGCTCTCGGTCTTGGCTGTAGTCCTGGATGAGGATTTGTTAGAGTTGGGGTTTCCAGCCTATATCATAAGGGTTAGAAACTTAGGTATTTTGTAGTGTCTTTTGGCTGCATGCATAAAACAGAAGAAACAAATGCTATCATGTCCGCATTTAACTGTTTTTTATGCACTATCCCCTCATTCATTGTGCCCATTTTGACCATTTTTGTACACCTTTCATTTTATATCCATCAGCAGCTCCCTAGAATTCAGTGTAAAAATATGTAAAGTTAAGAAGAAGAAAGTGAAATTAAGCAGTTACTCTAATAAAATACCACTTTGTTTCTTTTTTCAAAGTTCTAGGAAATGTAACCTTTCTATCCTGTTTCAGTTTCTGTCTCCTCGCAATTTTTGGCCCATAAAAGAACTTACATTGCTGGAATTTGTTGTCTTTCACTTGTTATGTTGTCTTAAGCTTTTCACTGTAAGCAGCCTTGATACATTGAGAATTAAAACTCTGGAAGGGCCTTTATATATCTCCTATAGAACACAGACTAATATCTTCAAGTTGCATAAAAAATATTGTTTAAAATCAACGGTTAAAGTGTAATGATGGGAATACTGCAGTGAGGTTTTATTCTGCGGTTATGTTGTTGCATTTTTCCTCTTAATGTATAGCAGTTCTTATGCTTTGGTTTTATCTCTAGAGCAAAGTTCTGCTAAGAACTTGTAAACCTGAAAAAACTTATTCAACAATCAAGTTGTTGTCCTTACAAATGCTTTATCAGTGGGCTTATCTGAGCAGCTAAATGATAGTGACAGTTGGTTCCTGCCATAAAAGTCAAAATTAATAGCAGAGGAAATACTCAAGTTCAGTTTTGGAACAATAAACCCAAAGAAAAAAAAATTTATTACGTCTGCTTGCTATGGGCTGCTAAACTTGGGCCGGTTTATAGTTGTAGGTCACTCTTGAAAGGTCCTGTGTTTATTAGATGGTGCCCTGACTGTAAAGCAAATCAAAGCAAGACCCTCTCCCCCCGAAAAAAAACCCCAAATTACAACTGAATGAAAAATACATCCATTCGGAGAATAGGATTACACAGCTACTTGAAATTATTAGTACTGACAAGGATTTTGTGCATCAGTAGAGTTCTAATGAACAATCAAGACTTACAGTTTACTTTTCAGTTGGAGGGTTGTGCATCATCCCTTCTGTCTATCAATATTTTAAATGTTTAAATATGAAGTGTGTTTGGTGGTGTCATAATTAGGGAACTTACGCCATCAGGACAGGCATCCTCTTTCCTCCACTAGCTCAAGGAAGAATTAACAGCTCATGGTTATGAGACTTCCGTTTTCAGCGTTTTAATATTTTCGCTGTTTGATTTTCAGGAAGTTGGATACTGCCAGGGAATGAGCCAGATCACAGCTTTACTCCTTATGTACATGAATGAAGAAGATGCCTTCTGGGCCTTGGTGAAACTTCTCTCTGGTCCAAAGCATGCTATGCATGGTATGGAGTTTCATGTCACTTAGGGCAGGTTGAAACCTAATATATACTATTTAAATTGTAAATTATTTGAAAATGGAACTATGCTGTTCTGTCTGTATAGTCAAAATAAGATATAATGTGAGCTTTATACTTGGGGGGCCATTGGATGTTACTGAAGCTCACCCATAATGGTAAGTAATTGTTTTTATATGTGATATCTTTCAAGTAGTTCTTAATGAAAACCAGATGTTTTCTTTCCTCCTAATCTCTTGGGGAATGTAACCAGTTGAAAGCTGGTTATGTAGATATCTATATAACCAATAAAATACTAGTGGAAACCTAATGCAGAATGTATTAAATAATAATGTGGCTATGCTATCATTTGGCAGGACAGGAATCCACAGTAAAAAATTGACATTGTAGCTAGGCATTGACTTTGAGTTTTTGTTTTATCTCTGCCTGGCACAGCATTTCCTGCTCTCACTGTCTTGTTACTTTTATGTTTTTGGTAGTTCTCTCTTTCCATGCCAAATTTAGTATGATCTATGCATATTCCATGCCTATTGGTATGGAACTACTCCAGGGATTCCAGCATCTGTTGTAGATGTTAATGACGTGGCAATTCAGAAAAGCTGTAGTTCTTGGAAGCCTGAAAAAGTAAATATTATCTAGAACTTGTGCTTTTTAGCAAATTTCCAACAGGCTCTGGCTCCTTTTCCTTGCTTAAGACTTCCTCATTCTGTGATAGCTTCCTTCCCTGGCTTTTCAGTGTTCCTGCGTGTTTTCCACCCCCAACATGAAGTGCTAGTTGGCTATTTTTCTGTTTATACTTCTGCAAAGCGATCGCCTTTTTAAAAAAACCGGACAGACAAGTGCTATCTGACAATGTCATAAGTGAAATTTTGAATTCCTCAAGAGTCAAAGACTGGCTTGGAGTTTTACACAATGATAACACAGACTAAAATCATCTTACAAAAAAATCTATAGATTTAATAATCATCAAAAGCTGTGCAACTACAACTGTGCAAATACAACTATGTAGAATGCTGAGCTCCTCAAAGGTCACAGAAAATTTTAGGTGTTTTGGGGGGTAAGTCTAAATCAATTCATTATATACCAAATCAGTTGATCTGTTTTTGATACATGGGAGCTTCACATAGGCGTAGCTGCCTTTTTAAGATGCCGTGGACTGTTAAACAGGATTTTAAAACTTTTTCCAGATTTTATGTCTTAGTGTTTTGTCCATGTCCCCTTTTTTAAAACAGGAGAGTCCTAACCTTGGAATGTGACGCTAATGGAGAACTCTTAGCATGAATTTCTCAGGCTGATTTCTGTAGTCATCATTTGAAGTTGCTGTGATGAACAAGAGGGTTCCTGTGGTAGCTGGTGATGGACTTAACACAGGCAGATGTGCCGCTTGTGTACATATGGGAGTCAGCGCACTGCCTGCGTAACTGTTACCAAATACCCCATTCAGACCTCCCTCTCTCCCTTCTTCATTCTCTCCCTTCTCCTTTCCACCCCCAGTTACAGGGCACGCTCCTGTCAGGTGATTAGAGAGGGAAGGAGCTAACTTTGAGCAGCCCAAGGCTTCATAGGTTCCTCTACAGGGCATACGAACCATCGTGCCCCAGGTTCATATACACATCGAAGCTGTCTTGGCAACATCTGTTAAGGAAGTTTGCATTTATAGATATGCTGACAAAACCCTAATTATAACTCAAATGTTCCCAATTTATCACTTATTAAATGTTACCAACCTAATCTAAGGTTCTGCTTTCAGCAGGTTGGACCAGGTAATCTCCAGAGTCCCCTCCAACCTAGATTTCCTATGATTCTTTGAATGTGTGTCTTTTAAATGAGTTTATGCCACAGTGCAAGCATTACTATAAATATCACTGTAGATTCTGGAAGGGAAACTTTAAAGCTGACTTAACTGGTGTCGTACAACTGTTTGAACTTTTTCTGTGTTCTTCTTTGGGGAAAGCAGTTTCAAGCACTGTTTGCCAACTCTTTAAAGCCTAAATCATTTAAATTGTAAATTGCCGATATTCATGAAGGAAAACTTTTATAATTACACTTGATGCCAGTGGCCATCAGATGGTTCTCTGAAATGAGCATCCCTCTATGGAAATTACAGGGATGGGCTGAGTAATTCAGTTATAATCATAATGACAAGAGTAGGATGGTAAAAATTCCTCCCCATAGACAAGGTTTTTCATCTGTTTTTCTCTTTTACCTGTGATCTGGGAACCTGGAATGCTTTTTGGGTGCAACCCATGTGTCTCATACGTAGCCAGACTAACTTCTAGCATTACACCACTTGAAATCAAGAGATGAATTTGGTCTCTGATGTTTCGTATTGTATGGATGATGTGAAGTCTCTAAACGATAAAATACAGGTATCTGACCCTGAAAATGATTTAGGTTTTTGAAAGCTCTTTCCGTTGGGGTTTTTACAGTCTTAAAAATTCAAGATAATGAGTTGGTGTATATAAATTGAAAGAGCAACTTTCCACGGAAAAAGCACCTTCAAATGTTATTAATGATGGCTAATTAGCTTTGATGTAGTCAGTCATTGTTTACATTATGGGAAAAAACCCAAACACCTCGCCTATATTAGTAAAATTTCCTAATGTGCAACCTGACATTTAAGTATGGTAGGATGTGCATTTGTATGTATGAAACACTAAACCAGTGTGAATCTGAGATAGTAAATCTTGCAGCTTAGTGACCATGCACTGAATTACATAATTGGTAACTAAAAAGAGTTTTGGTTTTGGTTTGGGACTTTTTTTAGTGATTTTCTTTTTTTTTTTCTTTTTTTTTTTTTTGAAGTGACACGTGTTCTGTGGGTCCATACTTCTTCCAGTTTCCATATTGCCTATCATTTACAAGTAATAACTATTGAGGGTTTTTTGTGGCCTTTTTTTAATCCTAAGAATATGGAATTGCTGTACCAGACCTATTTAACCCAATGTCATGTCTCTGATAGTGACCAGCAACAGATGCTCAGTGAAGTGTCTGAGAAATAAGGCAACCAAAGATCAACTTCTCCTGGAAAATGTATTAGAGGCTGAAAGAATTTCTGGAGGAACTTCTTGAGAAGGAAATTTGTTTTGCCTTTAATAGTCTCCAGTAGACTTTTCTTCCTTAATTCATTGCATTTGACTATGGACTGTGTTCTTCCATTTTTGTTTTGGCTCTGCCACATGGTTTCTCGATGATGCCCTCTGGATTTTGCCTTAGAGAAGATGGTGAATGTTCATAACCTGTTCACCGCTGGCACTTGGTGGTATTTCCCCTCGGCTCTTTCTTTACTGCAGGCTGATCAGACGTAACTTTTTGATCTGTTCTTGACAGAGAAGTGGTTGTATACTTTGATAATTTCTGTGACTTCTTGCCTTTTCCAGATTTTCCAGTACTCTTTCAGGATGGCTAGGACTTGACTGATTGTTCACAGTGTGGATGTGAACATGTCAAATAGCTTAGGTCCCAGCACAAACTCCTGTGCAACTTCATGGGTGAAGCCTTTTTGTCTTTTTTATTTTATCATCTTTTAACTCATTGGGTTAGCTGCCTTAGGAGATGGAATGAAGAGATGAAGCTACTTTGGTGATAGAACCTATTAAGTACCTTTGGAAAGTCAAATAGGCAATATCCACTGCTCTCTGTGCCTACATGGTCACTCATTTCTTCAGGGAAGCCCAGTAGATTTAAGAGACGTGACCTCTCTTTGTAAAAACCATGTTGATTCTTTGCACTTGTCCAGTGCATTGCATCCGTCTGGACATCCACTTACCCCAACTTTCTTTGTTATGGTTTCTGTTGGTTTCCTCGCAGAGTATTGGTCTGAATATTGGACCGATATTGGACTGAAAACCAGTTTAAGAAAAGCTGATATCATGTCAGCCACTTTCCGGGCTCCTGGTATTTTAAGCAAGAGGTTTCATAGAATTGGTATTTCAGCTAGTTGATCTTTGAGTTCTTTTAGAGCTGTTCAGGGTCCTGACTTGGGAACCTCCCCAGTGTCTTCCATGCAAAAATTTAACTTGTTTTTAGTCTTGACTTTATCTTCTCTGAGCACTTCTAAAAATCTTCACAGACTGTTGAACCTACAAATTCTCTGTCAGGCTTTCTGCTTCCAAGGTCTATTAGTATTTTTTAAATGTCTTTTGTAAGTTGTTTTCTTTTGGCGGGGGGGGCAGGAGGAGGCTTGTTTTTCACATTTTTATACTGCCAGTGTTTGATCATCTCTGTTTTTCTGATCTGAACACCGCTTCAGCTTTTTGAAGGATCTTCTTTGAATGGTTTCTTTTCCTGCTGTGTACCTGTACTAGCTTTCCTTACGTTTCATGTTTTTTGGCTAATACTCTGTGTTTGCTCTGAGCCTTTTTTTAACTCTGCTGATAACTCAATTGGAAGGGGATCTTAGTACTTTCCTTTTGCAGTGTATGATCACTAAAACTATTCAAGATTTTTTAATATGCCCTTAGTTTCAGTTGTGTGAGCTCACAATCTTTACTTTATACTATATATTCATATTTGTCTTGGTAGAATATCCCTCTTGTCTTTTTTTTTTTTTATGGTCTTTTCTTCAGTGCAGACAGTTCTAGTAGCTGCCTATGCTGTTTGCCCTTCTATCATGAATTTTCTGGGCATAATCCTGATTTATGTCTTTTTGCTTTTAAAAGTTTTAGTTGGTGTGGGTTGTGGTTTTTTGTTTTGTTTTTTAAAGAATAATTATAAATTTGGCTTCCCAATGGTCTTATAGTGGGTAGACTAACGTAGGACTGATGGATCTGCTGTCATCTACCATTACTAATCTAATAGTCACTAAGGGAATGTACTGATGTAGTCATTTGGGCAGGAGTATGTGCATATCCGTATGTGGACATCATAATTGTGCTATGAACATCTGTTCAGATCCAGTGGTCTTATAGAAGGATAATGTTCTCAGAGCTCTGAATGCCTTTTTTTATGTCATTTTTATAGTACATACACCTGTTACATGGTCAACTTCTTTTCTTAGGTTTTTTTATTCCTGGTTTTCCAAAACTGTTGAGGTTTCAAGAACATCATGACAAAATACTGAAAAAATTTTTGTCCAAACTTAAGCAGCATTTGGTAAGTATTTATATCACAATAAAAGCAATACTAATTTACAGCTTGCTACCTTGTTTCAGTTCAGGTTAACCCACTAGGTTAAGAATACCTCAAATCTCAGAAAAAAAATGCAAAGCTCTAAGAGGCAGAAGAGCTGTTGTTTTCATTATAGCCAAAGTTACGGTGCACCTTGGCAGAGTTTTATGATAAAGTTGGATCCTAAGAGTAAATTGCATATCTGTCTCACTTTAGACCTCTGAGTTAAGGAAAACATGTGGTCCTACTACCTGGCCTTGTGCAAACTGCTGTATAGCCAGCTGATGTTAAAACATTTTATCAAGAGTTTATTGTATGTAGAGCTTTGTGGCTCATCTCTGGACAGAGGTGACTTTGCAACCAACCAGTTTTAACCTCTGTTTAAAAAATAACCTTTATAAGAGGAGTTAATGGTCCTTTTAAAATTTGCACATACTCAGTAGTATTTTCACGAAGCAAAATGTTGAGTGTTATCTCTTCTAATGCTTCTAATGCTCTTAAATAGGAAATAATATGCCCTTTATTTTTTTGCTAATATTGGCTGTATTTATTCTAAGGAACAAATTCTTTTTCTAATGGGAGAAAAATGCCCTTCCAAGAGTCATCATGAATTTTCTTTCACAATCACATTGGTTCTGCCAGAATCCATCTCCAGGTCTTAAAAGGTGGTGTAAGAGATGCTCGGTTGCAGCAACATCTTCTAAGAGTGATAGCTGCTTACAAACATTACCTTTCCAGGACTGTATTATTTTCTGTTTAGTGTGTCTGCCTCCTTAGAAAAAGAAAAAAAGACAATTTGGGAGCAGACTAGCACCTTGGCAATGATGAATTGCATCTAATGTGTGCCTGTTGTATTATAAAATAGAATTTAATGTCTTTTTTTAACAACATGCTGTAAGACCTGTTCAAAACATGGAATTAGGTGATCTGGTTAGGAAAAAACCCACTCTTCTGTTAAAAGGTCAAGTCAAAATTAGTCATGCAAGATGATCTTGTCATATTAAAAAAAAAACTATATTAAGACCAGTTCTGTAACTAACTTGACTCTGAAATGAAAGTTGTGGATTTAGTTTTTACAGTACATGCAAGATGATGATTCTTGTTTAGAAGTACAGTCTTATCATTTTGGAGGTTGTCATGTTTCAGGAACAAAATATAGAATAATCCCAAGAAGATTGGGTGGTTTTAACAGTAAATGGTAAAAGGCCCTTATATATTCTAAAAACCCAAAAATAGTTATACATGATTGAGGTGATACAACCAGAGGCTGTCACATTATTAAATTTTGTATATTGTTTATATACCTCTTATTACTGCATTTAATAATCAAGAACTTTTTTTTTTCCTATCATCTGTCCCCCATCTTCCCCCCTGCCTTGGGTCACTTGAAAAAGAAAGTTTCAGGAAAGTGTAGAAAGTTGCTTCAGTAACTGAAAAAACTAATTTAAATAAAATGCTTTCATAGCTCCCTTCTGAGGGAGTTCGTGGCCACTTGATTAGAGGGATCCAGAAAACATTCACACTCTCTATATATTATATTTTTTTCTTCTCAGTTTTAAATCAGAACTTAGTTCTATTTTTGCGTGAATTAGTTTAGTGGCATTAAATTTAATAGCAATCAGTTTGGTTTTTTTTTATCAGGGGAAGGCATGGTACATTATATCTATCTATCAGTAGGCTGGTGGCTATTCTTACAGGTTAGAAAAACCTCAAAGTAAGGTGTTTTTTGTTCTGTCTGCTTTTTTAAAAGACTCAAAATGAAAATCTCATAAAGATTATTTCAATTATATTAAGAATTATTTTCCCTCATTTCTTACTGTGAATGTATCACTAAGATGAGCCCGTTTTAACTTGCTGAAAGATGAAGGTGAAGCCTGCAGATAAATCGGAAGGATTTGGTCCATTGCTTATTCAGTGTTTGTATAATTGAAATTTTTGGATTTGGTCCATTACTTATTCAGTGTTTATATGCTTGAAATTTTTGGAAAAGCTGAATGTGGCAAGCATAGAATATGATGTTATCCCAAAATTAAAATTCAGATTTTCTTAACTTTTCAGCTTTTACTTTAGCTTTTCCTCTAACTGTGCAAAGAACTTTGAAGAGCTCCATGAAACTGCAAAGACACTTTAGCCATCTTTGAATGGGGTGGCATACCAGATGGACCATCTATGTTCTAGGGGAAATTAGGCCCCTTAATTAAGGAATGAAATTCCTTATCAGTCTAAGTGCTGTTTTGAGGTCCTGTGTTTGAAGAATTTGATTGTTTTAGGCTGGTTTCTGGTAGATAGGTATTCTTGTCACAAAATCTTTTCAACCTTTGGCATGAATTGGCAGCCTTGCTATAGGGAAATGAAAGACTAAATGGACCCAGTCCCTGAACTTTGATTGCTGCAGAATATTGATTTATTTTCTTGAGAGAGGATTTAATCCTCTGCTACCTCTGTCCCAAGAGTAAGATGGAGGTCTAAGATGTGTTAATACCTCTGCATCTCCGAATGCATGTTTCTTCAGGTGGTGAAGTTGATGAAGAAAAACTATAAAAGACAGAAATTGTATTTGTTGGATTGAAGTAACAGTGTTTCATGTAGTTAAATTAATTCTTTATGGTGAATATTGGGTACATGGGCCTCAAAGTGAAAATGTTTTTTTCACGGACAGTGCAAGGCATTACTTGATTTTCGTGAGTATTTTTAAACTTCTGCATTTTTTTACAGGACTCCCAGGATATGTCCACTAGCTTTTACACAACAAAGTGGTTTTTCCAGTGTTTCCTTGATCGTGTGAGTATGTTTTTTATTCTCTATTTCTGTTTTTAATGGTGACTTGGGAGAGACTGTTTTCACAGTGTTGCCCGATTCTGTCATTGCAGACTCCCTTTACATTAAGCCTCAGGATATGGGATATCTACATACTTGAAGGAGAGCGGATTCTCACTGCTATGTCTTACACAATTCTGAAACTACACAGAAGTAAGGAATCTCTCAAACATTTGAATGCTAAACAGATTCAGCTGGTTTTGTTCTTATTTTGTGTAGCTTGACCTTGTGTGAAAATCTTGGTTTCCCATTTGCCTTACGCTATTTCTGACAGGTATTTTTCTTTCCTTATGCACAAAATGATAAAGATCTTGGCTTTATTAATGTGTGTGTGTGGTGGGTTGACCTTGGCTGGATGTCAGGTGCCCACCAAGCCACTCTATCGCTTGCCCTCCTCAGCAGGACAGGGGAGGGGAGAAAATAAGATGGAAAAAAACCTCATGGGTCAAGAGAAGGGCATTTTAATAAAGCAAAAGCTGCATGTGGAAGCAAAGGAAAACAAAAGATTTATTTTGTACTTCCCATCAGCAGGCAATGTCCAGCCACTTTCCGGGAAGTAGGGCTTCAATATGCATAGCGGTTGCTCCGGAAGACAAAGGTTGTAATGATGAATGCTGCCTCCGCCCCCGCACCCCCTTTCTCTTAGCTTTTATTGCTGAGCAGACATCATATGGTGTGGAATACCCCTTTGGTCAGTTGGGGTCAGCTGTCCTGGCTATGTTCCCTCCCAACCTCTTGCCCACCCCCAGCCTGCTGGGTGAGGCTGGTGGGGGGGAATGTTGGAGAGACAGCCTTGAAGCTGTGGAGCACTGCTCAGCAGTAGCCAAAACACTGGTGTGTTATCAACACCTTCTCTAGCTACCAATACAAAGCACAGCACTATGAGGGCTGCTGTGGGGAAAACTTACTCCATCTCAGCCGGACCCAATATAATGTGATTGCCATAGAAAAATATTTATTATAGTAAGAAAGTTATTTAAACACTGACATGAGGTGAGCTGTATTGCTGATTAAACAATGGGGAAAAAATGTTGTAGTTCCATGGTTTGGAAATGGCTTGTTAGCCCCTACAGGATTTAAATTAATCAAAAAAGCGCACAAAGAATCCAGAGTGTGCCACTAAATAACTGAAACTCTATCAGCTAACAACTCAGCAATGAGGAATCACTAGCGTATGTCTCTCTCTGTACCGTTGTTTGTCCAAGGATGTAATTAAAATTCAGAATTTGTGTAGTCTGCCTGGATGGCCTTCTCTTCTATCTCTTGCCTTCGGGTAAAGTAAAATTTGAGATTTTGAACAGAATAATTTTCCAAAGTATCTATGCCTGGTTCCCCAAAGTGATTTAGCACCTTAAGTTCCAAAAGATCCAAAAAGCTTTTGAGGATGGATGTTAGCTTCTAAATATACTAGAGCATTTCTCAGGATGATGCCTTGTAGCTCGAGTTTGATACAGTCTTACTCTGGGACTTCGGCTTTCTTAGTGAGGTCATTTAACTCTATGTAAATTCAGAGGTCTGCATGGAGCTCTGCAGAATTGATGTCTTAATTTGCTTGCTAGTTTACCCTCCTTGAACTGTGGTGATACTACCTCACTGTTTCACTGGGGTGTATTCATTAGTTTGTTCATAAACTGCTTTGAAAAATGAAAAAGGTTACTTTTTAAATTATTGTACTTAAGAAAGCTAAACATTTAGAGGCAAAACGTTAGGCTTGGCATTTTGGTTTATCTTCTTTATTTGCAAATAGACATCTACTTGAATTTTTTTTTTTATTCACCACTCTTTTTATGGCAAGACGCAAGGAAAAAGTTCGAGTGCAGGTTTGCTTGCTTAACAAGTACGTAGCAACTTCCTCCACAATCAAAACACCGAGAGTACCTTATGGCAACAGAGAAGAGATTAGAGGACTGGCAGAGAAGGTGGCAGAAGACGGATTCTGATTTGTTTTCCGGTCTCTTGTCTACCCTTAAAAACATTGATGATATAGCTACCCAGTCAAAGTGCCATTGTGGAATATATGCCAAAAGCATTTTCATTACATTGCAAAAACATTTTTTTTTATGGTTTCTGTATAGAAATTGTACATTCTGGAATTTTTGATGGCATACATATGCTTAAAGAAGCTACACAGGTATGCAGTTACAGCCTTGCAAGCCAAATAGATTTGTGTGGGAAACATGGCCACACTGCATTGTAAAAAGGGAAAGAAAAATAATCTGATAACTGTAAAATGACTTTCAAAATATGACTTGAATTTGATTGAAGTAGCAAAAAGTACCTGAATTTTCAGATAGCCTGAAGCGGTTCTGACGGGTGAACTGCCATCATCATTTCATTGGAAGTTAATTCAGCTGTGAATGAGGATACCGTAAATATCAATTTTTAAAATGTTTTACTGCTTTTCAAAGCTCTTAATAAAAGAGATGATGTATGTTGTACAGCTCTACAGCAATGTTTTGTAAATTGAGGATGCAGGCTGAAAAACAAAGACCTGAAGCTGTTGGACATAATAAGGCTGAAGGAGGATGACTTGTAGTTAGTTTTCTGAAGATGCCCCTTCTTAAAAACATTGTCCTAAGTAAAGAATGATAAGTAGAAAGCATTTCCATGCTGATTTGCAAGTGAATTTTTAATGCGTTTTATAGATGTCTGGTGTAGAATTCTGTTATCTGCTTAATTAATAAGTGTTTTTCATTCTTCTTTGAAAACAAAGGCATCTAGTGTCTTAAGTACCTGTTCCAATGTTCATAATCAAGATATTTTAATGTATAATATTTTCTTCTTATATAGAGCATCTGATGAAATTACAAATGGAAGAGCTTGTAGAATTTCTGCAGGAGTCTTTAGCCAAGGATTTCTTCTATGAAGATGACTTTGTAATAGACCAGCTCCAAAATTCTATATCAGAATTGAAACGAGCAAAGCTGGATTTACCAGTAGCTGGTAAGAAACTTGTACATATGCAGATTTAGATATTTGGAGCTGTTCACACATTGCCCATTTTTAAAGTGTTAATTCATGCTGTTAAAAATTTTGCAAATATTTATCTCTTCATCACTGCATAGGTTTTGGTTTTTTTTTTTCCCAAAAAAATATTTTACAGTTTAAAATCAACACCCATCATTTAATGAGTTTGTTCTTTTTTTGGTGTTTTGTTTACTGGTTGTAAGCTAATGGCAAAGCACTTTAAAACATCCCATGTTCTGATAATTTTATTAACTTGGATTTATAAAGTCTTTAAGATAGAAGATTAATTATCAAGGTTGCAAATTATTTGAAGCAATGGTGTTGTCTGAGAATCCAGACTGTTTTGTAGCTTGATTAGCTATGGAACAAACTTCAGGTCAGATAGTTTCTTCTGTTAGCCAAGTCCAGATTTTTAATTGTTTGCAGGTGATAGACCTTCTGGGTGTTTAATTGAATTATTTTCTTTGTTTCTTCTCAGCCTTTTGTGTTTGTGCTTTTCGGTTGCAGTGGAGATGGTTGTTTCGTGGGGCACTACTTACGAAATGTGTATAGGATCTCTTCTTCCTGTGTTAAGATTCTATTATCTTTTCTATCCCTACCTCCACAATCTTTAATTGGAATTTTTCTTGTGATTATTCAGAGTCCTTTTTCTTTATTCTTGCTAATCGTAGAATAGTATTTGAAAAAGAAGATATGTTTTTAAAAATTTAAAAAATATGGCAAAATTACCTTAAAATAATTTTATTAAGTTGCTATGGTTAGCTTTCAGAAGTTAAGAAGTGTCAGAATAAAGGTTGCCTATGTAGGATTGTCGTGATAATTTGTTCCTGAAGCTCTTTCATTAATGAACTTCATTTTTCTGTTTCTGTAGACCTTATTTATTGCATGCGGTATTGCGCTGTTTCAGGACTACTCATCACAAATAGATAACTGTTTCATCTGGTTCTTCAGCAGATCTGTGCCTCTGGAGTACAAACACTTTCTGTACGTTTGTTGCCCATCATCTTGGCTTCTTGTCAGAGTTTCCCATTTCTCTTGCTCCCTATTCCTGTGTTTTGCCCTCTTTCTGACTTTCTATAACATGTCTCCAGCACGCTTTCTCCCACCCACAATAGGTCTAAGTCTAGTTCCTGCTTGTCTGTCCGTCTGCTCAGTCGTCTTGGTCCTTCTCATCTACAGACTGTGTTCTGTGAGTCTGCAGTTCTCCATGTTACTGCATGCACTGCTGCTTCCCCTTTCGAATCACAGCCTTCTCTCCATCCTTTTTCCACAAGCTAGGTTTCAGTCTTGACTTGTTCTTCAGAGCAAGTTGCTCTTTTCAGCATTACTCTTCAGCTGTGTGCTTTGTCAGACATCTTGTCGCAGCTGATAGTTGGTCATGATGACTAGATGTGAGCAAACACATCAATGAGCAACTTTGTCTTTTAGCATCAATTCCACTCCATCATGTTAAAAGAAGATAGATCATGGGAGTGCTTTCCATTAAATTTTAAATACAGAGTTCTCCCTGATTATGTTTGAACAGTGAGGGGGTTATCCCAAAAAACTTTAATTGTTTGGAGATGGGTAGATTTTTCATGGATGTGGTAAAGTAAATTTCAGCAGTGAGAAGTTTCTAGTTTCTACTTGAAACGGTGGTAGCTGAAGAGTTCAGAAAGATTTTTGTAGTTTGCTACATGATAGAGTTAATGTATCTTCCAGCCTAGAAAATCACATGCATGTAACTCGTGTTGAGAGTTTCTGCAGAAAATACAGAATTTACTGGAAATTTTCTTGATGGGAAAAAAAATGAAGGCAGAAAGTCTGTTCCTAACTTATTTATGTTTTAAGACTTTTCTTTTGTGAGAATGTAAAATGCCTTCAAGTGAAATTTTGTTTGAGAATACTCTGGATTTTGACAGAAAATTAAAGGAGGCTTTAGGTGACATAAGAGCCATCTACCTTGCAATGCAGTAACAGAAAAGTGTGAGACAGAAGGACTCTTCTTGTGGAAACCAACAGCAAAGGCTAGTGAATGCATCTTCTTGCCGAGACAGTTTGGCAATGGTATGAAAGTTGTTTGGTTTCATACTTTGTACACTTAAGTGTAACTTCTGATATGACTAGCTGACAGGATGGTAATTGTTTTGAGCCATATTGGTTCTTTCTTTTGGATAACTAAAGCAACATCAATGACACTAAAATGCCTTTCCCCCCCTCCCCCCAACATGAATGAGGGAGGTTTAATATTAAAATAGGAAAAGCAAAGCTAAAGTTAAGTGTATTTTGGTGCTGGATGAGGAACTGAGCGTTTTTCTTTTTAATTTCAAAGTAGCCTGGGAAAGCCTCTCTGTGTGGTATATATTTTGCCAGGGGTAAATGGGAACATTACTTAACCTTTCACAAAATAAATATAAAATGCCTTCACCCTAATCCTTGGGAGTCTAGCTGATTTGTCTGCTGTTATCTGTAGTTGAGTGAGGCTGCCTCATTTGTTCTTCATATGAATTTCACAAGCCTTTGATTTTTTTTTTTTTTTTTTTTTCCTTTTCCCACTTTGATGTTCATTTTGGTTTTACTAATCACTGTCTTCAGGCAATAATATTTTTCTACAGGTTCTCAGCATTCTCTAGACATTCAGCTTTGTTCACGTGCCTGTCTGACTCTACTATCTTTACTACCTTCAGTCTCTTTTTAGTATTTTTCTTCTAATTTCATGTAAAACTTCTGGAACCATTATATGTCATGCAGATATACACAGAAAAAATACCAGACTGTTCATTTAAGTATCCACTGTAGCCTGAGAAAATAGTGTTTATTTTAGTTTTCTCAGCTGAAATCAAAGCACTACTTCCTATCTTGTGCATTTTTTTTTCATTGAGCAACAATTACACCTTTAAGAACTAAAGTAAAAAAGCATGTTAGGAAAAAGAAAAAAAATCTCCGTCTTACAGTTGCATCAGTATCAGTCATCCAGGAATAGCAGTGAGCTAATTAGGCTCAGTGGAATTTTCCATCTGGCATCCTTTGTTAGGCTGTATAGATTTTCCTGCCCTAGTAGGGTAAGCTCCAGTAGGATATTAAAAGAGGTAATAACTTTTTCGTTACTTTAAAGTGGATGTCTGCTTATGTCTGATGTAGCTTTCTCTGGCTTGCTTTCTCCATGGCTTCTCCCGTTGAATTAAGGAACTCATTGTTTCCTTCAGAGCAGAGAGGAAGGAAGGGACTTCGTTTAACACTTTCTCACTGATAAAACCCTTAAAATTCTCAGCCAGAGCATGAGAATGGACGTTAAGGGGATCATGATAATTTTGGATGTCAGTGAAATGCTTTTGCCAATACTAGGGCTATTTTGCATAAAGCAGACCATGGATTTTCATTCCTCTTTGTGGCAATTTCTAGTCTAACTGCTGGCCAGTATAGGATAGCCTGTACTTAGCAACTACAACCTTCAGAGGATGGCTTGCAACTTAACTGCTGTTCTCAAAACCCAAGGTAGGCATCCCTGTTCCAGTGACTATGGAGACAGTAAACTGTATGGGTAAGCATGCTTGTTATTGGCAAGCCGCTTGGTTATCAAGCCCTCAGAGAGGCAGGCTGTGACAGCTATACGGTAGAAACGGCCCTTTAAGGTACTTCTCCTCTGACATAACCTCAAGCAAATTTAGTAGAAAAGGGAATTGGTATTTTCTGGGTCGCCTGGAATGTTATGGAGGGCGTCCACACCACGGCAGGTTCTTGAACAGCACACTCATCTAAGTCTGTATGACTCCTGTTTACATCTTCTCAAGGAGCCAGATCTGATGCAGAGCGGACAATCTCTTCCTTAATTCAAGGATGATGTCTAGAGCATAGTGAAAGGAGTTTTCTTGGTATACACCACTGATTTCCAAAATTTCTTGATGCAGATTCTTTGCTTGGCTGTTATTTAAAACAGCAGCAAAATTCTTTAAATACTCACAAGATAGGGATAGAATTTCCAGCTTTGCTATAAGTTATTCTTGTAGGGCTACATAAATAATACAATTCTTAATAAACAATATTTATATATTAATAAATATATTTTTTTATCGTGTCTGACTTTAATAAACAAACATGTTTACCAGTGAAAGTTTCATATTCTACTTAAAAATATGTGGCTCAAAATAGTTTACTAATCTACTGCTTCATAAACAAGACAGTCAGGCCCACCTTCAAGGCTGAAGGCTCTCAGGTCTGTTCTTGAGACAGTTTCTCACCTGCATTTTGATATAAGGTGTCCTGAAAAGGGAGGGCAGAGGGATCCTGGCTTGGATTTTTTTTGTGACTGAAAGCTTAATAGACCTTACAGCAACTGAGAAGGCCTTAAATCAGAGATAAAGGTCTTGTACCTTAATTTTAAAGCAGTATTGGCAAATTTGGAATCTGCTCTTGTCCTTGTGATCATCTTAACTGTATTTGTGCGCATTAACACCAGCTTTAAACTCCGACTCAGTTCTTCTAGTTCTCCCAGTCTTTTCTGTATACAGGGAAAACTAGCCAAGTTTGAATCTTGCATTTGCCATAATTTTTAAATGTTTATCTGCTATTTATCTTTAAAGGTATTCTTTTATTAAATTTATTGTCACTATCTTTTATTCAAATATCTGTCTATTTTAAATACTCATCAGTGACAGTGCAAGAGTATATACTAGGTTGATAATCTATTAAATAATGTCTACTTTCTGCTGTTAATGCGCCTTTTGACAGGCAAAACAATAGAAATATGTAAGTCAGCTTGACTTTCCTGTTTCTGATGGTGTCTCTCTTTTGGTTGTGTTTTGTTTCAGAGAAATTTTGGATTTTTCACTTGTTCTTGAAGAATACACAAGTAGCTATTTCACACAATGCACTTCATATTTTAATAAACTAAACTAATTTTTCTGCCTTGTTTCTTGTGTGATACAACTACTTTACAATATTATGAAGGAAATTAATATATGGAATCAATACTAATATAATTAGTACATTATTTTCAGCAGTTCTAGGCATTGGCTTTGCATCTTCTAAAAATCTTTGCTGTTTAAAACTTGCATGCTTTTTAAAAATATGATCCAGAAAGTTATATTGGTCACTGTTCATATTCCTATTTTAAACTGACTTTTCAAGAAAGTGTATTTTCTGGAAGAAATGTGGAATTAGGGATGTAAAGTGAAGTGGTTAATTTTAGAAATTTTTTTTTGCAAAGGCAGCATACGGATGTACCGCTGGCCACCTGTATCTTCTGGTTGATGACCAAACTTGTTAACATCTCTATTGTTTATCTGTTTATCTAGATGTTTATAAAATAAGTTTTCCATACTGCCAGTACTACAAAAGTGACATAGCAGCAGAAAGGCAAACAGTGTATTTTGTTCTACCTTCAAGTTGTCAGGCAAGATTTCATTTTAGTAACTCCTTTGCCGATGATGGCATATAAAGGAGGAGGAGCAGAGGTTGACTTTCAGACAGCAGCTTGAGCTTCTAGTGCAGGCACTTAAATTTCTTTAAAATTCTCTTGGACTTGTAAACTGAAGAAGTAAGATGGGACATCACCGATGGAGGATAAACACAAAATATCAAGATGTAATTTTAAGAGTTGTTTTTATGACCATTACCATCCTCGAAAACTGTGTTAGAACAGTCAAAGTGCATGTATTCTGGTGCTGAAATTAAGGACTAGACTGTTATTCACTGGAGAGAGCACTTAAAGCACTTTACTCCAATTATATGTCTGCTGTTCAATGCATGAGGCTGTTAGTGCCTCCTGAAGCAATTATCTGTAAAAGTCTTGTAGTTGAGATCGACTTCCACTGGGTGGTGACCAAGACTTGTTAGAGCAGGAAGAAGTCAGTAGACTAAAACTTTCTTTAATGTGACTTGAATTTCTTATCTTTTGGGGAACAGTCAGATCTCCTCATGTTTGCTTTGCTTCTTTTCATGTCAGGTAATATGTTTACCAGCAGCAAACAAGCACGTGATTGTTCTTGTTTTGCTTCAGTTGTCTCCCTCTACTTCCATTTCTCTCCTTCCTCACCCATTTTTCACTCTATTTTCTTTGTTGTTTGCTTATTTTATGGTATACTGCATACAAGCCAACTAAATTGCTACCTTTCTTTTAAAGGAAAAAATAGAAAATCCTATAGTCCCAGCTCTGTAAATTCTGATATAAGCTATTACGTTTGTCTTTGGGAAAAGCCAGTAACTAAACTCTGTCTAGGAACCTGTTCTGTTGAAGGAAGAGGGGGAGAGGAGGATGAGAGTTACCCAGTTCTGCATCTCATGCAAGTACTGGCAACCTGGGAAAAAAATCTGATTGCCCTGTTTGCTTCAGAAGACAAAGGCATATTCGATGACTGTAGTGGTCGCTGCCAAAACAATCTCAGCTGAACTGGACAGATTTGTCTTAACTTCTAGTTTTAAAATGCTTTTAAACCTTGTGTGTAAACATCATAGATTGTATAGAAAAGCACTTGTCCCAGAAATACTTCTTGTAGAATTCAAATGTTTCTCCATTCCTCAGTCAGACAGGTATGTCCAGAAAGTGAATTAACTCAGACTTTGGATCAACGGTACAAACAGATATTCAATTGAATGTCCTTGAAAACATCCAAATAAAATTTCTGCATGCTTAGGTCTGAGTAGTTTGAACAGTGAGTTTAGTTGAAGTAGTAAAGATGATGGTTGAGAGCTGCGTGTGAGGCTTTAGGCAGATTTGGAGTGGAAAATTGGTAGACGAAAGATATACGGTTTCTAAGAAGAATTGGTGCTTTCGCATGCTTCTCTGGCGAGCTCTTTGTTTACCTCTTAACGGTAGAGATGTTTGTTGTGATTTGGTTTCGTTTGCCTTTGCATTGTAGTTTCTTTTCCTCAGCTTTTTGCTTTTATTACCTTTTTTCATTCTTTCTTGCCAGCACGCAGCATCATAGTTATCTTGCTATTCTTGCTGATAGTGGACTGCTTAAAGCATTCACGGACATAGTTTGCATGCTATTTTGTGCATTGGAGGAATGCCTCATTGTATTAATGTGCATGGTGATAGATTCGGTTATCCACTACTTGTTCAATTTTGTGGGTTTTTTTGAACTTCAGGAGTTTTTATTTGTTTTCAAAGTATTTGGTAGTTCCACTAGAAGTGACAGCTCTGTGTGTGCGTGTGTATGTATGTGTGTATGATCTGTATACTTAAATTAGAATTAAATATCTGTTTTGCAGTTTAAAACAAATTGGTTTTCCTTTAGAAGGTGACCAGTTTGCAGGATATCTTTGTGCTGCAGCATCATAGATCCTTATACAACTCTTTTCCTTCCAATGTTTTTTTTATGGCAGGAGGTGATGGGAGCTTAAGCATTTTTGAACCAGAACAAGGCCTGTGCTTCGCAGCTTTGATTACTTTGATTACTGAATTGAGTACCTCTAGCAATGTGGCCTTTCTTAAAGTTTCACATGCAGATGTGGTTGATTAAGCAAGCTGTGTCAGTTGTTTCTGTCTGAGGTCAAGTTAAACCAAGTTCTGTGGAAGCCCTGTGGCTAAGATTTAAAGCTGTATTTCTTCTTTTCCCCACTGACCCTCCTGCCACACGTACTCATTGTTCCATATTTTTGTTTTCCCTGGAAGAGTGCACTAAGCTCCGGTATTACCAGCCTATAGACATGGTATCATGCTGTTAGAATGGAGAGGTTTTCTTCTAAACGAACTATTGTCTTGGAACGCTTTGCTTGTTACTCAGTACATTAATTAATGTCGAGTTTTAACAGTTTCACAACAGACATGGTAAGACTTCTCTGATACTCATTTTACAGCTGTAATTCATGTTACAGGATATATCATCTAGACAGTGCAGCCCACATATGCCTAGTTGTAGTGTGTTCTTTTACCCTGAAATGTGAACGAAAGATGACAGAAAGTAGTCTTCAAAGCAGCCTAGATAGAATTCAGTAAAAATGTCTGCAGTATTCTCACTTGGGTTTTATTAGAGCTTAATGGTAATTAAGAAACCTTAAGTGTGTGAAATTAAAAAACAAAAAACTCACACAAAACCCACCTTTATTGTACAACCAAGTATATTTCAAAGGATCTCATATTGCTCTGTATGCATTTCTTAGAGTAAAAGCTGGAAGAAAGGAAATCAGTTCATGCTTTTAACTTCTTTGTACAAATGAAGGAAGCATTGCAGCTACTAGAGGAACTTGTCTTCAGTTTTTTGTATATATAGCTTGAATAGTTTAATTTCAAGCATGGAAGAAAATAAATCATTTTTCTAAAACATTCATTGCATACAAGGACAGAAATTAAATAATTTACAGCTGTTGAGGAGCCATTTTCTTATGCTATCCCGTAACTACTATGGATCACCTGGAGGTTATAAATGGATTAGCAGCATATAAAGACTAGTTCTATATGATTTAGATTACAAGTTTTTGATATGTACTTTGAGTATTGTTTCTTAATTCAGACTTCATGCTATTTTAACATTCAAAATTAGTGAGACTGAAAGCACTGTAATGTATAGATCCAGTATCAGGAATATTTATTATGGGCAAAATTAACTTTTATTTAGAAGGCAAGAGCTTCAACTTTGCCTGACACTGTGTTTGGGGATGCAAATGGAATTAAATGGTACAAATGCCTTTTGCCAAACTGAAGCAAGTTCAGAAAGTGAACTCCTGTTCATAAAGAACAGTTTTGAAGAGGCTGGTGCAGCAGACAGTATATTGCAGAGCTGTTAAATCATCCGTTTACAGCATCCATGCAACTCATTCCTCTGTCCCCTCATCTGTTCTTCCAATGGTGCGCTGCTGGGGAGCACGGGTCTACAGACCCATGCTCCAGATTTTAGCCTAATTTGTGAATAGTGGGGCCCTGCAGGGAGAGAGAACAAAGCACGAGGCTTGTAATTCCAAGAGCCACTCACTGGAGCCTAATGCTGAGGCGCTACCCCACCGTGTAACCTGCTGTACTGTCTTGCAACCATTTGTGTAGGTGTTCTCCATCACAGAGTATAGCGTGCCAGGTATATAATCCTGTAAGATGATTTAACATGTGGAATCTCCCCTTTGGGCACAAGTAACTGGGGAGAGGGCTCAGCACGAGTATCTTCCTTTTGCCAACTTGTAGCAAGGTAGACAGTGAGTACCTTCAGTGTAAGAGCATAGACTTGTGTATCTAAATAACTGTATGGTCATAATTGAGCAGAGGATAACTAGGGGAAAGTAAGAGTGGAGGGTTTTTCTACAGAAAGCCTGGGTAGGCTGTTTATTATATGTAAATGGAGGTTTCTGAAGTTATGTATTTCTAAAGGAAAGGGTAGGTTTCCATATGACCTTTGGCTTCATATGAAGACTTTGAGAATCAAGAAAAGGCTAGTTTAATTGTTTGGCAAAACCAGACTGTTTTTGTTAAGTACTTTTTATTTAGTTATCTTGTCACGACACATGGCGTCATTGTATTCTTCTCTGCTGTCCTCCTGCTATGTCCTAGCTGGCACAAACTGTAAGTTTTCTTTTAGTTTATATAGCAACTGATCTGTGATGGTAGTTTGTTATGCTGTTATAATAAATAATACTGACCTTGGCTGCTGGCTTTCCTCTGTGTATCTCTATCATGAACCAGTCATCAAAGATTGAACTTGTACTATTGACTGTAAAAATGAACATAGCTCACTTCTAACCACAGCACTTGTGTCAGGGATAGAGGCATTTGTGTGTATTCGCTCCTGTGAACCCATATAGATACATAAAAGGAATTTTAATTACAAATAGCTAGAAAGGGTGAGGTGCTAGCTGTATGATCTTTGATGATGGAGGAAGATTCTACAGTTCTTGTCTTAGGAAGAAGCAGGAATTAAACAAAATTATTTTACTAACAGCCATTTTATATAATTTATTTTGCATAACATCTAAGCAAGGGTAGCCATTTCTTTTTTTTTCTCCTTACAACAGAGCTTTTGCTTAATAAATAGATACAGTGCAGGATTTGTTTGGTAATGCTGACTTTAAAAGTTTGTTTATTTTTTTTTGAAATACTGAACATCAAATAAATTAAATTTAGATTAATGAATTTAATGAGAAGTATGCGACCTTTTCTGCTTATAATGGGAAAGTAATGTATTACACCATTAAATAAGTTAAATGCAAGTGGATATGGTAAAAGACTTTGAGAATATGAAGGGTGTTGACTGCTAAGGAGAAAGACTGCAGTGGAAAGTTTGATGTAAATTGTTCTATGAGCAGCATCAAACAGTGAAGCACTTCTTTATTCTTTCTGTAGTGGCAATGTGGATTGTTCTGGGTCCCCACATAACTGATGTTTACCACTGGCTGTTGTGATGTGTTGAGCTCCAGTCTTTCCATTCATATCCTAGTTCTGTAAATGATGTCCTTGTGTTTGGCAAAACTTGTCCATTGAACACTGAATTGAAATCATGACGTAGCCAATATCAGTATTAGCTACTTCAATTGTTCTATAACTGATAGAAAACTGAACCGAAAAAAATACGGTTCTGTATAGAGTCTTTTAGTTATACTGTAGCTTTTTAATACTGAGGAAGAAATTTCTAGGCAGGGGTTGAGGGGGAACAAGGACTTAACTGTGCAGATGTTAATGAGGAGCTCCACCCAAAAAAAGAAGTGAGAGAAAGTTCAAAGACGTCTGGTAGGAAGCTTGTGCATGTGAGTAAGGAGCTGATAGTATAGCTTACCAGAGGTGAACATTAAAAGATGAATGAATGGAAGACAATAGATAGGGAGAGGGATATTGGGAGGGATTTTTAAAGTGGGTCAAGTAGTTTACTTAATGTGACAGGGACAGCGTGAGGAGGGTTACATACAGAGTAGGTACTGTAACCGAAATGTCATCTAGGAAAAGGATTTTTTTTGTAGCAGTGTCATGAATGAGCAAAAGCTTGGCAAGATTGCATCAGCTGTAGAAAGGAAGACTAGAGTAACTGGTTGATATGAGAGCCTAAACAAAATCTTTGTTCAATGTCAGTATACAGAAAAACCTTTGAGGTGTTTAGCAGAATGGTGATCCAGAGAGAGGCCCAGGGTACGAATAGAGTTCATAGCTATTTTTGCTTGCATGACCAACAGATCAAAGACAACTCCTGTACAAAGGTGAATTTATGTTATTACTGTTCTTGTTTTAGGTAAAGATGATGAATTTCCAAAGAAGCCATTGGGGCAGATTCCATCAGGACCTCAGCCTGCTGTGCTTAACTCCGCTCCAGTGCCTAATGGGCAGAACAGCACTGGTACACAAACAACAAGAAGGACAGAGAGGAGACCATCCCCAGGAGAAGAACCAGAAAGTTCACCAAATAACCGAAAAAGAATTAATTCACTGGAAAAGAAACCTTCCTTAAAACAGCAGGAGACTCGACCAATAGAGACACAAAGTAGTATGCCTAAGAACGAGGTAGATACCAGAAAAAAGCCTCAGCCAACAGAGCAAGACAATTCGAGACAGTATAATAATGCAGCTGCTAATCAAAATTCTAATGCTACTTCAAATACAAGAAGGGAATTTGTACCTAAGTGGAATAAACCATCTGATATCAAAATAATTGAAAAGACTATGAAACTCACTGCAGAGGTGAAAGGAAGGCCAATAAACCATTCAGTTTCGGGCCCACCACCAAGTCCTGGAGAAACGCAGCCTTTGAATGTAAAGCAAAAGATGAGGGTTTTGGATGCTGATGAAGGTAAGCGAGGGTCTAATGCTTCTCAGTATGACAACGTTCCAGTAGTTGATAATGAGAATGAGAATCTTGTTGAAGAGATGCTTGAGAGGGCTCATACACAGAGCCCTAGGCACATCACGTATTCTAATAGTCCAAGAAAGCAAACTGAAAAAATACCAACTCCACTAAAAATACCCAATAATTACACCTTCACTTCACAACCCAGATCTCCAAAATACTCATCACAATCTGATGGACCACCTCATGGACTGAATGTAAAACAGCCACTGCCATGTTATAGTAATCCACCTACTTACCATGGAAATTCTCCCAAGCATGTTTCCAGTATAGGCAATACAAGTTCTGTACCTCTACATTACCATGGGAATCGAACCAGCCCTTCTGGTAGGCCATATGGTTCTTTTATTTCAGTAGATTATTCTCCGGATAAACTACAAATGAATTCCTATCCTGCCAGTCGCCAAAATCCTCTTCCACCAACCCCTGGTCAGATAGAAGTAGCCCCTGTCGATGCTTATACCAGCAACTCAAGGTCCCCCACAGGTGTCAAATTCATAATCCCTCCAGTGGATTATTTACCAGAAGATAGAAAGTGGCCAGATGCGGCGTATATTTACAGAGATGAACCCTACAGGCAGCCCTGGAGCCAAGACGTTAACAAAGGCCACTTGGATAATTTCCAGAAATATCAGCATTTTCAGTCAACGTCTTTTCAAGACCATAGTCTTCCTGCTGTTTCTGTGGATAGTCCAATAAGATACAGGACTTCACCAGCCTTTGAAGAGCGTGGTTCACCACAATACCAATATTCAAGCCCATCAGCTCAAGCCCAACACTATCGAAATAGAAATGATGGATTGTCTATGCATGAATCTGTGCTTCTCTGAGAATCTGTCTATACTTAGTAAAATGGCAAGAACCAAAACCTGTTAAACATTACTGTGTTTAGTAGTAGTCCACCTCAGTTCTTCTGTGAAACGCGGACAGTTCGCGTGCCTCTCAAAAATAACAACGCTATTTTAAAGATGTTTCAGACTTTCATTGAAGGCTAGTTGAGTTCCTAGACTTGCATTGAAGCTATTGAAAGTGATCTGATGCACATAGACATAGCAATAAGATCATATACACAATATGGTTAATACTGTCACTGTTCCTTACGTTTAAATAACTTGTGTTATGATCTTTCTGCCTAAAACCTGTAACACATTTACAAGTTTTATTTTAACTGACATTGTTAATGCACTGTATAGACGTGTGTGCGCGCGCGTGTGAGTGTGCACTTATAATACACAAATGCATATGGGGAAAGAGCTAAAGAGTTTAAATGTAAATGCATTTAACTTTGGGCAAAGCTTGTGAAGTACTTTTATTTCATATTAATTTTTCTTTGTAATTTATTTGAGAAGCCATTCATTTTGAATGGGAATTTCTGTCATTTTTATACAGCTGCCTCAGCATCCCAGTATCTGTTCTGGGCAGGAGAGATGCTTTGGGATTATTAATTTAATCTTATGTGAGAGTTAATTTCCTCTCCTTTGACTACTGTTTGTCATTTTCCTCAGCAAGAAGGAGCAGGCAGGCAAAAGCAGAAAGCCAAAAATGTCTCTCTAATCTGGCTAAGAAATGGTGCTTAAAATTCAGGGCAGTCTCTAGTGTTTTGGGTGCATCAAAAGTGGGGAGTTTTTATCTTCACACCCAAATCTACCTTCAGAATGTTGTCCTATATGCAAAATATTGGAGCACAGTGAGAGTAATGCCAGATACAGAAATGGTGCTGCACCCTTCACTTTTTGCCATGCTGTGCTGTCAAACTAAACAAATTGGTTGCAGGGCCAAATCTCACGGGTATCGGAGAATGACCAGCTCCTTGACACTCTCGTGAAGTACACGCAGGAGTCTGAGATTTGGTCGAGGCTTGACATTCCCTGAGCTGTGTGAGTATGCAGTGTCCCTTCTCTTAAGCTCTGTCATATCAATTACATTTTGTTTTGCCCTTTTTTACCCCAAAGAGCTGGTAGGTTCATGTCTGTGATTGGGCATGTGCTGCTGTGCTATCAGGCTGCTGAGAGACTGTGTGGTGTTTTACACGAAAATGATCCTGACTGTTAATAGGAAGCTTAGACTCCTGGTAATGTAAGTATTTTTAATTAGTGTTTGCAGCCTTTTCTACTTTGTGTTTTCCTTTCCTTGACTGTGAATTGGGGGTGAAAAAAAAAATGCAGGTGAAGTGGCACATGTAGGATACAGTCCTGCGAGCTGCTGGGTGCTGCGTAGTAAGTGCTGAATGCACTGACCTCTCATTGTAACCAATGGGAGTTGAGGCGGATAAGGATCTCGCCAGAAGAGGTCCCTGGAGTGCTTAACAGAGAGATTTTTCTAATACGTAAGTACCAAACATTGGTATCAACACCAGATTTGGGTGGTTGGAAGGTTGTGCTATTATCTTTTGTTTTGTAAGATTTGTTAACTGAAAATGTAGAAATGGATATTTTTTTTTTTTCCTTTAAAGAATGAGCTTTAGTGCCTATAATTGCTGCAGGTTGGCTCTGTAAGTTTTAAGGTACAGAAGTAAAACAATTTTTACAAATGGAGGTAACATTTGCTTAGTATATTTCAAAAACTTTTTGTGTATATAATGTGTCTGATGTAATTTTTAATGAACTGGGTAATTTTGTATTTTAAAAATTGCAAACCGCAGCAAAGTAACAGTAGCAAAGCACTACACTGAAACTCTAAACTAAAATTGTGAAGATAAATATGACTTGGGCTTACCTTAGTTCTGATTGCTTACAGCAGCTTAGAAATGTATGTATATAATATTGTGGCTAAGTGTAATAATCTCAGTGTTTAACGATGGTTCTGTAATTCATAACAAAGCTGTACAATTTATTTGTGCAAGCAACACAAGGCTCCAAAATATGTATCAGCATTAGTAAATACTGTAGATTTTTATATATAAAATATATACACACTATTTTCTTATGTCATCTGCAACAGTTTTATAACTGTGTATCCTATTTTGATGTGACTGTATTTTTAACATGTTAAAATAATAATAATTAAGCTTATGTTGCTTTGTCTTTATTTTTAATTATCTGATTAGCTCAAAACTGGATTTTTGGTCTTCTCAGCACAAACAAATGCTTTTCATAAGTGAAGTGTGCGTGTATATATATTTGATGTATGTCCTATTTAATTTGTACTTGTTTATTTTTAGACTAAGCAATATGGATACAATCTACATAGTGCTTTTGCATTATTATAGAAGCAGCAAGATTATTGATTATAGTTTACTACGCTGCTAAACCTTAACCTATGATTTGTGAAAGCTAGGAGTATAAACTGTGATCATAATGTTCTGGTTTTGTTCTAATAATCTCACCCAATACCAATTCAAGAGAGGAGAATTATTGGCATGAGGGACTTGCAAAGTTGCATTGATCAAAGTGCAAAATAATAGTTTGACTGTGGCTGCCGTGTGTCTGTCACATGTTTAGAGGACAGTATAGAGCTTTTTTCTTTAAAAAAAAAAAAAAAAGGCTTGTGTAATCTGTTTGTAGGGCAAAATACACTTTTATCTTCATTTAACTGGACAAACCAAACTAAAGGTACCGCCAGGTTCAGATCTGTCATTCATACCAGTAACAAAAAACCCCTTGATGCAGAGTAAAGTGCGATACAGCTGTGCTGGTATCTTGCTGGTAGAGGGAATCATCTCAGCGTAATGGATTAGATATCCTCATGAGAGCTTTTCTGTCACTGTTTTCTTTGGTCTGCAAACAGTCAAGCAGTAAGTATCAACATAAAATACTTGAGACCTTTTCTTCCCATGGTTTCATAGTTTTCCAAAATTTGCCTGCTTTGAGCTGAATGAACTGTAGGGGTTTTGCCCAAGTTAGTTGTCATGGCTCTCCTTGTGGTTAGTGAGACAAGTTCAAGGTAGGGTTTTGGAGAGTGATTAATGCCACACTCTCTTCACTAACACAGAACAACACAGAAGACTAAGTAAGGATAGATGTCTAACTTCTGTATGGCAATAATTAAGTGAAATTAAACTAATTAATTAATTAAACTTTAGGGAGACCTTATTGCAGCCCATCAGTACTTAAAGGGGGCTTATAAAAATGATGGCGGCAAACTTTTTATCAGGGCCTGTTGCAACAGGGCAAGGGGGAATGGCTTTAAACTAAAGGGGGGTAGATTTAGACTAGATATAAGGAAGACATTTTTTACGCTGAGGGTGGTGAAACACTGGCACAGGTTGCCCAGAGAGGTGGTGGATGCCCCATCCCTGGAAACATTCAAGGTCAGGTTGGACAGGGCTCTGAGCAACCTGATCTAGTTGAAGATGTCCCTGCTCATTGCAGGGGGGTTGGACTAGATGACCTTTAGAGGTCCCTTCCAACCCAAACTATTCTATGATTCTATGATTCTAATTAGAATTTAAGAGGAAGAGCAAATCCCTCTAGTTGTATGCTGTGGTCTTCTGTGGTTGCTTTTCCTTTCACCCTGATGCCATACTAGATTAAATCTAAAGACTTCAGTGTTGGACTGAAGCATTTCAGTCTTCTGCAGTACAAATTGTGGCCATGGAAAAAAGACAGGAAGGATTGCGGTATCACTGGGTACTCCTAACCTTTTTGATGAGTGGGATGTGATTACATGATCAAATAGCTTATCTCTATAATCAAGCCATGTTATGCTCTACAAGTGAAGACAGAAGCCATCCTTGCTCCTTCCTTATCTGACCTGGGGAAGATTCTTTTGACATCAGATTTGGTGATGAGTTTGAATCTAAGCATCCGCTCACTCGGGCATCTAAGGAAGAGAATCCGACCTCAGGAAAATTATCTTACCCTTTTCCTCTCCCCAGATCCAGCTGTGGCCTGTCTGTAGTGCTTCAGGGAAGGCGACCCAAGAAAGAGAAAACCCATTTAGCCAGAAGTCTATTAAGGAGAGTATTCCCTCCTAATTCCTGCTGATGACTACCTAAAGCTTTAAAGCATGATATTGCTTGCAGTTGTTTGAGAATGATCGGACCAATGTAGGCAATCCCTTTTTTCCCAGGGCCACGAAGGAAGGTCCTTCACACATGTAAATGTCGGTTACCTTCATAATACCTGACAGCAGGTTTAATCCCTTACTGTAAAAGTAACTGCTATATCCTCACTACCAATGAAAGTTTCAAGACAAATACTAGGGGATTTTTAGAAATCTTGGAGGTTGCAGAGGAGAAATATCTTGTTGTTAGTCAAAGATACACCTTTGTAATAAACCACTCAGTAATTCCAAAATTGGATGCAAAGAGTAAACAACGTTGAAATGTCAAAAGACAGAACAGCCTTCCAGTGTGGGGAAGCAAATCCAAAGCTTCCCTGAGGTACATACACATTTTCCAGGGAGATTTCTCTCAAGAATCCTATCCTGAATTTCACATCATCCTCAATATGACTTTGAAATGGACTTGCAAATTACAGACTTTTTTTTTTAATCTCCCCCTTGGGTGGCATTATAGTGCATGCACAAAGAGGAATACTATTTAAAATATGCCGTCAAACGCCCACCATTTCATTTCCATCAGAGTACATTCTGCTTTCAATACTTCAGTGAGAGGAAAATATAATCTTTTTTTGTAGTCCTTTAAATACTGCATTTTTGTAAAGCTCTGTAAACGTAGCACAGTTTAACAGTTACTTAACCAAGTATAGTTTAGGCTCCTCTTTAGATGGCATAAAGCTACTGCATAGTTTGCTGCAGGTTTTTGTTGTTGTTGTTTTTTTATTTCTTTTGGGGAATATTAAGATAATCCAAATGCTTTTAACAGCAGAGTTGCAATGAGGAGATGACTAGGCCAGCAATTGAAATTGGAAATATAATTGCAGTTGTTTCAGGATAGCCTTTAAGTGGTTGCCAAATCTGGTGAGCTGGGGAAAAACATCGTTTTCTGGCTTCTATGTGCCGAGAGGACTTCTTACTGCAACAGGGAACGCGTAGATCCCTCTCCTGAGTGATTTGATTCTCTCTGCTAATGCTGACTGCCTCTCTTTGTGCTTATGGAGTTAATATGTTAGTAGAAAATCAATGGTGCTTTTAGAAGATCCAAAACCACATGTTCTGAATAATCTGAAAATGAACATAATCTTGTTCTGGCTTTTCTTTCTTCCTCTTTTTTTTTTTTTTGGTAGTGTTTATTTTACTGATGATTTTATTGTCAGCCTTGTCAAGGTGAGCTGTGCTTGATTCTTCTGTCTCCTTACTTACTCTGATAATGTGCCAACTCGTGATTTTCAGAGGTTTTGTGATGTCTTTTTGCTGCTGTTTCTGCTGTTCATTGGGAACATGATAAAGCAGTTAATATCAGAGGTTACTGTTTGCCTCTTCAGCTTTTCCTCTCTCCAGGCTGTGCAAATTAAAAAAAAAAAAAAAAAAAAGAAAAAATAATTTATGTTCTCAATATTATAGTTGGTCAGAAATTCTCCAGAAAGGTGTTTTTTCTGACAGAAAGCAATTTAATTTAGCAATTGGTGAAGGATGCTGTAGTCTGGAGGCACTTGTACAGTTTCTGCAATCCAAAGTTAGAGGTTGCTTCTGCTCGGTGTCAAGCAACAAAAGCTGTATTACACGCAGGGCCAATCAAGCATTTTTTGCGAAATGCTGTATTGTGCCACAGAAACGTGCCAGCTCAGACTGGCAGTAGGTCAGATGTAGCTATGACATGCTTGATTTGGTTAGGTAAATATCCCCTCATTTCCTGATAATATGTTGCTTTTGTCAGATTTTCTGCTCAAAATGAGATGAGGCAGAGAATTGAAGCCTGTGCTTTGAATGAAGACACCTGTGCTCCTGTCCTGACTTAGGAGACCTAGAGCTGATTTCTGGTTCAAACCACGCACTTTGAGCGTTGCATTTGCAAGTTCAACAGTATCTTCTAGAATCATTTGCAGTATTGTCCCTTAGGAAAAAACAGTTCTCTCTTGGTTTTTTTTATAACAAAGAGCTCTGTTAGATTATTTTGTCTGATCTGTGCCTTGTTTTTAAGCTTACCTGTTCCCAGACTTTTTCCCCAAAGATAACTCAGTTGACAGGGTGGGCTGTGTGTCACTGAGAGTGACACCAAAGGTAGTAAGTGATCTCCAGTACTACCATCAGGTAGGTTGGATGGTATTTTCAGGCAGGTTGGCACTCAGCTATCAAAACTGGGTTTTTGCAAGTGTAAGTGGAAAAGTGGGAAGTGGAAAAGCTTTACTGGCTGAAGACTCTGCTTGAACCCAGCAGTAATGTGGGTTTTTTATACTACAACTCACAAAGTTTAAAAGCAAAAGGGCTGGATTTTCAAAGGTGGTGATGCTTAGCTGCCTTAATGTTTGGGAATGGAGTTGGGATTCTTGTATATAGCCTGTTTCTAGTAAACCCTGAGCTTTCTTCCTCTGAATGTTGAGCAATACCTTGGCTGAAGCGCATCATGGAGAACCCATACTCTCAGAAAAGGAGGAGTTGAGTCCATTCTGCAAGTCGACAGGTTTCGAATTACTGGACACGTGCTCTGTAAAGGTAACCTAGAACAAACTGGGTGTCACTGTATTTTTTTAAAGTGGTTTTAAAACAGTCCTCTTGGCCTCAGTCTTCCTTAGAGGCAACTCATCAATCAACCTTTCACTCTCTAAAGAAAGTGACTGTGTTAGAAGATCTTTATTTGATGTCAACTAATGCTGTGGGCATCGGACATCCTTCATTTGTTCAAACTTTGTGTCTGTAACTGCTGATATCCTTCACAGCTCTGTCCCCTTCTGTTCCCCAGGTTTTACTGTGTCAGATTGTTTCCCTCACAGTTATTTCAGTTCCAGTAGAGATGTCCACCTGTTTGCTACTCTAGTGAATGAGTTTCCTTTCCAATTCTTACATCACCTTGTCATGGGCTACCTGCTCTGTATCAATTCATTGCATTCTCCAGTCCATCTCAAAGTCTGTCTTCAAGTTGCAGCGCTGTCACTTTGCTTTGAAGAAATCACTGAAAAAGGATAATGTACATGATTTGGAGACTATAAAACAGAAAATGGCACATATGACTATAAAAGCCAATCACAAACACTTTAGAAAGGCCTATCTGGTGCTTGTGCTGTGCTTTACAGTATGCAGCACCTGTATCATGAAAAGTGATATAGGTGCTTATATTACATATTATCTAGTTAATTGGAAGGACTGGGATGATAAGTGGCTTGCTGAGTTTTTTCCCTCAGCGATACCTTGCTTGAGTGGGAGGTTATGTCCATGATTTGAGATCTTTATGCTGGCCAACACGAAGGAGCAAGCCAGTCTTTGTCGGGTGGCTGAGCGCAGCGCTCTCTGTAAATATTTAATCACATATAGTGAGTAAAGAAAGAATGGTCTCTCATAGCCATAGAATTAGTACGCTTACAGCTATAGAAAGTCATTTGTAGCTGCTGGAGTTCATCCATTGTGCAGAGCTATTCCTCAACCTTTTTGATGCTATAAATTGTAATTTTGCTATGTAACGTGTAAAAAATGTAGCATTAACCTCAGGTGTTCTCTGTGCTGTGCCAATTGCGCGGCTAGGTTGTCAGCATACATCCTGCCTGCAGCCGTTGTTTTACTGATGTGCTCAATTTCTGTTGAGCACGCCTAGTCTCGCAGTGAAAGAAATAAGCCCCTTGTCTCCTCTAAGTATTCATGGCTCCTCCTGGGTGCTGGTTGTGGAGGTTTTTTTGTTTATTTGTTTTGTGACAAAGCTTAAGGACATACTCAATTTTCATAACATCATCTTCTCCTTGTCCTCCCTGCTCTGTCCAAATAATGCCAAACACTAACGGAGAGGGGAAGATCATAAATTCTCCTTGGCTTAAACATCTGCAGACTCGACCTGCTGGAAGTTGTGCAGCTCTATCTGCTCCCCACAGAGAAAAGTTCTGATGGCAAAACTTCGGGCAAGGAAGAAAATAGTTTTGCTCTTTAAATGCCATTATAAAAAAAAGCATGATTTCAGTGAATGGGTGGGATGTCACGCTGTGCACACATTTATCATTGTAAATGTTATGTCTGAAAGGCTTTGAAATGCTTTCAGAACTTGTGATTTTTGCGCACATAAGCAGATCACTTTTATTATAACCCTCTTGTTATACTCAATAGGGTTGGTCAGGTGGTGTTTTTCCCTGTTGATTTAAGTGGTTTCTTACAGAGGCCTTCAAGTCCCAGCATAACATTTCATGCAACCCTGATAATTACTTTATTATTAACTCTAAGGAGATAGACTCCCTTGTCTACCTCCCCTTTAGAAGTGAATCATGTTCTGATATTCAGAATGACCCTAAGCTGAGATCTCAAATTTCCTTTCCAGCTGGACTAATGGGGCTTGTAGGAGGGAAGCCAAACTTCCACGACTTCTAATTATCATCAGATTGGATTAATAAAGGAAAATTACTTTACCCATCCAAAGATGGAGAGTTAGCTATACCTTTGAAAAGACTTGTCAGCTACTAACAAGGTAGTTGAACTGGACTTGCTTATTTTTTAAGTTACCTCTGTATATCATCCTCTGAGTACCGTACACAGAAGGATCCATCCTTGTGTGCACCATTTGCTGGAGGGGGTTCAGCAAAATCTTAGTTGACAAGTTGGCCACCTCGGTAGATGTCTCCAGAGGTAAACCAAAGACTGTGTTTCCATCTACGAGCCTAAGCCACAAGCTGTGGAGGTCATTGGGGGTCTATAAGTAATTTTAAAGGGTTTTATATTCAGAATAAGGAAGGTGAACTGCCTGAACTCATGTCTTGCAATTCTTTTCTCTTTAAGCAATACAGTAGCAGTCAATTGCCGTGGGGTTGGAATTGTTTCCAGCCATAAAGCAAACACTCAACGTTTATGCAGTGCTGAAAGAGCACTCTCCATGATGGTACTCCTGTGAGGGAAGTTGGGTCTAATTATTTTAAATGGCTGAAACAGGTCAAAGAGCTTGTGTCCAACTTTTCAAGTGACTTAGCACCCACTCTTCTTCATAGAATTCGAGGAGCCAATGTCCAAATTGCTTATGAAGGCAAGGAAGAAATCCTATCTTTATATCCTTGGCATTTAACAGATGCTCAGTTTTACTGTTAGCCCAGAGCTGAGCCACTTTATAAAACCTTCCCAGCCTGCATCTTCTGACACTTCCTTTCTAGTGTTGTTTATAAGACAAACCTGCAGCCCTTTTATTTTTAACTCTATGTGTTAATGATGGGAACTTTTAGGGAGAAATTCCATCTCTGCTTTTTTGCCTTTGCTGGGAAAAAATAATAAATGCTTGTCAGCCTAACAAGATGCAAGGTGTCTCCCATGCTTTGCAACTTTTAATTCCTCGGGTATATTTGTAACTGTACTTTGTTCTGCTGAACAGAATTTCTCAAATATTTTTTATCCAATCATTTTGTGATAAGTCTCGTCTGACCTTTTGGACTTACTTTTGGCTTGAGGCATTGTTTTTCGGTCACTAGCTGCTTTGTTTCTCTGCCAACTAGGAACTGAATTAGACCTAGAGGATGCTGTTGGTGCTTTGAGGTGGGTATACCTGAACCTCCCACTACAGCGAGCTTACAAAAGAAAATGAGAATGGCTTTTTGAATTCAAAAAGCTTTATTAGAATGTCAGCTAGAATACTTAATTATCTTAATTTGCTCTTCATCGCTTTGAATTCTTTCTTAAATATTTAAGCGCTCTCTGCCCTTGCCCATTAAATCTCTTCCTGTGCAGGTCTTTTCCTCCAGGACTTAAGTCAACCCAGCCGTGTTTTTCTGGGTTATTGCAAGCTCTGAGCAGCCCCCTCTCATCCAGAGAGTTGTTGCCATGGGATGTCTACTCCCTGCCCCTCTCAGCAGTTTTTTAGTCTCTCTGCAACCCTGCCTAGTCTTTCCTTGCCAAGTTTTCGCGCTCAGCCCCTTCTGCTACCAGCCCACCCTCCACTTGTGAAGCTGTCTTCTGTGTAAGCTCGGTCACAGGCAGCACAGGGATAGTCGTCCTCTGTTGCACTGCGTCCTGCCCGCCCTGATCACTGTCATCTTAACCATGCCAACTGAGAAACCACCAGCCACAGATGCACAGCAAAGGTTGGTACAAATTTGGATGGCTCTTCTTGCCTGAAGTCTTCCCAAGCTTTCCTACTTCCTAGCTTGTGCTTGCATGGGGCTGGAGAGGTCTTTCTGACCTGAAGAGGAAAGCCTTCCACGGCAGAAGTTCGGTCCCCCAAGACTAAATACAGAGTGCATGAGTCCACTGAGCTCAACAGAGCGAGTATATTTATGTATGGGAGAATTTTTCATAAGCAAAGTGAAATACCCATCAGTCTTTGCATGTTTGGTGCTCGAGATTAAAAACATTGGGGAGGTCTTCATACCTGTTAGTAATGCATTTCATGCAGTGTTGGCACTGCACAAACAACTCTTCCTGTGTCTGATTTCCATTTTTCTTTTAAATTACATTTCTTTAATCTTTAATTTCATGCAGGGTTGTTTGGGGTTTTTTTGCATACACAGATGCGGGATGATGCTTTTATGTCTGTTCAGAAGTACTGAACTAAGTGTTGGTTCTCCGAGTTTCTGTGCATGATACTAAATATTTTTGTCTCCAAGATAGATGAACCTGTCGCTCTGTAACATGTTTATCAATTCACCCTGAAAAACATTTTTTTTATTTTTATAGGAGTTTTTTTTCTGTAAAGATGTTGTTTAAAAGCATGTATTTGAAATGAAATTTTTATTGTAACTGCTCCAAGAGGTTCAAAAACCTCATAGCCTTGACATCTGAAGTCTTCCAGAACAAGCTAAGTGGGCTCTGTGTTTGAAGTGGCAGTACAATGCAAAGATGTAGCAGAAGGGAAATGAATTGTATTAATTCTAAGAAACTTATATTTCTGAAAGTTCTTTACAGCTTTGGTTCAGAGGTCTGAGATATAAAGGAGCATTGAAATCAAGGGCGAAGATGCCAACAAAGGCTTGTGGAAGATGGAGGACCCAGACCTCCTATGAAAGTGAGACTTCTTCACTCAGGCTTCTTTCAGAGAAATAACAATAATAATAATAAAAGCACTCAGCAACATCTCTGAAGTCTCTGGTCTCTGAGACTAAAAGGATTTTTTTTCATTGGCAATTAAACATGGTCACGGACAGTTGTCACACGAGGTACAGTCTGTGTTTGTGACTTTGGTTGCCTAGTAAGGTCATCACTTGCCACTAGACAGGCAGGATCTGGCTGTGTGTACCTGTTATATATGCATACATAGAAATTATTGACCTGCCTTGCCTATGAGTTTTTTCTCAGCAGTATTTGATGTGATTCTTATGGATAATGAAAACTTTCAAGAACATATCTATTATTTGGCTGTAAAATGGGAACAAATCAAGGGAACTTGGACATCTTCCAGTTCTCTGCTTCTAGTTGACTCGTCTTAAAACTTACAGCTGTTGTAGTGCTTAAATGTTGTCTCAAAGAATAAATTTCCAGAGTAGAGAGCAGATTTACCACTAACTTCCAAAGAGCCGCTCCCCGCGTGCAGGTAAGTATACGGTGGCTTATTCCTTCTTCAAAACAGAAGAACAGAAAAGTGGTATCTTTACGCTGTGGAGTTAATGAGTTTATTGTTCTTAGTTCTGTGGTTTGCAAAATTGAGGATACGCATGTGCTTTTCATACCGGTGTGTTTTAGAAGAGAGTAAACTGTTAATATGCCTCGGGAGTGCCCGTGCAGAGCTCCTTGGGAGCAGCTCTGTGCAGACTACCAGGCTGCTTTCGATGTAGATGAGCCCTTACTTGTCCTTGACCTTGGACTTTTGCCATCCTATATCTGCAAACTACTTTGTTTGGAACTGTAATTAATGGCTGTTAGACTGGTGAGTTTGTGCTACGTATCACAGGTCTTTAGTATTTTTTTAATTATTTTTTTTAATCCCAAACTCAAAATCTTTGGCTCAATAAGTGTGTTAATATGAAGTACTCGTGAAACTAAACTCTTGTCCCCAGTTGAACTGAGACCCCTATGGCAGAAGAGAAATCACATTGCTTTGGCTTCTAATTCTTTGTTGATAAAATCCCAAAGGCACCCTTCCTGGTTCCCAGAAGGATTTCCTTGTGTTTGGTTATGTTTGAATCGATTTACTTGTATTGTGATGAACTAACCCCAAAACCAGTTTATTTTGTAAAGCTAAATTCTGATCATTTGCTAACATCCTATCTATTTGTGATCTACAGAGATTTTTATATGAACATCTAGAACATTGATAAAATATTAAATAATATTGAGCCAAGAGTTAGTCCCTGGGGGAATCTGCTGGAAAAAGCCCCACCGATTCATCTCTCCCACTAATGCGATTACATAAAGTTGCCTTTTTATATCAGTGTTTACAATTTTAACATTAACATCTACCAATAAAGCTGTACCTGACACTTGGGATTTCTTTGTTTCAAGTTGCCTTCTTTATTATGCTTAATTCTTGAAGTTTATAAAGTTTTCATTGAATTCTGGAGTCTCCATTATTACTTGTCTATATTTTCAACCTGATTGAAACTCTTTGCCGTTTCCTGCTCTGCTTTTTAGCATTTTTCTTTATTGAAATACTTGTTCCTTTTAACTAGATGGATTTTTTGCAGAGCATAACTTTTTACGTGCCTGGGTTTTGTTTTTTGTTTTTTTTTTTACTGTCAGGTGGAAGACCTTGAACGACTTACTGCTTATGTATCTCCCGCTCCAAATGTAATGTTCCCAGTTAGGTATGCCAACAATTCCCTTATGCTTTGAAAAATTTGCCCTTTAAAAATTCCCAATAAGCTTGTGTCGACTGTGTGTCCGGCTACACACAGTGAATTGCACCAAGTCACAACTGTCAGCACCGAGGCCAATGCTAGTTCCTTGATAAATTATTTACTCCTGGGAATTTAATCTGATCAAACTGTCCCTTGATTCTGCATGCCATGAAACTTATTCCCCCGCCCCCAAAACTCTAAATTTTGTTAGGTAGCCACAGGCTATGTCCAGCAATGCTTGCTCGTGATATATTAGCTTTCCTTTCTCTACATTATAGACCAATTTTTGAAGAATAATTCGCCCTGTTGTCTCACAACACTTTGCTGTGTGTTACAGATGCCAGTCTTTTACTGCTTATAATGTGGAGTATTCAAACGCCTGGGAGTCCGAGTCTGAATGTCTCGGAGGACCTAGCCATAGGGTGGACACTTGCCCATGAGGAGCTGAATTAAAACTTGATAATGATTTTGAGAGGCAAACAGTATTAAAAAAATTTACTACCTACCCAGGATTGTGAACCTGGGTAGAAGATGAATTCTGGCTGGTAAGTAGTGCTAGGAAGCCTTATATATGAGACATTAGAAAAAAACAGCTCTTTCTTTATCTATTACAGGTGTAAATATTTTTAAAACAGTAGGTGGATGTGTGGCTCAGCTAGCATTTATCTGAAACATTTTGCATAATAATTGCTGGGCTTATTTACATCCTCCTCCAGAGCTGTGAAACCGCTCGTAGACAATGGTGTTTGAAGCAAGCACGCGTGAAAGCACTCTGTGTTTCTGTACCAGGGGTGATGGCGTGTGTGAGGACCTTTAAGCCTAATCAATGTTTCAATGCAAACTACAGCCATCAGTGCGTTGTCCAGCTGTGTCTCTAGGCCCTCTACAGCATTCATTCCTCTAGGTGAGCACGGCTGAGAGCACTTATTCACCACTTTTTGCTGCTGCGGTTACCCGTACGCAGTTCCAGTCCTGTGCTTGGATGTAGGCACTTGTTCGTTCTTCTTCGGCTGCTTCTGGGAACAATCCCCTCAGCATTGCCACCGAGTGGGTTGTGAGTGTTTGACCTTTCCGCATTGTCACAAAAACGCCCGGCATTACATTTTTGGTTTTTCCCTTTCTCTAAACCCCTTTCTGTAAAAGGTTTCATTATATTTGCTAAGCAGAGCTGTCTCAGCTTGCCATTTTAATGCACAGGCAGAGTTAACAATATTGGTACCGGGAAGCTTTTCCTATCCTCCTCATATTGCTGAAGGATTTATTATCTCTTACAGTCAATACTTCATAGACTTGTATTATGAATGTTTGTTGTTTAGAATTTGTCACCGAGGAAGGGCTAATTCCAGACGTGGCACTGTAGATTTGCTATGTTGTGCAAAGCATAAGTTATTTTTCATAATTATTAATATTGCTTTGGTGACAGCCCAAAGGCGAGTTTTATCTGCTCATCTCCAAATGACCCTGTGAAGATGAGCAAGATTTGTAATGAGTTTGGCCGGTAGCTGCTTAAGCACTTTAAGTCATTTCAGAGCCCAGCCAAGGGATTTACGTTTCCGTAAACAGATCCCACCTTCAGAAAGCATCTGAGCATGAGGGATCTGGAAGAACTGGATGTCCCTGCTGGCGTGTCCAGAGTTTCCAGCCCTGTTGCCAGTACAGGAATCGGTACAGCCTGGCTGAGAACAGGGAAAACGCCCCAGGTGGTGATATACAATAAGGACGCAAAACATTCCCTTTCTTTCAGATCACCTCTCTCTCCTGCTAGCATTGGGTGATACATTAGAAATAGTTTGTGGGTTTTGATAACAACAACAAAGCTTTTGGCCAGAAGTTTTCCTGAAATAATTTTGTTGGATATATTTGGTGGATGCAAAAAAAAAAAAAAAAAAAAATTTCTATGGCCACTAGAACAAACACTAAAAACTTTTTCTTTTTTTTTTTTTCTTTCTTTTTTCTTTAAATGGACTTTTTATTTTCTTTTGGTCAGAGTTACTGGGAGAGACTGGGGTTTTTTTGGGGGGGTGAGGGAAACTCAGAGGATTTTAATTTTTATCCCTAACCTTAAATATTATTGAGTTTAACAAAGCCTTCTAAATGGGGATTACAAAATATGGAATAGGATTTGCAGACCTGCAGCTGAGCAACCTTCACCTTTGCTGATGGGAACAACTGTGGTTTGCTCCCACTTCTGAATGACCTCTGAAAGGTAAATATTTCCACGGGGCAGTCCAAAAAAAGGAATTTTTTTTTTAAGACAGCTTGTCTAGATGTTCCTTTAAGAAGACCGGGTGATAATTTAGCCACTGGAAAATGAAACCATTAGGAATCGATAGCAACCACCTTTGGAGAGCAGACTGTGTTGTATTGACTTGACCTCCTTACGTCACCTTTTCACCATTTCACTCCTTTGGAAGTACCTGGTAGACAGCCCACCCGGAGGTCCTGGAGAGGGGAGCAGATGGCGAATGTGTGGCATTTACGGCATGGGAGGAAAAGCAGGTGTTGCTTCAGGTCTTATGGTGGGAAACATACCTGTAAGAACATTTTCCAGGCGTCCCAGGGATGCCAGATATCCTGTATAAAGTTAATCAGAGGTTGAAGAATACCATGTGGTTGAGGAAAAATTGCTTGATTTGGAGATTATGAAACATTTAATGCTTCATACTACCCCTAGGTCCTGGCATTTGCTGTCTTGGAGGAGACAGTCCCGGGAAGAATAAGCTTTAATACTGCCAAGGTAAGGGAAGATGCGTGGGCAGTTGCTTTGGGATCCATCCCCAGGGACAAGCTGCACGGTTAGGTTAGGTAGCAATGCAAGTCCTCTCCTGTGCCAGCAGAATGATGGAGGTCCCCAGGAGTCTATGGCTGGTTCTGGCCTTCTGGCAGGGAGAAATAGGAACATTTGTAGTACGTCTGCTTACGCATGCAGCAAAACCGACGTGGCTCAGCGGAGCTGTGTTATGTACCATGAGCTGCTCGTAACGCACGCTGCTCAGAGAAAGCATCTTCTCAGCAAGTGTAACAGCACTGTCACTCCCTTCAGGAGCTAGGTGAAAGCAAAAGCAGGTAGGACTTAAAAACATCTGCCCAATAGGTAGAAGGAGGAATCTTGGGCTGGATGTGATGGACAGCCCATGAAATGGGGAAGCTGTAATTCCCCTGACCCACTTGGTTTGGTTTTTCAGAACTTTGGGAATATTTTCCTTTGGAGACATTCACCCTAACGTTTATATTTGTTATCATCTCACGTGTTCTTGCTTATAATTATTCATGGTAAGTCAAGGATGACTCCAGTGTCACCCCTGGGTGTGTGGTCGCACCCCTCTGGAGATGGCCCCGCTGTTGAAGGCAGTTTTGCAGCTCTCGGGGAGCTCAGCATGCTCCCTTATAACAACCCACCGGAGGCCCAGGTGCTTTCTGTTCTCGCCCGTGTCACTGGGAATTTGAGGAGATGGTTTATTTTCCCTGGTGAAATAGATTGACTGTGTTTGACATGTAAATTGTCATCCAGAATTAACCTGCCAGCGAGATAACGGGAGAGGGACAGAGCAGCTTTCTCTTCCAGCTATATGTCTAGATATTTTTCCCCTGGATTTTCCTCCGGGGACCTCAGTTTCTTCTCTGTACCCTTTTCCCTCTCCAAGCTGGACCAAAAGAGCAGCAGTCCCTATATGAACATTCAATTAGTCCCATATTTAAATCTTGCCACTGTGACCTAGTGAATTATGCAAGGGGCCGGATACCAGAAATCTATTGAGCTCTAATTCCCAGCCCTGGCATCGGCTCTCTGCATATTGCTATAGGCAAGTTATTTCGGCACGTTCTTTCTCTCTCCATTTCTTGCCTATAAATCGCGCATGCTAACGTTAGGTGACGCAGCAACATCACAGATGTAGTGAGATATTTGGGTAGAAATGGGAAGAATTACAGCAGCATATCCTGCTTTAACACTGTGTGCTGGGATCTTTGAATAAGATGTTTGTTTAAAAATGCATCTGTAGCAAAACATTTACCAAACTTGCAGGATGATTCAGGCTTTGTCTAACTTTTATTGAAGATAGAAGGTCTAGGGAAAATAGTTCAAATTATCGTATGAAAGACAGTTTAAGATGAAGAGAAGGTTACAAGAGAGTAAAATACGCAGTAATTTTCTATCCCGAAATGCTAGTGTGAAATTATTGCTTACATGCAGTCCAGCGCGGTGGCAATTTAGAACCACAGGGGTCCTTATCTCCCATGGCTCTTGCAGCAATCATTGCGTACGTCGTCGTCAAGAACAGAGCGAATCCAGTCTGAGAGACTGCATCAACAAGAAGGGTGCTATCGCATGCAGGGCCTTATGATTTTTGTTAGGTTTCTTTTTCACCTTGTAAGAACTGTTTTTAAGAATGGCTTTGTAAAAACCCAGCACCAAGTCTACAGTGCTCTTTAGCGACGAATTTGTAACGCAGAGCAAATGTAAGTTTGATGGAGGAAAAAGTAAGCATTGTAACAGTTTACAAGCCTTTCAGGTTGCTTTCTTAGAAACGTTAGTCGAGTACTTTGTCTCCTATTGCTATCTCTTGCTACCAACCTGGTGCTTCCCATCACACCACACTTACAAGTTAATCATTACACTTTGGCGTTATTATCCACTAATGGATGAACATGAGCGATTTGTGGCGGAAACTTTTATTTTCATTTTTATTTTATTTTATTTTAAAGACTACAGGAAAAATCTAGTTGGAATCGGTTAAAATGTCATCCGAGACAGAGTTCTGTTAAGCTGTTCTCCAGCATGGTATTTTCATGGTGCAACATTTGTACAGCGTGGGAGAGCCACAATGTGAGCTCATGAAAGGCAAAGTCTTTAAGCTGCTTAGGTGGCTGCATAAAGCATCCTGAAAAAAGGACAGGGCAAGGAGGGAAGAATAAATTACGTGGTTTAAATATCCTTAATTTTAATTAAAGATGGTAGCGCTGAAACTGGAAATGCATTTAGCCTGATAGCTTTCCTCTAATGAAGCATCCTTGGTGTGGCTTCTGGGGGTCTGAGTTTGCTTCCTGCGTTGCTGAAACCTCTCCGTGTCGCAAGGGGCTTGGCTGAAATCGACAGTTTATTATTGCCTTTAACAACTTTTGGCCTCTTAATGCTACCTTGGCGAAGTCAAGCTGTTTGTACATCCTTTCCCTCCAGCCCTGAGTGGAAACTTCACTTTATGGGAACGTAAAATCGTTCGCCGTGAGGTGATTCATTGGGTAGGATATACAATGCTCTCTTTAGTCTCTGGATGTTTCAGCCAACTGATAAATAATCAAGAACCTTGAATGTTCCTTTCTGTCTGTCTTTCTCCTCGGAGCGCTTTGTTTGACTAGTGGTAATTTATTGGTGAGTGCATTAAAAGCCAATCACTGTAATGTCACAAACATGAATTACCACAGTACGGTCTGTCATTTGGTGGCTTTTTCAATGCCAGGCATCAGACTAATCCCAGGGTGGGGTGTGTTTGTGTTTTGTTGTTGTTTTTGTTTTGCTCCTCTGCATTTTTAAGTGTCCTAATTAAATATCGAGACTGAAAAATGAAAGTTTTAAAGCTTCTTCCACAATCCAAGTGCCATTCATGATGAGGGCTTTTTGAGTTGTTGTTGGGGAGTAGTTCCTTTTTCTCTCCTCAACCTTATGAGCTTAAGTCCAAACTTTTCAACCTTGATACCTTTGTTATTTTTATTTTATGATTGCCCAGGTGAAAGTGAATACAATGAATGTCTGTGGAGCCAGGTCCTTGAAGGATAGCTCTGCAAATTGGGATTTTCTCCTGGAAGGTCAGAGTCGCAGAGTCTCTGCCTAGGTTGGTCTCCCCTCCTTTTCCCTCCTGGCAATGACTGCATGTCAAATGATTCCACTCTTGAACCGTGAACTCCAAGGCCTGTGCTCCCACTGCTGCTTGGCAGGAAGAAGTAGTGATTTTCTGTATGGAATTAAATAGCCTCCTCTCTTCCTCTGATTTTAAAAATAATTTTTAAAAGACTTTTACACCCCACATCTTTTGAAGTTAGCACTACGCCCTGCAAGGCTGGCAGCCTCTGAAAACAATTAGAAGGAGACCCTTGAAGGCAGGATCTTGACAATCTTGCAAGAGACGTAATTTTAATCTCATTGAATGTCTTGGCACGCTGGGTGAAAACAGGCTTTGTCCCTGGGATAAAAAATGATGGGTTTAAAGCCAAATTCTGTCTTGTGGTGATTATGGAACAGGCTAAAATGCAATGAAAGGCATGCCTAAATTGACTGTCTTAATCCGTGGTCTGATTGACTCTACAATGCTGGGGAGAGGAGAAATCCTCCATTTGAACATCGTCTGCATGCATGTCCCGACCACCTGGCTTACATTTTTGCAGAAGCAAAGCTGGGGACCAGAGATTTCAATGGCTCACCTCTCTGGTAGCCTCTCCTTCCTCCTGCTTGACCTTGGCCAACTGCCCTTCCTGGCATCTGCAGATGTCCAGCACCTGCTCCTACCTCCACACACGCACACACAAACACACACTCTTCACTGCCCACTTGCTTCTAACGTGCAGCCTCTCCTTTTTTGCAGGCAGATATCTTTAGGTAGGGTATCCCATCCTGCTGTCTCCCCATGGTCTATGCTACCTTATACCTCTGTACATACACACCTATGTGCTACCGCCTCTGTTGGCAACCTTTTAAGAAGCTCTTCAAGAACAGAAGAAAAAGAAAGCTCCAGAAATACAAGAGACAAACCTAAACAGGAAAAAAACCCAACACATTTCATCGCATCCTCCTTATCACTGGAGTATATGCATACTGTTGTACAGTAATTTTAACCTCTGCTTAATTTCTGCCACGCCTCATTCATTTGAGCTGGCCAGCCCCTAGAGAGGGGACGCTGGGACCTTACCAGCCCTGTGAAAAGCAGGAGGTTTCACACAGGGGTCACACTTTGTTTCGGAGGTGCGCAGCAATGTGTGTTGCTGTTGGTTTTCATCAGAACGATTGGCCAAAAATGTAGAGTTTTGCAAAGCTGACTTGGGAGAGAAACCCCAGGAGATTGTTGGCTTTGATGGTACTGTATTTATTTACGCAATAAGTATAGAGAAGCTGTTCCTAGGTGCCCAGGAAGAATCAAACACAAGAAATTTCCCTGACTGAAGCTCCAGACCTCTTCTGTCAGCACCCCAACCTCATCTTGCTAGGTTTGCTGTCTGTCCCTTCAGCACCCTGACATTGGGACTGTATTAGCTGCCAGGCTCAGGTTTTGTCTACCCTGTCCTGCAAAAGTACACGCCAAACACCCCAGAAAACCCCTCAATCTGCTGTCCTTCAACCCTGGCAAGACTGAAACATGCCTTGGTTTTGGGTGGGGATGCATGCCTTTGTGTTGGCTGCAGTTTTCTGTTTGGACTTCAGTAATGAGTGCATGCAAATCTGGGCAGTGTGGGGTGTTTGATGTGCTTTGTAAAACCATAAATCACTTAAAAAGGGGATGAGGGAGCTGTTTTCCTAGGGGAGGGCTTGGCTGGCACTTCTGGGTGGTAGTCTCTGCTTGCAGTCTATCATTCAGCCCAAAGCCATTTCTCTGCTGCACAGTTCACTCTGTAGAAGAGGAGGTGAAGTGGGAAGCGTGAGCCAGGCAAGAGTACTGCTGGGCATTTGATCTGATACAAGCCAATGACTTAGATCTAGTCCAGATTTTGCATGTGTGGGTTGGTTTTTTTTTCGTTGTTGGTTTTGTTTGTTTGTTTGTTTTAAGATAAGCTCACACACAGATCTTTTTTGTTGAGATCTGTAGCAGTAACTACATGGGGATAAACACAATTCAGAGCTTTGCTGTTGTGGCTAGACCGACTTAATGTGGTCTGATACCTTGATTTAGGAGCTGGTTTTGCTTTGAAGCCACTTGGCAAGCAGCGGGTTAGTTTTCCTCATCTTTGTTGCATACATCCAGCAGTGCCAAAGACGAGGGTGCGGGTGAGGGAGAGATGTTGCACTGAGATAAGGAGAAGCTTTTAATTCATTTCGTATGTGACCTAAATTCAGGCCCTGTGGCCATCATGTCAGTCCCATGGTCTTGTCTGCTAGATTACTGACGTAAGTAATGGTGACACGTGTATATATCGAATGTCCTCTGTGGCTTCAGGAAGGACATCTCGGGGGGGGGGGGGGGAGGGGGGAAGTTACTTGGAGATTTAATGATGCTCGTCATTCATTCTGTTTTCCAAAGCCATGAACTCTGGTTTATCCTAGTACTGAGAGAGCATATGACAGTGCACGTCACAAAAATATAATGTATTTATCCTACGAGGGCAGCTTATGTTGTAGGAAATCAGATATCTCTTCTACTGCTGAGGCAGCAGATGTGCAGAATTGGTGTATGACCTACTGAAAATAATGCAAAATGCAGATGTGGTTCCTGTAAAAGAAACTGGAAAGCCTAAGTCCTTTGTGCAGGGTCACAGCTTTTATCAGTGGGCTGCACAATTTTGTTCTCTCTCTCTCTCGCCTCGGATTTCCTCCATGCTGAGGCAGTTTTGGGAGGGGAGGTGGTGCATCCTATCTCCCGCTCCGACAGAGGTGTCTGAGCTTCTAGGTCGTGAGAGAAAATCTGTGCAAAACATCCTCCCCTGTGCTTGATACCTAAGAAAAAGCTGAGACTGCTCAGGGAACTTAAGCACAGAAAGACCTAATTTGCAGATCCCAACAGGCATGTACATGGCATAGATGCTAACCCACACAGTCCTGCTGAGATGACAGCATTTCTGAGTGCAGTAGCAAAACTCCAGATAGCTGGGTAATTACAGTGGCAAAAATTATGTGTTTATGGCCCTTCAGGAGCCTCAGGTGATAAATGTTTTGCACTCCTACATTTGAGTGCCCAAACTCTGTCCAGGTCTCCTGCAGTTCCTCATGCCTTCAGTGGCACCTTGGGCATGGTATGTGCAGGCTGAATTAACTTCTCCGAAGTAATCCCAGTTTTCCTGTATCCTTTTCACAGGTCGGCCCAAGCTCAGTGTGATGGGACCGCTGTAAGCAGTGACTCAGCAGCACACCTGCCCTCAAGTACGTGGCTGAACATCTCATGCTGTGTGTTTCATCCCCAGCATTGCTCCTTCCTAAAATTGGAAGCAAATAAAAGTCATGCTTCATGGAAAATAAACCTTCATAATTTAGGTCTCCAGCACCACCTGGTCTTCCATCCTCTCCCTAACCTCTTACTGGATAACATTTCCCATGCTGATTGTATTAGTGTAGCACGGAGTGAAGTACAGTCAAAGGCTAATCTTTTTGTGATTAAATATTAGATTCTTCATTTCAAGAGGCTCTTACAAACAGCTTTGTGTCAGACTGATGGAAGATGGCAGGGATGGAAGAGAACTTGAGGGAAAAGTGCGTGTCTCTTCTTCCCAACAGTTTTATTCTCTTTTTCTTCATAGCTTTTACATTATGGCAAATGGTATAATTTAGGGTTGTAATTTCAAGAAAGATGTTCACGACTGAGAAGCCAGCTTGACCAAATCTTCCTCAGAAGGCAATTAATTGACTGTGTTTAGGACTGACAAGATACCTGAGATAGGTCACCAGCAACTCAGCCTTGGAGCAGACAGACAGGAAAAACTTGGATCTGCAGGATTTAAAAGGGAGTAAACATGCAACTGAATAATACCGATCCTGTGCTTCTTGTGCCATCTTTAAAAGTACATAAAATTACATGTTAAAAGGTACTTATTGCTATTTTTTGCAGGATGAAGATCTAGGGCAAACACTGTTGCTCCTCAGGCAAAGCCAATCCTTTACTGCTTTGTGCAGAAGGTGGTAACTTTCCAAGGGACTGGTCCTACACTACTGTACGGGCTATCGCAGGACCTGAAACCCAGGTCAGGCCCCAGTACTTCCCATTCCTATCTCAAGACAACTTTCTCCTGTTTCTTCTTTTAACCACTTTTAAAAATCTCTATGAATTCCTGTCCCTGCCCCCAAAAGAAAACTAATGGAACCAGATGTTAGCCATGTTTGCAGGCAAGGCAATAAGGATGGGGTCCAGAAGGGACAGTTAAAGTGAAATGTGACACTGAAGCAAGTAAAGTATAACATGACAACGCATAATACCTATCTCCAACCACCCCCCAATTCTGGGGGTTCTTATTTTGATTACATGTCTCCTTGCATTACTTGAGTCCTCTATACCTACTGTTTGCTGCTGTTCAGTCTCACCGATCATGCTTTTTTATGTTGAGTAAAAGCATGAAAAGCTAAATCTGAAGTCCTGGTTATTTTTGTTTATCATGGATAAACATGGAGGATTAAAGACAAAGGCAAATCCTTTGGGTTATCCAGTCTGGTAGCGGTTCTCAGAGCAAACCTAATGGGCAGTGACAAGATTAAGCTGCTCAAAGAAAGTAGTGGGATCTCCCTTTCCAAAAACATGGAGGTGTGTACCAGCGTGGTTCACGTCCCGCATCCTTAAGGGGTTCAGATCTTCCTCTGCCATCTCCTGGAAGAGGGGCTTGGTTTTGTTTGAGCTACTGTCTAGAAAATAATGTGGGATTTGGGATGTTCATGGGAATATTAAGCCAAACAGTCAGCATAGCAAAGCATCTTTGCTTTGTCACCTCACAGTTAAAGTTCTTGCTGGGAATTTGGGAGGTGAAGGAGGGAGTGACCAAAAAGCCGCCTTCTGTTGTTTGTGTGTAGGTTGTGTTTGTGTTTAACATAGGTTTTTATATTGACATTCAGGAGAGAAGGAAGATTCTGTCCAAAGACCCTGAGGAGATGGAGCTGCTGCCCTGCAAGCCTGGGTGAGGAGCCTCCAAGAGAGGTGAGATTGCAGACATCCCCTCTGTGCAGCATCTTCTACGAGCTTGGCCTAACGTGACTTTCTGCTCTGTGTGTGTGTTTTTGGGGGGGTTCTATTTTCCATTCCCTCTCTGGAGTGCCCTGATCTCTCCCTATCTGTTGGAGGCAAAGCAGCTTCTGGATTCACTCCCTGCAGTACAGAAGCCACAAAACAAAACACGATATCACCTAATTGTGAGAGCTGAAATTATTTATGGACCTGGCCTTTGGAGTCTGAGCCTCAAACTTCTTTAATTACCTTTGGGGATCTGTGCACTGGATACCATGGTGATGAGAATAATATTTGGAATTCAAGTCTTGTCTACTGTGCTTTAGCAGCTGGAATGGGCAAGCAGCTGACTATGACCATGACAGAAAACATGCCAAAAACCTGCATACGCACAGTTTGGAGTGTTGGCTTTTTAATCAGACATATAAAACTCTTGTTATCTTCCTTAAGCCCTGCTGGAAACAAAATTCGGAAGGAAAGCTCCTGTCCAAAATTCAATGACCCTGTGCAATCTGAATCTTTACCTATAAAGCTGCCTTTCTTTTCTGAAAGTCCTCACCAAAGGAGGAAAGGCTATAATGTATATTATTTTCTTGATACTGCTATCTGGGGCATTAACATACATCCACCAAGAAACAAAAAAGAAAATGCAAATTTTCCCCACTACAGATCCATGCCAACATTGCTGGGATTAGGCTGAATCTGCCATTGTTTGATTCAGACTTTATAAAATAAGAGTTCTAGGGACAACTTAAAAGTTTAAGGTGATTTGTTTCTCAAAGGAAACCATCCAGGTTCATTAGCGGACCACAGCAATTGTCAGCACACTACTGTTACGGCAGCGCTGATGATCTCTGGGGACAGATGCTGCTTTTCAAACTCACCTCTAAGCACCCACCAAGGCACAGCTACACTCACTCACTGCAGACCACAGACTGGTGCTGCAATTGTTCCAAGAGGAACAAGAGGTCTGGGGACTCCTGAAGACATCTTATAGTCGGTCTGCTCTTAAAAAACAAAGGGACAGATTTCCCAAGGAGGGTGAAAGATTTCCAAAGGTAATGAAAGTGTTTATAAGTGATCAAGCTTCCAGCTGACGAATACCGAGCTGGGCAGGAAGAGGGCTGGAAGAAGTGGCTTCTAGTCCTACATTCATCATGCTTCCAGTATGACTTTGGGCAAGTTGCTCGTGCATTTGCTGTTTCCTTTGCTTCCCATGGCCCTCCTCGTTAATCCAGCAACACCGAAGCAGTGATGGTTTCTTTACTGCATTGAAGGTATGTGAATGGGTATGTGAATAGGAAATGCAGAGCTGATTTCCTCCACCTGATTTTTTAGCTGGCCAGATGCAAGACAGGTCTGGTACTGGTGCTGTATCATGGAATTAGTGCATAACTACCCAAGCTAATATATCCAACTCACAGGACTCTCCACAGGATGACGTAAGACTTGGGACCAGAGACAGTTCACATTCAGCCAGATCGTAGCACAAGTCTATCAGCCCCAGCCACGTGGGATTCATCTGAGCAAATACACTGGTTGTCTAGTCTTGCTTTGGCACCACAGGGAAATTGGCACATTCAAGGCATGATTCATCTTGCCCTAAAGCCGATATCTAAAATAGGTCAGCTGAGCGTGCTGTAAAAGTGCCTGTTTCTCTTCACAGTTACAAAGGATGGGAGGCTCAGTAAGACACAGATGTCTCCAGCGTGGATGTTTCGAATTAGGCAAGACGAATCCTGTCGATACTGTATTTTTAAAAAATGCCTTGCGTGATGGATACTCAGGTCTCAAATTGGAAGTACGAGTCCAATTAAAAAGTACAGTGTCCTCAAGGGCCCTCGAAGAAATGCGTTCGTGCTGAGCTCAGGTCTGACCCAAAGCCCTGACGTATCTTTTCCTAGCATTTAGTGGCTGTAAGTTCCCAGACACTTCAGTGTTTGGTTCTCTCTATCGCTTTTGTTTAAATCTTTGAATTTAGTCAGTAATGCATATTTTTAGAGATTTCTGCCATAACTTTAAAATGATTGGGATCAGGTAGCATACACATTTCCCCCTTCCTCCATGAAGACCTATAGGACTTGTAACAATGAAAATATGACTTTGCCCCAAATTGCTATTTTCTTCCTTTTATTTTTTTTCCTTTGTCTTTTATCAATCCATAACCTTGTGATTGTGCCACAGCTAAGAGGAGAAGATTTTTTTGAGTAGTTTGGTACATCTTGAACTTAGATTTCTAACAAATTTACACTAACAGCTATGGAAACCAATATAACAAGCCAGGTCTTTTCTGTCTCTTTCTCTTTCTTACATTTGAAAAAATAAATCTGAACAGTGACATAAGTGAGTCTTGTATAATTACTCTTCATTTGTATTTCTAGACTTGTCAGTCTGGCAAGCATCATAGAGTGGGATTAAAAGCTTTCTCCTTCTCTCAATCAGACATTTCATTTCCTTCCGTGTTTTACAGTAAATATAATCAGTTCAGCAGGAGATGGTTTTGTTCTCTGCGGTGGTGTCTTCCTAGTCAAGGGAGCTCTTATTAGCAGCCCGGATAGGAAGTCAGTTGACACAAGCCCCCGACGCAGAGTGCCTTTGCAGCTGTAGGAAGAGTGCTTGGGGCTGGAGTCCCCGTGGGGCACCTAGAAATGCCTCTCCCCACCAGGAAACCCAAGGACCTCTACTCCTCATTTGCTGCTTGGGGTTTAGGGACTCCAGACGAGAGTCAGACTCAACCACCCTCCAGGTGGGAGCGGGATGATGCCATAAGTCAGTTGGGTGGTTGCTGGGCCAAGGGCAGACCATGCAGATCAACCTTAATTCCCTTTTTGTCCCAAACGTGGTGTCTCTGGGAAGCTCCTCCAACCAGGCACGGTCCACAGCCAGGGACACAGGGAGTCCTTCACCTTTTGCCCTGGGATTGGCCCCAGTTTGGTGGGAAGGGGAGGTGCTGGAGCATGGCAAGGCTTGGCTGTGGGATGGAGGGGGCCGTGCTTAGTGGGGGCTTGGACCGAGGGCCCGCTAGTGAGGGTTGTGAATGGTTTGGCACACTGTAGAGGGGAGGAGTAAAGGGATTTTTGATTAATGAAGAATGATACTTTGGACACTTAGCTCTAAGTTTAGACAGCAGCAGAGCAGGGAGTTTTAAATATCGCTTTCTGTGCGTTTAAGCACCTGAATTCCACTTACACCTCATTTAATTTGTCTTTGTCCTTTTTTTCACCCTGAGTTGCAGGCTCTGTGCCTCGATTTCCAACACATAAACACAATACAAAATACAATAAAAAGAAACTGGAAGCACTTTGGTTAAGCCTTGATGACAGCTGGTATGTAAATGCAAAGACTTATCCTGTCTCTCAGTACAGAGCAACCCTTAGTGCTTCACTGTTTATAACTTTTGCATGGTCAGACCCACAGATACGCCAATACTTCGGTGCTTTCACCGATTGCTCTGTTTCCCAGTTCTGTATATGAATTCGAGAGAGATGTCAAGTTTCATGCAGTGTAAGTCCTTTGCCAATCCTTCATTAAACAAAAAGCAAACCCGCCCTTAAGCCCCAACTGTATTTTTCCCTTATGTTTCGCAACACGTTTAATAATTTATAAGGACAAATTGTAAATTTTTTTTAATTACTGACTTTGCAAAAGTTAACCTAAGAGTTGATATTTCTATTCTTTCCTGTTGTCACCACTAATAAATATTCTGTGGTGGGGCCTGAGCTGACAGTTGTGATGATGAGACGGGGTGGAACAGAAATACTTGATCTTCTGTGGCTGCACTGACAGCTGGCGTGGACTGGCATGGCTCCAGTGGAGATCTGGCCCCTGGTCCTGAATTCGTACAGGGAATCCGTCTGCGAAGGCAGAAGCCATTTTACAGCCTGCATTTACCCTTAGCCTGACGGGTTTTAATAGCTGATATCAGGGTGCTGTTGCATCCTACAAGGTATTGAAGAGACTTATAATTCAGAGCAGCCTGCTGCATAAAGCTCTTGATTTAAGTGGAAAACAGAGAAAATGGACAGGAGAGGATGCAATGCACAGAAAAACAAACTGGTTTTCAAAGCAGGTGAGGTTTTTAGTGTTGTGCTGCGGGTATTCGAAGGAGAAAAGCTAGCAGTTAAAGTGGGGACCTCGGGAGCATTCGTCTCCTGAAAAGCAAGGAGAAGCTGCTGAGCCAGCCCGGCAGTGACAGTGGCAGGGACGGTGGCAGTGAGCGTCCTGCCCAGCGAGGCGTGCAAGCTGTTACACAGCCCCACACCAGCCAAGAGCAGAGCAAGCCCAGGCACCAGCCCGGGAGCCAAGCGGCGATCCAGCTGCCGCTTTCGGGGAGGGGAGAACGGTCTCGGCGACTTCGCCGAGCTTGGCACTCGAGCCCGAGAGCCTGGCCAACTATGCCCCTCGAGTGCGCGTGGCAGTAGGCAGCGCTTCTGAAGCAGATAGATAAAGAGGTTGTACGGGGACCACTTTCCACACAGCAATTAACAGGAAGAGACGGCACCGAGCGAATATTTCAATTGCATATACAGGAGGTGCCAATATGTTTTGCCTTTCTGCGATTGTGTTCTGGAGGCGCCAGCAGGGCTGTTACAGTGAAGGGTCTGTTCGGTTGGCATTTCTGCTGTCAACCCAATTTTTGAAAGGGGTTATAATTCGGCCATTTTTAATTAACGAGGGGATAAAACTTGGCACACGGGTTCTCAAGGGCTGTTTGTTGCTGGTTTAATATTATTTTTTTTTTTTTAATCCAGTCTGTTAGGCTCATCTCAAATAATATTCTTTGTTTCCACTTGCTGGGGTTGACTTTAAATGTTTCTATGCATATGTGTGTGCCTGTATCTATGTATAAGAGAAATGAGATTTATCAAGGTGAAGAACTGCATCAGAGTAGGTGAGCACGTTGCTGAAAGATCCCACGTTCCCAAGGCCACCGTAACTCATACCAACTATGTGCTGAAACAGGGTATGCAGAAGCAGTTGCAAATTTTTTGCTGAATCTCAGAGCAGAATTTTGTCCACTTGGGACATGCAGAAAGTTTTTTCCAGACTTAGACATCATTCTTATACGCAATATTTTGATAAATAAATATTAGTAGCTCACAGCTTCAAAAAGAACCAGGCAGCTTGCTAGTAAGTCACTACTAGAATATATAAAACCATGTAAATAACATGACACTGTAGTTACCTATCATAGACTACATTATTCTAAACTCCAAAAGTTATAGGGCCATAAACCTCTCAGTATTCCTTATGCAGTCTTCCCTTATACAAGTTTCCATTTTTTTTGTCTCTGCACCATGTTTAAAAGTGAGCTTTCAAAAGAGCACGTACAATTTGTAACAGGTATTTACACTGACTTACAGAATTATGGCGCCGGAAGGAATGAAAGAGTACCAGCTATGCCAGTAGCACTCTTGAGAGCTGCTTTTTTCTTGGCTTGTTTTAAAAATCTGTTTAAAACCTGCTTTTAATGATGTAGAGTCCACCTTGTCAGAAAATTTTATTCCAGTTCTCTACTATCCCAACCCACTGGAAAGTTTTTCCTCATATCTAAACTGAATCTCCCTCTTCTTAACTTAATCCCATTAATTCTTGTCCTATATGCCCCGGACGTGGAAAACAGATTGTCCCTTGCCTTTTTGCAGCATGCTTTTCACGTGCCAGGAGGCTGTTGCCTTGTCTCTTGGTAGTTCTTGCTACTTTGGGCTTTCCAGCTTTCCCAACACACTGTATTTTCAAGGCCTCTGAAAATTTGTCTATCTATCTTTTAAAAAAATGTGTCTTACTAACTGTTCCAGCCTTCCTGGGAGTGCTGAAGATTTTGGGTGTTGTTTCAGCAGAGTCCTTGCCACTGCCCCTTTGAGCTCAGCAATATTGCACCTCTCAGGGCCTCTGCTCTTTCACGGATGTTTTCTTAAGCATCGTCTACAGATGACCACGATACATAGAGTACACAACTTGCACTCACCAGGAAGAATGACAGCATCTCTGCTTTTGTACAAGTGCTTCATAACCCTGTTGGCAAACACCCGACTGGAAGGATCTGCAAATGGCTGTATTTGAACCCTTGAGCTGGTGACTGGTGGGTCCTCAGTTGCTCACGAGACCAGAGCTCTGTGGTGAGCAGAGGGATAAGAGTGAAGTGTAAATCCCTCAGGCTCTATATTGCACCAGCAAAAAGCCTGCCTGCCATGCGAACCGCTTGTGCAGTTGACAGGGCCTGTTCTTCACAACAGAGGCATCCTTTGGGCTCACCAAAGTCACGTCCTGGATCAGCAAGTCTACAGCTTTGTCCCAGCTTTGGCCGCAGTCTCTGTGCAGCTTCAGGAATCGCTGAGCTGATTTGGTAATTGCCAGGAACTATTTCCATCTGTCTGTGATGCCTGTCAGTTTGCTGGCCAGTGGCCATCCCAACTGATGTCTGTCTTCATCCTATGGCTGCTCTCCCATCTTTGGGGATGGGCAAAATGGAAATCTGCAGTACAAAGCAGATGGGTAACAAAGGATGACTTGTCCTTTCAGTTCTAGCACTCAGGGTGGGATTCAGCCTGAAGTGACACCTACATTAGGTCTCCTTGTGTATGCTTAAGTCTTTAAGCTCCCGTTATTTTCAGTGGAGACGAAGTCAATCTAGAGAGCAGCACAGCAGACCAGACAGTCAGGGCTTGATTTGTTTGACCAAATGCAGGTGTCAGTCTAGAAGACCAGAGGTCTTCCTTAGGTCTTATGTCATATCTGCCAGCCCCATTCCCCAAGCTCAGCTTTCAGCGGAGCTGACTTGCTTTGTGGGCTCTGCTGGCTCTGATGGGAGCCCAGGCACCAAAATCCCACAATGTTATTTAAATCCGGGGCCTCAGAGCTGAGCTCTGACATCGACCCACCACCTCATTTATTTTTCAAATAAAACGCTCCAAATGTGTGGGGCTTGGAGAATGATTTTATTAAATCCACAGTGAAAACATTTTAGGTACAACATAGCTGCTACAGAGATTTCCAGTGATTTTTATAGCCCTGCTCTCCCTGCAGCCCCTCTACCTTGACATGCAACCAGGCGTGTTTCCAGACTCAGCTTTCGGCCAGCCGTTGGGCTGCAGGACAAGGGAAAAGCCATAGAGGCAGGTGAAGAAATCTGTATTTTGCTCAAGTCCCTGCACCGTCCCTGGCCACGCTGCAGACAGCGCTGTTTGAGGGCTCAGTTTAACAGATTGCCTCCAAAGTGAGAAAGGGGTTTTGTGTGAGCAATGAAGTCACCACAGCGACTACCATTGCTTTTGGCAATACATGCTCCCTCTGGACTCATTTCACTCAATTCAGATGGGACACAACACCCAGAAGCCCAGAGGACCGATATCAGCTGCCTTCTGCTCTCTGGATGGAAAAACTCCTTGGGGGGGGGGTGGTTTGGTTCCTCTCTCCTGGTGGCAATTGGGTGGGAGGCAAAGGGCAAGACCATGTTGCTCCCCGTCCTGGGAGGGCTGAGGGCTATTCCTGATTTTTGGGATTTGCGGAAGGGTATTTTCGCAGGAAGCGTGGCAGTTTGCATGGGCTGGGGGTTGTTTGTCTCCTACGAATTGCTTTGCCCCGCAGGGGTGAGGACGCTGTTTGAAGGGATGCAGCAATCACTGCTCCCCAGTGGGATGGGTTTGTCATCTGTGGTAGTGCTGCTCCTGGGGTACGTAAGTTTGTCAGTTGATATTTTTCTGCAATTTCCTTGACAGGAGCAGTGAGTGACACACATTCCCTCGGGAGATATTTCCATGTTTTTACTATTCTTCAGGCTTCTGTGACATTTCCGAAGTCCAGTTGTTGGAGTCTCAGGTTTGAGCATCTACACTGCCCTGGACCATGTCCCAGCAGGGATAATTTGGCCCTTCCACCTTCAGCAGTGAATGCATTGACTTCTGCCGCTCATGGTATGCACAGTTTGGGCGTGGGTTTCTCATATAAAATCTTAACACCCATGGTGGAAACCTCCGTTGTTGGGTGCTCAGTGGCACCAGGTCCAGCATAATTTTTCATTCCTGTAAATCCCAAAAATGACTTAAAAATGAAGATGAAAAAGAAAACCAAAACTGCTTTGGCTTTTTTTTTAGGTAGAGAAACATACAGGACTGAAATTTTCAAGCTTTCAGTGATACATAAAATACATGCATACATCTCCAGGAATGCCAGCTATTAGGAAAAGCAGCACTTACTATGAGTTTCTCGGTAAAATCATGGCAGTTAACAACACTGAGCAGCAAACACAAGCTACATAAAGCCAGCTGCTTTTCTGACTGTGTTAACACTGCCTGCACTTCTCTGGCCTGAATATCAATGTGTCTTTTCAAAATCTCTGGTCGGCTGTGAAAATTTAGACAAAGCAACTCTTGCTGTCCCTGGACTTTAGAGGTCTCTGATGACCCTTGCTGATAGTGAGGGCTGTTGATGGACAGAACATGGAGTCACCTCCATCTTCATCACAGTGAAAAGAGAGAAGCCACCTTTTTTTCCCCCCCCCAGCCTGAAGGTGCATCTACACCAACGGTTTGATTTTCTGGTTGCCCCTGGGCCATCTGTACTGTGTGCATGGGTGTAGGTTCATTCCCCAGCTTTCAACCAGCTTGTTCTCCCCAGTGTGCAACCCTGAAGGTAGTTCGCTCCAGGGACCTCTTCTCTTGACTCCAGCAAGGTTGGTCCCTCTGCCCTCACATCCCTCTATACCCCACCCCGAGGTAGTCACCGCATGTTTTCAGTGAATTGGGATGGGGTTAAATTAAGATCTTTCTATTTCTGGCCAAAGGAAGAGGGACTGATGTTAGGTACCTGAGATCCGTCACCAACCACTATGGAAAAAAGGAAACCTATCCTATCTGTTGTTGTTGTTGTTGTTGTTATTATAATTATAATACTGGTGCCCTCTGATATATATCCACTGATGCCCTCTCATTATGTTGTTAAAGTCAATGTTTTCCCTGTGCACAGCATTCTTCAACCTGGGAAAGATAAAGAATTTTTGATAAAGATATGCTGATAATGTTGCTAATTAGTTTCTCATCTTTAAAAATATGGCTACAAGCAACTGGAGCGGTCTCTTTGTTGCAGGACATTGTAGGATGAAATGTATAGATGCTTGATTTCCTCTGCAGGGATCTCACAATATGCTAATTTGTCCTTGCAGCAGGCTTCATTTTTTTAGGTCTCTGCCACTCTATTTTACAAATCCATTATGTCAAAATATGATCAGTCATATGTGCACAAGATACCACTCTTGTGGTATACTACACCAACACATATAGATACGTGTGTGCGTGTGCATGTTCGCACACATATATATAAAAAAAAAATCCACAGATATGTGTGTATGCATATATTTATATACACACATTGATATTTTATATTCTTTAATGAAATTAAATGTTAATGTTAATTTTTTATAATTATCTATAATATGTGCATACACATACATATGAAATTTGACATCTATTTAGGAACTCGGCATGTGAATGACTAATGGAACTCATAGGGCTTAGTTCTTCTAGGGAACATTTCACTCTCATTTCACTTAAAATATATAGTTTATAGTCTCTATTCAACACATACAGTTTGCAAGCTTAAGTTGCATGCTTGCCTATGCATTTTCCTAACACTTCCATCTGAACTCTCGTTATAATTTACTTTCAATAACTATCATCTGTCATTTTTAAAAGTTGCATAATAATGTGGTTAGTTCATATGAAAAATGATGTTTGCTCTAAATTTAGCTACGATTGTGACATTGCTGTTAATGTTTTTGTAAGCTTGACACTCACAAGGTGAAAAGACAGGTGGTAAGTTTATTTTTTAAACTTCCCTTTCAACCACCTCCTCCCCAATTAAAAAAAAAAAAAAAGTCACGTAAAAAATTTTCAACATATTCACATTCAGTTCCAGCAAAATTTCACTGAGGCAAAGGAGGAAGGCTGAGTTTTTTACCCCTTCTGATTGAAAAAATTGTAGGTTTCAGGTGCTGAGAATGAAAAATATTCCTTACCCAATGAAAACCACCAGCTGAAATACTACGCTCATGCCCTCTCCTCCGCCAGCACCACCTTCTGCATGGAGCACAAAAAGGCACCAAAGAACGTCTTTCTCCATTTTCAGGGTTCCTTAAAGAGGAAAAAAATAGGAAAGGACGGACAATTCTTGGAGTTTGGGGGAGAATGGTAGTAACTGGCCCCTTGCCTCAAGACGTGGGATCAACGTAAGCTGATCCACAGCAGTGCCGGGGCACAGCCAGCTCCATCCTCCCAGCTCCCGGAGATGCCCCAGCTCCTTCTCTGTGCTGGGCCTGTAAATTACTGTCCGATATCAGTTTTTTCCCTCTCTCCTTTTCTGGGTGCTGTTACTGTTGGAGCAAAGCACCAAAAGGGGCTCATGGAGTTGCAGCTTTGCGTGGCTGAGAAATGGGAATGACTTGGCCCGAGCAGCGTCCTGTGGCTCACAGAGCTGCAAGGAGCTAGAAGCTAAATGTCCCAAACATGGAGTTTTGTGGCAAAAATTGTATTCCTCTTGAAATGGCTGAACCAGGTGGTTTCCTTCTCCATCTTTTTGAATTTTGAAAACAATACTTGGACAAAAAGTAGTTTCTAGTGATTGAAAACCTGTTTTTAGAGCATTTTCAAGAACACATGTTGGAAAAGCAGCCATGACATTTTTCATTTAAAAAAACCCCCCAACAACTAATTTGGCAACTTTTTAAAAATCCAGTTCATTGCAAGTCTCCTTTCCCTGTGCTGCTTTTGCCTTGGTTACTCTCCTGATGAACCAGCTGTGGCAGAAGGAAAAGTTTTGCGTATCTTTTCCTTCTTGTTATCCAAAAAACTTATAAAATGGTTGTGAATCACACTGAAAAAGATTCTCAGTTTTCAGTAATTGGGCCAAACCAAACAATAATTCTAAACAACGTTCTTTTAGGTCTGTCCTGAGCAAGAACAAACAAGCTTTCCTAACTAGACCAGTTCAGTCCCTGTTCAAAAATAGTTCGAGATCGCATGGAAGCTTTTTTGTCATCCCAATGGTATTGCTTCTATTTGGAGTCTTAAAATTTCTTATGACAGTGGAAAATTAGGAAATCTAAGAAAAGGAAACATTAAACTCTTGTGAGCTTTGGGGGAGGCTCTTTTGCTTCCTTTTTTTTTTTCTTGTCTGATTCCAAGCTATTTACTGGATTCTACTCAAAACTGCAAAGTGTTGTTTTACCTGTTGCTGCTCTTTTCAGGGAGCAAACTGCCCCTCCCCCCCCCCCCTCCCCCAACTCATGGGCTTGTGGTGGGAAAGGTGGGAGGGTGTGCAGGCAGGGATTTAGGGCCGGGGGGGTCATTTCTGTGGGGCCAGTCAGCAAAGGTTGGCTGTGACCTAGAGCAGTTGCCAGCTCATCTGTCACGGATGCACAGAGAGTTGGTGGTGACATTTTTCATCTGTCAGGAAACATGCTAACCCAAAGGTCATAGGTCATTTGTTTTAGTTTTGCTTTTTTCCTAGCTGTTCCCCATTTGCTGTTGTAATGGCTGGGGATAATGAAGCTCTTGTGCTGTACGCACCTCCCCTCTGACCCAAGGTGAGCTGCGAAGGCCATGCAGGTCCCATGCACACATTGCTCGCACCCAGCTGGCTCGGGTCGGTGGTGCCCAGGGCGAGCTCAAGGAGCCCAGGGCAACCTTCTGGAGACCACCGCAGGCCTGTCCCAGGCTGCATGGGTAAGAGCTGCCTTTAGTTTTTTCTTCTGTTTCTTCCCTTGGCAGGAACAGAAAATCAGGTCTTCCCTCTGCGCTTCGGCTCTCATTCTTTCTGCACCCAATGGAAATGGTGTGGTTACTCCAACTAAATGCACATTCAGCTGAAATAACCTGTTTTCACAGGGAGTTGCTTTTTTCCCAGAGCCTGAGCCTCCCTGAATGCATGGGAGCTGCAGGAAGGTGTCCCTTATTCAGCGGCACATTTACATTGACGGCTCGTTAGTGATGTGACGAGTGGTGCTCTGGACTTGCCTCTGCATCACCGAGTAGCACAGTGGGGAAAAACACAGGAGCACGTGGGTGGGCTTTGGATGGGGATGGGACATGACTATTTGGATGCAGGATGAACTGGGGAGGCTGTGAGTGACTAGTGATGGGAAGGATGACTTTAGGGAGGGAGGGGTTAGATAATAAATGATGAGGCTGCCAGTGGCAAAGACAAAAGGGGATTCTGGATGAAAAGGCAATTATTTGATCAAAGGGGAAGGGGAGGGGAATAAATACCAGGGGGAATGACAGACTGGTGCTCTGGAGTTGCCTTCCTCTGCCTGGCGGGACCACGGCTGACTGCTCTACCTGTCAGCTACTGTCTCATACCAACTTCCCTGCTGCCTCCGCTGCCTAATTGCTCCTGCTTTTATTTCACCCAGCAGTTCTTTTGATTGACTGGTTGGTTGTCTGTTCTTCAGATCACCTTCTCCATCAGTTCCTACCCACCGGCTTGTGGGTACATTTGTTATTTCAGTTCCCACCATCTCTCCCGCTGTTCTCCTGAGACGTTTCACTGGCCCTGGTTGGCCCTGGATTGCCAAATCCTGACTCTGATCTCACCAGAAAACCACATTTAATGTCTTTACTAACTAATCATGCCCCATCCTGACATCCTCTAGGGTTGAGGATGGGCGGGCAAGCACCGAAGGCCACCCAGGGTCCCCACAGGCACTGGGAGGCTGGCTGGGCCAGGGGCAGGGACATGCTAGTTTCTTTTCACCACATGTGCATGTAGAGGTGAAACCCATCCCAACTGTTCATCCTGCCTCTTCATTTTGACTCTGATACAGCTACAAGGAGAAACCAACACCTCTTGGCCTCCATCAGCCAGGATGGCCTCTCCTCTGAGACTCCTAAGAGACAGTCTTTGGACCTGAAAGCCAATTCAATATAAAAGCCTTAGACATCTAAAACCGTAATTAAAGTTTAACTAAGAACCCCTCTTCCCTCCCCCGCCAGTCTCCCTGAGCTGGGAGCTGAGAGTCTACCTCGCCTCCAGGACAGGGTGGGAAGTCTACTGCAAATCATCGCAAAGCTCTTTTAACAGTCACTTGCATTTTTGTCAGGTGTGAACACACCGCCATGGGCTCGCAGGGAGCCCACCAGCCCCATGCCTCACGGAGAAGGCAACTGTCTCCCTCACCACGGCCATTGCACCGCAGCAGGGCTGTTTCCTTTGCCGGGCTGGGTGCCCCAGCAGGGCTGCACACCCGCTCGGGCTCAGCTGAAGAGGGAGGTGGGAATGTTATTTTTGCCTCATGTTGAGGAGTCTTTTACCTCTGACTAGTTCCCTTTTGCAGGAGATTTTGTACACAAGGCTTCATCAGAGGATAAAAATCGATGCCTTCTAGCGCGTCTCCCCCACATGCACTCGACAGCTGACAGCTTCATCGCTGGGTGATGTGGCAGAGAGCCTGGACAGTGCAGAGGAGACCTTCCCAGGGACAGGGGCCATCCTGGGCACCCCGCAGCCACCGTGAGCGGCTCGGGGTCTCGTGTGCACAGAGGAGGACATATCCCCACAAACAACTATTGCTTGTTGATTGTGCAGAGCAGGTATTTTTTGCATATCTACTTAACAGCTAGAGGAAGGGCAGGAGAAGATGTTTTTATCTCTTAAGAGTGATGTGCTGTTTCTCCAGAGGGTTCCCTTGTGCGACACGCAGAGGCCCAGGGTTGGCGGGTGGGTAAGTATTGCCTCCTTGTGGGCCCACAGTAGGACATTCAGAGATCCTAGAAATCCTGGCCGAAGGGCTCAAACTGTGATGTTCAGTTATGTTAAGAGGGATCTTAGCATATTTAAAACTGATCCTGCCATGCACGCTTTTCACAGATAAGAGGTCTTTTCCCTGGGCAATGAGTCCATGGGGTGGTCGGGTATTGCTTGGGTCACTAAAGGTGTTTTTGTACAACTGTTTTCAGGCAGCATGAGCTCTGCCACGCTGGCTGAAAGCTCCCTAGCAAAGGATGTCTTTAATCTGTGCCACATTAACCATGGCCACGGGGCTTTGGTTGTTTCGGGGCATGAATGGCATGATATCAGGGCTGCCCACAGAGCCATGCTCTCGGTGGAGCTGGCTGTATCTGTGAGGCTGAGAGAGAAACAAGTCCTCTGGCTCCAAGATTTGCATAATAACTTTTACATCTTTAAAGAAAACAGATTGTATTTGCCAGGAAACTCACCTGAGCTACCTTTTGGGTGGGGTAATGAATGCCAAATACATTAATTATGAATCATTTGCTCATTTGTTTTCATTCTAAACCTGACCCAATTATGATCATAAAATAGACTGAAACATCAAGAATTCAAGCTCTGCCTTCATGTCTGGCCACGCAAGGTAGTGCAGCTCAACCTGCTCAGAGTCCTTCACAAGTAAAAGCATGGAACTACCATGAGAAGGTGGGATTCAACAGAATAGACACCAGAATGGGATTTGGGAAGCCTGGGTTAACCGCTGGCCTCCTGCAACCTTTGGGAAAAATCAGGCCAGTCTGGTCTTTGCCATCTCTTTCCACTCTTTGCCTGACTCATCTCTTTGGACTCCACGTTCTTTGGGACATGGCATATCTCTTCCCCTCCGTCTGCACGGTGTCTTGGGGGGGCATCTCTCTGCTGTTAGTGTTATAAGTAGCATTTCCACTGCACTTGAAAACACTACGAGTTCAGAAGTATTTTCTGAAATGGATCAAATTAAAACCAAACTGTGACATTTCCCAATAAATAACATCATAAATATTTAATTTCAGCTTGGTCAAAACATTTTGCTTTGAACCGTTCCTAACGAGAGAGATGAGTCCTTTAAAATTTTGTTGTTTTTTTTTTTTTTCAAATTTCACATAAAAATAATTTTCAGGTTAGGGAAATTGCTTTGGTTGAAAGTGAACAGCATTTTGCTACCATTTCTGTTGCATTCTGACCCTGAAACAGCTGTCTCTGAACTGCTTCTCACCGTGGCTGCAGATGGCTGGGTAGCAGTTGCATTCTCATCCTACAAGTGGCTGAATTTTAGTAGCGGAGTGAGAGATCCCCAGTAGCCATTAAAGTCAACATTAATCAGCAGTTACTTTATTCTAGTGGCTTAGAGAGTACAATTTTAATTTTTTGAAGAAGAAACTGCTGTAATCCTGTGTCTCCTCTATCATAGGAGAGTATACTGGAGCTTCCGTTAATCACTATAAGTTGCTGAGAGATCATAGGCAGAAAAGCACTTGAAAGAGCAAAATACTTTAAACGTTACGAACTTAAACAAGAAAACCTCAAAATCACTCTAAAAATCCGCTTCAGAAGTGCAAGTTATAATTATTCTATGCTGCTTGCGACTGGGATCTCATGGATGAAAAAGAAGAGCAGGTTCAGGCTCTACTGGCTCACTGTATTTGCTTGATTGCTCTCTCTTAGCTCGAGTCAATGTCATCCAAGATATACCATCGAGAAGACATCAAAGGTTGCATTCTGGTCACAAGTGAGGAAATCCAAATCCAAATTCAAAAATCGCATCTGAATTCACATTTTTCAGCTCTGGGCAGCAGTACTGCAAAATGCCATGGTGAGGGGAGTTTGAAAATCCCTGCTGACGCTCTGTTTTCTGGCTGGAAAAGACTTTTTAGAAGTTTCATTTCCGTATTGATAAGAAAGGATGGGGAGAAAAATCTGAGTCTGCCTAAATTGCGTAAGAATCCTTGGGATTATTTCTCCTTCAGCATGTGCTGCCTAGTTCCAGAACAGCAACAGGTGGTAGGGAAAAAGATCAGCAATAGGATAATGGGAAACAGCATTATAGAAACTATACCCTTTATAACTTGCATAAAGAAATCCTTTATACTGCACGTCCCTGGGAGGGGGACGTGTCATGCCTGTTATTTATCTGTCCAACCAGGACACTGACCTTTTTATTACAGGAGGCATTTTCAAATTGTCCGAGACAGGAGGCTGTAGGCCGCATGGGAACTCCTGATCTGAGTGATCTTTTTCCCAGAAGAAGACTGAGGATAATACCTGGAGGCTCAATGCCTCCTTTCAAGACCATGTAGCCAAAATTCATCACCCAGTTTCAATATTTGCAAAATCCCAATGGGAGCAGGTGGGTAATTTTTTTTTTTTTTTAAATTGTTTACTCCTTGCTTATGGGCTGATCCTCCTTTAAATGTGTTTGTTATTCTGAAGAATCTGCTGAATGGGTTTGTGCAAAAAACCCCTTTGGATTCAGCTCCCATGGTGTTGCTGAGTGCCAGGCACCAAGTGCAAAGTACAACATTTGTGCTGTGTCATCAGCTTCCTCCGTTGCTGGGTATTATCGCTTCTCCATGGCTGGATGCTTCTATCTTTTAAAGCAGAACAATCAGGAATAAAGAATGTCAAATGAGAAATGAACTATGAAGGACAAATATTTCCATTTCTGCACAAATAACCTGTCCTTGTTAGCCTTGGATGATGGTCTGTGTGCAGAAAAGAAAAAGCATTATCCAAGTACCTGGATGAGCAAAACACCAATTGCATGTTTATTTATGGAAAATAAAGGCAATTCCTGGCCTGCAAGCCCAGAAAGGATCATTGTCTTATCTAATTTGCTCTCCTCTGCTGGAAGCCCATCGTTTCCACCCTGTTTCCTCTTTGAGGTTTTGTCAGGTTTCAACCTCCCGTCATGGCTGGTTCAACCATGCAAACGAATTCCTACAACTCTGCACGACATGTCAGTTAATACAGATTACACTGGCAGGTCAGAAGAACCTGAAAGATCATGTTTGTGCCCGGGTGTAAGCCTGAGCACAGGTTTTGTGTGGTCAGCTTGGTGGAGGTGGCCTGTCCTGTAAAGATCGAAGTCTTTTCAAAGATTGCAGGTTAGTCACCTCTGATCACCAAGAACGTTAAAAGTCTTTGCCTCCATGCTTTGGAGCGACTGATGACAGTTCAGCACAGGAGATGAGATAAAAAGATCCGTCTGTAGCTCTGACTAGTTAAGAATTTACTGCTGCATCTTAGGCACCAAGTGCCAATGACGGTGAACACAATACGTAGTTTAGTGACATTGGTTTTGCTTGTCATATATGAATAGCCAGAAATAAGCTTAAAAAAAAAATGAAGCAAAGATGCTGGCAATAATTAAGTAACACTGAACTAGAAGCTGGTAGCTACGTGACACTGTTTCTGCTGAACTGGGTTTGGTCGTTTATGATTTGTAAATGCAAGTACTGCTGACTCTGGGAATCATTTGTAAAGAGACCTATTGCTTTTACTTTCATCACTGAAGGAATAATACAGATACATTTGGAACGACTGGACTAAAACACGGTTTTACCTGGCTCCCAGGTAGAGGATGATGCTTCTGAATGCTGTGCTACAGACTCACATTTGAATGAGGCTATTGTCTGGAAACAGAGCAAACTAATTTCTGGTTTTTATTAGCCTGGCTAATTATTAGCCAGTTGTATGAAACCGTTTTTCATGTTTTTAATTCACTCTGCATTAACATGGTGTTCATATTTCTGACCCTCAGGCCACATCCTGCCTTACTGCTTTCACCTCTTCAAAGAAAGAAGTATGAGTAAAACCTACTTCTACTCTGAAAATGGTGGACATAGAAAAGGCATGTTCTCACCTCTGTAAGCCTGGATGCTTTTTGTGTGTTGAGAGTTATGTTTGCTGGCTGGGAAAGAGCATGCAGTTATTGCTACCATCAGCCCCAGTGTACTAGCAGAACTCAGGAACTGGAGCCTTTTCTATCATCTGCTACATCATCTGAAAGAATTGATCATTAATTTCTAATTGTAGGACACATGGTGTAATCCCACTGCCGTCAGACTGTGCTTTTGCTTAGCCATGTGTAACCTCCAGGAGACACTTTATTACTCTTGATGGATGAGCCTGGAAGAGCTCATCTTGACTTTCAGATCCTAAGCTGCATTTACAGCCCTGGAAGTTGAGAATCTGGAGGAGAAACATTTTGCTAGTAAACAGAGCAAATGAACATACAATAAACCTCTGAGACACAGTAATCCCAGAAACTCAGGACACTATTAATAATGGGTCCTTTTCAAAGTGAAATCACACTTCATGCCCCAAAGCCTCCTGAATTATGTTTGGGTAAGCTGCAGACATCACGTTCCTTGGAGGGCAATAGCTTGTATCTTCCATTTCTCTGATGCCGCTTATTTTTTTCCCTTTATCAGAGATGGATACGGTTCCCTTAAGAATCCTCATTTAAGTAGCTTCAATCTTTTTCCACTTTACACTTATTGATCTTCTGCGCAGAATGGGTATTCTGGGTAGTGGAAAATTTTAGGGTTTTGCAGTTAGTTTTTATTCTCAGGAAGGATGAAAGGAGGAATTTTGACCTGTTGATAGAGAGAGTGTGAGTGTCTTTACATGTAAATTTACATATTCCACTTCCTACCTATACCAGTTTTATATATGGTAACAGAGATGCTTATCTGTGTGGAAAAAAAAAAAAACCCAACACCCGTGCTGGTTCCAGATGTGAGCCTGAGTGAAGATCTGAGCCACCACAATATCACTTGTCTGGGCTTATTGTCTCTGTTATTGCCCCCAGTCCTCATCTTCCCAAATTGAGAGTATTTCCTGAAACAAAAGATTTTGTCAATCATCAACTCTGTGTGTTGCTGTGTGTGGCTGTAGGCAATGACTCCATGCTCTCGGGCAGCTCATGCTCGGGTAGGGCCCTAGGTAGATTTCCTCCACAACTTCTTAATTCAAAGCAAGAAACTGCCACAGAACCTCAAAAGTACTTAGATTGCCCTTTGCCTCCTTAAACGCCTAATTTGGGTGTCAGTTAACAAAATGACCACTGAGTGCTCAAATGTTCACCAGTGGCTGTGATTAAAGCTCATGGTACCCAAAATTCATTAGGAGAAGGGCTTGCAGGTCCACCCTGAGAAGTTCAGCCTCTTCTGCCCCCTGCACATCCTGAGACCAGTCAGGAGATTTGCAGCCAATGTAAAAGACTTTTCTTCCACCACAAATGGAGCTCTGTCCAAGTCCTTGTGGATGGGGACCCAAGGTAGCGTACGTGTGTTCAAGTTCCTGGCTTTAATGGCAATGCAGAGTTTTGAGCTGGGTCTATGACATCTGTGGTAAGTGCTCTAATCACGTTGGGGAGCTGCCAATCTGCAATGAGTTTTCTCACACACAATCTGAGCTTAAGAACCAAATCCTAGCTCAACCGTCATGACTCAGGTTCACAAAGCACAAGAGATGCCTCCTCCCCATCCAGGCAGGGCTGCGCCCAGGGGTTGCATTGTCCTTCCTTGGGAGAAGGTACATCAGCACCAAGGAATTCATCCCCACGTTTGGTATTGCAATGTCCACGTCCCATCTGAGGGAGTGGAGTGGGATCTACTGCTGCCGCTGAGTCGCCTGCCCAGAGTTTACAGCTGGGACATGGGGCTACTGCTGCAGTTGTCAGCCTAGCAGTTTTCAGTGCTTTGATAGACTGAAAATTGGCCTTCCTGCTGTACAAGTGTTATTGATTATAATGTGAGTTGTATTGCAGCTGGAACTGTAATAGACTCATAAAGGATTTATTTTTTATTTTTATTTTTTAACCAGACTTGGGGATTAAGTGGATACTACATTATGCCATTATTATAGCTTCAATATTATTATTTTTCTTTAACTGGGATTGTTTATTATGCATGTGTTGAAGCACAAATGTGGAACAAATGAATCTGATATCAAATTAATGCTGCGATCAGGTTTCCCCCCCTTCCCTCTTTAGTTGCCATAACAATCTGTGATCTTGAAGCAACAATAAAATTAGAATTGCATTAAAGGTGTTTACATCATGTACACTTTGTCTCCCATTATTATTTTTCACTGTAATGAAAGCATTGAGTGTTTGCTTTGGAAGAGAACACCGTTACAGCTCTTGCCTTGCCACATCTCACGTTGCTTTTTGCAGCCAAAAGTTGTTTGTTTTGAGAAGAGGAAGGGAACTTTTGGAGGAGGGGTGATTTTGTTTATGTTTTTTAAGATAATGTTTGTCTTTTACTTGTAGGATGCAATTTTGGGTGTGCTACCTTTGAATTTCAGAACTTCAAAGAACTGCATCTCTGCTTTTAAATGTGTTGCAAATCTTCCCCCTCTCCTGTTGTGGAAAGTACATCTTCTAGCTCTTCTCCTTACTGACAAAAAACAAAAATAAAGCAATGTGTGCAAGGAAGAGATTTCATCGGGGCGTATGTGTGCATGTGCCTGGGTGCATATGTGTGCGTACAAATGTATGTATATGATGTAATTAACTCCCCCTCCTCATGACTGCACAAGCTTCTGCCCCTGGGGACAGGATGAAAGGAAAAAACATGACAGATGTTAGTCATATTGCCTAGTGCATGACTTGAAAGTGCTCTGGTAGTTCAGCAATGAGCGTTATGGAAAAACATTTGTGGAACAAAGAGGCCGTTATCTCAGTATCTCGACTGTGCCGGGTATCACGGAACCCCTTTACTGCTGCTCCTATCCAGTCTGGCACATTGTTCCTTGCTGTGACATCTTTCTCTGTAGCCTTTGTAGATAATCCTTGTGATAAATCTTCCTTCAGAAAAATGGGAGGTTTTCATTTTTAAATACATAATGTGATCACCTTATGCTGAGGCTGGACTTGAATAGAAATACCATGAGAAGATTTTCCTTCTCCATCCGCTAAGCCTGCTGTTCTCAGACGCAAACCATCCTTTGATTTTTTTTTTTTTGCAAGTTTAGCCTCTGTTAGGAGCACAGGATCCATCTATTTATGAACATTGTGTGTGATTATTTCCCTGATTAATCTGAATACAAGACGTACAGCATCAAGCTAATTCTAAAGCCTTTCCTGGTGGCACTAAAACATCTTTGAATTCTTTATTTCAGATTCTGTACAACACAGAGGAGAATTGCTACACCGGGCACAGGGATTTGGCGGGGCAGGATAAAAGAAAATAAAATGCCATGTAGGCTGAGCGAGGAATGTAGTTAGCTCTCATAAATCTCTGGAGACAAGATCTCTCCAGAGCTGGGTTCATCTAGTGATCCCCTCACTGACTCCAGTCCTAAAGATCAAAGAGCGGTGGATTAAGTAGCATGTATTCTTCAGTGATGTGCTGCTGGGGATTAGCTGGATAGGAATCACCTAACTAAAAGGTCACAGCAGCACTGTACAATTTTGACTGGAAGGGACTTGGGAGGTCCTAGTCCGACCCACTGCTCAGGGCTGGGCCAACTTCAATGTTAGATCAGGTTGCTCAGGGCCATGCCTAGTTGAATTTTGAATGTCTCCAAGGATGGGGAACCCCACCTCCTCTCAGGACCTCTGTTCCAGTGCTTAATTGCTTTCGTGGTGAACTTTTCCTTCCTTATATCCAATTGGAGTTGCCCTTGCAGCAAATTCTTTGCCCATCCCCTCCATGTAGCTTTTTGTCCTTTTGTTGTATGCCCCTGAGAAACATCTGTCTCCATCTTCTTTACAGCCACCCATTAGGCTGTTGAAGACAGTTACAAGATCCCACCCCCCTTCCTCTTCCCCTGAAGCTGTCTCTTCTCCAGGATGAACAAACTGGCTGTCTCAGTCTCACCTCATACATCATGTGCTCTGGCTCCCTCATCATCTTGGACTGTCACCAAACTGGAGTCACTCCAATTGGCTGATCACTCTCTTTGTGGCCCCAAACTGGCCACAGTATTCTAGATGCGGTCTCACAAGAACCAAATAAAAGCAAATTCCCTTGTCCTGCTTACGGAGCAAAGGAGGTGCTCTGGGATACCACTGATACTGATACTGCAGAGCCTTTTGAAGCTGCCACCAGCTGTCAGTGCCAGTGACCTGTATAAATGATGGCCTTAGGCCTGTTCTCACTGTATAAAATTCACATTGATTGAGGAAAAAAATCACTAGTTGTCTCAAAAGAGGTCCAAAGACTAAGTGATGTTGTCTGGTGGCCTTTACTCTTGATTGTGGCCTGTCGGGATGAGGGCTTAGTTGTTTCAGGGCAGCTGGGGGCCTACTGCTGCCAGTGACACTTCTTGCCCTGTTATGGTTACGCTCACTCCCCCATGCTATGAGTATGCTAGCTGGCTGCAGGAGCTGCTTCTGGAGTAAGTCAGCTAAGTCACTTGGGGAAGGCTCTTGGACATAGCTACTATGATAAATCAGCTCCAGAAACAGGACCAGGCCAGTTCTCTATCAGGTTCCTACCAGGCTTTGCACCCTCAGACATCTCCTCATCCCTCGTCTGGGGCACTGAACTCACTGTCAGCATCATGCTATAAAGATATAACAGGAACAGCTTGTGAAATATGAACGGGGGGGGGCCCTCCTGGGGAAGTCCTCCCCCCCCAAATGTTTGGGGGCCATAAGGCATCACATGGGAAACCTAAGTCAAGCTGCTGACCAACGTGCACACTGGCCCATCTGCTCCACGGGCTGCTCTCTCCAGTCAGTTTGGGTATAAGGCAGTCTGCCTCAACTACTCTTGGTGAGGGGAAGTGAAATGGGGAGACTTTGCTATGCCCAACAATGTAGTAGTATGGCCAAGAGAGCTACTTTTGAGTCTTGCTTGGTGCTAATGTGGCTGCTTAAATTTCTTAGCAGATGTTGTCTTCAAGCATTTCTTGTGATTGGTACTGGTGACTAGAAAGAGCCTACAGAGACTAGAAAAAGGAGGGAGGAGAGCAGAGGATGTCTTATGCTGGCTCTTGGCTTGTAACCGTATAAAGGATGTACTCATGCTGTGTAGCACAATGGAGATACCCTCATGTTAGCTCCAAGATTATAGAATGTAGCCATGTCAGTATAGCTCTGTGCCCAAGAAAAAGCTTATCAGCTTTGTTTTGGAGAATGGAGATCCTTGCAGATGCGCCTGTACTGTCTTCAAGACCTGAAATTTCATCCTTGTATGGTGGATCCAGCTCCTTGGGGGTAATGTGGTGGGTCACCATGCCATCTCCCACTGCATGGCAGACATGCATGACTAGCACACTTCTAAGCTTAGAATCATAGAATCATAGAATCATTGAGGTTGGAAAAGACCTCGAAGATCATCGAGTCCAACCGTCGACCCAACACCACCATGCCCACTAAACCATGTCCCTCAGTGCCTCATCTACACGTCTTTTAAATACCTCCAGGGATGGGGACTCAACCACTTCCCTGGGCAGCCTGGTCCAATGTTTCACCACTCTTTCAGTAAAGAAATTTTTCCTCACATCCAATCTAAACCTCCCCTGCCGCAACTTGAGGCCATTTCCTCTCGTCCTATCGCTTGTTACTTGGGAGAAGAGACCGACACCCACCTCACTACAACCTCCTTTCAGGTAGTTGTAGAGAGCGATGAGGTCTCCCCTCAGCCTCCTCTTCTCCAGGCTAAACAACCCCAGTTCCCTCAGCCGCTCCTCATAAGACTTGTTCTCCAGACCCCTCACCAGCCTCGTTGCCCTTCTCTGGACACGCTCCAGCACCTTTAGAGTAAATGCTTTACACCATGAGCATTTACTGTTTTGAGAAATCAAACGCCTAACTGAGAACTTGATTACCTTGTTCTTCTGATGACCCAAATCACAAGGTTTGCTGCAACACTTTCACATAACTCGCTGCTGTACTTGTGCTTTCCTTTGGGTGACTTAGTGCTGTGCAGAGCAGCTCTGAGGGTACTCCAGTGATTTATAACATGCTTTCTAGTTGAGGGCATGTATTTATCATGTTACAACAAACGAATGATTAATAGTTGCCATAGTGATAATGAGAACATGAAGTCTTTGAGCACTACAGAGTCAAATGCAAGCCTTGGCACATCTTTGCTGCAAAGCAATCGTGGTGGGGTCTTAAAAATAGAGGCTCAGGAACCAGCGTCACTTAGTAACACTTTAACACCCTATGGAGAAAACATTAAAAAATAATCATACGCTTATTTAGAAATGTGAAAAAAACAGATGGGAAAGACTCATTTCAGGTTTTTCACTGTAAGAAGACATTTAAACATTTTCTCAGAATCTACTTTTTCTTTTTTTTTTTAATGCAATTGAAAGCTGCTGTTTTTTATTGCTAACCTTCTCCCTCTTCTTTCCCCTGGCACGACTTTGTTCATTGAAATGTTATATGGATGAAGTCTCGGCTTTCCAAGGTCCTGCCAATGCTTCTCTTCTTTAATCCAAGGCACGTAATCATTTCTCCTCAAGTTTACTTACCAACCATCAATAAGAAGCTTTTGCAGGGATGCACAGATTTGCCCATCATTATTCCTTGATATTCTGTGAAGGAAAATGTCATTCAGACATCTGTGGGGACACTAGGGCATATGGGTAGTTGCTGAAGCTTATAGCTGTTTGTTCAAGACCAGGTTGGTCACAAGTCCCTCTATATTCAACAGCCTGTGCTGCACATTGCAGTGGTCAAAGAGGAGCTTGTTAGAGATGGGAAACCTGGACCCAATACTAAATACTTGGGTGATGTGTCCTAACAGTCTCAAATTTTTCCTCAAAAAACAGCAGTGTGCAGGAAAAACTGACTTGGTTATCCTCCACTGGTGTCAGTTTGCTGCAACATTTAGCCTGGAAATGAAGATTCAGCAAAAATATAAATAAAATGTTGAGGGCTAGAGAGGCAAAGCCCTCCTCTTCTACCTGATGCCTCCTGAGATCATTTGTAAATGAGACTTTCATAACCCACAGGGAGAGATAGAGAGCAGACTTGGTGGCCATTAACTACTACAAGAACTAATTAAATGAGAGGGAAGGAATCTGAAACCACTGGGACATGCACAAGCTTTGTTTTGCTTACCGGTACACTGAGAATTTTCAGCTGAGGATCTGGAAGATGAGTCGACTAATTTATCCAGGAGATCAGATAAAAAGCAAGGCAGGAGGTATTGTGCCAAAGTAAAGAACATGCACAATATTGTTTGGCATCAATATGCAGCTAATATCCTCCAGGAGGAATGAAAAGTGATGAGAAACCTCCCCCTTTGTGTTACTTCTGCATTCCCCCCTCCTCACTTGGGGCTTTTCCTGTGAACAGTTCTGAAGCATCAGGATCCTGTACTGTAAAATCGGTGTTAAATTATTTTTTTTTGCTTCCTCAGCCTATGTTTGTGGGAATCTGAATTCACTGTCAGCTCTTTGGAGCACTAGAAGGTTTGAAGACACAGCCTCTGCCTGGGGATACCAGGCAGCCCTCACCTCAACAGCAGTAAATTAGAGAAAAGAGAAGAACATGCATTGACAGGAGTCCCCTGCAATGTGATAGTTGAGGGAAAACAAAGATAAATCGTTTTGGTGTTACCAGCAAGTTATAAAGCATTAATTATTAGCCAGTACTGCTCTGCAAGCCAATGTAGATTGGAGGTTCAGTGCTAGCAGGTATCTCCCGTCGACTCACACAGCCATCAGGCACCCAAAAAGCTTCAAGACCTGCGAGTCCCTGTCACCAGGTCTTGCCATACACGAGCCTCCGCTTGGCCGAATGTCTGATGGTTGCACCAATGTCGGCACATGGCTCGGTCGCTATGAACTCGTAAGACCCATGTGCGTAGGAGCCACCATCCGCAGACTATGTGTGCTACACACAAAGCACACAAGTGGATCAGGCGTGTTGACTTTGCCGCGTGAGATGATCTTGCACTCTGCCTTGCTAATTAGGTCAAGAGGAACACAATGCTCCAGCAGCTTCAAGGGCTCGGGGTAACTAATTCAGCACTAGAGTGGGAATTGCTCCACAGACGGCGTTGTGTCCCATAGATGTATTGTAAGCATTGAACACAGCTAATGAAGTTATTAAGAGGCAGCAAAATTTTAGCCCTTTCAGTGAACCAGCTAAGTTGCAATGCCCTCAGACAGGCTGGAATGGATGTCTGTAGCACTAAAATGTCACGCTGTTGTATGTGACAAAAGTGTCCACTAACGATGGGCTTCAGCCAAGCCAACATTTGGCCACTTGCAGTTTCCTTGGGTTGCGCACAGCCCGCAGCCTAGCTCAGCTGAAGGTACCACTTCGTCTGCAGCCAGAATGAGCTTTGTGAATTGGCAAAATAATCCTGAGACTTCACGTAAGCAACAAGTTTGTGTGCTATTTCTGAGCTATAAAATTTTCTCAAAAGGGCAAAATGATCACTTCAGTGAGAAGGTTTTTGAACAAGGTTTTGTTCAATTAGTGCAACTTGATTTATTGTTAGGTGAGCCCTCAAACAGCCTGTAATTACAGACCCACAACTGCAAAGTAGGAAGATTATGAAGGTTGAACATATCAAGTCTTTGCATGAGAAGGAAGTGATCAATGAAAAAAAAAAAGTAGAGTTAATGAGAGATAAAAGGATTCAAGAGCGTGGCAGATAGGTTCGTGCTAGGACATTCTGTAATGAAAGGAGACAGCACAGCAAATGAAAGCAGAAAACCCTGATATTGCTCAGTACTATTAGAAATCTTAGATGTAGTCTTCACAAATAACTCTCATTTTAAGGGCTAGTGCACTTTCTTTTCAGTCCCAAATTTACCTGCTGTGCTAATGTAGTGTCCTCTCACATTCATTGTTGAAAATTAATTACTTGAGTAATAAGGATATATAAAAAATATCTTCCAACAGGTTATAAAAAGAGTTGTTTGCACTGAAGGGAAGTTGCCCACTGCATTTTAAGTTTGCAGCATGAATAAATCTCTTTGTGTTCTCGTTTCAGTGCTTTCTCACACACTGTGTCCCACCATTGTGCTAGAAGGGAGAGACAAATTCAGTCTTTTGGGCTAGCTAACATTGTCCCAGAAGGATTACTCTTAAAGATCATTTTCTGCTCTTTGCAGTCTTAAATCCCATGGGAGGAGAAACTTCCCGTGCTGCCCCAGAGGCAGACTTGCCCCCTATTACATTTCACTTTAAGGAAATATTTTCCTGATCTTCAGCCTTTATGTCTCACTTGCTTAATTCCTTCCCACTGCACCTAGTTATATTCCCTTGTACAATCCTAAATAATTAATCACCTCCTTCATTCATTTCAAACGCTTGTTGAATACAGAGCAGAGAACAAGAAATACTCATAGGAAGAAAAGGAATGGGAACTGGATGAGAGCGGACCAGTTGAGAAGCGAGGAATGGGGAAAGAACAATGCTCCAAGAATAAAATCCAAGCTGCTGGTAAGAGTAAAAGGGATACAGGAGCGCTGCAGTGCCCCATGGCTGATTCATGCTGCTTAGTTTTGCATAGTAATGAAGGCAAAACACAGTTCCTCATGAGGCCTTGAAGAGCTCTGCTCAGAAGAAGAAGGTATCCTTTGATGCCTGTCAGTCCAAGACAGCAGCAGCGTGCAGGCAGTTCCCCAGGCATGGCTGGACAACCAAACGTAAAAAGGGAGCGGTGGTGAGTGCACCATGAACACAAGCCCTGCAACCACTTAGATGCCCTGCAAGCCTTCGGCAGGTGAAAGCTGCTCAGGGAAGGCAGTTCTGCATATATGCAGAAGCAGGACTCAAGAGAGCTTCCAGCACCAATAGTAATGCTCCTCACAAACTCGCTTTCCCAAGGGCATGGGTGGATTTTGCTGCACAAAATCTATTTTGAAGGAGGTTTGTTTTGTTTTGTTTTGTTTTTCTGTGTATTTTGTTTCCTTAGACCTTGAAGGCTGAAGATCTCAAATTTCTAGGCAAGCCCAGAAATGCATTCCTAGAGTGCAAGGGCTCCTTCCTGGCAGAAGGCACACCCCAGTGCACTGTGTCCAGCTACCACGAGCTGACCGCCCAACCGGGATGCTAAAGTCAGGTCTCTGCACCAGGATCTCTTCCTCACTGTCCTTCAGCGGAGAACAAGCGGTTTCTTCAGATAATAATAGGTCAAGCTAAGGCCTGACCCACATCTGGCGATATCCCTCTAGCTTTCCCAATAGGTGTACAGGGATGCTAAAACAACCAAACACCTTGGTTAACTGAGCTCAAGGGCTGGCCACACAAAAGCTCTTATGTCTAAGGAGGCAATTTGGCACCAGTCCCCTGGGTTGAACTCCACAGCCCTGGGGGCTGTAGGTAAGAAACATTCCTGTACTTTGCCAAGGAAGAGAGGGTAGTCAGCGAGCAGGGAGATGGCTAACTGTTCATAGAAAACAGTAAGGCTAAATGAGCTGAAGAAAATGAGGCTGGAGGAGAAGGGGACACTGTGAATGCCGCCTGTTAAACCTGTTTGCCCTCCATGCAAAGTTACAGTCCAGCTGCTTGGTGTTGTTTCCACGGGTCGTGCACTTTTTATTTGTTCACACCTGGCAACATGACCTCTCATCCAGGAGCTCTGTTCCACTGAGAGTAAATTTATGGCTGGCATCTGCTCCTGCACCAGGCACACGGAGGTGATTTACAGTAAAGAAATTACATTCTGACCCAGTGACAAGCCATTTTCCTGAGATGTTGAAGATATAAACCGTCAGGCTGTGGCATAAGCATAGGTACAATTTCAGTAGTTGTGAAAATGCTTACACCTCCCCATCCACCCCACAGCCCCACTGCTGTTGTTCAGAAGTTGCATGCAGCTATAACTCACTTGTGAGGTAGCAGGAACACTAAAAGGAAGGCACGTGGGCCGGGATGGGACAGTGCTAGGGTTTTCTTTTTATTGGAAATATAATTTGGCACAAATGAGAGCTGTCTAGTAAGCAAACATCCTCAGTCATGAAGAAGGTGCTTGGAAGGAGAGAGGGAAGTGGGGCATCTCACGTGGAAATTTGTGGTAGCACTTGACTGTGTAAGGCCCATGAAGATGACCATGGGATCCACTGGCTTGGCAGATGGTATTTGCAAAAAAAAAAAAAAAATAACTGAAAGCAGACCTGCCTATGCAACCTCATTTGCTGGGCTTGTTTCTCCTCTTTCTGTGTATGGCCATAGTTTGAGACAGGAACCTGGGATGCGGGAAGGGGAGGAGAAATGGCCCTTCGTGACCTCTTCCTCTCCCTGCACATATGCTGGTCAAGGTCTTCGTGTCTTTCTAGTCAGCGTGTTCTCAGTCCTTAACTGAGTGGTGGTGGTGTTATTTTCCCTTACCCTACCCACAAGATTGCTCGAAACCTGAGGTTTGCTGAGAGCGTGGGGACAAAGGTGAGCTGCAAAAAAAGTGGGATGAAAACAGGAGAGCAGGAGACCCTAAACCTTGTGCCATAAGTTGTGCTCATGCCTGTGGAAAGGAAAAATGTCTTTGGCTGCTGGCAGTAGACTGGCTCCTGGTTAACAAGGAAATGGGTGGGTGAATGGATTCCTGTCACCTGCAAGCACAAGGATCTTGGCCATCCTGGAAGTGCTGCAGCCATAGCTTTGGCTTTGTCACTACTGAGGGCATACATAAGCATTAGTAGCTGCTTGGACCAGTGAAAGCATTGCCCAAGAGTGTGCTTCACAGCATGGTGGTGAGCAGAAATCCCGGTCCTGCCTCCCAGGGTGTGCTCTGAGACTGCTGTGTGACTAGTTACAATGTGCCTGCTAGAGAACAACCTCTGTTTCCTTTGTTAGCACCTTCTGGAGTTTCCTTGGTTTTTAATTTATTCTCATTTTGTCATGAAAGTAAGAGGAGAGAGGAGTGGGTGAGATGATACTGTAATGTGCTATCTATCTCCTCAGCGTGGACTTGCATTAGGTTCAGCCACCTATAGAAGGACGAGTGCAAGCCAAGGCAAGTGCAAGTGCAACATCCATATTTCACACCACTTCATATCCCATCCCGTCAAGTTTGCAGATGACACCAAATTGATGGGGGGATGACCAAGAGCAGGGCTCCATTCAGAGCGGCCTCGACAGGCTGGAGGAAAGGGCCATCAGGAACTTTGTGAAATTCAAGAAGGACAAATGCAGAGACCTACACCCTGGAAGGAAGAGGTGCTTGCAGTGATAAAGGCTGAGGATGGACAGGCTGGGGAGAAGCTCTGCTGAAAAGGACCTGGGTGGATCCTGGTGGGAGGTGACCACAAGCCAGCAGTGTGCCCTGGCAGCAAAGCAAGCCAACATCCTAGGCTGCATGAACAGCAGCAGAGCCAGGACAATGAGGGAAGTGATTATCTTCCCCCACCACTGCCGCTTCAAAGACACGTTATACCACATCCGGGTACTGCATCCAATTTTTGGTACCTCCAGTACAGAAAAGTAATGGACAAACTGGAGGGAGTTCAGTGGAGGACCACCAGCATGGTTGGGCAGCCTGGAGCACTTTCCTACCAGCAGAGGCTGATGGAGCTGGGCTTGTTCAGCCTGGAGCAGAGACAGCTTCGGGGGCACCTAACAGCACCGCCCTCCCCTGATATCTATGACGAACTAATCAAGAAGTTTTTGCAGGGCTTTTTGCAGTGGCATATGGCAGGGTGTGAGAGGCAAGGGGCATAAGTTGCAACAAGAGAGTTTCAGGCTGGATATCAGGAAAAACATCTGCACCATGAGGATAGTCAACTAGTGCAACAAATTGCTCAGAGAGGCTGTGAAGATTCCTGCTTTTTATTTTATTATTCTTTTGAGCAGGAGGATGCAGGATCTGGAGGGGTGGGGTGTGTGTGTGTGTGTGTGTGGTGGTGGTGGTGGTGGTGTTCCAGTGTGTGGCATGATTACACCAGGATCAGAGACCAAGGTTGGTGTGGCACAAATTATGTGATACTTTGGCCACATCCACAAGAAAGGTAAGCAATCATTTCCTAGGGATCCTCAGTGCCAAAAGTTGAATAGGATGAAACTAATGCCAGAGCTGCTCTATAGATCATGTAAGTACAACTCCTTGGGGGTCTGGCTGTTCTGTCGTAGGGATAGTCTGCATACACCTATCCCCTAGACAGCAGTCCCGTTGCAGTCGGTGTTTTTTTCGGCACAATTCCCACTTAGGGCCTGTGGGATGTCACCTGGGGCTCATTTGTTAACAATAGGATTCACTGAATTTCACCGTCAGCAATCTACAAATTAGACCCCTAGAGCTCAGTTTTTTTTTTTTTTTATAAAGGCAGGCATCAATGCCATTTGAGTTGCCCTGGAGTATCTAACATGGCCCAGGTTTAGAAAAGTGAATAAAGGCCTTAAACTGGAATTCAGCTCACAGTCTCATCCTTCTAAGATCCTTCGCCAGGTATCTGGATGCACCAGACTCATATGCTTATGCTATTCAGAGCCCTTGAAATGGTCTAGGATTTCCCACGTTGGAGGTCACAAATGTCCTATTCATCCTGCATCATGCCTACAAGGCCTTCATGGATGTTTCGGAGACTCTAGGACATCTCAAACAGCACTACATGCCTACATCTGGCAAACGGGTTGAGCCGTACTTGCCTACTTCAGGGCAAGCAGAGTAACTCTGCTGACTAGTTCACTGTTGCCCAACATGGGAGCTAAGACTCTTGGTGCACCTGGAAACACCTCAACCTGGGTCTCTGAGTTGGCTAAGTCATCCAGGGCTTGACTGAATTGCCTAAACAGAGGTGCCTAGTGCCATCTGAGACACCTAGAGTAGTCTGAGTCACCCACATGGGGCTGGCAGATATGACAAAGGACCTAGAGGAGACCTGCGCCCTTCTGTTGCAGTGGTTGCAGCTAGTGGTTAAGCAGGGTATTCACAGGCACTGGAAACAATACTTGGTGTCTCTACTAAGAAAACTGAATTCTGCTCCTGTTCTCCTCTTACAGCCAATGGAAAGTCAGCAACACCTCCAGACAGCTCCTCCACTCCTTGGTCTTAGGTGTACTGCTTCAGGTGGGAATAATTATCTCCAGGATGCATTTATGTTACCCTGACTACCAGAGATGTCTACAGGGTTAAGCAGCAGTATGTGTCTGCTTTGAGGGGTGCTGGGTTGGGGTTGAGGTTGAGCAGATACATTGGTATCTCAGCACCTTTATGGTCTACTCCCAGGAGACCTGATCAGGGACCTATATGGTATCACTGTGGACTATGGACTATCACAAAGAGCACTTGTGCCTATGCTGTTGCATAAAACAGCACATTGCCTTCCTCTATTATTGCTGCTGCTTATCCATTTTTATCTGCAATGACACGGGTGTCAGGTCAGTTTGACTGACTTAGGTTTCTTCTGATTTCCAAATGACCTCTCTTCTCTAATAGGTCCTGTGCATCCACGTATCCCCCACTCCCTGGGTGATACTGACGCTTCTCCACTGTCAAAGGCACAGGGCTTTGTGCACACATGTGCATCAATGAGAAGCAACTGTACCTAGACAGAGGAGGATGACTGAATGAAAAAGTGTTTTACCTTCACCCATGCTTCCTATCGACATAAATAAATATGCATTATCCCATGGTTCCCCACTACATTGTCAACTCCACCTGGGTGAGAAGGGCAGGACAACTGCAAAAATTTCTTTAAGTATGTTCATTTTACCATTGAACTTAGGCTTATGGAGATGGGAAAACTGTTAGTCATGATGCAGAAAAAGAGGAAATGTCAAAAATTCTCTTCTTTCACATATCTACATGTCAGGAAAAGGATAAAATGGTTTCTGGTCCAAGCCTGTAACAGTCTACTTAGCTACCATTGCCATTAAAGATCCAATATTTCCAAGCAGGTAGCCCCAGGTACCTTGGACTGAGAATGGGACAGAGAGCTCTGAACCATTGATAACGAACCTTTAGGACTCTTCAAGCACACCAGGAGCACCCCAGACAATGGGGAACGTGCCGTTCTCATGCTCACATTCATAAAAGACAAGCAGGATGACCCAGCTCGTGGTAGGCTAGTTTGACATTACTTTGGCAAAATAATGGAAATACTGATATGGGTATAAAGGGGTAGAAGACATTAAAGAAGAGGTAAACAATCAATGCCAATCAACATGCCCTTTAGGGAGGAAAGGTTGTCAAACTTGATTTCATTCTTTGATGTGATTGTAGGTTTTGGCTGATAAAAGTAATTGCAAAGACGGAATATACTCTTACTTTTGTATGTTTGACAGCGCAGCAGATCCTGATTAAAAAAATTAGCATTCTACCCTATCAATACAAGGCACAAAAAATGGATTAAGAACTGGCTGACATGTCAACAAAGAAGCTGTCAAAGGGGAATCACTGTAGGAGAGTATTTTTTTTAGAGGGGTTCTGCAGGGATCAGTAATAGGTCTGAATGCTATCGAATATTTTCACTAACGACTTGGAAGTAAATATTAAAACTGCTGATAACATTGGAAAATAATGAAGAGGACTAGGAATTATACAAAAGCGCTCTTAGTATGGTTGTAAGCAAGCTTTCAAGTCTAAGAACAGGCAAGCAGACCACACACGCAGGAACCTGGAGCACAACACATCTGAGAGGGATTTAGGCATACTAAAGAAGCAACCCAAGATAATTCTGCCAATATGGTGTTTGGTGGCTTTTGCGTGTTATTCTTCGCAAGGACTGATGCAATCCCTGACTATGTAATGCAGAGGTGCAAAGTAGGGATGAAATTTTTAATTTCTGCATGTTGCATCGCTAGACTTGATGTTGAAATAATGCATATGGCTTTGGTACCCCAAATTTAGAAAGGATGTCAGGAAAAAAAAAAAAAGAAAAAAAAAAGGTTGTGGAAATAAACCGCAAAAATTATTCAAGGACCAAAAAAACCCACTATTGTATGTAGATGCTTCCAGAGCATGATACATTTATTTTATTAAAAAAAACAGGATGCAAAGCAATTTGAGACCTGCTTATGAGTGCCTTTGGGGGGAAAATGGTAGGTACAAGAGGGCTCTTTAACGTAGCAGAACTGAGCAGAGGCAGAACCAACAGAGAAAGCATCTGCAGGAGCACAGGCAGGGATTCAGGCGATGGTGCACTTCTAGGAAGTGGTGGACTTTCAATCCAACTCCCAGTGGCTTTGGATGAAGACTGAAACCTTTTAGTTACACATTTTTTGACTCGATCAAGCATGGGGTGAGGGGGAAAACTAAGTTGTCCTACATGTGAAAGGTGAGACTTGGTGATGTACTCGTCCCCTCTAACTCACTGCTCGAAGGCATGGAGCTGTGAAACCTACAGTTCAGGGAGCTCATAAACCCACTACTTGCTTTCCCACAGGACTTCATCTCTGGTCTTCTGCCGCTTTCCAAAATCCCTCCCTCCAACACCTCTGTGGTCTCCACGCTGTGGCACCACGCAACATGGGTAAGCCAAGAGTAAAATTTTCAAGGTATCGGTCAGAGGGATGCGAGATAATGCTGAAAATTTTGCCTGGTGTCTTCTCAGGCAGGTTTTTCAGGAGGGAAAAAGCCATCAAAACTTTGTACGGGAAGTTAGCCCACTTTCCAAACAGATGCTGTCTCCTTTTGCTGGGAACTCAACAATTTATGCACGTCCTGTAAGTGAGACGTCCCCAGAGCAGCCCGGGGAGGCTGGGACATCACTCCCTGAAGTACCATCCTCAGGAAACAACTCTCTAAGATTCAAATGCTTCTTTGTTTATGAAATAAAGTCCACCAGACCTATCGCCAATTGTTTATGCTAAAGAGCACACTCCCATTAATGTTAATGGTGCTTTGGAGCATAAATCCTTGCTAATTGATATAGGAATGTATCCCAGAAGAGTTTACTTTACTGCTGATTTAGCTGATAGATATAAATGTATGAGAGGGAAATATTAGCATTCATGTAAAACAATTAGGTTATCAACCGGGGTGAATGATTCATAAAATGACTGCAACTTTCCAGCTCCCTTTAATGGAAAAAAAGAAAGCCTGCTAATGAGGAAAATCAGAGGGAATACAAATATGAGATAATCATTGCTATTACTTAATATTTGTGTTACGTCAGCAGCCCCTGAAAATCAGGGCTGGGTCCCCCCCGAGCTCTGTGCAGATGCGGGATGGACAGGACCATCCTGCTGCCCACCAAGGTCAATCCTCTCCGTGGCCTCTCTGGGGGAGCAGTATTTCAGGCTTATAAGTCTAACAAACCTGGCCACTGGATGCTGAGCTCAATAACATTTGTGAAATATGTATGAATAGAGGACAATGATACAAGCAGCAGATAGAGTTCTACAATTTAATTTTTTTTTTGTTTTGTTTTCAGATAATATAATGGCATATGAAAAGTGAGGCAGTAATGCAGTTCAAAAGAAAAAAAAGAAAGCAACCCCCACCACTCTCCTGGATCTTTCTGCCAAAGGCTGACATTATTGAAAGTTTGCTAAATACAAGTAGTACGGGTATTTCCATAAAAATCTGATTGTTCGAAACCTACAATTTTGTGGCAGATGTACAGCCATCGAAGGAATAAATTTTTCAGTGTACTCAACAGTTTTAGCTATTCGACTCCCATTTAATTCATGGGTTTCGGTGTGGAAATGTTTTCCTAAGAGAAGGCTCAGATACAAGATACGTACAGTAAGCCACACACCTTCCGCTAAAAGATGCTCTGACCTCGAGTGTTGAATCTGTGATTTTGAGCATATGGGGTTTCATTTTTTATTCTAAACCTATCTAGAATCAGGAGGAAAAAAAGTCACATACCAAAAAGAAGTATAGTATTGTTTGTGGAAGAAATATAGTATTGTTTCATTACATTTTCTGATTCACATATTTTAGCTATTTCTTAGTTTTAGTGCAAAAGCAGGCACGTTTGCTTTTGCAATACAGAAAAAGGTAGAAATTTCTTCATTTTAGTATCTTTTGCTGCGAGTCACTGAATGGTAAGACTTTTTCTCCCCACACGCTTCAGCAAGCCTAATTTTCAAGGTCTCCGTTATTAATGAAATATCAAGCGAATTCTATAACATTTGCCTGGGCATGGTTAAAGACCGTGTACCCAGTAAGATTTCGTATAACAAAAAGCGCCCAACCCTAGAAACACGTTTGTTTTTTTTTTTTTTCCATTTAATGCTCATAAAATTTTACAGACAACAGAATCCTTTCTTAAGCTTTATTTAAGAAATCGAATACTATTATAGTTCAATATATATAAGACACATCCAGTATTGTGTTCCTGATAGCAAGTGCATAGATTTTGTTAAGATATCATTTTTATATTTTAAATTTTTTTCTTTTATTTGTTACTCAGTAGCATGTTTCATGATCACACGAAGGGATATTCCCAGTGATTTTGCTAAGAGCATGAGAGAAAAAAACAGAACACAGCAAAGTAGTGAAACTACAACAGAGATGAGGAACAAAAACAATCAGGCAAACTATCAGTACAGTCGATTCCTGATAAGTGAATAATCTGATTGCTTGGTCACAATGCTTTATTCACTTATCAGGAATGATTCACACTACATTTTGTTAAACTGTTTTCCTTAGCCTAATACCTAAGAGTCACACTAGGCAAAGGCACACACACTCTGGCAGGCTATTCTTTAATCAGCAAGTCTTGTGACAGTTTGGTAATTTCCCATGGCGATACACATATAGCTAACAAAGAGACATTTTGCTAACACTGCAAGGTGCCTTACATAATTGAAATTAAAAGCATGCATTTAAGCAGGACAAACTGTTCAGCTGCATTGCTTTAAGGAACTCATTTTTCCCCATTGTTGAAATAAAAAAAAAAAAAAAGAAAGAAAACCCTGTATCTTTCAGCCCTGAGTATTTAAAAGAAACCCAACTGCAGTGTAAGTCTTTTTTTTTTCAGTTTGGAAGAAAAGACCCTTCACAAAGCTCTAGTTTCTTTCCTAAGACCAAGTTTTGGAGAAAAAAAGAAAGAAAAAAAAAAAAGAACACATTCACAGCAACCTAAAAAATCCAGAGACCAATTCTGATTTATCATTCATGCAAGTCAAGACTTACTCAACTGAATCCACTGGTGTCAAAATTATCCAAATTGGGATCATAAACTCTAGAGGTGTAAGAGACCCAGGATATAGTCTGACCATCGGTTTCTGCTTTCCTGCCTGGGCTGTCCACTACAGGCTTCTGTGCTTTTAGATTAAACTTAAGAGTTGCTTGGACCCCTGACCTCTGACAGCAGACCCTGCAAGATGCCATTTGAGCTTGTGTGGGACTCCAGACTCATCACTTACTTGCCTTTCATGGAAATGGAGAAGTGAAAAAAGCAAAAAAAAATATTTTTAAAAAAATCTATTGAGTGATAACAACCAGGCCAACTCATGAGCCACCAGAAAATTTCAAAACTCTTCCAAACGCAGGAGCCAACATCACTGCTGACACCACACGGAAACACCCAGTGCGCCATGACCTCGTAAGACGTTACTTGAGGGTGTGTGTGTGTTTGTGTGTGTGAGCCAAAGCCAGAGTGCCAGAAAGACCAGGGGAGAGGAGACAAGAGGGAAGAGTGTCATTTGGGTCTCATAAGAGCACTTTTAAGTGGTCTTCGATTCCTGAGCATCACAGAAAGTGGGACAAAGGAACGGGACGGGGGCGTATGGCTTGAATTCCAGAGAGCACTCGGCAGTGCTTCTCTCTCCTCCTTGGGTTTGGTTTGGTTGGTTTTGTTCCCCCCCCCCCTCTCCAAATTGTAAGGTTTGTATCTGTGATCAAACAGAGGAGAGAAGAGAGACTTTTTGTAAACCAGAACAACATAGATTTTTCTTTTGCAGCTTTTATTTCATCATGGTAGACACCAGTTGGGGGAGAGCAGAGAGATTCTTGTGAGGAGGAAAAAATTATAGGAAATAAAAAAAGCTAAAAGCCAACTGCAAAAAATAATGAGAAAAAAAGTGCTATGGTATTTCTTTTGTCCCTTTTGAGATTTGTGTAATACTATTAGCCAATGCTGAGAATGATCTGCTTTGTAAGCCCACAGCAAAAATATCACCCATTTGAACAACAGGGGATCTTTTTTCCGTCATTTATTTTGCCCCTTTTTTTTTTTTTTAATTCCACTGGCTTTAATAGAAAGTCTTCCTGTGCTCACTTGGATTTTATTTTATTTTTTTAATTATTATATGTATAACTGCACATAACAAGCTCGATCACCTGGTAGGCTTCTGCAGGCTCTCACAGCCCTAGTTAAGATGTGATTAGTTTCTAAGGAGAGTTTGACTAACACCATATGCCATCAGATTACTGTGCAGTTTGGAAGAAATCCCAAGGCTATATCCTCCTTTTCTTGAATGTTTCATATGCTTCTGCGAAGTAGCGGCAGAGTATTATTATTTTTTTTTCTTAACAACTAGGAAGAATTGATCTCCATAATCCACATTTTCCAGATTGACTGAAATGTCACAGCAAAAAAAAAAAAAAAAAAAAATCTTTTCAGGTGGCTTCTGTGTGTTTGTGTGCAGAAGCTTTTGCAGTTAGAAGGCTAACAAAAGCTACCTTCAATAGGACTTTGCAGGAAACTCATTTAAAATGCTTCCTGCTCAGACAGATTATCCAAGTGATAAGGCGTGACTAGGGGGAGGAAGAGAGAAAAAAAATGAAAATCAAAGAAACCATAACATGTCTAAAATGTACAAATCCTCTTTTGCCCCCCAATCAGATATTCACTTAGGTGGAATCGACTGTATCTTTTGTACACAACCAACAAATAGAGAAAAAAAAAAACAGGCACGTGAAACAGTGAGGTGTGTAGATGTATTACCAACACAGAATGACCACCAACAATACAACACACAAAGTAGAGAGACAAGTATTAGGAAAATGGTTTAATATTGGAGACAGAAGCAAAAAACTGCATCACACAATAACATACGTTACAAAAATAAGTCTGACTGTTTCAACTACACGGTTATGTTCACAATGAGGACAGAAGAATCAGAAAAAACTCTGATCTAAACAGCAAAAAAGCAAACCCCTAACGTTTTAACTAATACATTTATCCACGCAAAGTGACCGAGTACTCCTAATTCTAATTACCTTATTGTGTAACTGCACGATACAGAATAAAAAGTGAAACTTACCGCTTTTGTTAAGACAAAATTCTAAACACTAAATATAAGCAAAGGGAAAAAAAGAAATCAAGCCAAAGTTTTGAATTCTCTAAACAAAACCAACTCTCTTTCTACCATCCAGAAATCAAACTTGAAAATCAGTCATGATCGAGGGGGCCCACGAGAGTAAGCCACAAAAATTTCCATTTGTTTTTTAATCTCCAGTATAAAAAATTCCACTGGTACAAAATGCATAAGTACAATCAAGTTGTAGAAATAGGAAAGCCTGCTTTTTTTTTCTTTTTTTTTTGTTCTTTTTTTTTTTGGCTCAAATTCCATCAAACAACAAAATCCAAATGCATCAATAAAACAGAAACAATACTCAAATGGTCTTACAGTTTCCACTAGATTGCATTAACTTTGGCTTTTCTCAGACAATACTTAAAAACTAGTTTGTAATTCTAAACAAAATGATAGTATTATTAATCTACAAACAACAATTCTCACAGCACAAAAAAAACACAAATACATAGGTTTGTTTTTTTTTTTTTTTGTATGACATTATCCAAAAAGGTAATGAAACTACAGGATATTTTTTTCCTTTTGTTAATTAGCACTTAAGATAATAAAAACAGAAACAGTAAAATGATTCCAGAGTAGCACAAGCCAAGGAACTGTAACCCCTATGGTGAAAGAAAGATGAACTTGTTACTCCTTTGAGGACTGCCATTTCATCGCAATTAGCTAATTTGTTTGAAAAAACAACTAGTCTAGTCTTTTGATTAGAATTTTGTAAAGCAATTTCCCTTGTTTTTCTTCCTCTCTTATTAGGCCCTTGCACCCTTGCAGCTTTTTCCTTTCAATGTTTTGAAGGAGAACTGGTAGATAATTTGTCTTCAAGGAGGTGTATGTTTGGGTTTTTGTTTTTGCACTCGATTTATTTTTTTTTAAATTTTATTTCAAGATGGACACTTTTCTCAGCAATGACCCATCTCAGTTGCCTGGAAGTACAGAAACATTCCTCCTCTCCCACTGCTAAGCCAATGTCCCGTGTAGCGTAATTCGGGGCAGCCCGATACCGAGTTACACTGCCTGAGGACCAAAGGCATCACCGCTTGAACTGGACTGGTAAACCCGCAGGACACACTAGGGCATCTAAAAAAGCTTTGGAAATTTATACGGTGGGTACAATGAGAAAAATTAGTGAAGCAGTCTAAACAATCCAAATGATGATCTCATATTATATATATATATGTACATATATATAATATAACGTATGTGAGATGATACTTTGAGTATGCAAAATTGCTGCAAGTAGTACAAAATAGCCCTCAAAGGGTGTAGGAAGGCCCCAGCAGTAGTAAAAACATGTGAGAAAAGTATAGATCATTTATTTATAAGTGCATGTGCTCTAAGAAGGAAACTTTTTTGCATCACTAGAGGCTAATCCTTTCCATCCCAGGGCTCTACATAAAGAAGCATTTAAGTTGGGGATGAGAGACAAGAGTGCACCAGCTGATGATGTTCATATAGGGCTTTGTTTTTAATTTTAGGCGGCTTCGAATATGATCAGATAGAAATGGGAAGTGGAAGAAGGTATGGCACTTTATCATCAGTAGCAGGTACTGCTGCTCACACGCATTGGATTGGCAATGAATTCTCTATACTGGTAGCAAAAAACCCAAATTTGGTTGTTGGTCACAACTTGTGCGGTAGAAATGCAATCTAATCAGACTTACAAGGCAGTGAAAAGGGCTACCAGCATCTCTTTTCTGGTTCCTTACACAGAGCTTCCTCCAGCAAACACCCACATCAGTCACCAATATATTCCCATGGACTACTTGCACGAGTAAAGTTACTCCTCTCTATACGAGTGTCTGCAGGAGTAAGCCAATATATTGCCGTTACAAATAATGGCAGATAACACCAAACATTACAGTGTATGTAAACTTTATCCATAAAAAGTAGTTTAACTGCAGTGCACACTGAATTTTCACCCAGGAAGATCTAGTGCATCTGATTTAAGCAAAAGTTCATTTATTTAAATTACAAAAATATTATTTTTTTTTTCTCCTCAAGGTTTTCAAATGGTGGATTTACCACTCCTGTCTGGGAGTGGCTCACACAATAGATAATTAAAGAATTGTTTTCTTTTTCTTTTCTTTTATTAATACTGAATAGCATATTCCAGCAGCATATTAAAAGCTCTTTAAGAAAAGACAAAATCCCCAAAATCTAAAAAGGAAAACCACAAGTTAATTACGGTTTTAAATAATTTTAGTTATAGATACAGAAGAAATTTAGACAGCAGTAAAATATTTTTGTCCTTCAGATCTGCCCTGTGCATTGTTCTGATTTCAACCATGTATTAAATAAACCACAAAAAACTAAGTATATATATATTTATAGATATAGATATATATATAAAAATAAACAGCAAAATGGTGAATGTATAAAAGGTATTAACACTCAAGACAGCTCTGGGTGGAAAGGGTTAAAAGTTCAAAACTTTCTCACCTTAGAGGTTTCCATACAATATGAAGAAAATACATAGTGAGGTTTGCTTTCACAGCATTGATGTGTGCAGAGTGGTTAAAAAAGTGAAACATGGGCACTTATACAATGTTTTACAAAAAACATCAAAGAGAAATAACAAACAATAACAATTTCAGGCAACAAGACCACAGGATAGCAAGTTAACAAACTTTTTAACCTCTTTTTTCTTTAAATATTAGGGATTTATACAAAACACATAATAAAATACCCATGTTATCAAATTACTTCACACAAGAAACACACTGAAGCTCTAGGAAGAAAGTACCTTTGGAATTTGGCACTATAGTTTCACTGATTTTTTTTTTCTTTAAAAGAAAAACCGATCACATTTTGCTGAACACAAACACATCTAAATTGTTCACAATAAAAAAATGACATCAATGCGTCACAAGCCAACACAAACTTATTCTGGAATATTTTTTCATTTTTCACATGAAATTCATTTTTTTTAAGCAAACAACTTTTTTTTTGTGTTTTTTTTTTGTTTTTTTGAATCTTGTTTTTGTTCTTGTTGTTCAAGTAAACCAATTTTAAACTCGTCTTTTATAAACATAGAACACTTAAGACCATAAGACTCATGATGAAACCACAACTTAATTCACAGAAGCACCAACGTAACACATTTTACAGTAACCTTTCTTCTGTACATTGAAACAGTATAAAATATAGGTAATTTCATGTGCATTAAACCATGGATTGTCTAACTGTGAGTCAGTTCAGCAAAAGGTGACACAAGTAGGTAGCATTTGCCCTAAAACAGGGTAAATATTTTCTTATACTAATCTACAAAAAGTGGTTCTATATATATACTTTAATGAGAAAGTGAGCCACCTAAAATGGCCTTATCAAAAAACTTTACACTGCCTGAAAAATGTAAAAACTATTACAGACCTCTAGAGACTTAAAATCAGACAGTTTTATTTCTCAAACTGTTTTGGAAGTAGTCTGTTAGAAACCAACATTCTGTGCCTCTGGACACATATTGCTATTGTCACCAGTGACCAGGCAGAATGCCAATCCCTGTATAATACTTTCAAGTCTGGTTTTTTTTTTATTTTTTTTTTACGAAATGAAAAAAACCAAAAACCAAAAACCAAAAAACCCAAACGAAAAAACCCAAAGGAAAAAAGAAAACCAAAAAAAGGAAAGAAAGAAAAAACATTTTGCCACAGGTTGTTTTTAAATCCTATCATTAATTTATCTAATAATAAATTTCAGTCTTGCATGAATGCAGCAATGTTTTTTCACATTGACTTCCCAGAATTCATAGCTAGATGAGGTCACATGCAAATTTCAAAGGTCAAACTAGATCAAAGGTCAGTAGGAGAACCAAATATGATGTGAGGTCAGAAAGACATCAGAAACAATGACGGGACGATGAAACTTTTTTTTTTTTTTGAGACGCCACAGGGACATGCTAGGCAAACGATGGGCTAACGGGCATGGAGATGTCTAGGGAAAAAACAAGGAAGAGGAAAAAAAGTTACATAGAATCTATGCAGCACAAACAAAATCACTTTTATGGGTGCAGGAGAAAACTAATGCAAATCTTTTATCAGTAGAGTCTATGAGCCGTTCACATAATTTGCATTAACTTACAATATTGTCAACAAGAGCACAATGGAACCCCAAAAGAATCCATCTGAAAGGAGTCAGAGAGAATGGATTCCTCTTTGGGGAGAAAAGAGAGGAAAGAACCAGTTTCTACAAATGTAACAGAAAGGTATGGGGAGGGGGAAAAAAAAGGTCAGACAACTGAACTTTAAACTAGGTAATGGAAACTACGAACAAAATAACCAGACAAATACAAACAAGAGGATAAAAGCATGAACTGTAAAGGGTGTAGGGTTCAACAGTGAAAAAGCGCCCATTCTTGGCACAATTACTCTAGAGACTACTTCAAAGGATCTAGCTAGCATAGAGAGCTGCTCTTTAGGTATCCAATAAGTTAACAATAGGCAATAAATAACTTCCATTATTTCTGAGGCAGTAAAAATTTTGTATAAAAATAGAAATGCTTTTTACAAATAAAATTTACAGGCCTGTGGCTTTCTTTTTTTATTATTATTATTATTAAATTTATCTCTCAAGAAACATCAAGTATTGTCACTCATTTTATTTTATTTTTTTTATTTTAAACCCTGTAGCTTTAGAAACAGATCTCTAAATCTTTTTTACATTAATCCTTTCCAAAAAAACCAAGAACTTAAAAAAAAGTGAAATATAAAGACGACCAGTGTAAAATCAGACTAATATATAACAATACGTTGATTTGAACCGAAAAAAAAATCAAATCTTCTCAAAAAACAAGTTGATGTAGTGGAAAGACTTGTTTCAATTTTTGTTGCAAAATAAGTGCTTCAACTGGCATGAGGCCATTTTGTTTAACCTATAAACTGCTGGTGCCACCCTGGTAAAATACGATCCATCCATAGAAAACAACTTTTATTGTGTGCTAATGGCACCAGGGTTCACAGAGTTAAATTGCACATTTTTTTGTGTGTGTATGTGTGTGTGCTGCTTTGAATTTCAAGACGTTTATTTTTGTTTTAAAAAGGAGATAAATTATGCTGCAAAACAAAATACAGTAACACAACTCAGTAATTACTTGGCAAGGAAATGGGAGCCAAGTGTAATAAGGACAAGAGGGGAAATGGAAGTGGTAACTGTAAAAATAACTGTCTCTTGGTGAAGGTTGGCTCTATGTTCTTTCTTAACCCCCCTGCAGAGGACAGGTTTGCTCATGGGACTTACCCTAAGAAAGCTAAAATAAGAGCAGTAAGCATCTGGGGTTAAGATCAGTAAGGTTTGCTGTCATTTTTGGAGCGTTTCAGCTGAACCTTCAAGCGTTTCATGCCAATCTGAAAGCCGTTCATAGCCTGGATAGCAGCTTGTGCAGAGACTGGATTGTCATAGCTAACAAAACCTACGAGACACAGAACGGAGGCGGGAGAGAAAGTGAACTATAGGTTAGAACAAATGTCAGAAGGCGTTTTGTTAGGATTTTATTCTTACTATTTATTTGACACATTCACCTCACTTTCAATTAGTTCTTTGATCACACTTCATATCCCATTTCCTTTGCCTTCCCCTTTACCTTCGTAATATTTCTTTACTAGCTGGGATGCAGTTGGCCAGTTTTGGTGCAATGCAGTTTCCAATCTGTTATTTATCTACCTACCTTAGAGATTGAAGATATTTATTACTGTGACACTTTTCAGTGTAATATCTACATACCTCCCAGTCTATTAGGAAGTACTATTAGGCCAGTCTGCAGATGTGAAGCTGAAACAGAAAGCCTGGTTACAGAAACAAAGCCCAAACTTAGATGCCTATACGCATTTGCACACCTGAATGTGAGTTCAGGTGCACTGGTCCTGCGTGCTATGAAACACTCATCTCCTTGGGCTTAGCCTAGGACAGTTGCAATATTAATATTTTGTATTTTTGCAGCTCCTGCCCGTTCAAGATCTCAAAGTACATTAAATGTTAATTAATTCAGTCTCTTGGTCCCCAAAGGGGTATGCAAGCATCAAAAAGAAGCAGCATCGTAAAGACAACGGCAGGGCTTGATGAGAACTCCAGATCTTCTGTTCCTTGGTTGCAAGCACTAACTAGGGGGATAATGCTTGCTCGGGTAATTCAGAATGGCTGGCCTGGCTCAGCTTTCTTTTCCCCGGGAGGCTAAAAATGCTCTGTTCATAATGGACTCAAATCTCCCTGATTCTGGAAGCTCAAAATTCATTTTCATATCTGGGCCTCCCACTTGTAATTGCAAAGCTCGACTAACTGCTGCTCTGCCTCAGCTCTGGCTAATTACTGCTGTACTCAGCCTGCTATTATGCATCTGCTTTGAAATTCTCCCTCTTCTTTCCACTTGAATTTGCCTTAACACATAACCCTTCATTCTGTTCAAGCATGGATCCCACACACTTTGTTTTCAGTCCGAACACACTGGCTTCTCAGCGCCTCTCTTCTACCACCTTTCTTCATTTGTGCTTAGTGCCTGTGTACTTTTCTGATTCATAACCTCTTTTTACCATCATTTTAACCTGTTCTTTTATGGGTCTTGCTTACCTTGCACTGCTGCCCTCTTCCATCTTCAGTGTCAGAATGATACACTTTCCCCATTGTAAAGAAAAAACCCTCTTATCAAGTCATCTGGTCCTTGTCCAGCTGCTCTCCTTCATAGATCATCCCTATGGTTTCACCTTAAATCAACTTCACCAAACTATTTATCAACTTCACCAAACTATTTAACTTAAGACTCTTCTCTGACAATTCAGGCTAACTTCTGTTCCTTCCACTCAAAAACACCTCTCACTTAAATCTCTGCAGACTTCCTCCTGGCCAAAGCCAATATGCCCTATTCATGTTGTTCTGTGGTTGATTATTTGTTATTTCCTTAAGGGATATTAAATGTTCCTCCATACCTTCCTTGGTTTTAGTAACTCTTGTCACTTCCTCACTTTCTCCACTAGATCATTTCCTCTTAATATTACTGCCATATCCTGAGGAGCTTCATCATTCTCTTCCTTTCTTCCTTTCCCCTATTTTCTTCTAGGAGATCTTATCTGTTCACATGACTCCAATCACTGTCTTAGTACTGCACTCCTGCGTCTACTTCCATCAGCTCACAGATCTCAGCCTTGATTTCTAGCATTGTCTCAGGGATAGAAAAGAGATCTACCGTGAGTTGGAAGGCAGCTCTAGCACCTTCCAGGCAGGTGTTCCACAACTGAGATGTAGCTACTCTTACCTACCTTGACAATTCAGCATTTTCCTCTACAGTTTCCTGACCTTCACTTTGTTCTCTTAAGTGCATTCAGGACAGTCTTCTGCTATGAACTTCTCATCACCTTAGTTCTTTTTCTTCTTAGCTAGTTTTAGCCACCTGAAAGTTAAGCAACTGATCTAAACTAGTCACTTAGATGGCATCTATGAATGGTGAATGAAGAGAAACAAGCACACCCGGAGGTGGCTTTTCCACCCACCATTCATGTCACCAATTTAGACACCTCCACTGATGACAGAAGAACAATTAGCTCAGGCTATGCTTACCTTCCAGGGGGGTGAGACAAGTCACCTCATTCTATGTCTCTTTATTAGCTTCCCTGACTCAGCCACAAATTCAAACATACAACCTCTGTGCTGCATCGGTGGCATCAGCCTTTATCATTCAATTATTGATTCACAGTTTGTCTCTTTACACAGAATGCTATATCTACATTAGCCTGTTACACTTTCATCTTCTCCCTTACTGAGAACCTTCATTTATAAAGCTTACAGAGGAATCTGGCATTCTCTCCCTTTATCTTTTTCTGATTGCACCCATTCATCATTTTTTGTCTGAATTTTAAACCGCAGGTTACATGAGGATGGGATGATGTTTCTTACCAATTTTCAAAGACCCTGTCATGACAATTCTGATTTTTGTTTTAAATCTCTAGGTATCTCTATAATCAGGATAAATATTTTTAATCATTCGAGTAGCAATTTTGCTATGAGGCAGACTGCATTTATGCACTGATGTCATTGGGTCCCCCCTTCCCTGCCTTACTTTTACATCTCTCATTTCTGTAATTCTAGGGTTTATGAAAGGCGAGAGATAAGCTTGAAGAGTGAAACCCTTTGTCTGCTGAATCAACTAGAGCTCATGAGAACTCATGGAAGAGCACTTCCAGGTGTAAACAGACTGTCCTGTCATCCTTATCACCATTTAATCTTTTGAGCATTCATTTGAGGTCGACAAGAAAGCAAATAATGCCAAAGTCCATTTTCTGCAAAGAAAAGTAATTTTTCATTCTGAGAAGCAGTGTTACCTAAAAGTTCATCACTGTGTATCACTACCCTGTGACTCACTCAGAATGCACCTTCCCTTCCCAATTCTGCCAGTGGACAGCCTTGGACAATCTTTTCACCTTTCTGGTGTTCAGCCTGTCCTCATCTGTAATTTGACTTCTTCCTCCTTTGGGCAGGAGATTGGAAACTCCAGAGTAGAAAGCACCAAGCACGTGCAAAACATCATCATCATCATCATCATCATCATTATTATTATTACTACTACTACTACAAGGGAAAAAAAGACCAAACCAACCAACCAAAAAACCCAAACCCAAACTGTACCAAGAGCGATGACCATTAACGATACAGGAGAGAAATGGGTTCTTCAGATGCACTATTGTCCTTGGTTTTGGGTGGGAGGACAGAGAAAAAATAAAGCTTTTTAAAACACAAATATGGGACCAAAACAACAAATAGATGATTCTTGCTAAAAGCTGAGGAGGTTCATACAGAGTATGCTGGTATGTTAAACTAGCAGGATTAATTCTGGCTTTGTCTGTGATTAGCAGCATCACCAAGTAGTCACCTACTGAATCAGAAAAATCTCAACTTCCCCTGCCACTGCAGTACTTTTTGTTTTTAAAGCAGAACCCTCTCACTGGTGGCAGAATATCTGGGGAGGAAGAATGAGAAATTGAAATGTTAGTGAAAGCTGACTAATGCCAAAAAGACAGAGGACTCCTCTATCTATCGGGTGTTGACCCCTCCATTTTCCCTCAAATAAGATAACCTTGGTGCATCACTCCAAGTTAGGTAATTGTGTCCCGTAAATCCAGACAAATGTGTAAGTAGGTAATCAAAGAGTAAAAGGAAACCCACAAAAAGCAAGTGTGGGAAGTGAGCTCATGAATTGAGCTGCCTGCCCAAACTAATCTACATTCTTTCAGCCGTCACCATAATTGCTGCATTTCGATTAACGTAGCTTGATTTGACATTTCATCGAGATTCCTGGAGACCTCAACAACGATTTTGTCACCTCAACATACTAACTGAACTGGCTCCTGATCAATACGGAGTCCATTTCAATTCGACTTTTCAAATTTGCTACAGCCTCAGGGACTGTTTTAACCCATTGCAGAAACATGCTGGACTATATTAGTCTAGATATGAACAACTTTTTGTAAAGCTTAAAGAGGTGAAAGCTTCAAAAATGAACTGAAAAACTATGGAAAAATGCAGAAAGAATGTCACACCCTTTCTCTGAACCAAATTAACTTTCCAAGTGTACTAAGGGTTTGTCTTCAGGTGAAAAACACTCAGATTGTGGCAAGGATTCTAAGGCTTGAATTTCAGTGCAGTAGGTATTTCTGAGTAACTTGATGAATTCTCCTCGTGTTTGGGTACTGTCTGTTTAGATAAATTCAAACCCTTTCAAGATGGGTTAAAGCCCAATAGCTGTGGGGTCCTTCAATGGCCCTGGTGGAGAGAAATCCTGAGACAGACACATTTTAACAAAACCTAGATTTAAAAAAAAGTAATGATGTGCAAGCTAAGAAACATGTATTATGGTTAATGGGGACACTTCAAATGGGGACACTTCAGAATTAAGGGATGGTGCTGGGCAAAGAGCAACACTGTTGGTGCAAGGGAGTTTTGGAAACGAGGGGGTTGTCTGGACTGGTTCCTCTTTTGTCGTACATACAGTTGCGTTCCTTTACTCTGGGAAAGAACTGTCACTTTTACGGAAGCTCCAATATTTTAGGTCAAACCTTATAAAACTTATCTTTAAGAGATTCTTTCCTCCTCCTAGACCCTCCTCGTGTCTTGCATAAAACCACAATTATTAGACCAATGCTCTAACAGATTGCCACTCGCTTACATTCTGCACTCCACTCCATCAAAGCACTGAACTGTGCATCTATGCTATTCAGAAGACATCAGCCCACTTAATCAACCCTAGAACTTGTTTTATACCAACATATCATCTTCTCCTCTGTTGTGATCTTATTTTCTGGCAGCTCAAAGTGTTCTCTGGGAAACTTGACACTGATCTTGTGAGGCTCCCTTCATCCTTGCCCTAAGGTAAGGGGAGATGCTACTTTCCATAATACACTGGAGCCCGCCTGCAACAGCTGGAGCTGCATATCTAGACATCAACTGTCTGCAAAGCATTCTGAGCTACATGTACACACCATTCAATCACTAATTGCAAAATCTTGTACTTAATTCAGAAGAAAGAAATTCCTGTAATGTAGAAGCAATGGGTTAAACATAGAGCATTTTTAAGTGGCTCAGCTATACAATAGAGAATAATTAGGTATCCATAATAAGGCAGTTTAATAGTATACTAAATGACATTCGCCCACATAGGGTGTAATTAGTTTCATGTACTTGACACATTCATGCGAGATGTCAGACTGGAAGATTATTATTGTTTTTTCATATCTAATTTTTAGTTAGAACTGGTTTGTCCGTGGATCTTCCCGCTCATTTGAGGATTAACAGTCCATTATTTTTGGAATGAGATTCCAGTATGACATTTCTCACATTGCTGTTAATTTTCTTTCCTGGCCCCTTTTCAGTACAGTGCATGTGGTTTTTACTATTCGATTTATTAAATTTGACATACCAAAGCACTTGCTCAGATTGGTCTGTTTGTCAATGAAGACTTTAGCAGAGATAACATTTCCAAAAGGCATGAACATCTGCAGAATGTCCTGGTCTCCAAACTCCTGGGGGAGGTGGTAAATAAAGAGGTTTGCCCCTTCTGGACCTTTAGGAAAACAAACAAACAAACAAGTATGAAAACAGCTATTACAAGTGCTATATTTAATCTACTTTTCCATAATACTTACTGAAGGTGATGGTCAGAAAGCATTTCACTTTCCAACTTTGACTGAACAAAAGCAACTGGATCGTCAAAGGAACAGAGCTGAAATGCAGCTCTTTAGAGCATCCTATCTTGAAAAGTGTTTACTTGATAACTCTACTACAGAAGTTGTTAAACTGCAGCCTCTTTCTTCAATTTATACGAGTGTCTTTCAGTAGAATTATGGTTAGGAAAACAGGTACACAATGTATTACTCTCACAATACCCCAAGAACTGCACAAGGAGTTCTTTGCTGCCTCAAACACCTGCATGGCTTTGTCGGTTTAATTCTAGTTGTGGGAACTTACGGAAATGCAATGAGCTGAGCTCAGATTTGAGTATCACAGATGTAAACTCAAAGGGCAGGAAACTGGTGGAGATGGGAATAAAAAGGATAAGACAAAGCAAACCTTGTGACTTGGAAATCAGGGAAGTCAGAGAGAGAAAGATACTCAGAATTAAACTTGTACTGACTCATTTCAAAATGACAGCTTTTTTTAAAATACAAATTGCCCATAGAAGGCTCTGTTTCCTGGAAAAAACTTTGTGAAGTCAGTCTTTTAAAAAAGTTCAGTAAAGTAGTTGGGTTGAAATTAAAGTGGCTTTAGACAAAGTTGAGTTTGCAAAGAAAGGTGCAAACTTTGAATATTTTTCTTACAGCCAAAATTTAAGATACACATTATTAGTGCTGTTGGTTCAAACACTCATCCTAGCACTAGTAGGTTATTTTTTCCCTAGCTCAATTTCTCCTTTACAATAACATACTGAAAATGAGCAATGGATGCCTGGAAGAACATGAGGTATGATGGAGCCAGACGTGTGGCTTTCCCATGCTGACACCAGTAGCATAAGGGGTACACAAAGGGAACAAATGTTTCTGGTAAAAACACATCTAGAGTAACCCGTTTAAGTATTCCCTTGCTTAATGGAACCTAAGCGTGCCTCAGATGTGATGTCCTTGGTTTTCTGGAGAGGAAGAGGAAAGTGCGGATCAGATTTATAGAGTACCTTTCTGCAACAGAGTCACAAATTCCTCACCTCTCCCATACAGAAGAACCAGGCTGGCTGCTCTCTCTCAGCCTGAAGGAAAAGGTTGCAATGTTTGCCCAAAAGGAGGGGATAAATGGATTAGAAAAAAAAAGTTTTTAAAAAGAAAAACATTTTTGGGGGGTAAAAAAAAAAAGTGGAAAAAAATTGGCTACCTGGAACTTATTTCTTCTCACCGCAAGTAAACTATCCTATTCAGAAAATAACATTTTTTAAAATAGTAAGAGAAAACTTATTAAACAATAGTTTAGAGCATATGTGAGGCAGTTCACTGTGCTTCAGCATTTAATATTTATAGAGCATTTTTCTCTGGTACTTGTTTATCCTCAATCACTCCAGAGTCTTCACCATTCTACCAGAAATCGTGTTAAGAGACAAAACATAGTTGTCAGTATTCAATGATGGAATTTACTCACTTTAACTTAACCCCTTACTAACAGAAACAAGACATATAACAAAAAAGACTGTATTTTAAAAGGGACACTGCCAATTCATAATAATAAAAAGTAAGCCTACACTTGATATGAACGTTCATAAACAGAAAAAAATTAAAATAGTTAGGAAAAAATCAAACTGTCCTCCAATATGTATCTTACAATGACACCAAATAAACAATTTCTTTCTGGTGTCAAACAGTCTGTTGTCACTGACCAAAGTGAGTGAGAAGAAAGACAACTGCAGAGAACACGAAAAAATGAGGGGAAAAAAGTTAATTAAAAAAAAAATCCTTTCATTTCAAACAATCCAAGCTGTTAGCAGTAAATGAAGTAAAGAATTCAGAGAAAATATACATTTTAACTCCAGTGTCCCTATACAATAGCCAGCTGGGGGAATGCCAAATTTGTCTTCCTAGGAAACACTTCCCATAACAGTACAAGACACTATTTTAAAAGAGGATAAGAAAATTTCTTTTGAGGATATTATACTAGATTTATTTCCAAATCTTAGCCCTGGCAAGAACAGTAGTGACAACATAGATACAATCTTAGAAGGCATGCAATATTTTCCTGTCCTTCTAGAATTAGCTGGAAATTAGGATGAGAGAAAGCAATGAAAACAGAAACAAACCCCCAAAATGCCTGGGAAGTGTGCAGGGGAACGTAAGAGGGGAAAAGGGTAACCTCATTTTCCTAAACATCTTGTAATTAGTATTCATTTATTCTTAGCAGTAACTTCCTGAGGTTTATTTGCTGTTGGCGCGGGGAGAGGGGGCAATCATTCACTTAGTTGCTTCCCCGCAAGACCCACAATTAAGCAAAGAACCACTCAAAGCGAAAACGGATCTTGTCATTAACTCAAAACCTTAAACCTAATCAGATTAACTCCATTATCACAGAAAATGGAAACCAGAAGAGAGAATGGCACCCATAAAGGGATGATTTTTGTTACTGGTGCCTTTTCACGTGGCAGTTGGTAAAAGCTTTTATATAAGAAAGGATGGTCAGTAAAGTATAACTTAAAGGACAGATGGTTAAAAAATGAATTACATTAGAGGTTAAAAAAAAGAATACTAAACAGAAAACTGAGAAACGATCAAAGATTAGGCTACTCGAGGTCCTTCGTTAAGCCTCTGTGAAGAAACAAACCCACGACACCACTTTCACTTGGCCGTACGTAGTCTGCTCAGCGTGGGGCTTGCTCCGCCGGCAGCGGGCGCTTACCTTCCTTCTGGCTGCCTGCAGCGCTTTGCTGCTGCAACAAGCTCTGACTGTACAACGTCGGCAGCGCGGCGGCAGCGTACTGCTGGATTCCTGAGTAGGCCTGGGTGAGCGCGTCCATCGTGCCGGCCGTACCGTTCGTCAAGCCTGTTGCGCCGAGTCCTCCGTTCAGGGCCGCCATACCTGAGAGCATTTGAGCAACTTTACAAAAAACCCAACAATAGAGAAAAGAAATTGCACTTGTTCATTAGTGCTTTCCGAAAGTCGTTGGTATTATATGACACTGACAATGACGGCAGTGCATGCAGGTCAGCACTTCACCAAATGGGACTGAAAACAAAGAAACACGACTTTGGCGTCAGGATCACTTTAGCACAAGGGTTGCACAGTCAAACGGACTTGCATGCAGCCTGCTACTGGCAAGTACTACAGCTCGGTGCTCCTGAAAAACTCTCTGCCCACCCTCCTTGACACCCATGCTTCTGCTGAGGGTATCTGAAGCTGGTAGAGTGGGACCCATTTGACCTGCATCCGTGCAAGCTGGCCACCGGGAAAAAGCAATCTGTGAGGAAACCAACTCTTTCTGACCAGGGTCTTTATCAACAGGACATAAACACATCACATCAGGAGTGTTTTGCTTATACAGAGTTAGCAGAGAACCCTGATTAACAGCATTTTGAAACAGCCCTCTGCACAATTATGTGCTTCGTCCCTTAGGTTTGCGGTAGGAAGATGGACTGCAATGCTCTGCGCTTCCACCCTCCTCCTTCAGTTACTCCAGAAGAGATGAACGGCAGCACATCTGGAGTGACTAAAAGTGCTTCATCCAGACCAGGCATCTTTCACGAAGAAACAAAAGCATTTGGTTCTAGCAATGTCTTTCTTCTCACTGGAAGCACAGTCGCATTTTTTTTTTTTTTCTTTAAAGTGATTCTACATCCTGATAAATATCGGATTAATTTAACTGGGATGACTGCCAAAGAGGAAATTTCAGACTGGATTGCTAGCTGTGCGGAAAATGGCATCCCTCATCCGTGCAAACAGTGCTGTCTGCAAAAGAAGTTTTACTACTCTGACTCAATGGTGGACAAACTCCTGGGCTACAGCCTCTCTCCGTTGCTTCTATCCATCATGATGGCTCCTAAATGAGCCACGTTAAAGTTAACAGTGTTACCACTTACTTTTTTCAGAAATTCCAGAAAAAGTGAATTTTCCCTGTTAGAGCTACAGTCTCTTTGGCAGTTGAAGGGGTGGCAGAGTTCAGAGCCCTGCTCATTGCCCACACCTTCGACTTGTGTCAACCGGAGCTGACAGCGCTCATCAGGACTGAGAGTTAAGCCAAGTTTTCTGCACAACTAGCTATCCCGTGCTCCCCAGTTTTTAGGTAAACAGCTCACAAGCAACTTAAAAGGGCTTAATCAGGCCCCTCAAGGTACAGTAGATCAGTCACCGGAAAAATGGGGCATCCGGAACCACCAGCAACCATTTCTTAGACACTGACTGTGTAGTGTTTCGGTTGGCAAAATGATGGGTGAAGAGGTGACTGGTGGAGCCATATTAAGATCCAAAAAGCTAGGAACACTAAAGAGAAGGAGAGGGCTTAATTTCAGAGCAATAATAAGGGATTATATGTAAATTGGAGAAATGTGAGGAAATAAAGCAGAGGACACTTTATAGTGAATTAACAATGAAATCTATTAGACTGGGAAACAATCTTCAAGAAAGTGGCATAAACCTTATCACATGAGTAATTTAGAGATAGAATGAATACTGCAGGGAATTATCCTGCATTGACAGAGGAGGATAAAGATGCTGACCTACTAGTTTTCTTCCATCTCTTATGTAGATTCGAAAAGTGTATTCCTATGAGTCTCTGATAATCAGGACAATTGCTCAAGTGGCACCTTTCTGGCTCCACCAGAGTCTGTGCCAATTAAGAGAACTGTACTGCATAAATTATACCTTTTGATATTACTATAATTTGTGTGACTAAACACTTGACAGAGATGTGATATTCTTAGCCTTTCCTTAATAAAATGTCTCGCACTTTGAAGATTTCTCTTTCCCCTCCACCTCACTTCAGAGCACCGCTGCATCCTGATAGGAGGTACTGGCTGCCACTACTTTGAACAGAAACCTCTGTCAGAGCACAAGAGTGCCAGATATTTGTTGTATAATGGTTCCAGTTATAAAACAAAAACTTGCAAACCAAGATAGCTTGTGAAGCATCTTATATCTAAAAGACAGGACATTTGGAAAATGAAGATTCAAAATAATAATAACAATAATAACAATAATAATAATAACAACAATAACAACAACAACAACAATAATATCCTGAGCCTGACCTTAACCTGCTCTGATGTTTTCGTACTTAGGTTTGTGTCATTGCTTGCATGGGTGTACACACAGCACTGGTTAAAGTAAAGGCTCCTGACAAAGCAGCTTATATCTCTCCTTTTATTATAGTGTTGAAATAGCTTGATAATAGAGGAAGCATTAGGATAACGTGTTATCTTTTGTGACTCATCAGCCTATTAGATAAACATTCTTTGTGTCGCAGTGGGCAGCATCCTCCCCCTTCTTTCACCTAGAATCAATAGCCCCTTCCCACCCAATGATTTCAGATTAGCAAACAGCCAGACAGCCCCGGCTCACCGCACTGTTTCTGGGAAGGGCACTGCTACTGCTACCGCAGCGCACGTGTCTAAATACACCTCCCTCCTGAGCAAAACAGATCTGCAGAAAGCTCTTGACATTTTTTCTATTCTCCGTTTTTACATTTTTATGAAATCTACAAGGTCCAGCTGCAGTTACACATCTCTGCCATCTCTTTATTATCTCTACCAATGCACCTCAGTCTGATATTGAACTCTGGTTCCTTCCTCACTTCTGTGAAATAACCTTTTGGAGTCTCTCATCTACGGCCTTCTACTTTTTTGGGTTACTCTACATAATACAGAAGTGACAATGCTTGGCAAGTCCAACGGTCTCTTAAAGTGCTTTCCAAGCACCTTCAAATCTGTCACAAATAGTTTTATCTCCATTTTACAGATGTAAATATGGGGGCAGAAAGGCTAAGAGACTGCCCTGGGTTCACACACAAATATTGTGTCATAGCTGTCCAGTATCCTGAATCCACGGTGTTCTTTCTTAATTGCAAAGAATCTCTTCCTCTCTCTTTATTAATTTTTCCTCATTATTCATAATTCTTTTTGTTAGTTACATTATTTAAATTTACATGCCCAAAGGAGACAGTTTAATGTTTTGTCATTTAAGGTTTTAGATGCTTCAAGCACAACTGAGGGAAGACTGGGTGAATCCCCAAATGTACGTACAACTGTTGCCAAACCCTTGGAGACAGTTAAACTTACCATACTCCACTTTCTTTAATTTTTAAGGCCTCCAGACAACTTTCTACAATGCTTCTCTCTACAATGACAGCACTATCGGTCTCCACAGCCCAGCTGCTTTTTCATGGACCCAGACAGGATCCAGAAAACTGATAAAAGTCTCCTAGTGAGCTCAGTCTGGAAGATATTCTCCTTGTGATTCTCACATACAGAGCAGGACATGGCTTCAACAGAAGAGTACCTCTTCTCCAACACCTCTGTGTAAATCAATGCCCAAGCCCAGTGCCACCTTCTGATTCATTTTTGGGTTAAGCTCTGCTTGACTTGTGCTTCAGATCGCTCTTGTTAATTCCCCAATTAGAAGCATGTCACTCAATTCCATCTTCTCTGCATAATTACTTCAGGAACCTCCATGACCAGATGATGTTTGAATGTTTTTACTGGAGTGCTTATGACCATGGCATAGTGTGAAACATCAGACTCATTGATCGTGAGGTTTCCCGAAGGCAAACTCCTAGGCAGGTTTGAGTGTGAACGACTGGATCAGACACGGTCACTAGGAAAAGCACTGTCTCATCATTAAAATAGACAAGGGAGGTTGTTGCAATTTGAACAAAGCTTTGCTATCATTGCATCACAAGTACCTGAAATTGATAATCAGTGTCACCCTTTTGAGAGAAACAGTGCCACAACAGTGTGTTGTGTTGTGGGGAAGCAGTTTCCCCTCTTTAGATCTCCCTCTCTTATATGTATATACATAGACAGACATAGCCACATATATTTTGTAAGTGAGTGCTATACACATAGAGATATTCTAGGCACGTACACTCTCTGTGTCCATAAAAACATCCATGAAGAAGACTTGGGACTGAAGCCGCTGTTGGTACAAGTCCATGGAAGTAATGGTGGCTTAAAACAAGCTGAAATTTGGTACTAGGTTGTGAACACGTCATTAACACTTCAAATGACACATGCAGATAAGTTTGCACACACATCACCTCAAAATACTTGCTGAGAAAACATAACCTCTTTGCTTGTAGCCTAGCAAGAAGAGTTAAAAGGAGTGCAACAGAAGGGTTCCCATGCAAAGTCAAGAGCTCATAGGTGATTCATTCTTGCTCGGTCTTGATGAAGGGGACATTATCTTGGAGTGCTCCAGTGTGTCTGGGTTCTTAGTACTTGTGGGAGGGAAGGAGTGGGAAGCCATACTCTGCTCTTGATATTGTGACTCTTATAAACCAAGTAAAGCACAATGACTGTTTATCAGGAAAGCACATTTAATGATTTCTTACTTATGACAGGGTAGGTCTCTTGCTAAGAGAGCTCACAAGAGGAGATCGTTAGCTTTTCATGCATGCCATTTTTAGTGGCTTGCTTTAATACTAATGTAATAATAAGAAAGGAAACTAACTTCTGCCATTTTGGGACCTAATACTTACTTTTCTTAAGTTGTTCTTGAGTCATATTTACTATGAGGTTGTTTGTGTGAAATACGCATGTCCTTGCCAGAAGCAAGACCTGTTTTATACAAGACCCCATGCAACCACTCAACATTGCTACATGGACATCCATTAGCCCCCTTCCTTCCCAACTCCCAACAATGACAACCAGAGATCACAGAACAAAAAGATTGGGTGAGCAGCCAAGTAACAGTGACAAAAAGGACATCATGCAGAGCATCAGAGTGAGCAAGAGATACTGAGGAGGACATCCATTCCTGGGGGTACATTATGATGGGTCACGGACTGGCAATGACCAAATAGATTCCTTGCATTGCAAAAGGAAATGCAAGGAGCAACAGCAGCTAAAAAAAAAAAGAAGGGGGGAAAATGCAGCTGGACAAATCTCTTCCATTGCAGGCAAAGGTGAAGTCATCATAGCAGAAACAATAAAAAAAAAAATCCTTCTTCTTCAGGAAAATCTTGACCAAGGCTAAGAACAAGGAAGAATGTTCTAACAACTACCGGCATCTACTTAGTTGGAGATGCCAGGGTTTGTTTAAGATGTCATAGGATAGATGTGCATGCTCTGGTATTACAGGTAACTGACTGCATCATTCTCTCATACTTGCCAATTAAAAGCCAAAGACTTGCCTTCATTTTTAAAGTATGTTGCTCTCAAGTCAATTTGATAATTCCTACAGACATTTTAAAAGGACTGCCTCCGTGGCAAACATCTTTCTTATCACTACATTTCTGAGTGAGGTTTTGTACATTGGGGTGATATACCTGTTGTCAGACTCCCTAAATGAAAAAGGAGCCTCTCCTATAACCTAGATAACCCAAATCCCTGGTGACATTTCTTTTACCTCCCATACGCCCTGCAAGAACAGGAGTCTTTGTGCAGGGACCCAAGGGACTTCACTTTGCAGAGCAAACTACGTGAAACTAAAAGACTCCAGAACTGCATATGTACCATGAATGGAACTAGATGAACTTGACCCCCTTATTTTGTATATAGATTAAAAATAATCATATCATCGCTTTACAATTGATAGTTTTTGTGGCATGATTACCGGGGAAGGCTGTCCACCACAGCAATAAATACTCACTGTTTACGGTACCTGCTAGTGCATTAATATTATTCAGTCCAACAGTGGCTCCAGCCAATCCTTGGAGAGTACCCAGAGAAGTCAAAGAATTCATGGCCGCACCAGCTGTGGAATTAGCAGTTGATGCAGCCACTGAAAGGAAAAAAAAGCAAGGCGAAATTAAGGACATATTTTGCTTATTTTAGTTGATCACAAAACAGCTTACAATAATGCTGAGCTCCACAACAGGGCTACTTGCAAGAAAAAGAAAAAAAGAAAATGGGACTAATAGACCAACCTTGTTCAAGATATTACTAGTATGTTTGTTCATAGAAAGTGTTGATAAGCCTTGAACTGCAAAGACTGGATCACAAAATTTAGCATTGTGTTATTACTTGCAAACACAATGCAGAAACAGTAAATATGGGATCCATCCACTTTCTCAAAAGTTTGTCAATCAACCTAGCATCCCAGGCTGATCAGCTAACCAGGCTATTGAGATTTTCCCACATTTTAAACTCTACCATTGAAAAAAAATAGAATTACTCATTGTAATTTTGTCATACAACAGCTTTCTGTTCTGGGCCCCAAGCGTTCTAAGAGAAATTTTAATTATTCTAAGTGAGAACTATGCCATTATGGCTCTGCCCTAGGACACTGTATGAACATCATTTAAAGCCTTGAAGTTTACCAAAAGAGGAATGACCAGCCAAATACAAAATGTAACTACTATCCATTTTATTGCAGGCTTTTAGCCTGGCCTTTGTACATAACTTGTCATGTATATGCACCCCATAAATGATACTGTATGCATCCCCAAAAGCGCTGCCAGAGGGGAAGCTGAGGCTCAGGTGGAGAAAAGGTCCTTGCTGCTACAATGCCAAGGGAATGATGAAGGTGGATGAGATGGATCCATCTAAACTACATGCTTAGGAAGAGAACGAGACTCACTCTCTTGCCATAGGAAAGTAATAAAGCACGTTAGAAAGAGTTATCATTTAGGATAGGTTAGACGAATTAGAAATATGTGTCTCTCTCATAGAAGGGCCTTGAATAACCAGCGTAGATTAAACACTTAACTTACAGGTAGGTAAAGTTATATCAGATGAATCACACTCATAAAAGCTGCAGAAGCAATTAGGTTTTTAGCTTGTCTCCTGAGCCCTACTTTAGTGCATCAATCATAAAGACTTTCTTTTCCTTTAAAAAGTTGTATTATCTTCTGAAAAGTGAACATTTAAAGTCAGAGTTTTGTTGATGATTTACCAGAGGCACATCACGTCTACACCATGCTTTTTTGCTCCTATTCATTACCTAGCTGTGAAATGGTTAAGATCACTTTTATCTTGATGCTCTTTTGAGATTACCAAGTGAACCCTCAAGAAAGTGAAGTCTCTACAGTTGGCCGGATCCAGTAAGGAAAGTAGGAGGCAACTTTTTCACTCTGTGGGTAAACTTCAAAGCTCTAAGCTACAAATAACCCATCTTTACAACCTTAAGACTCACCAAAAACAAGCCTTCACACTCATGGTGCCTCAAAGTACAAAAGACTCTCCTGGTGTGGGTGAGGAGAGATTTCCAGACTCCATGAGACATTCCTTGTCCCCACTTCCCTAGCATCTGCAATGTTAACTTGAATAACTTTATATGCTGCAGATAGAAGCAGCTTTGATTATTCATTCAATCTCTCTCCAGAAAGCAATAAGAAGCCAATAATGTCTTTGATTAAAAAAAAAAAGGAATTAAAAAAAAAGGTAAAAAACCACTTTTGTCAGATAATGTGGGCACCAACAGAGAAGAGAGAAAAAAAATCAAAGTGAATGAATGTCAGTGAATTCCCTGTGACCAACACTGCTCCGTGTTTCTGCTCATGTTCATTAGCAGATCATTTAAATGAAGTATATAAACCTCAAATCTGAAGGATCTGATTGGTTTTGACTCGGCTGAATTCCATCCATTTCTGTTTCAGAGGATTATTATCCTTTTGAGGAAACACATATATTTAAGAAATGAGAGAAATAGGGGCTAGGAAACTGCCTGAAAATTACATTAAAGCTCCTGGGGGCAAATAACTCCTGCAAACGAGAGCCATATGCTTATGGATTGTCAACACATCTGTTGGAGAAGGCAGAAAAACCTGACTAAATCCTTCCCTCTTGCACAGCCCACAGAGTGCGTTGTGGTGGCTCTTATCACAGTCTCACTGCTCAAACACATGCCTCAGGGATGGCCAGTATCTGGGACCAACATCTCTTTTCTTCTTTTATTCGTATCAAGTTTCTCTATTCCATCAGACAAACACAGAGCAGGTGCCTCAGTGATTCTTCCATTTGAAGTTGCAATGCAGATTATCTAGTTTGCCTAAATAATGACTTGGCATATAATCAATGTAAAATACTAGTTGGAGCACTGAAGCACCTCAGAAATCAGCGTTTTGTTGTTACAGCTATTTCTTCTGCTTAGCAGTGATCTGTCTCATAGATCCACTGGGACAATGCTTTTTCCTCTTTGGCTTACTATTTCTCTGAGGAGAAAGAAACTGAACAAATTGTGTGGTTTCCATTATCTTATTGAACATGGGGTGAACAGGAACAAAGGGAGCTCCTTTTGTTAGGGCACTTGTAAAGGACAGATCCAGCACCTCGCTGGGTGAAGTTTCCTGACAGATTCCACACCAGTCATCTCCTTCTCTTTGACTGAGGCCTGCATGTATGAAATGAAGATGAAGAAGGTGATGAGCTAAAAACTATCATAAAGGGACCATAAAAGGTCCAAGATATTGAGAGAGGTGAAAATTTCTCACAAAATGCTGGATAAAACCAACAGATGAAGCAATGGTATTCCTTGTCCCCAAAAAACTTAAAGGGAGATGAAACAAAAGTTAAAAGGTCCTACAAGACACGTGTGGAGGCTTAGGCCAGCTGAAAGTTTTTACCTCATGTGCTCCCAGAATACGTTGAAATCCATTTAGAGATAAGGACTATGCTTCTCCTGTCCTTTGCCCTTTTCTAGTTTCTTTCAACTAAAAAATTGTAAAATATATTGAACCAAAGGGAAAAAAGAAAAATCACATGCCTTGTGGTAACAGCAGATGACTGTACTACTTTGGGCGAACCTGTATAACTTTCCTGTGTCAGCAAAGCTCTTGGGCTCCACAACTGCTCAGAATAATGACAAAGGAAGTATAATTCACTGTCGGAATAGCGTTATTCTATATTTATGGCTTTTAGTTGTCCAGATGACAAAAACAGACTGGATGCCTACCGAAGTTATAAATTGGTTTTTACCAGGTTCCCCTGCCACCAAATAAACTAAAAGAAAACATTTCACAACTCCCTCCATCCTCCACACCAGAACATTGCTTCTCTGAATTGAATCACTTCATCATGCTGCTTAATAAACAGTAGTCATCTGTCTCCAGGTACGTAGGCAGCTTGATGTACGGAGCTGTAGTGCCACTAGGAATTGCCCTCTTTGTACTCCTGGTGCACCAGCATTTGGTGCAACAGTCAGGAAAACCAAAAGGCACCAAAAAATGTGCAAACAACTTAGTCTTCTGGTGTCACTCTGTATGACACACCCTCTATCCACAACATCTGGTGTATTATTTTTCTCTTTTGAGCTGGTTTTGGCTGGGATAGAGTTAATTTTCTTCATAGTAGCTAGTTATGGGGCTACCGGCTGGGGTTAAACCACAACATCTTTATACTGGGAATTTTATCCTTGCCTTCTTAAAATCTATATATGTCAGGGACTCAATGTGTTTCTGGGGTAGCATTAAGTGAGTTAGCTAATACTGAAGCTAGGGGGAGAGATTCAGCGGACTGGAGCTCCAGCCTGATGAATGCTGGCTGAATATACAACAGTTGACAAAGAACAGAGCTGCTTTTTACCAGCTGCGCTGATCATTCCCTTACAATGTTAAGCCCTGGATAAACATCAGAACATGACAGATAAGATTTTGTCTACTCAGAGGAACTTTTTCCTCTCTAACATTAGTCACTGGAATAAACTGACAACTTTCTCAAAGAGGCTGTTGCTCAATCAGAGACTATTGGCAGGAGTTACAGGGTTGAATCCTTTGGCTGTTGTTGCAAGAGTTCAGTCAAGATGTTCATCATATTCCCACTGACCTTAAAAATCTATTAATAAGTGAAAACAATATCACAGCATTGGATAAAGAGGTCAGTTTAGACTTGTAAGAGTAAAGAGTTGTCCTGTAACCTGTAGAAAAATCTGCCCTGTTTCCTGCAGATATGTTGCATGCTGGTCACCTGTTGCCTTCTCCATCCAGGCCACATACAGGGACTTTACAGAACTCTTTAGCATCTTCAACTATAAAAGGTGAGGTTAAAAATGTTTATTTTACTATTAGAGACCTTACTGTTTCTTCTTCATTGACCCCTCTATTCCCACATTTTTGTGTCAGTCTCATAGCCTTCCTCTTTTCTTCCAAACTCAACTCCGCTTTAATAAACATCCAGAAATCTTCAAATAATACAAATAATATTATCAAGAAGCTGTGAACTGGAGAAGCGTATGGCTGCAGCCTTCCCCCAACACACCCCCAAATCACTCCCAACCCCAGCCATTTGATCTTACTGTGCTTCCTCCATTTAATTGATGAAAATTTTGCTATCAATCAGCTTCATTATGAATAAAGAGACTTGGCCTTTGGTAAATATCTTCTTTAACAGAGCTCTCTCTGATACAGAGAACACATTTTCATTTGGAGTGGATGCTATACACAGCATAGATATTTGTGTTTAACTAGAAATGTTGCATTCATAGAGATTTTTAAGGCTGGAAGGAGCTGGCATTTTCAACTATTCTCCTCAACACATTTATTTCTGCCTGTAAAAAGTTATAGCACCTTTTAAGTCAGAGATTTTTTAATAGAAATCTAAACTAGCAATGAGCCATTTCCCTTTTAATTTAAATAACGTTTCAACACAATTCCCAAAAACTATGCCAGCCTAGAAAAACAACGGGTATTAGCATAGAAACTTTTGGCCATTCATTTGGCTAGATTATGTCCATAGAGTCATGATGATTTACATCATCTGGATTTACATCAGCTGGAAAACTAGATTCAGGATAATAGCATCTAGGAAAGGCAATGATGTGTAAATATTTCTTTGGCTTTGCTGTGCACACCATGGATGGGATTAATTTCCCCACCTTTGGCAGCCTCATCGTTAGTTTAAGCTAGTCTAGTCAAAACTATTGGAGTGTCTCTGAGGTTAAGAGTTAAGAGACCTCCAACTCAAACACCCTGCCTTTAGATTTCTATCTCAGGAAGGGCTGAATTGCCCTCTGGAAGTGCCCCTGTTTCCACTGATTGAGATGGTGAACTCAGAGTAGACATAGATCATTCAGAGAGGAAATGTGTTGTGGGATGGATCCTGCCCTTCCTGTCGGCCACATGTTGTGTTACAAGCCGGTGATCTGAAAGCAAGGGATCTGCTTTCATCCTGCACGCAGAACCAATGCCAAACCAGCAAACTCAGGAGTTTGAATGTAATCACCTCAATCAAATCTTGGGCTCAGAGAATTGCCTGATGCTGGGCAATTCTGAGCTAATCTGCAGAGGATGTGCATTTTTCTGCAAAGCACACCCTGTCAGAGAAAGGAGCTAGGCAGCATGGACTTACACAGTGCTACAGCATACAAAGTAGGGTGGCCTTGCACGAAAGCATGCAGGATGAGCTAATCTACTAGATGCTATTGATGCCTCTCCCACTTCTGCCTCAAACTTCTTGTGCTGCCCTGGATAAAGCACTCGCTATGTTTTTTGCTGCAAGACAGGGCTAATTCTTCTTCTTCCCAGTTGCTGGCTTGTCTCTTAGAAAGCCATATCTTGGAGGCACAGGCATATTCTTGTCATGCCCATTTACTTCCTACGCCTAAGACCAAGGAGTGCCCTTGAGAGGGCTTCTAGGTATACTGAAGAAAGAAAACCACAGACCTGTGTTCATCTGTAGTACAGCCTTGGGCAAATCCTACCCCTCTCATGTCTCAGGGCCAATTTATAAAATGAATCTTCTTCCCCAACAGAGGAGGTCAACTGGAGGGTCCAGGGAGGCTGCCTGAGCACTCGGTGATGAAACAGAGTACTAGATAAACACTCCCTCTCACTGTTGCTCTGAAGAAAAGGACCTATTCAAATCACACAGGTACCACTATGATTTAGCAGTGAGACTGTCTGCAGTGTGTAGTCGACCCCATTCTTTCCTTAATTTTTTTGGTAAATGTCTAAGTAATAAAGAACTCCAATGACTTCTCAGCAAAGTCATATACCACAGAAAAAAGGGGTCTCTTGGAAACTCCATACTCTACATGCTAACTTGGCACTATTTTATGGCTGGTGATACAAAGGCTGTGCACTCTCTCCATTCCTCTTGGCCTTGTCTTGTTCCCTTCCTCCTCTTCCAACACTGGCATGCTGTCTGGAAATGGTACACAGTCACACTGCAGGCCTGGGACTAAGGTATTAAGAATATCAAAGAGGCATTTCGAAGATTTTAAGTTAAGTTTCTTTTTGGAAATATCACTTTGGTTTTAGGGCAGGACTAAAGGAGAGAACGGGCAAAGAAAAGCAAGGGCAGCTTTAGCTCTTTGCCTGCATGGAGGTTTGCTGTAGACCTTCACCCACCCCATCCATGTGAAGAGAGCAGCTAACGTTTCTGGAGCAGAACCAGCTTCCTGGTGCTGCAGGACTTCAGGGCAGGTCCAAGACTGGCTTAACTACGTTGCGGCTTTCCACATAGAGATTCACAACGGTAACTGCGTCAGCCCTGCTGACAGCTTTGCTTTTAGGCAGCTCTCGGTTACACTCCACAATTGCCTGTCACTACCTAAGCACAACAGGAAGCTCAACGTTTACTTTGATATCAGCTACCTGCTTATCTGTGTTCTGGTCACACCCTGCTTAGTCAATTGTAGAGGATGTGCATATGTTTAAAAGCAAATGACACTGCTCGGCTGTGAACCACAACTTTGTTCTTCTTGTTTTACTTAGTGGAGAGTTTAAATAACTCAGTGTTCAAAGTACTTATTTTGCTCCGGTTAAGACGATACAGTAGTGCACCAGGGATCAGTATTACCCACAAATTTAAGGTTCAGTATCTCTATGACTTTAAGCATGAGAAGTTGCAGAGAAAACATGTTCTCTTTTGGGAGATGCTCCTGTCAAATCTGTATTGGCGATTGTCTGAGTCCAGAATCCTCTTTCTTGTACTGAATTTGGGTATATTTCTGATTTTCTGCTGCCTTCCTGAGCTCACTGACTCCAAGGACTAGATAAAATAGATCTGACTTAATCTGCTCCTGACTAAATGGCTGCCACTCAGAGGGACGCAGATGGGCAGAGTTGGCCAACAAGAACCTTATGAAATTTAACAAGGACAGATGTGAAGTCCTGCACCTGGGAAGGAATAAACACTTTCAGTAACACAGGCTGGGGATGGATGGGCTGGGGAGCAGCTCTGCAGAAAAGGACCTGGGGGGGTCCTGGTGGGAGGTGACCATAAGCCAGCAGCATGCCCTGGCAGCAAAGCAAGCCAACAGAATCCTGGGCTGTTGGAACAGGAGAAGAGCCAGGAGACCCAAGTGATTTTTCCTCTTTACTCATTAGATCACATCTAAATACTACATCCAGATTTGGGCTCCTCATTGCAAGAAAAACATTGATCAGCTGGAGGGAGTTCAGTGGAAGCCAGCAAGATGGTCAGGGGTTGGAGCACTCATCCTGTAACAAGCTGGGCTGGTTCAGGCTGGAGAAGATATGGCTTCAGGTGGACATAAAGCAGGCTCCCAGTACTTATGAGGAGGTCATCAGCTAGATAGAGCAGTAGTGCGTGGTGGGAGGACGAGAGGTAAATTGAAACAAGGAGGTTCAGTCCAGATATAAGCAAAAACATTTGTACCGTGAGGATTGTCAAGCACTGGAACAGATTACTCAGATTGCCCAGTCCATGTCCTTGGAGGTTTTCAAGACTTGACTGGATCAAGCCCTGAGCAACCTGATCTCACCTCACACCTGACCCTGCTTTGAGCAGGGGGTTGGACTATGGACCTCCTGAGGGACCTTCCAACCTCGATTTTTCTATGAACCTATGAAAAGTAGAACAGTGCAGCAGAAAAGTAAAAAAAGTCAGGTAACACTGAGGCAGAATAAAAGAAAGCTGAAGAATGAAGATGTGTTGGCAGAAAACTGAACAGGAGATCTGGCTTCTGTTATTGGGTCTGTTTACAGGAATAGAGGTTGACACCGAATATGCCACTGAACTCTTGGCTGTGCTTCTGATTCTAGTCTGCCACAACTACTTTGTGTGTAAAATTTCCAGGGCTAGATCTACATCTAACAAAAGGAGGTCCTGACCTTGGATGCTTCCTTGAGATTTTAGATTCCTTTTAGTTTCCTTTAGATTTAGCGATGTGCAACAGAAAATAAAATCATAGCAGAACGGAAAGAAAGGATATAAAGAAATTATGCAAAGAGAGTAAATGCAGTAAGAAAAGAAAATCAAAATTATTTCAATACTTCTAACATCTCCCCAGTCAGTGACATAGAAAAAAAATTATGAGTTGGGAACAAAAGGAAAAGAAATATTAAACCCAAAGTAGGAATCTCTAGTTTTAGCAAGCTGAATTTAAAATCTTTGTCTACTACCCAAAATCTCTTGGGTAAACAGAATATTCCATTGTCCCTTTGTTAGTACAAGAGGGATAATAAAGCTAAGAGACAACACTGGATTTAAGGATAATCAGATTAAGGCTGCATTCTCTGCTTTCTTTCTAATCTTTCGTTGCAAAAACCAACGAAGTTTGGAACAATATCTTGCAAACTGTATCTAAGCAAGATGAACACCTGCTGGCCTGAGTGAAAGACTAAAGATACTGGACAAAGTTTAGTTGTGTTGGACAAAGTCTATGCAAAGCTTCCAACTTTGGTCTGATTTACAACATCTTATTTTGGTTGTGGTACTCTCTTAAACAGAGAAGAAAGGCACCCAACTGTAGGAGGTTCTTATGTAGCGGGGAATCTGGACCACTGATCTGGTGTTATGCAGGATTCTGGCCAGATCTGATCTTACACGTTTAAGATCAATTGATTAAGATGTGTTTTCTTTCTGTAGCGCTAACAACTGGTTGTTTTAAAGAGATGGACGCCAAAAACCTTCTCCTAAACTTGCGAATTAAATGTCTCCTATGGAAAAGAGGAGTGATTCAAGTATAGTAATGATGAAGCTTATGAAATGAGGATTATAAACATGGGTGTGGGGAGAAGTGGGTAAATCAATCACACCACCCATGTGACATTGCTCTCAGGAATTTGCAGTTGCGTTTCTGTCTGAAATGAGCACACTCCGTGGGCTCTGACTGCATAAGGAACATTTTAAAGGGGAAGAATAATTAAGCGATGACAGAGGCATCATCATTATTAGATAATCACAACCCAGGGGCATTAACAAACGTTGAGTGTCTCTAATCCCATGGGGTCTAATTATTCTGTGATAATAACCACACCTCCAAGTTTTAATTTATACTTGTGGAGAATCTGGAGGGGAGGTGGGGGAAAGGGGGGCATTTTAATATTTTTGCTGAAAGAAGATGCAGTTGGCCTTTCAGAAGGGCTCATCAGTATTCTGATCTAACTAGCATGTGTGATTGGCATTAAATTGTCTGCCCTTTACGGTGATCTCCAGCCAATCTGAGTATTCACCCTTGCACAAACCAGTGGTCTCCCAGTCACTAACATAGCACCAGCATGCACCGGTTCTGTTTCTTGGGGCAATTTTTGGCAAAGGAGAGGTGGATTTTCCTAGTCTGGGGAGGTTAATTCTCCGTAAGGTCCTCTGGCAAACACATGACCATTTGGGGGGAGAGAGAAGTAAAAACTTGCTCATTTTCTGGTATCTTGGAAATGCTGTCTGACATGTCAAAAAGGATGATTCTAGTAAGTTTAAGTGCTCTGCCTGTGCTTGGATAGAATAAAGTAAAAGTGACAGACGCACTCCAGGGAAAGAGCACCAGAAAAGCAAGAGAGCAAGAAAGAGTCAGGGGAAAACAAGAATGACAATATAGAAAGACATATACTAATATCACAGCCTTTCTCAAATAAGTCAGTGTCCCTCTTCTTCTTCATTACTCACAGGTGAACAACTCCTATGAAAGATTTTCCATATTTTCTCAGGGTACAGGAAAAGAGAAGCACCGGTGAGGAAAGGAGGAAGGGAAAGCAGCATACACTCAACATCTGGTCGCTTCTGTGTGGCTGGGTGAATGCACGTGCAAATGAGACTAAGCAAGACAGAGCGGCAGAGGGAGAGGAGGAGAGGAGTCTTTCCCCATGGCGATCCTTTTGGCTGAAGCTGGCTTTCTGAAAACAGCTTTATATTTTACAAAGTCCTTTGAGTACATTCACTTATACAAGAAAAAAAGAAAACAGGGAGGTGAACAAATTCATTCAAATTCTTTGCAAATTCAGTAGAAGGCAAGATCTTCAAGAACTGGAGACTAACCTTAGGCTCATAAATCCATACTCTTCAGTAGTGCATGGGTCTTTGAGAGCTAAGGAAGCTCTGTGAGCTTGGGACAAGTGAAAATCAGGGTCACTTATCTTAATCACTTATGTAATTTATGTTAAAGCCTAACTTGACATTTCTGATTGTCTTCAAACTACAGTGTCTACACCGAGGATCTTCCACAGCAGTGCAAAGAAGGAGGAGAAAACAGAGCATACAAAGGTACTACAGGTATGGCAGACAAACCTATCAGCTGGCTATTTTTGTAGTTTTCTAGTCTTACATTCCGTAAGTTTCCTCCAAACTTATCTATCCAGCAGAAGGTATTTTAGGAAACAAGGGGTTATTGATTGGGCATATCTTTGTGAATCTAGGTTATTGTGTTTAAGGGTACATTTTCCTGTGAGATTATGAAGATGGAGAGAGAGAGAGAGTAAAAAGCAAGTTAATATTCTGGGCCAATTCCATACTGATGCTTCTGTTTTGTTTAAATGTATTGCTCAGTGAAGACCATCCACCTCTAGTGTAAACTACAAGTCATATATCCTTTTTCAGCACTGTGCCTGCAACATATCATGCATTCTTCCCAGCAGACCACAATGATAAATTGCTTTTGGTTTTGGGTGGGACGTACTTTAAAGAGAGGCTGGGGAAGAGAATAATAGGGCGCAGTGGACTGGTTTGGGTTAAACTTCATAGCTGCCCATTAGATATTTCCAACTGTAACTCAAACTGAAATCAAACCAAATTGAAACCCCACAATATGAAGAAAACAAAGAATAATTACTGAGCATTTATGACTCTGTTTTACTCAGTGGGGCCAAGGGCTGTGGCCTGTGTTCATCAAAGCACCACTGAGTTCACATCAAAACCAGAGCATTAGCATTTCTACAGGGAACTTCCAGCTGTGCTCTTGTGTTTATTAGTGCTATCTCACACTATTTGGAGCGAGCTATTGCTCAGGGACTTGTGCCCTGATGCTGAATTGACCTCCATGTGGAGCCACTTCAGCATACAACCACTTCTAAATCACTTTCCAAAGAATTTCTGATCTAGAATCAATAAGGCTCTACTTGAGGCCAGGATCTCCTGCCTGGAGTACAGGTTTCTTCACGCTGCCCCCCATGTGCCTGCAACATCTTTGACATACTTTCACCACTAAGTAATAACAAACAACAAGCAGCAGCATCTCTCCATAAAAAAAGTGTCGTTAGAGTCCAAGGTAAGCAATGTTTTTGTTGCAAGAGTGCTAATCAATCACATGCATATATGGCAATTCAAATTCTAGTACATGGGAGAGGATGGCCTGATTCATCTTCATTTTCACGCCTCTAATACATCCGTCTTAAGATCAGGTAAATAGTCCTTAGGAGGTGTTTGTCTTTCCATTGCTGCAAGATGGGCCTAAAAGATTTGTTTACTTCAGATACTTAGGAGTCCTATCCAGAGTATTTTAGAATAGAGATAAACTATATATTGAAAATTTGAGTCTGTAGGTAAAGGAGTTATTAGTCCAGAAAGTGCATGAATAATAATTTCCATGGAAGAAGGGATTTTTAGTGGGGTGTACAAGCACAACCTCATTGTAATAGCACACCACAAGATATAGTCATTCACCTCTGTAAGCTGCAGAACTCGTGGATTATCTTGTGTCATGTAGAATTACTCAGCCAGGTCCTTTGCAGACCATTTGTAAAGTCATATGTAGTTCAATGTGGCACTTGCTCTTTTCATTCATATTGCACATTTTTGTTCTGTGAACAGCAAAGGCAGTCAAGGGTTTACTTTATTTGGTTTTAAACTCATGCAGTTGTTGGAGATATTTTTGTTTGGCCAATGCATAAAATAAATCAGCAGCCCCATATTCAAACAACTAGCTCTTTTCAGACAATGCTGAAACAATTATGTTAAAGACATTAATAAACTGTAATTCCCATTATGTTCCACAATTTATCCTGCCTTAGGAAACAGACCATGAGTATCCATGGACACGTGCACAATTCAGTAGGGTTGAAGGAGCAGTGCTGGCAGTAGTAAACCTTAAATAGTTGAAAGCTCCTTCAAGTGCAGGAGTTTTGCTAAGATTTACATTGTTTCCTGAATATTATGAACTCCAGCATTTTCTGGGCTTGGAACTTCTGGTAAGATATATAGCATATATGCTCACATATCTACCTGTGTAGCCAAGCTGATAGTATCATGTTTCTTTAGTGGAAAACAACTCTGAATGAACTTGAAATAGCACTTCCAACAGAAAGAAAAATAGCCTTTTTTACAAACTGTGATTCTTGTGGCTTGAAATAGAGATTAAGAGTGGGGTAGAGACACTTACAAAATAAAATGTATTACAAAGCTTTATTTGTATACTGCAAGCAAAGTAAATCCTGAAATGTCCTAAGGCAATGGATTTCATACTTTAGGAAAACTATAATGTACTAATGTTTAAAAAACAAACATGTCTCCTGTTGCATTAGATCCTACTAATCCATGGTTTAGTACTGTACGCTGTTTCCTAAAAAAAAAAAAAAAATCCTAAAAAACCCCCCAAAGATTTAACTAGCACAATGCTTCACAGAAAAATATGCACGCATTTCTGTCCTTCAGCATACAACTTTGGTATTTATGCAATTCTGAGGAAAGAGTCAGAGATTTTTCTGTGCCAAAAATTCATAAAACGGTAACGCTTATTCTAAAAAAGAGGCAAGGAGCTTTTGCAAAACGTCACTTTCTGCAGTTGTCAGGCAGCCTCACACTTCTTCACTGACAGGTTCTGCCCACCCTAAGCCCAGTCGTTTAGCAACCGAACTTCCCTAAGATCCTTTAGGCTGAATTGATACACCTGTTCAGAAACCAGTTTGCTAGGAGAATATACAAAGACCTGTTACATTTTAAGGGACAAACCTGCAAACAGGTCATTCTGGTTAATTGATGGCCTGTCTGCTGCCATGGGCATCCTTCAGGTTATCGCTGGCTCGGTTTTCCAAATGAGGAGACCAGGGAGAGACACCGCTGTTCCAGGGAGGCTCCGTGGGAATTCATCACCCTTCACCTCTCCTTTTACTGCACTGGGACTCTGGGAGGTTTTCAGCCACAATTCCTACTCTTTTCCTCTTTAGGCATTTAAGACATTTTGACACATTATTAAAAATACAAATATAGGTCAAAAATGCATGCCCAGTTTCCTATTTTTGTCTCCAACATGTGCGTTTGGATGCCTGCTTAAGGGTGACCTAATTATCAGATGGGCTTAGCAAGCAATGTATCTCTCCAAGAAGTAGCATAATCTCTGGGCACTACGAGCAGCCAAAATCAATTCACTTATTTAGGAGCCTAACCACAGACTCAGAAACTTAACACTATGTGGGTAAGCCCAGCTGACACACAACAGTTCAGAAATATACTTCTCCCATCACAAATCTCCTTGAACTAGGCAGTCAAGTGACACGCACTGGGTGGTGGGCATGCAAAGGCAAGATCTTCTTCCAAGGCTTCCTTGCAAACACATACTTTTAAAAAATTGGTGCGGAGATCAGGGTTAAGGCATTAGACTGCTCCGTGCTCAGAGCACTAAGATAATGGTGCTAATAATAAGACTAGATTTAAATATAAATTTGAAAATCATACACTTGGATTGTTTAAGAATCCATCCAGCTGAGGTATGTGTACTGTACGTACACTGTATGTATAAACCTTTTAAGATATGCGTTACATTTATCAACTGTATCTTTATCCTAAAAATAATGAACATTATGCTAGGAAAGTTTCCTATGTACTTCAAAACTAATAAAGCTTATTTTAAATGATTTTATAATAATGGTACCTTATTTTAAATGATCTTATAACAATGAAACCTGCATTAATTCCACATGAAATGGTACAAAAATAATCAATTTGTACTACAGTATGAAGAGTGCCATTCTGCATTTTAAGCCGATCTTTTCCGACATGAAACATCTACCTCAATTCACTCTTTAGCAAACTGTCAGACCTTCCTACACACCTACTGGTAGGGTTATTTTTGGATCATCCTGGAAGCAAATCACAGCTATCTCAGTGGGTGTGCTGGCCTCTAACAAAATGTCACGGTGGCAGACTTGCACCGCTGATTGGAGAAAAACGTATTGTACTGAAGTGAACAAAAAGAGAATCTTCTAAGAAAGATTATTTGAACATTCTTCACTGCTTCTTAGCTGAAGCATCCTGTATATTCTACAAAATCTCTAACATTTCAACAATTGTGTTCACAACATGAATACCTTCAACTAACAAAGACAATCTTCGTGCTATATTAGGGGGTAGAGAAAATAACGAACCATGGACGTTAACTATAAGTTATAATTCTCTGCTTTTAGCAGGGGGAATGGATGAATTAATTCTTACAGGACAGGCAATGTAAGCAGTTTTTTTTCTCTTTTTCAGTTCATTCTATACTTCACAGACTTCCTTTTTTGGGGTTGTTATTCTTTAATGTCAGCATCTGTCTGAAAATGAGTATTTTTAGACTTTTGTGCTTAGGAGGGCTTTTTTTTCAACATAAGAGTTAATGGCTGAATTCTGATATAATATGGCAAAAGCTGGGCTGGATTTTAAGAGGTCCTTAAAGAAAAAGGTCTTACTTTCTACACTGACAGTATTTTCTTGCAGGAAGATTTCTTCCTAGGTTTACACAGCAGATAAACTGAAGCATGAATAGCTAGTTCAGCTGTGTGAATAAATAATAGTTTAGAGAATCAAATAATCATGAAAATGTCACAGAAAAGCAAGGCTCCTAAGTCTGAAACTGAATTAGCTTCTGGTTTAGCAATTCTATCCCCCCACAGCTCAGAAGTTATATTGTGTATGTTTATGCAGATAAATTTGGATGCATAATTAGATGTTTCGTCTCTTCATTTGCACATAGAAGGGCTTTCCTACTGGCTACTGAAAAAACATTTATGCATGAATTTTAAGAAACAAAATTGAAATGAGCTCACAGAGCCTGTGGAATCTCCATCCTTGGAGATATTCAAACCTTGATTGGACACGGCCTTCACCAGCCTGCTCTGAGTGGTCCTGCTGGGAGCAGGAGTCTGGAGTAGAGACCTTGGGAAGTGTCTACCAACCTATGTGATTCTGTGACTAACATTATGGCATTAAACAATAAAAACCTGTGCAATGATGGAGAAGGGCAAGATGACAAAGTAAGCTGGTGTCTGAAACCCAGCTTCCATATTCTTCCTGTGAGTACAAAACATTTTCCTGCTGTTGCTTAACATCAGTCTGCAAAAAGATCAGGAGCTTCACAGCTCCTGGTATCAGGAATTTTTTTACAGTGCCGTATCAACCTTGTACCACTCAGGACAGTCAGAATAAACATTATTATCCTTGGGAAAATTAGGGTAGCGGGTCAACTGAGGCAAATTAAATGTCAGACAGTGTTAGAGGCAGATACTCTCATCCTGAGCTTGTATGTCCCTCCTTCACATCCACCTCCAGGCCTTCCCACCACCCACTGAATTAAACATAAATCTCTGCAGCCTCCCTGCGAGCTCTTTGCTAGTCGATCCATTTGCAGGACATGTCAAGGACAGTCTCTGGAGGAGAGAACAAGGTTCCTGACACTCAGCTGAGATTCATCCTGCCTAAATTGAGAAATTTACAGTGTCGATACCTACACCTGAGGTAGTGCCTCCAAAATCCCTTCCCAGTTAATGGGAAATACAAACTTCCAAGGCCCAACCAAAAGGGAGTTGAGACAAACTGGCTCAGACAACCTGCAGTCAAGTAAAAGCTACCCCAGCCCAAATCCTTACGTTATGAAATACTACAGGTACCTGCCTTTAAAACAGGAAAGTATTCTAAGCAAGTGAAATGAAGAGAAAGTGAAGAATTAATTAACTAAATAGAGGTGATTAAAGTAAACAAAGGAAACAATTATCATATCAAAATAAAAGACAAGAAAGATGATTAAATGAGTCTTCAAAAGACCCGTGAGAAACTCATGAAAGACATAATATGCATTTACCTGGTTTTTATTCTTTCATGATTTCATTTTCATTTTTATTCACTACCATCTGATAATTGCAAGAAACAGTTACTTTAACCATGGGCAATTTAAACCATTTTAATTTTTTTTCCAGGGCCAAGAGACAAAAGAACCTATTTATTGCCTGAGGGGATTTTTACTAAAATGAAAGCTTAATCTTTCATGTTTTTTTAAGCAAAGGCTTTTAAAAAATAATTTCTAACAATGCTGTAGGGAGAGACTTCCATGGGTATGCAAAATTGAAATTATAAATTCACAATTATAAAAAAATTAATAGTTTGGGGGATTGCATTGTCTCTGTTCTTTCTGAATGAATACTGTTTCAAGCTTAAGAGAAAGTATTTAGCGCATGGAGAAGAATGAGTGTCCTTAGACTCTCTCGCGGTCAAAGCTATTTAGTAAGAATGCATGAGAGAAAGATCACTGGAGTTCAATTTGTTTGGAAATATGTGATTGTATGAACCTTGAAGAAGGAGTTTCATACAGATTGAACAGTCATTATTAGATGCTGAATATTTTTCTTTTCTTTTTGAGTGTATTGCAAGTAGAAGCCAGCAGCAAAACTTGACACGCTCAAATATCAAACGCCCTGTTGGTTCCTCAGTTCCTGGCCTGTTTTTCTGTGTTGCCCATGCATCAAAGTTGGCCTGACCACCATCCCTCCAGAACAGTTTGATGCACCGAAGGTTGCTAAATCTTATCTACGTAAAATAAAGCTGCAAGGTGAATTTTAACTGAAGTAGCCACCTTCTGGGGCTCTTATGACACATGTCTACAAAGGACAGAACAAGAGCTTTTTGTCAAAGATTGATTCAGAAGAGATCTTCAGGAGAGATACAGTTATATATGGGTAGAAACATGGATATGATTTATGTGGCTGCCATGGTTTAAGGCATATTAGAAGTACATGCTCATGCCCACCCCTGTTCCATGCAGTGTTTTGGCTTTCACAGCATCAAAAGGATTAAATTTAAACATGTACCTTTGCACTCTCCTAAATTTGGGCAGTTTTCTGAACCGAGAAATATTAATTTAACGCATTACCTGGAGAGACACAAACATTTCTTCCTGGGCTTAGTGCAGGCTTTGAAATCAGACAAAATATTTTACACTTATGAAACACAACAAACGGAAGTGTTCTATTAAAAGAAAACTAGACCAAAAAAAATACTCTCAAGGCCTCCAAATATCCACACATTGAAAGGCAGATTTAAATGTTTTCTGCCAACATATTTCAAGTTTTAATGGAAATACTTTGAGCTACTATGAAAAGCTTTATCAAAATAAATTCATTTTCCATAGAGCAGAGAAGAATCATTGAAGATATTATTCAGGTTTACAAAATATTTAATAGGGTGGAGAATGGGGAACCAGATAAGAAAGGTTAAACCGAAGGACATTTTAACAAGGCTTGATTTTAGCCTTGGTTGTGCAACATAAATTGGTCAATGGACCTACCAGATATAGACTTTCTCTTCGACACACCAAGCTGTCTAATATTAGAAACAGTTGTGTACAGCTACTATCTATAAGGCTTTCAAAAGCAACTGTCATTCTGAATGCACTATTTCAAAGGCTAAATGTACAGAATTTTTTGAAAATAACACATCTTCAATGTATTAGCCAAAATCATTAATCTCTTTGGAAAAACCTTGGTATCTGCTCTACAATACCACCCTCAGAAATACTAAGCTCTAGTTATCCCAAAGAAATATCTGCCCAGCCCAGCTGAAGCACCTTTCTAACCATGTGCCTCCGCAGACTTGGACATCAGATGAAACCACCTTCCAGGTACTCAAGGAGCCTCGAGATCAGGTTAAAAGAGGGAACAGCAAGTCAGCCAGGCTGAATAAGAAGATTGTGTTGGAGAGGGAGAGAGGAAAATGTGGACCTTAAGGATGAATCTGAGTCCTGTGCTAACACAGCAGGACAAAGAGCACGACAGAAACATGCTGCTGCCTGAGGTTCTGGTGCCACTTTGCTGCAGAGCAGCAATGATAAGGAAAGTTCATTTCCAGCCCCTCTGCACCGCAGTGCACTACGTTGAGTTGCCCTGAGAAGTCTTGTCAGCATGGCTCAAGAAACGCTGAGCATGCTTTGGGAGGACAGGCTACTCAGGCATTTAACAGCTAAACTGCAGAGATTTTACAGAGCATGCATGAAATGCAACATCTCTGCTTCTATAAATGGGTGACGTTTAGACATGAGTAGCACAGAAGCACTGACACCAAGACAAGCCTTTTGCAAAGCCTTAAGCCCCAGCTCCAGGACAGAGGGAAGAGATTGCTCAGGTTTAAAAAAAATATATCAGCAAACCAAAATTATTTCCACCCTATCTGCTCAGAGGTGTTGTGAATGAGTATTATTTTTAGGTCGAGATGAAGCTCACTCCAGAAACAGGAAAATGCTGCACAAACTTAGTATTAGCCAAGCTGCCTTCCATTTAACCTCTCCCCCAAACAAACAATGAAACTGTAATATAACGGGAAGCGTTGGCCAGCTTTAACACCCGGCACCACACTCGGTCCCAGTTCTATTGTGCAGTGAAGACTGTTTTCCTTACTGATGAGCTCAAACCGTCTGCCATGAATTACTTTTTCATGGGGAATAAATACACACTTAAACAAGATTAAACACAAATGTTCTTTACTGGTGTCTAAAATAATATGAATGTTTTTTAGAACAGCAATAAACACACTTCATGATGCAAATAATTACACCCTGCAGCCTTTATGTAAAGACAAGCGGCTGGAATCTTGACTCAGCTACATCATTGTAAATCCAGAGTAACTACACTGAATCAACAACTCTCTCCGTGGATTCTGGAGATGCTGAAGTGTTACTGAACTCTGGATTTGCCCTGATTTCTCTCTATGGTTTTGCAGACATGGGACGTGCATGGCTGAAAGTCTACATGGTGGTCATGGAGGCACCACCACCTCTTATCCTGTCCCTTATTCCCCCATAAATCTGTCTTCTGCTTAGTCCAATGAAGTCAGAATCTGGCTATGTATTCCTTGTGCATCTGATGTCACCTCTGTAACTGTACTCTCGGTTAGGACCAGAACAAAGCTCAACTGAGGCTACAGCAATCTGGGAATCAAAGATCTGTCTCTCAGGGATTAAAAAGAACCACCTCGGTTGATTTTTCTGTAGGATGGGAAGGACTGACTCATGTTCTGAATTCTTTCTGAAAAGTACAATTTAGCTTAAGTTTCCCATGCAATTGTAATTTTCATGTAAAGTTTCGTGAGATGAGTCCATTAGGCTTTAATGGCCCCTGAAATGAGTCTGGAAAGGTGAACACGCCCACCTTGGGCCATGTGAAAAATTAGTTATTTGCTTAAAAATACCAGCAACAAAAATGTGTTAAGCTATTAAAAGGGTCTGTAGAAATTATATGAGCACACAACATGGAATCACTGTTGTAACTATCATCTTCCCATTTATTCCCATTTTTGTACTTTGAAAGCAAGCACTCTGCTCTTACCGGGACTTGTGAGGGCTCCCAGAGCACCAGTCGTTGTGGAGAGAGGATTTGCATTGGTGGTGGTAGCTGAGGTTTGGGCGGCGGCTGCTGCGGCTGCTAAAGTTGCCAAATTCTGTAATTGTAAAGCGTTCATGCCTGTGTGGAGAAGCAATAGGGTTAATGAAAATATGTAATTAAAAAAAAAAAAAGCTATTTTCCATGGACATGGAGCTTTGGATGTACCTTGCCAAGAGATTCAATTCTTCTTTTCATTCCCAAGACATCTATAATCTCGGAACCACCTCTTACAGTCCCCAAATAGCATCTCTCACCTCTCTACCTTTGAGTTGAGAGAACACAGCAAAGGCACCAGCCTATAGTTCAGGAAAATTAAACCTGGTTTGTGCCTCTTCTATAAGGGAAGTGTAGAATTAAAAGTCATTTAAACTCTGTGCGAAGCCCAGGCACAATACTATTTCCTGACACAACAGGAGGTGTAAAGAAGATAACTAACATTTAAAACACATTCAGGACAGGGTCATATAATTGGGATGAATACAATTTGTTTCCCATGTCTCCTCTGAATGTATCTACTAAGGCTACACTGTGCAGTAGCCAATAATTGTGCTGATTTTCCTTTTGATGTTTCATTTCTAAAAACACATATGAACTAAGAACATCAGATTAGTATCAGTCTGATCACAGAGCCATCATTGAGGTAGGGGCTTTCAGGCCGTAAGCTCTGGACTGTGATATCAAGTCTACTCAGTCATCTGTCACTTCATTGTTTTAGAAGATGTGGGGGAGATATACCTGCATTTCAATGAGGACCTTCAAGAAATGCATGCATTTAAATAGCAAAGGCTTTAATTTAGATGGCAAGTAAAAAAAGGACAAACAAAAACCAGAATTTATGTTAAATGGAAAAAAAGATGATTAAGGAACAGCAAATGGCATTCATTTGACTTAAATCAGAGGGACAGGAGTCTGCTTCTCCAGAGGCCTTCAAAAGTACCTACCTTTTACCTTGGACTACACAAAGTACTTAGGCACTTACTCTAAGATGAACTGCTTCAGTAAGAGACTAAAATGCAGATACAAGTTAAGTGCTAGCATTAACCAGACTGGACCCTTCTCAGGATCCTTTGAATAAGATACAACTGTCCACAGGGGCGATGATCAGACGGGGTGTCTACATACAGACGTGAGAGAGATTGTTTGTATGGCAGTGAGGGTTCATCCTTTTTGCTTTGGACACATGAGGGAGATCGGTGCATGCTGCTTGAGCCCTCAATAGAATTGACAAAGTGCACAAAACCCCCATAAAATACTAAAACAGTTTCATAATGTCCTTGTAGTCCTGATAATATAAGTACACACAAAATGTTAGGTGGTAGGAAGAGCAATACCTTTTTTAGACCAAGTGATAGAGCTGGGAAGACTGTATGAGTTTTGGGGAACACCCAAAGAAGACTCGAGTGCCTGGAAACTTGTCCAATTTTTTCTGAACGTTAGTTTGTCTAACAAGAGATACTACTTCTCCCTGCACACTTTGTTTCTCAAACCAGGGGAACTTAACAACAACTTGGAGAAGATGAAAAAAAAAGAGGTTAAACGTAATACTTTGTAAGTATATTTGAGAAGAAAAAAAGTGCAATGAAGGAGAGGTATTTTCTAGGAACTGAGAACTCCTGCAATAACTGAGAGTGATATTACTTTCAAATGCATGTGTTGCAGACTCAGGTTGGTACAATCAATGAGACCCATAAAGAGGTATTCTCACTGTCCCAGCATCAGGAACTCTGAGGTGAATCTTGATATAAACATCTCTTTGTGAATAAATCCCCAAATTTAAATACAGCATGTTCCAACAGGCAGGTCAGGTCTCAGGTGAGCACCTAGCATGACTGAGGCTCTAACTTCTGTGCCTCAGTCAAATGCCCAAAGTCAGCTCAGATGTTGGTGCTTTTGAAAATGTGACACAATGACTGTGTTAGGCATAAGGTTTTAGTTGATCCAAGATCCACCACTTTGCAGTCTGGAATCTACACAACACACCTGGAGGAATTACGTGACCAAAAAAGCTCTTTCAGGTTTCTTTTGGAGGCTAAGTTTTTTCTCAAACCCTACCAACCCAAACTATTTTGCAAGGTGCAATAAAGCTACCCTAGTCACAAGTCATTATTAACCTAGACAATTAGGTGTAACTACTAAATAAAGAGGTCACGGGTCATTGTTGCAATTTGGTCAGTCTTCTAAACGAGCTCTTACAAAGTTTAAGTGCTTAAAATACAAAGATAACTCTCAAATGGCAAAACGGTACCTTAATTACATGGACATTTTATAAATATGAAAGAATTAGATATTGGATACCCAAATGAAGAGAATAAAACTGCTTAAAACATCTCAAATCTTGAACAAAGTCATCTTCTAAAGCAGGAAAAGTTGACTGGATATTTTTAAAACCTTTTATTTTTACTATCAGTCTAAAACTAAATTTTGGAAACAGCATCATATTAACGAATAAATTTCTGAAACCAGAGATGGTAAGGAAATTCCTAACAGTTTTCAAATCTTACCTCTGGTTTAACTTGAGAACTTTTCAGTCAAAAAGTACAATTCAGATAGAAATTCAGGTAGGATCTTTTGCTAGCATAATTTTAATTTATTTTTTTTAATTACTCAGTTAACCTACTTGCTTGCCTCAGGTGTAAAATTCTTTTTTTTTTTTTTCCTGTTAAAAAATCCTCTTTCTTTTATAGTAAGATTCTGCAGATTATTGCAAACAGGATTTTAGGAATGGAGAAGACTCAAGATGGGGTCCAGCTCTTCGCAAACAAAGCAGACAGTGGTTCTCAAAATGAGATATGGAATCCATTTTCATCCTGGATTGATATTTGGTCCTCAAATATCGTTTACCTTCCTCTTTCATAAGAAGTGTAAGTAATTCAGCAAAGAATATCCAGCAAACATTGCTGGTCTTCACTGAGGCCACATTTCATGCCATTCTGTAATGGAGATTTGGTAAAGCAGTGGGTTGCTCTCTACCGTGGCAGCATGGTTTTCTATCACCCACTGGTTAGTTATTCATCAGAAGGATCAGTCATAATCAGCTTATATTTCTTCTGTGGGGAGGTTTCCACTTTGGACTTTTAAACAGCACACATGGCAGGAGTAAATAATAGCGAACAAATACAGAATGGTACTAGAGGAGAGACTGCAAAGCAGCTTCACCTAGATGAAATCCCACGTGCTTCTGGAAAATGCATGGACTTTTCTCCAAACCTCAGTTTAGAAGCAAATGGATTTTGAAGTAATTTAATACTGCTTTTTCTATTGCATTTTATATGCACGGCTTTGTCCATGCATGCAAGGCTGCAGAAGGCTATAAGCATAGAGGGCTGTGAAGCTGGAAGGCAGCATACACACACTGTACAGCACTCAAGGAAAAGTACAGCAGGCAAGACAAGGTCAACAGGCAGTGGAACAAACAAGTGCTCTCTCTGGGCTTGCGAACCACTGTCGTGTCTGTGTGGATGCAAAACAAACACCAGCATTGCCTCATCCCACAAAAACATTTTTTTTTATAGTGGGACATTTCCTGTGGAAGCACAAGAGGAACCCATCAACTTGACGAAAGAGTTTCAATGCCAAAAAAAGATTAAGAAGAGCTAGGCAGTGACGAAGTCGTCTCCCCACCCAGTCTGTTTTACTGTAGAGGTGACTAAAAGACACTGGCCACAAACCAGCTCTGCAGATGTTATAGGGTGTCAGCTTTGGTGCCTTCAGGAAAAAAGACTGCTTGCTGTTGTCACACATGCGTAAGAGAAGGACAGCAAGGAGCCCCGCTGAATTGAGCTCCCGAATGTGACTGTCAGCCAGGACTCATGGCACACACCATCATCCAGCATGCTCTAGAGCTGATTGTATCAACAGGTTTATTGCTTAATATGCATCCTCTTTAGGATCCTCTGCCTGCTCAAACATATAAAAAATAAGTCCTGTCATCACTGTTCCACATTCCCCAGGCATTTTACCATCTCTGCTCCTTCTTTATTGGTTTCTCCTGTCAACTTGTCAAGTGCGTCAACATCCCACTTGCTAGGACAAACTTGGAGGAGGGAAACCAAATGCTCTCAAGTCCCAGACCCAAAAAGTAGTTTGCTTTCAAATGGGGATTTTTGGTTCAATTGAATTTTAGCCAAGGTATAGTTCTGTGGGACTAATCTGCTCTCTCATTCTCTCCCCTTTCACACACTGTCTTCACACATTTCACATCCTACAGCTTTTTGAAAACAGTCCCAAATCCCGCAACAGAGCTGGACCGCACATGAGTAGATTGTTTTTATTTGAAAGTGCTGCTCACTCAGCAAATGCACCTCTCTGAAGAAATGCAAATCGCTTAACGCTGAAGAACAGCCTCATAGGCAGAGCTGCACATGAAAAATGAAAATCCCCTTGTAGGGGAAAAAAAAAACTTCTGGGTAAGGAATAATTCTTGATCTTCATGACGGAGACGATGTTGGGAATTAACGGGAAATTATTAAAAAAACCAGAATCACAATACAGTTTGATTCCATTTTTAATAACATGTATTTACCAATGTGCTATCAGCTTGGCAAATATTCAAGATTGCAAGGAAATTCAACTTTCATTTTGTTATTTGGCAGATTAAAAAAAACAATTAAACTATGTACAAAACAGATGCACAGTATGCCTTGCTTGAAACTTAAGATTTTTTAAAAAAATATTTATAAGGATAGGGGCATGAAAATTTAATTTAATGTTCACCTTAGGTAATTTTGTGTCTTATTGTTCACAGCAATTACCATAAATCTACATATCAATAAGCGAGAACAGATGTCAGTTGTTACAAGTGCTTGCCAATCAGGCCTGTTAAAAAGTGACAGATGGATGGTGATAGAACATTCTCATAAGGCCTATTAGCACATTCGCAGGAAATTTTTGTAGTGCTGCACAGTCACAGATGCAGTTCTGTGAAAACACGGGGAAATTTGAGAGCATGAGATTTACATTTTACAACTTCTTGTGCTGCCTCCGACGCAAACTTTCATACAATGAAGCAATATGCCTCATTTCAGTCACCACAGCTTTTCTCCTGTGATAACTGTAAATTTGGAATTACCGGGTATTTGTAGAGGAGGCAACAGAGTCATGAACCGTTCCCGAAGACTTCTTAGGCCTCATCAGCTCTTGGGTTTCCAAAACGGTAATAAAATCGTATTAGGAAATAGTTGAGATTCGCTTGCTGAACAAATTCCTAATAAAGGAAGGCACTGGCTACATTTTAGTGACAATATATGCACGGAGGATTTCAAAGTCAGTGTTGATTATCAGAACCAAATCTGGATAGCTCATAAGCAGTTCCCACTAACTTGACTTCCTTTTCTTTGGAAGTTTTATCCTCCCCAATTATTAGGACTTGTTCCTTCTGAATTGAATCCTGACTGCACCTTAAAAATTGTGGATTAAGGTAAAATTTATCATCTCCAGGCCAAAAAGCAATTGTTTGCTAACACTGACATCAGCCATTCCGGATGCTGATGTTGAAAATGGGGGTAAAGGCTTCACGGCCTGTGTCTGAGAGAGTGTGATTTTATTCCAGCAATATTCTAAGAATTAAAATAGACAGGAGACCTGAGCGCTACCGCCATCAAACCGTATATACTCTGTGCCTACCGTTAGAAAAGCTGCTTATCTGAACAGTGCTTAAGGTACCCTGACCATTTAGCACTTGATTTAGCAAAGCCTTTAAAACAATTTTAAGTCCACATTTGATTCTGCCCTGTTTTTTAAGAGTATATGCTTAAATCTGACAGAAAGTTAGAGTTACTAGTCGACTCAGGTAGGATTTCAGCACATTTTTTCAAGTTACGCATGCTCTAAATACATTCCTGGCAAGAAATGTGCTTTTCTCAATTGAAACTTCCCCTGTCCTAGTGGGAAAGATTCATCTGATCTAACTTCATCCTAATGAAAGTTACTCGCCCAGGATCTTGCTATAGTCAAGGAGAGAGAACAGATGATTCATCCGATCCTAAGATAGACAGATTAACCCCAGCCCTTGGTAGGAAGAATTGCAGCCTGGGAGTGACTTCATTGACATTGCAGGGAGACCAGACGCTCAATTTCCAAACTGCTGAGGTTCAGTGGGATGAATTCCACCCACGGAGGGGCCAAGGCAATAAAAAGCCCCTCTCCCTCCTTTTGCTGTTTATGGAAAGCTCAGCCTGAGCTACAGATCTTCTGCCCAGACTCGGCCAAACTTCCACATCATGCACTTTTACTACCTGAATAAGCATGTCTTGTAAACTGCCGAGCGTTGGTTTTCCTCTCAAGGTGCCTCTCCTTCTCCTGTGAGCAGGAGTGACATGTGGATTGAGAACGGGCTCACTTGCTTCAAACTCTGCCTCTCCAAAAAATGCTAAATGGAGTTACTTAATTTATTAGCTAAAAAAAAAAAAAAAAAAAAAAAAAAAAAAGCTAATTGTATGGGTTAAATTAAATAGGACTTTCAATGTCTTTAGTCCCGGAGATCAACATTTTCAAAACTGGTAGTTATCTTTATGAAACAGCTCTGTCCCTTAAGCTGGAAACAGTTTCTCAGAGACCTTTACTTTTAATATGATATCCCTAAAGAGGTCATAGCAGGAGAAGCCCTCCTTCGATATGGCTTTGTTGGAATGAAGCCACCAAAGAGTCAGAGGACATAAAGGATCTTTGGGCCAATGCAAAAGTATAGATCTTTTTGTGCAGATGGTCCTGGCTTCCAACCGGTCCCTCCAGATCCACTGAGCCAATCCGAAAATTAGAGGAAAATATTCAGAAAGCAGAACCTCGCAGAGTTTCTCTCACCCATCTGCTCCTACAGACTCTGCAACAGGAGGAAATCTGGCTTGGGTAACAGAAGAAGGGTGAAATGGATTGAACAGGGCTCAGAAAGGGCCAGAAGTTCAACCCAAAATGCAACCAAACTGTGAGAGTTTGGAAAGGACTGGAAAAAACCCATACACTGGAAAAATATAATAAGCCCCAGCTGTAGAGGGTTTAGGGATCTGAAAGCCAAATCAAGAAAAGCCAAAAGCATGGTTTCTTCTCCTGCATGACTTCAGAAAGCAAAATACGCTGCCTGTTCAATGAAATTAAGAGTCCCTTTGTGTCTTTTATGAGTACTGTACATGTTTATATGTCCTGAATGGTCACACATATAGAGATATTTCTGTATGAGCAAATATTTATTCCTGCCAAAACATTTTACATTAATGGACAATAAAAAACCTTCATAGATCATATATTTTTGAACATTTCAATTTTCTACAATCACCCTATGTAATATAAAACCTCCCTGTTTATACTGTCTGTATAGTACTTTCCAGCTTCTTCTTAAACAGACAGGTTGGCTTAAGTAACTGCAGCTTTTAAGACCTGATCCAGCGCCAGCCAAATTCAATGCAAACGTTCAAGTGACATCAATCTCCTTTGAACTAAGCTTTCCATGCAATTTGTATGTATTTGAAGGAGGAATCTTTTTTGCTTGAAAGGTTGCTAGTGCTTAATGTAGCTTGCATTGTCTTTTTAAAGTAAGACAATCAAATCACATAATGTAATTCATCTACATTATTAGCCTTCCCCAAAGACAAAGCGCAGGCTAGACACTGAGGCTTGAGAGGCATGTGAGAGAAAACATCGCCTTTAAATTAGCATTAGCAGATATCGGAGGAGGGGAGGAAAAGTTAAGAACTGCTCACTATAAAATATACACTTGATGATGGTATGCGCTTGCATGCTTTACAGAGGACAGCGAAGCAGAATTTGGCATGGTTGGGTTAGCTCCTGTAACCAAGACATGGGGATTTCTCTAATACCCAAGGCAGCATTACCAACTCTCCCAACTTTATTACCAGTCTCGACATATTATACTGTTCTCTTCAGCTTGGCTCTGGAAAGAAAACAATTTCATGAAAATCTCGTTTTTCAATAAAAATGAGAAAACCTAAACTGGAGAATCAAGTGTGGAACCTTAAAGCTTGGAAAGCTAAATGGCAAACTGCTACTTTTTGTCTCTCAAATTTTAATATCTCACAAATTTTAGTTAAACCAGTTTCATAATTTGCTTGGACTTCACGTATGATTTATGACCATAGGGCAAAGGCAATACCAAACATACAGCAGGGCCAGTGGGCTGCCACAGCAAGAACAGCATTCAGTTTTAGAGCTGGTGCTCTGTGTGTTTAATGTCTGTATGTTAGTGAGTTCTTGAGAAAAATCCCCATTTTTCTTTGGATTGGATCCCCAGCTCCCAAACAAACAAACAAACAAACTCCAATTCTTTTCAACCAGAAATGCCTAAAACCCCCGCTCCTTTTAATAAAACCAAAGAATCCCTGCTTTTGCCACATAAAAACTACTTTAAGCAGACTGAGGTATGATATTAGGGAAAGGGCATTTAAAACGTCGCACTGAAGATCAGTGGCTTTGATCTGCTAGGAAAGAAAATTGCTTTGATTTAAGAAGTAATATCGCTGAGGACTGCATGGCAAATATTTCTTCACATGTGCAGCAGGGTGTGTGCTGTGTCCTTTCCGTTCAGTACAGAGACAACATGGGCTTTAGCAGTACAAATAAATACTTGCAGATCCAAAGGCCCTTAATTTTGGACAAGGGGGTGGCTGTATTAGAAGTCTTAGTTTAGCAAACCGTGTCTTCATCAAGACTTAAGCACAAAAGAGGTGCTAGAGCCCTGACACGTAAGAGTGAAATTTCAATGGCTCATGTGGCTTTTGATCAAACTTTTAGTGTCTGAATTCAGTGGTAAGCACACCCATTGACTTCAAAGATAAAAGCTGCACCCCTCAAACTCAAAGTTCAAAGAACCTGCAAGCTGCAATGACGGGTCGTCTTTAGCACCTTACTCAGTTGTGTCGAGATTTTATTCCCCACCTTGAAATATTTTATTAATAGGCAAACTATACACAATATGGAAATACCTATTAGATTTATTTTTGTAAAATGAACATATATAGCTTAAGTTAAAAAACTCTAGGCCTTTACAAACATTCACGGATGGCTTCAGCAGGCAATGTAAGATCTTGCTGCAGACACAGGAGTATTTTCTATTCCTTTCACAAAACATAATAAATGAATCTTTAATACTAGATGCACAACGTAACATAGTACCACATGATTTCTGAGGAGAGGACATGAACTCTCAGTCCTAATGAGGAAATAGCGCTTAGTCTTTGCACTTTCATGTAGAGCTGCAGCTTGGAGAGAAATTTAATATCACTAATTTTACCTTGAACATCAAGGTTTAAGACTTACATGTTTTGGGGAAAGAAAGGAGTAAACTTCAAGCTGTTTTGATAACATGAATATAAGATAAAAAATACATATTTTCTAGTAGAGGCAGACAATCATTAAATTATCCCATAGATGAGAGCATTAGCAATCTAATCATTAGTCAAGAAGGCATATCCCACAAGTAACAATGATGTGCCACTACGATTTCTTAAGATGATTTTCTACTAGACTCAAGACCATATGATTTTCAGAGAATAAATCACACCCTGGATTGAGACCCCATCCTCAAATTACTTGACTAAAATTCTTAGTTTCAACACATTTCTCGGAGACAAAGTTGAATCTACACTAACAGTGAGAAAAAGGCAACAGAAAACTTCTAAGGTGCACATAATGCAATGGATATCACGTTATTTTTCCTCGGTGTCTCAATTCTTTCATTTTGTAGACCTAACCAAATATGAAAACACTAAATACAATCTCTGAGCTCAAAGCCACTTCCAAAACTGCCAAGTATAAAACTGTTACTGAACCGCTCTGTTCTGTTTATCATATTAAGATACATTTTTTTGATGAAAAAATGCTAGATTGCAAGTGTAACATAATAGAACCAGCAAGCACTGCCAGCAGGTCTGAGGAAGAGAGAATAATTCAGAGATATTGTCATCCGTAGGCCAATTTATATTGTCAGACAGCAGGTTCACATTAGTCTCTGATGTCACTGCAATAATGGCATAATATAACGATTGAGCAAAGAATACCTGTGGGGTATATCTATACGGTGCGGTATATCTATACTTGTTAAAGTATTTCAGGATTAATTCAAAGCAGAATCAGAAGAAGCAGAAGACCAGGATTAAAAGAAGAGTGAGAAAATGGTGTTCATAAAGACTTCTGAATATTTTAGCCCTTGTTTTGTGATGATGAAGCAAGCACAATGTTGTATTTCATTGATTCAGTGGGTTCATGATTAAAATAAACCAATGTAGCAATTTAGGGGTTTTGTGCTTCCTTTTTTTTTTCCCCTCTAACAAGAAAGAAAGCTTTTTAACAGTTTCTCGCGGCAGGCATAATGTGCATCTGTGCTCTGATTTACTGCACATGCTGCCTTCTCTAGCATCATGTTAAGTTAGGGTATCAGCATGGTAGGTCACACAGTAGGAGTGACCTTTTGCTAATCACTACACATCAGTTACTACTGGCACACAGCTCATTACTAAGAAACCCTCCAACTAGCTGGCTTTCAAATCCGCTTACACTTTGATTTTTTTTTTTCCCTTTTCGTTCTTTCTTTTTTCCCCCAGACTAAAGATTATACTTTTACATAAAAGCTTCTGTTGTGTAATTTTGTCAACTAGGGTTCCAAAGTCAAAAAGGCACCCAGTTAATTTTCTATGATTATAAAAGGAGCCTGAAAATTCATACTGAAGGTAGGCCTGTAATCTTGGGTTTCATTAAAAAGGTCAGAACGTTTTTACTCACCACCTATTATTAAAATGTTTGAGGGCTGCCATTAATTTGATTTTTCAGGACACAGAAATCTCACTGGAAATTAGAATGTAATCCTGCTGTTGCTTTACTGACACTTTTCATAGGGTAGGATACGGCTGCAGGGACTAAGAGCTCTCCTGCAATTTACAATTGGTTACTTTGGACAAATGGCAGGTGACTAATGCAAGACAAACTGTTTGCACAACCTGGGAGCACTGGGTTTAATTTCAGTTTCTGAAAGAGGGGAGAAAATGTTTCTATTGATGTTGAACTGTGAGCTGTCCCCTGCCAATACATCTGCCACGTTTAATACACAACACTCCCCCCACCCCCAACAATGTGATTATTAGAGCTACAGAATTCAATAGCTTAAGAATACAAAACATAGCTGGAGCAAAATGAAATGGTTTTTAACTTACCGGCCATTTGCTGAATGCCGCTGAAGGCACCCAAGTTACTGGAGGAAGTTGCTTGCTGCAGGAGCTGCAAATTAACAACACAACACAGCAATCTATCTGACATTAATGTAACACAAATGAAGATAAAACTAAAATGAGCTATCATTTCACATTTGGAGTATTTATGCTTTCCTTTACATTTATATAGTCTCTTGCTTCTGTCTATTGTTGGAATGAACATCCCTAGAGTCAATGCTGTAAATCCATATTAATGTCTAATCTCTATTAAGAAACACAGAGACACAAGGGAAACTCAATAACATTGCTGCTTTAAAACAATTAATCAATTTATTCTTTTTAACAACCAGGTGTTAAATCTATTTAAACCAACATAGCGTGACTAATTACAACCCTCTGTAGTCTAGTAGTTACCATAACTCATCTCCGTCAATCACGGTCCATTCTCCCCCCCCCCCTTGAATTCAGTTTTTTCTTTATTATCTTTATGAATCAAGCACACAGATACTCATTAAACTGGTATTTGTATATAACAATTTAGCCTAGCTCAGTATTAATTAGCCTACCTCAGTACTAATATATATTTTTAATTGCCAGGTAAATTGCTGTTTATAATTATATCACTATACCAAAGCATTGTATGCATACAAATTATGTATTTATGCATACACAGTACATATATACGGATGCATCTATTTGTCTAACTCGGAACCATCAGGAACTCTCCAAGTTATCCAAAAGCTGCTCAAGCAGACCTCTCAACTCCAGAGCCACAAAAGGCAGAGGCTCCCTCTCAGCCGTGCTGCAGGGGAGCCTCTCTCGGCCATCCAGGACCTAAGACGTGCGGCTGTGGATTTCGGATTTCTCCAACAGGGGCAGCAGCTAACGCCTCTTCCTCATCTTACAAATGGACCAAGGAAAACACCATTTTAAATTTACGAGGAACAAATTCCTTTCCCCTGCCATCTTCACTTTCTGTACAAGGTAGTATGAACCATGCATGTTTAGCATTGACAGGACCACGCATTGAAGTGAAAGCCATTTCCAAATGAAAATGTGGAAAATTAGAGGACTGAACCACAACATTCTAGTTTAGAGGCTGCACCATGTAGATATGGCCCCTACAGTGTTCAGCTGCCTATCTGTCCTCCCCTAAGGAAGAACTTAAATTTTATTCCAGCTATAGAAAACAGGCTCTAACATTCAAAAGAACAATAAAACTAATGGCATCAAATTTTATTTTGCAGCACAAGTAAACTTTAAATGCTTGCCTTGGTCAGCACTGATATATCTTGAAATGTTTATTCAAATTCTATTTCTTGTTATTTATTTTTAGACCATGTGATAAACATATGGAGTTTTTTATATAGAAGAAGACATGCTACCTATCCTGGAGGACTCAGCAATTTATTGCAGGGAGTTTACTATAGCTGATTTACCATGGTTCCAAATAAATACAGCATAATACATCCACCGCCTCTGAAATGAACTTACAGCTAGATATTGTGGTGTGAGTCCTCCAAGACCTGTGAGGTTTCCCCAAGTGGCAGTATTGAGCTGTTGCATCTGCTGTGCCAACTGCTGCTGCAAACGCCGCTGCTCCTTGTCCTTTTGGGTATCGGCAAACTTCACCACGATTGGCGAAGAGCAGCCCTGTGGTTAGACAGATCAGGAAAGACAGCAGTGTTAAATCCCACCGAGTCACCCTCGTGTTGTGAGCTCAGCCATGTCCCATAGGGCCACCAGCAATGGCATGACCTGATCGCTCACCCTCTCTTTGTGATTGGCATACGTAGGACCACAAGGACTAAGATTTTCAGCTTCTTAGGAAAAGAGGCTATGGAGAAATTATTGATTCCCCAGTTCTTTTTATAAAGCACCTTTCCTCAGGCTCTCTTTTCCTTCCAGCTATCAAAACTGCTGCCAGAGACAGCAAAGTGTACCAGTCCTCTTTAATTAAGCTTCACAGTTGACGAGATGGACGTGATGCTTTGTCTGCAGTCTGTTTTCAAGGCATCGCCAAAGGGAGAGGTGTCCAACCTCCCTGCTGCCAGGGACCGCACAGCCAACACCGCCCTGCCACCACGGTCTGGCTGTGCGGTCACTCTCAGTGCAGCTGGCTTGTGTACCCTACGTAAATAGACTGTGAGCAACCGATTTACTGCAGCGCCCATCATCAGTGGTCCCTTTCATATCAAGGACCCCCAGTCCCAAGTGAGCACAAAGGGCGGTGCTGCTAGGACAATTCACCCACCTGCGGTCCGCTCCCAGGCACGCTTTGTATCAAGCACCCTTGAGATGTGAACAAAGGGCAGGATGCAGACCAAAAGTGACTAGTTCTGGTGATAGCAGCCTATTCCTGATTGCCACTATTTCTTCTATTGCTTCTATAAGCCTCTTGTTACATGATATGGGAGGGTTGTAAGACACCTTAGGAAATAGGAAGGCTGTAAGAAAGAACTAGAGATCTGGTCTGCAGCCTACTCCTCACCCATGTCTGCGGGACCCTGGGAAGAAGTAGGAGGTCATAGACCAGATGGAGTTTTGAGGTAAGCTGGATATTTCCTTTGGACTTCAGATTGTGTATTCCTGGGCAAAGTCACTGAGAGAATGAGACGTGAATATGAAAGATGTCTCTCGTGCTCTCGCTCTATTCCCTCCCCCCCCCCCCCCGCTAACATATAAAAATACGTTTTCATATTTTAACCTTTCAAGTCTTCATTTTTTCAAGTCAAGGGAACAAACTATATACTGCAATGATTCAGTTCTTCAAATTAATTCAAGCATTTTGTGAGTCATAGAAACTGTCAATCCATTGCATACTGTTTTCCAACTTCATAGGATCCAATGAATAATTTCCCTCCACCCGCCACGTTTTGTTATACTAATTTCTTGTCTAACTTCAATCTGAACACAATGGTAGGAGTGAAAGGTGACTCAAGTCCAAAAAACACAGCAGCACTTTAGCCAAAGTGTATAGCGTGGGATGAGGAGCGGGGTTATACTTAACCTAACTCTTCCCATGGCTGCTCTCACAACACTGTGAACATCTTCAGAAAAGTTCCTGTCCTCTATTATTTACAAAAAGCAGCCGTGTACCTTTTCTCTGAAGAACCTCACACCAGGAGAAATGATAAGAACATTCACAATCAACAGATGAAATGATGAAATAAACCACAATAATAATATCTCTTGTATGATCTCCCATCAATACTGTTCCTTTAGAATTATCTTAGAAAATCATCACTTGCGATTTATTATTCCACCTCCAACTCCTTTCCTGTGTGTTTCATTGTAAAAATGTCTTTCAACGTTTCAGTGAGGAAGAAAGGAGATACATACCACTCCAGCAATCAAATAAAGATTATGAAGGAGTCAGCTTGTTACACAATTACCTCTCTCTAGTGATTTTTATACTAATATTAAAAACAAGACCCTTTAAAAAAAAAGAAAGAAAAAGGAGCCAGGGGGTGGAGGGTGTGAAAGAGTTTTTTCTGGTTTCGCTAATAAAAAAAGCAAGCTGTTTCTATTTAATATGAGGTTTGGTAGCAATGGGCTAAGAACAACCAGAACTTACTGCCTTCTACCTAGATGTACAGGAGAATCAAGTCTATTTCCAAAGAAATAGAAATGAATTTCAAAGGAAGAAATATTATATGGCTATTTCAGTTCTCAGTTCAGCAGCTCAGCACTCAACACTACAGCTGACATCATATTTATGAATGCTTAAATGTCAGTAAATTGTATAAAAACAGTATCTCTGCAATTTATGAATCTATAATTCATTTTTTCAGTCTGCTCTGTATTTCATCACTTCATAATTTTCAAGAGAGCAAACATTCTGAAGACTGAAATTATATGTAGCAAGTGGCTCTATATGAGAAAAAGGTTGTTATTGTTGCATCAAATTTACTCCATGATAACAAATTAGTGTCTTCTACTGGTGCTGCATTTGAATGCCTTAAACAAACAAAAAACCTCCACAGAAATGAGATAGAAGAGCAAAAACTATAAAGCAGCAATTATGTTTTTAAAATCAGTTGATTTAACCAGGTCAGGAAGTCAGGTGGAAAGAGTAGCAAGAGAATTCATTATTCTATGAGACATGTTCATTTGGACATTAACATCCCCATTGTTCTTTCTTAGCCCACCTTGAAAATTCATCTCGGTCAATGATGCGTGCCAAAGAACTGAAAATAATGAAATTAGAAAAAAAATTCTGCAGTAATTGGGTTGAAATGTAATTGTGTACTACATATTGTCCTCCCAGCTCACTTTGGTTTGCAAACAATGTGAAACAAAAGTGTCCAAGGACCACTCTTTCAGGCCGAGAGTTGATATTTAACACCAGCTAACCCAAGTTAACTTTTTGCTAGAAGAGTATGGGCAAAAGCGAGCAAATTTTTTTTGCTTAAAGAATTATTTCTGTTTTATGCTCTTCCATTTTCTATCTTGAGAGGAAGCTCCCAGCACATACATAAGGTGAATCTCCTTTCCTCATTCAGTGGCATGGTATCTCCACCCCATTTAGTGACATTTTCTTCCCAACAGCTGGTGCTGCCTTCATATTTTTCTTTGTGTTGGCAAGATAGGACGTACAGACTTTGTTGAGTCCCTCACCCAGAGACCTGGAGAGTGTACTGCTTCTCTCCAGGAAGGGACTCTCAGCCTAAGCTCAAATGACACAAAGACCCAGATGTTCAAAGTGCAAAATATTTGGTATTGCCTTGCCAATTTGGGGATCTCATTGATGACGTCTCTAAAGGTGTTGAGAAGTATTTTGACCTAAGAGTAACTATCCTATAGAACTAATGTCAACAGGAGTATCACATCAAAACGCAGCTTCTTTTGGAGTACTGCATACAACAGAAGAATGGGAGAATTTGTCTGGGAGGTATTATCTCTTTAATTTTACCATCTTCTGAAGCAGAGCTGTGTAAAATTCATTTTGCTAGACAGAAAAATACATTAAAACACATGGAAAAATATAGGTAAAACGCAGTATTACCAATAAACATTTCCTTTTTACTTGGAATCAAACCCAGCAAAACATATAGGTCTGAATTAATGGAGCAGTGCATGGCAGACAAATTACTACGAGTATTATTTCAGAGACTCAAAGTGGCATTTTTTCACAGTATACTGTCAGACTGCATAGATTGTATAACATCAGCTTTCTAGTAAAGATAATTTCAATTATTCTCATCTCATTGGCAGATTCTCATCTAAAACTGTATACTCAGGGTCTAAAAATGCATTGCACTGAAAAGAAAACACATCGATTATAAAAGAAGCTCAACTAAATTCAAACGTGATGTTTGGAAAGACAATAGCTTTGCAATGCTGATATCATTACTTGTAGTATACAGGAAACAGTTAGTGACATTTTCATGCACTGGCTTGATTTTTATCTTCTCCTTCTTCTTCTCTGTCCACCCTCCCACCCCTGGTGTCCCCCCTTGGCTCGTTACACAAAGCAGCTCAACGACATGACGCAATAATGATTGTTTAGCACCCAGCATGCTTTGGGAGACTAGAGCATTGCAAAGAAAAATCACTGAGAAAAAAAAAAATCAAAAGATCCTGGTGGAAAAATAAATAAAAAAAGAAACAAGTGCACATAACATCAATGCCACCTCTGAGAAAAATCATCACTACACGAAGATACAGTATACATAATACAGTATAACATGCACTCTCCAATGATAAGCTAGAAGATCCAGAGTAAGTAAAGACTTCATACTTGTGCGGTTTTTTGTGCAAAATTCTGAAAGACCATGACAAAAATCACAGACTGAAAAAAGTTTTGAGATTGCCAGACAAGCCGTGGCATTCGATAACCACTCCAAGGAAGGGATCGTTAGCCTGCAGCTGTATTCACATTAAGTGAACAGGTTTAAAGTTTTGTGTTGCTCATCATGATAAAATACGAGGCCGTAGAGGCAGTTTGGAGGGAAATAAAGAGCGTTGCTTGTGAGGGGCCAGCCACGACGGTGCTCTGCAGGAAGTGCCACACTTCGATATGGTCTGTCATCATTAGCATTTTTATTGGCTACATGAAGAAGGAGAAATTATATTAACTTAAAAAGAGATTCTATTTGCAGAAAAACACATGCACTAGTAACTCAATGTGGCCAGGTTAAATCTCTTGAGCTTTTTCTCAGAGCAGCGCAAACCACAACACTTAAAAGTCTATTTAAAAGAAACTAAGATTTTTCTTTGGGGCTGTATGTATTAAAATTAAAGGTATTTTACTCATCAGATATACTCTGAGTATGACTGAGGAGCGGTATTCACAACATTTTTATTTTCTGCTGAATGCCACTGGAAACAGGATCAAGAGCTGCGTTTGGATACCACACAGCAACCTTATTGTGCGCTTTCAGGTCATTAAGAAAAATAAGCTTCACAAAGAGAGGTAGAATGAGTCGGTAAAAAGTTTAAATCTGTGATTGTCATGTGTCTGATCTGGCCCAGGAGAGCATGGCTTTACCATTCGCAATCATTTGCACAAAGAAAACAAAGAAAGGGCAAATGATACAGTACTGTACCTCCATGGTCTGAGACTGGTGCATGGCTTTGATTGCATTCTGTGCCATTGCCCTTGTAGAAAATGTGACAAACGCACAGCCTGTGGGAACAAGGGGACAGGGAGCAGGAAAGACAAAAAACAACAAGACAAAAGGGTTGGACGCTTGTTAAACCAACACAGTCTACGAGAACGGCCACAAGACGACACTGTTCTCAGTAGTACATAAAAATAAACAACTTCTCTAGTTTATTTATCGACAGTGCTGACTTGCTAATCTGACCATAGATGAAAGAAAAAAAATTAGGTGGGGATGGGTGAGGAGAAAGGGTTTTTTCCTGTAATTTGTTCCAGGTTTTTTTTCTTTTTTTTTTTTTTTTTTTTTAGCCACAGGGTATGAAATAAGTAAGGCTTTTATGTAGAGTTTGGATTGCATAGTTTAGTCTATTCAGGCCATGCATTAACAAATGCTTGCTATGGCTTTTGTGCAGGTAAATTGTGGATAGTGAGTAAGTGATTGGCATCACTGGCAGCTGAACTGGGAATTTAATAAAGGGGTCCATAATGTCACATATTTCCGTGATGCACCAAGAACAACCATACAAATAAGGATGAGAAAAACTCCACTGCGTAGCCTGTGACTAAGTGTGAAAAGACTCAGACAAAATTCAGTAATGTAGGTGGAATCTCAACAGTTAAGAAAATAACATATTAAAAATAAAAGTCTTTATGATTTTTGTTTCTCCGAGTCCTAGGTACAAGTATAATTCTTTGATCTATGAAAGCTACCACCACCTTGAACAATTCTGAAGCTATGTGCATGAATAACTAAAAAAAATCACTTTTCTCCCTCCTCAACCTTTTAAATCGTAATGAAAAGCCAGTAGGCTAATGCCTGGGCTATTCTTCCACCCTTTTACTATTGTCAGTCATACCTACACTGGGCACGGTACAGGTCAACTTTTTTAGTGCATGACTCGCTGCCCTTTTGACTAATAAAAACATTGCCTTCTGAGATTTACGTTTTATTCTTCATGCACCCTTGGGCATCTTAAAGAAAAAGACTGTGAAATTAATGCAGATTCAGGCTGATTTTGTAATAATACCATAGCACACTAAAAGCTTAGCTAAAGCAACACAGACTTATTTCACTTGTGATCTCTAATGACTTTAAAAGTGCATTGATTTTCAGCTCCCTTAGCCTTGCACAGTTTGAACTTAGGTTTCAGAGAATAATTTAGTGTTCCACTCAATTTCCTCAAAACATTATTATTATTACTACTTAAAAGATTTCCAAATGAAGCAAATCCAAGCACTGAGAGGCTAAAGCATATTGTCATTTTAAGAGCTAATGCATGAAAGCTACATTCTGGCATCAAAAATACAATATTGTTGCCCCTGTGGCCAATGGGCAAAATAAACCATTTTGCAATCCAACTAGCAACAGATTGTTTGGTTTATGCAAATCAATTTGAGGCATAAAATACCTTTTCTTTTTTGCTCCACGTGTACCTGGTAAGATTATCAAGTCAAGACTGTATTCACATTTTAATCAAACAACAGTAAGAGAAAGCAATGCCTGATCATTACCCAAAAGCACTACATCTAGTCATGAAAATAAAGTCAATGCATTTTTGCATCATGCGGTATTTTCTCTTTAATGTAAAGGCCCTTGATACAAGAGAACCTAAGCTGGCTTATGTACCTTTGACTGATAAGTGAGCATGATAAAATTAGAAGTCAGAATTCTTTTACGCAAACTTCATGGCAGTGTTGTGACTCTACATATTTCTCAGGTAACATAACAGCTGATGATGTCTTACTGCTGTTTAGCCACACTACGTGTTGCTATACTATTCTTATTCAGCAACAAATTTCTGTCAAAGAAAATGATGTAACAAAACAGCTTTCTGTATGGCAATCTAGACAAAATGTGCAGTAGAAGGGTAAATAAACTACAGTACCTCCGCTACATTCCATATTGCTGCTGTGCACTAAAATTAAAGAGGCCCAAATTTACCATCAGTCTCAAAGTAATCTCTCTTAAAAGCATTTCTGTTATTATCATTAACAGAGGAAATAACACCAAGGGTTTTCGTTTATCGTCTTGCAAATTCAATGGGGGATGAGCGCAAATAGAGCTGTACTGGAGGGCAGGCAAGAAACCCCATACAGAGCCTTGAATAATATTGTTTATAATGGTCAAGAAACTGCTTCATTCACTTCTTTCGCTCTCATTATCCAGGAACGTGCACCGTACTGACAATTACTGAATGGAGGTTTAGAATGCATAAGAAGCATGTAAAATGTCAACAAAAATCAATAAGACACAGTTTATGCATTTATCACAATTTCTACCCAGCAGTACTGCTGTAAGTAACTTACTGAGAGATGTTGCAATTAGCAGGTCTCAAAAGAAATGTGAATCAGCAGAGAAATAAAGCTGTGCTCCTCTCAAGATAAAGCAGACTCTCTCTTCCCTCCCTTAAGCTTTTTCTCTTTTTAACCACAAAGCTCAGCTGTTGGGGACTTTCAGTGCCCAACGCTACTGCAAAACCTCCCTCCTCGTTCATCAGCCCAAATCCATTTGCGTGGATCCCGTTGCCTTTGTCGTGGAGTGAAAAGACCTTCGTAGCAGGTTTCTGTAAAGTGCTATATAGCGAGCTACCAATTTAAAAGAAACTTGTTCTCTGGGCAAGGGGAATGCCTGATGAATGAGGTTATGTGGCTTGAATATGAGCATTTGGAAGGAGCATTCCACAGAGAAGACGGGACTGCATTTTAATTACGGTTTGCCAGCCAGAGGCTACAAGGCTAGGTCCCCTTGTTATCTCCAGTAGGCAGGCCATTTCCCACCGATGGACAGTGGCCATTTGCACAGTAAATACCCAATTTGCCTCAATAACCAAGGTAAAAATTCAGTAGACAACCTTACTGCTAAATTATTTGATAACCTAGACCTTCAGTTGTTACCATCAAGCACGCCAGTTAAATGCTAGCTAATTTAACCATCTTTCCAGACATTGCTACATGTATTCACATTCAAGGGTTATTTTTTCAGCTACCAAACCTGGACACTCACACACAAAATTTATATATTTATTACGTGTGCACATATATTTTATTACGGGTGAACCATGGGATCCTTTCCTTTATGACCAGACTGCCACACTGGAGAGGAATTAAGGCTGTATCATAGGATTCTGTCCACTTAACTCATCACTGAACTTGCATATATAATTTAGGTATTCAGAAAAGCTGTTCTTCTGAGATGCTTGTATTCTCTGCTACAGTCAATGGCAGAACCTTTATTTTTCTATATGGGGTACATATGCACTTTAGGAGGATGGTTTCGTTGGTCACCTAGAATTTAATCAGAAGTTGTTGTCTAAGGACATTGGATTTCACTTGTTTAAGCCAGATGAGCTCTGCCTGAACCATCCTGTACTCTTGCCGCAGCAGTTTCTGAGGGGTTGGGAAAACCCTTTCCAGCATACTCTCACTCTCTATATCTCATGGATACAGGTGGTCTTTTGGGAACATACTGCCAGCTTTAGGACCGTAAATCACAATTAGAGAGGACAAGACTAATCAGATTTCATGCCTCATGGTGCAAGGAAACAAGAAAGATTTCCATGGCCTCTTACCCCATCCTATGAAACACTGCATTGATTGTAGCACTGTGGGCCGAGGTCTTCCGGACCAACAGCTACAAGCAAATTATTTCTGTTCTACCATACTGAGTCCTGATACTCAATTACTCCCTTCTTACTAGAGCTATGGAGCTCTCCGGGAGAGAAAACATGGAAATGGGGATATTTCTACAGCTAATGCCTTGAAATTACTTCATTTGGTACCACCAGGTACCTAACCACAAAAAAAAAAAAAAAAAAAAAAAAAAATCCTTTTGTAAATACGGCCAACCTGCAAGTCACCTTGCCATTATTTAACACCTCTGGTTTCACAATGTCAGGGATCACTAACAGAAACAGAAGGGCAGGGAGAAAGGAGGTCTAAGAGTTTTAGGTGCTTCTCCAAGGCTGCCTTCTCACCCCCTACACCAGATAAATGATTGACTGGGGAAAGGCTTCTCAAAGTAATTTCCTCCTGCTGGCAGAATCAGAGGGAGGCACCCAGCCCTGTCACAGTGGAGATTTTGGAGCACATTATCGCATTTGCCATCTCAGCTGAGAGAACATCTAAACTCACAGGGTTGGTCCTTGCCCCCCTCCCACCCCAAACTGAAAAAGAATTTTGAAGAGGCTGCAAAATCAGAAAAGCTTCCTCCTTGAACCATGCCGTCCCAAACCTAGGGCTCGCTGTTTGAGCAACTGAATTATTTGAAATATTTAGAAAAGCTCAGCACTGCCCCGTTTCAGCTCCCGCTTCACTCGATTCTTCTCATCTCAGGCTTTCACAGACTGTTTTGAAACATTCAGTCAGCAGTTCACGCGCAGTCTGACATAACATCAATACTTGCGAGCTGCAAGTGAAGTAGAACATTTTTAAGTATGGAGGCCTCAAGGTATGGGGTCTGATTTCATACCTACACAGGAAACCTCCCACACAAAACTACTGTGGTCTACCAGAGGTTTTAAAGCCCCCAAACCCTCAATGAAGCCAAAGGGAGATGCAAAACCTTTTTGAATCAGGCCTAGAGTTAAAAATGGAAGTTTAAAAACCATGGCTTTAAAGTTCTGGAGATGAAAGAAAGGCAGATGTAATCAATTTAAAAAAAAAAAATAGTGACCCCTCTGACACAGAAGTGGGCTCAAGAGATTTTCAAAGGCGTCTGAGCAATCGCAGTACTACGTATGGCGGCTGCGGAGCTCGTGGTGTAATGGCTGCACTACAGCTTCCTAGTTCACCGTAAACAAAGTTTTTCTTCACTTTCTGTGAAGAAACAATAGTGAAAAGCTGCCAAAATACTCCTTCAAGAAGTATTTGGGATCCTCTGAGATGAAAGCCTCTATTTAAAGAAAAGATAAGGCTCGAATAAAAAGCTATGGAAATTGAAGCGTGATAAAAATAAGCTCTAGTGTGTTAAAATATTTCTGGCTGAGATTGCAAAGTTGACTCTCCCTTTTCTACACTGTGCTAATATAGCGCAGTCTGAAGGAAGGACCAGCCTGGGAAACAGCCTTCTAATGAAGACATCACACAAAAATCTTAGTGGTTAAAATACATTTCAGCTACAAATTAAGACATCGAACTGTTTATTGTACAGATATTTGGTCATTAGGTATTGCTTAAGACACACAACAACAGGTCTGAGACCAAGTGCAACAACTCAGCCCAAAGTAAAGCGTTTTGAAAAATGCACAGTCAAGCTCTTTAGTTTATGCATATCAGGCACATAAGGTAACAACAGGCACATCCTGTAAACATGCCTCATCTCTTTGGCTTTTCTGATTTCTCTTGACTATCGACCAGGCGACAGATTCTAGATTTTAAATTTCCTGAAGTTCATGGTTCCCTCGAAGCATTTCTAATTGGACAGTCAATTAACCACCCTGCAAAGTATAAACTTCAGTAACTGGAATTTACACAAACCCAGAATCAAACAGGTACCAAAGACCACATTCTCTAACAGTGCCTCGATGACCCTCTTGTTAGAATAAAAATTCTTGTAGACTATTTCATTTCAGACTTCCCTCTGGGGAGGGACTACTGCGAAGATGCAGTAATGGAGATCTGAGTTGTGGAGTTACTGGTTAAAGGCCAGCAGAGACACTGGTCACTTGGACGCGTTCATTCCTTTCCAGCTTTGAAAGAGTTTCACCAGGGGAGAAAAGAAAATTAAATGTGCCATAATGATTGGAAAAAATTAAAATGTTACCATATTACAGCAAAAGAAATAAGGCATGGAGCTGCTTCTGAAGAGCAACTAAAAATACAGCACTTCCACCATGCTTGTTTCCCATCACTGATACACAAGTCAGAAGGTGGCCCCTAATCCAGGCTGTTCCCATGGCTGACACTTCACGTTACTTTAGCTCATGAAGGAGCAGTAAATATCCATAAGAAAAAACAAACAGGCATAAAATCTCCTCACCTACCCTTCACTGCAATTAATTACGATGCAAATACTAATTTTCTTTTACTTGATCATTTGATCAAGAAAACCCCTGAATCTGAAAGTTATGAATGGATTTTCATGAAATTAAATTGTCTGACCATGGTATAACTCTCCATGCCATTTCTAACCTGCTCTTAAAGCAATGAAAGGAAAAAAAAAATCCCTGTAATCAATGTCTGCAGAAATGTTCACTTGTCCCATGTGCCTGGTGATGTTTTGTTAAAAAATCGTAAAATAGGAGCCTAGAAGATGTAGGGATATGCATTTGGAGCTTTTCCACAATTTTCATGGTATATCCAACTGTCTGTACATGCTATTAGCAGGTTTTTTCAGTGCATGCCATTAACCCAGTTGACTTCTTTCTGGTATCTGCACTTAGCAATACAGCAGAATAATTTGCTGTGTGGTGCTCCTGTGATAAGGATAAGAGGATTTTTTTAATCATCATTACGGATGGTAATAATTCCTAGAGTGATACAGAGATATTGATCCACTGATCTAGAAAAAGCATTTTACAAAGGTAGAGGAGCATCGCTATCCTTATTTTAAGGAATGGGATAATGGAGAGATGATGAGAGACCAACTCACCTACGGTCAATACAGCACATCAGTGGCACAGCTACAAATCAAACTTGGGTATTTCTGGCTATTTTTGCACACTCCAGCTATCATTGCATGGCCGTCTGTGTTGGCATCGGTGGTCATATAGACATTACACAGTGCTAGGAGTCAGGAGGTCTGAAAGTTTCCTTAAGCTGTTTACAATAAGTGATTTAAAATCTTAATCATCTGAGGCAGTTCACTTCTGCTTTTTCATGATAATGAAGCTTAGCACATGATATCACAATCATGAATTTTTGTAAAGCATACTTAGCCCTTCAGAAAAAGTGCTGGATTAAACAACCCTGCAGGCTGAATCCTTCTCTTTGAATAATGAATATAGTACAGGCAGTGGCAAGCTTCTTTAGATATTCCCATGAACCCTGCTAAAGCGAAGGCCAGCCTCCACGTCTGTTGAGTCCCTGGTTTCTTTATCTCTACAGCCAACAGGGTATTTTTATTTTTTAATGCTTTTCACAGCTAGGAATTACTCTCTGCCAGCCAACTAATTTCACAGGGACTATCCCAGAGCCTTCAGAAGGCAATGCTGTTTGGTTGCTGCCTATTTCTTGTAGCTGGCCAGAATATAACAAGTTACAGATATAAGCAAATTATTTCTTAGATGCCAGAGCGAACAACAGTGGGGAAAAAAAAATGTCTCAAGGAAAAAAATCTCAGTTTCTTTAAAATATACTGCTCCACCACTGGAGCTTTTTATCATTATTTTAGTCTCATTTTACAGATGAGTTTCAAACAGCTGACAATAGGAATTTGGAGTAGAAACGCTGATGGTCCATTATCAGTAGTGACAGCTATGGGTGCGACTTTATTAAAGTTCTGTCAACTCTTGGCTAGAAACTACAATAGAAACAACCAGTTCAATCTCTCTCCCTCTCTCTCTTTATCTTAGCACTTATATCACACTCATCAAAAAGTGTTACATTTTCCCTTGATGCCACAGGATGGAATTTCTCCTTGCTACTGGAGCCATGTGGCACACTACAACCCTACATTCTGCCTATGGGTTGACAGCAGACTGTTACTGTACTAGCGGTAAGGTTGCTGTTGTAGTGTAGACATGGCCTAAAAGCCAACTGAAAGCTTCTTACTCTTTACTAAGCAAAACTAAGCAGCACAAACCAAAACTGTTCTACTGAGCAGTGTAACCTGGAGCTATTCCTTGCAACTATCTGCTGGTAATAAAGATTATTTGCCTGAACCCTTTAACAAAGCTTGAAAGTTGGCATAAATACCAATGATTATACTTTTCAAGCTCTTTTCATCCGAGATACCATGATGTGCACTTGTTATGCAATTGACAAGAGATGCCAAACAGAGTTTATTGGACCATATTTCCATCTCACTGCTGTGAGCACTGCGAGTTCCCGAAGGCTCTGGCATGGTGAGGACAGTGTTTTCCTAAGACAGTGAGTATTTTTCATTCACGCCTCTGTGTCTGGGAGGGAAGCACATCCGGACGGGTGCTGGGAAAACAAATACTGTTTGTGGCAAAGGGAATTAACATCTTGGAAACGGTAACATGAATTACAACTCGTTAAGTATTGAAACTTGTTACAAAGATTTAACTATATAAATTCTTCCTCTTGCTTTATTAAAGCAGCTTTTCACCCTGTGCTTTTTCAGCCAAGCTCCCTCCACTGAAAATCTCCCTTAGCACTTTTCATTTCAACTGCAATACCAACAATTTTCCCAACACTTTGCCTTCTCTCATGGAGTGGTGGTTTTTTGAAGCTGATAAACATCTGCCTGAAAACCTGGTTGTCACAGCTGAACTCATTTTCAAGTGTGAACATGGGTGTGTAGAAAGCAATTCAAGTTTAACAAGGCATGATGCATGAGGGCATGATAGAATATCAGTCGTGATTGTGACCGAAATAAACCTGAGTGGCAGAGAGGATACAGCTCTGCTACGACTACTGGTGTGTGACCTACCTGGACTGAGATCTTCAGCCTCCAGCAGGAGAGAGCAGCACATTAACTCTATGGTTCTGCTGGCCAGCAGACGACACTGCCCTGCCTGATGTGTTGGTGACATGGCTTAAAAATCTCAGCTTCTGATTATCGCGAGATTGCTATTTATGGCAGAACAAAACTACCCTACCAACCTTACTTACCCTGCTGGATTTCATAATTAGCTTTTCTATGCTTGTACTATGCCCAATGTCTGTTGAATAAAAGCAAGTACGCAGTGGGATTTCTATGAATCCCAGGAAAGATCCATTTCTTTGTTGGGTGATGCTGGGGAGTCAATTAAATCTTTTTGGGGCTCAAAACATCTGATGCCCAGATCTTGTTATCTCAGCAGTTACTTAGCTCCTTTCCCACTTGTGTCTTCCATCACCCCTTCCCTGTGCTACTTACAAAACGAAATCAGTGAGAATCAGAAATATTTGTTTTGCCTCAATGTTGGGTCTAGAAAGATAATGATAGCACTCAACTCCATCAGTTAACATTCATTACTGAGCTGCAGGAACCAACCTCAGATCTTTCCCCTAGTCTTCTCCAAGGCAAAAACCACGATCCTGAGGCTCTCCTTGCCTGAACGGATTGCTGCATCCCAGCCTCAAAAGTATTGGGATCACAGACTAAGCATGCATAAATGTAAGTGCGTAATTTTCTTGGGGCGCCCTATTGTCAGAGTGTCTTTTCAACAAGTCCTTATTATTCAGAGGTAGTATAGTAAGTGCTTTCAAGCAGTGCCATGAAATATAGGAATACCTGCAACTTCCTCTGCTGAAATTTATAGGCATTTTAAAGAAGCTGGGCTGCACACAAAACAAAAAACCCCATGCACAAATTGTTGCACAAAATACTGCGGATCCTATAGCCTACTGGAAACAAGTAGATCCAAAAGTAAAGAGAAATATCTATACCTATACATGTATCTATATGCAAAATGGGTACTATTATTTTTTCTGTGCCTTTTGAAAATGTAATAAAATGCATAAACTGTGCTTTCTATGGTTTTTTTTTCTATAGAAATGGAAGCGATGTTTTTACAGCTCCACTTAACATTACTTTACTCCCTGTGCCGTTAAATGGCCATGGCTAGTACCACAGCATCCTTCCGCACTGACAGACGGGACTATCGCTATTTTCTTTTTCCACTCAGCACCACCTGGCACTGACTTTTTGAGAAGGTTCACGCTCCGAGAATAATTTCAGGTCCATATACCATGGAGTTAATACGCAGCCTGGGTCATCAATATACATTTATTCTTTTCAATATGTTTTCAGAGGGCTTTTCCCCAAAAGGCACTCTTGCACTCAAAAGGGATCACCAGCTATTGAAGTCTGTGCTGCACTTCATTTCCAAAGTTCAGGTCAGCCACTTGACCGCTCTCGGTGATGCTGCTTAACACCTCTGCCCTGGTTTTGGGTTGTGATAAGAGGCACAAGCTTTAAAAGCTCTTTTTACAAAGTTTTGTCCAGGCAAAGCTCTCAAGTTCAAGCTAACCTCTTTGTTTCCGAGTTACAGCAGGCCTATGTTTTGCATATAGTTATAGAAAACACAGGAATGGAGGAGATAGTGCTACAACATGGGCCAGTTTCCATGACCCTGTATACCTTCAAGCAGTCATTTACGGTCGATTTTTTTTTTGGCCTTATGCTACAAAGCAGAAATGGGGTCAGGGAAGGATCTTTGATTTTGTGAGAGCAGAAAACTGAGGGTGTTTTCTCAGGGTGCAAAGGAACCTTTCCAGCTGACAAACAGGGAGATAACACAAGTTAATACGTTGGCACCGAGACCTTTCTGACACTGGAAATAAAAGGTGATAATTTCAGTCACTGTGAAAAGTTCATGTGGATACCTTCATCACGTGGGACATATTACAGCGTAACCTCTAGCTGCAGACAGCGGCTATGCCTACCCTGGCTGTGACATATAGCTCCCAATTAGCACTTAAGGAAAGAGACTTTACAGACTGCACACTCACCTCTGCTCAGCCCATCCGGTCCCCGAAGGATTCTGCATTCTTCTATCTGGCCGAACGGAGAAAACATCACCCTGATATCATTCTCATTACACTTCTTCGAAACCATTCCTATGAACAATTTTCTGTCTTCCACAGCTAGAAGATAAAAATAATGAATGAGCAAAGGCCATTTCGTCTTTTTCCTGTGATCAATGCTTCATTACCACATCAAACCAAGCTCCAGTCATGTGAGTCTGGCTCTGTAACTGAAGACAAGTCCTAAGGCAAACACTTTATACTTACAACCTCCCTTCCCCCCTTCCTTCCCCACCCTAAATCTCTCATTTTTCTTTCTCTCTCTCCTTTTTCTAGTGGTGCTTGCTGTTTATATACCATATTAATTGGCTGCCTTAGTCGTGCTGCATACGCCTCCCCATCATGGCTTCTAAGAGAAAAGCATCCTCTGTTAGAGAGACTTGTAAAGATACCTTTGCATAGATTTTAATTCAGATAAATTCCCTCACCTTCCTCACGTATGAAAGAAATCATGACAGGGGTGAGGGTGAAGAAGGGATTGTGCACGTAATGATATGAGCTAATGAAAAATATTCCTGAGAAATATTTTGAGAGAGAGGCTCCTATCTGAGCTTTCAATTTCAACCAACTTAATGCGTGGCACCCGAAAGGCAGATGTGTAACAACTGCTCTGGAAAGAGAATGCATTGAATTTTCCTGCTTTTTTTCAGACTGACAGAGCCCTCTCCCCTCCAAGAGGACACAAGGCATATTCCAGGGCATCGCTTTAACAAGGGGGCTGCATAATGCTTTCCCACAGGCAAACCCTTTGAGTCATAATGAAGCTGAGTTTGCAAAAAACCATGAAAAAGGTGCTTTACCTGAACTATTAGTAGAATATTTCCTGCCTGAATTATCACCAAAATCAGCAAAAGCTAGACTGCTGCAGCAGGACACATGCAGTCCTGTTAATGAAACTCAAATTTACAGGACTAAAGCTGTGGACTCTTGTCAAAAATGAAATAGGTCATCAAAACTTAATTCACCCTGGAAAGACTTAAAAATGTTAACGCACCCCCCCATCTATATTTAACCAGAAATCTAAGTGCTTATTATACAGTATATACACCAGCGCTTTCTTCTGCTCTTGAAATGGCATGTAAATCCAATTCACTGTTAATGAGCAGACTGTCAGAGTTTGCGGGGAAGCAAAGAGAGAAGGAAAGCTTTACTCCAGAGAGTCTGCAGTGCACTTACTTATTTCTATTATTGTGCAAATTATTTTTGTAACGAAGTATTTTCATTTCTGGGCTTACAAAAAAAAAAAAAAGAAAAAAGAATCTTCCCTTGCTCCCCAACTCTCTCTCCTGTATTAGTACGACTTTGTAAAATGGAATAAATTGCAGCTGAGGAGGAAGAAACTGCATCTCTTTTCATAGGATTTTATTTGTGTTGTACTTCAGCACTTTAAGTGCATTTAATAATTTCAACAATAAAAAGAAGACGTTCATGCTTATTGATCATGAGAGGTGTTTGAAGTAATTTTTTCCTTAGAATCGCTGAGTTTAAAAAGTAGTTGTGGTTTTTATACAAGCAAGCATCAAGACCGTGCATTTTTCAGAATCCAAAACAGAGACCAGCCCCTACAATCCCAGCTTCTCACTCTACAAGCTTGCAAGAAAATTGGCATGAATTTAACACCCAGGAGAAGTTTTTCTCAGCAGAGATTCCTCAAGACTCAGTATTTTCATTCACTCTTTATATTGTGGTTCCACATGCAGGTTAACGCTCCAGGAAGGGTTAACAAACGATGAATGCGTGGGATAAGCCAGTTACATACAGATCAGGAGCTGAATATGCGGGATTGCAAATAAGACCTGCAAGTTGGGATTTTTTTTTTTATATATATATATTTATGCCTTACAATGAAACTTTACATTTGATTCATAATATATAATTGGCCTTAATGCTGCTAATAATTATTTTAAGGACAGTAAAACTGAATTGCCTTGCTCACAGCCACAAGGAGAGTCTAGTAGTCACTTTTACTGGTGAAAGGATGCCTGTAACTTGGCCGCTTACAATTCCTATATTGCCTTGAGTAATCTCTTTGAGGAAGGTCCCTGGCCAGCCTGTCCCCTCGACAACAGCCACACACTATGGCCAGGCTGCAGGAAAGGGTATGAGGCAAGGGACCCAGCTGGGCTGCCCGGTCTCCATACCACAAACCGAGGTCAGGCTGGGGGAAGTCTTGGTGCCAAGCACTGGTCCGAGCATTGCCTTCTACTCTGTGTTATGAACCTCTTAACTTCTGCCTGTGTGTCAGCTAGTACCAGCCAGTTTAAATTTGGGTTGATTTTAGGCTTGAAATACAACGTGGAGGTCTATCCTAAGGGTGACTAGATCCCAACCCTCTCTTAAAAATAGCTGCTGGTGGAGTTGGACAAATGCTTGCCATGCCATCCCAAAGGAGGTCCCTTGGGTCCTGCTTAGGTGCAAGGACAAAGACTCAAACCAAAGAGATTCACACAGAGATTCAAAAGAAATGAGATGCAAACAGGAAGGCTTTGTTTTAATTTTCCTAAGAGTAGCAGACGACAAACTCCCCACCGGCCTTCTTCAGTTTCGCTAGTGAACCTATAAATATGCCATTTAACTAACATGATTTGCAGGTTTTCAGCTTGAGGGTGATTTTATAGTAAATTAAACATCCAGCTCCTGTGTACTGTACATCTTAAAAATGCAGATTTCACGAAGAATGCTCAGAGTACAGAAAACATATTGATATGATGACGTGCTCTGCATTCAGTGCTATTACTCAGTGCTGATCAGTGTTGAAGCTTAAGAAAATTGCTATTCTTTTTTTGGCTGGGGGCCCGGCATAAAAAACATTTAAAGGGACAATTGTCAGGATCAAAATGACGTTTTCACTCCATCTGATGGAACATCTGATATTATTAGGCTGAAAGAGCTTTTAGTGATACATTCTCACACAGAGAAAGGAATGCTTTTTCACCTCCGTAAGACTGGCTGTCTAGATTTGTTTCTGCATTTTTGGTCAGCCACTTCTTTCTTTCTAAAATGAATTCTTACCTGCCATGCAGGCATGGTTTGAGAATCAAATAGACAACGGACTGCAAGAAGTACGGGTCAAACCTATTTAGAGGTTAGCAAACTTCCCTTTTGATCAGCCAAGCCTGCTGATTTGCCTGTGTGTGTTGGGTTGCTGCCATAGACTGTAAAATGAGGAGCCCAACGTTAAACACGCATGACCCAACAAAGCGTCGAGATTGGGAAAAGCACTACCCGCTGCTGGCTGGAGAAAGGATGGCAGTCTAAAACCATCTCGCCTAACTTTAGTCATCTAGAGTTTTGATGTCCAGTCTTAGTCCTAGCTAAAATGTTATGTTGTCAATGCCAAGAGATCAGCTCCTCCAAAGAGTGACTGATCCCACCTCTCCCAGCAAGATGGTATGGCTTGTTTTATGGGAGTCTCTCCCTCACCATTGACAATAGATAGGGCTGTTACCTTCCAGCCAACTCCCAAAACTTGGTCATCATGATAACACGTAGATGTCCTAAGCTCCAGTTGCAGGGACAGGAGGAGTAAGTGAGCTCTGAGGGACTGGACAAAGCTTGGGAGCTGGGACTGCTTTAGGCAATGAAAGCAGGCAGGAGAAGGCTGGGGGGAAGGATAACAGGGCCCAAGGGTCAGCACTTGTGTGCACATTGATAATTGTCTCTCCCACACTAGGAGTAGGTTTCAATAATTCAAAATCCAGAAAATTAATGAAAATTTTTTGCCGAGTGTTTGATATCATTATTTCTGGACTTTGCTCGTAGGCCTATTTGTACTTTCTGGCTATTTTGCACCACTCTGGGGACATGAAGTAGATGCAACTGTCCGTAAGCAGCTAGTAGGATGGAGTAGCTGAGTGCCCTGTATTGGTGAAGCAGAAGCAGCCAGGTCACAGTGAGCAAGGCCTGAAGTTCTAGTTACATGAAGGAAGGTGTGAAACTGCACAGTATCTCGATTAAATATTTCTGGGATTCACCTCTAATCCATCCAAACGTATTACAAACACAAGTCAGCTATGTTGCCCAGGCAGTTCGTCCAACACATCCAGTGCTAAGCCTGCTGGATTTGGGGTCAGAATCTTTTGCCTGAACGCAGGAACCCTGCATGACGAAGTACAGATATCTGTTTTAAGATGAGATGAGGTGTTCCTGTAACTCCATCAAGACTAGCTCTGCAGTCACTAGCATGGGTGCCTAGGTATCGTGTTGGAAGCCAGAGAGCTACGTTAGCCATCAAAAGTTATCTGAGATGCAGTCTACCTCTGCTGAGGGGGGCTTCTATCAAACCAGACCCTGCTGCCTTCTGACAGCACTACATCCAACCTGCAGAGTAACATTCTGAAGGGTCTAATTTTTTAGCTTTACTCAATTTGCTTCAGTAATGAGCATTTCTTGCAGGCTGTATTAGATCACTTGTGGTAACCCAGGAGAATAAAGGAGTAGAGATTATTTTCTGTATGCTACAAAAGAAATAAACCTGGTAATAATCATGGGAAATCTCCCTGAAGATTCAACAAACTTTCCTTTTCTCTGTTCTAAACCCCAAAAATTCTGTCCTGAAAAATCACAGTTATATCCCTTTATTATACATTTTTGAGGAGTCCAGTCAGTCAAAGAGTGCATTTTCCATCCAGAAGTTGCCTTCTCTTTAGAGAAAATCAAGAAATAGTTAATTATGTATAAATTTTTTAATTTTTTTTTTTCATCCAGAAGGGAAGGGGGGAAAACAGATTTTTTATCCCTATTTGTAAGCCTGTGAAAAACCCTTGCATACAATCTGTCAAAGTCACACCTGGATCTGGAGCTGCCTGCATTAATTATCAACTTTTCTATGTGTTAGTGCTAACATATGGCATTTAATTACTCCCTCCAAATCGGCAAAGTTATGCCACTTACAATTTCAAAATGATTTCTTCAAGTTTTCACTAATAAAATAAATAAAAATAAATTATAAGATCACTCAGCTACACCCCCCCCCTTTTCTTTTTAAATAGAGAATTTTGTCATTTTCCCTGAAGTGGTGATGCTTTGATCCATTTAAGAGCATACTGTCCTCAGGATATGTGCCTGAAAGTATTGACTGTATTCAAATCCTGATCCAAGGAGCATTTAAGTATTTGCTAAATTGTGGCATGTTAATGGCCACAGACAACTTAAGAGTCAAGCATGTGTTTATGTGCTTTTCAGCATTAGAGTGCAGGAACCCCCATTGTTTGAAAAAGGGAAAATATCCTTAAATGGACAAATACTGTGAGTGATTAACAGCTGAGATGAATCTAGCAATGGTAGAGCCTTCAAAGTCTTGAAACCATGCTTTTCTGGCAGGTAATCCTTAACCAAAACTTTGTAGATAGGTTAAAATAACCACCTAGCAATACAAAGGTGGTCAGACTAGACCTAATGGGTGATCAGAACAGGACACACTACAAAATTCATCATCTGAAAATCTTTCAGGGATGTTACATTTCTCAACAATAAAAGTCTTTTCAGAATCCTCCCAGGCAGACAAATTAATTAGATCTAAAGGCAAGTCTTTCCCCATCAACTTTAGCTGCTAAAAGCTCGGTGGAAGAAATTAAGCTTTGTTTCATCTGCACGAGCAGAGAGATGACTCAGACACACAAGCTATTGTACACAGGGGAGGAATGGAGATGATTGCATAGATCTATCAGCCACCCAGTTCCTACCCAGAAGAAAACAGATCTTCAGGTTGCTAATAAAGTCCTAATCCTGCGGAAGTGCCCAGGCACTTAGACAAACGTGTGCAGGAGGTGCCTCTTCCATACCCATCTCCCAGTTTCCACGAGGTGAGCTTGGCCTTTTGTGAAAAGGGACAGATTTCTGAAGTGATGCCTACATCTAAAGACAGGAACAGTGATGGGGAAGGAGGAGCATTTCATCCTGGTACTCCTGGGCTTGGATGCTCGTTCAAACCTTTTTGCAAGGGACTCAGGATGGGGAGGGGACATCTTATCACACAGCAAATACTGTTCTTTGAAAACCTCTGTAAGATGAATGAGGGGACCTCTCCTTCCTCCCTGTGGAACTTGAACAGGTCTCTCAAGACTTCACAAACGTGTGCAAGCTCAGAAGAATTGTAATGAGTGTTCAAACTCTCCTACATGTCTTTCCACAAGCTATCTGGACATTTTGACCAAAAGAATTTCTTAAACCTCTTTGAAAATTGAGAAACACCACTTTAGCTATAAAATGTAGTGGGATCTTCCCACTACTCAGAAATCAAAGGGTTTCCAGCATTCCTCAAAAGCTCAAACACCACAGATCATGAAAACCAAGATGCCTTGGCATGCTTGCTTTCTTTTCCCCTTTGAACTTATCAATCTGGTTGAAGAGGTACAGTTTACAATTTGCTGTTGACACAGATAATATACCTCCTCAGATGGATAGCCTGAAGCATATGGGAAACACGTGCCAAACAGGCCTCCGCATTCCCCATGCTGCTGTTCTTTCTCTTTTTGGCTCTCCAAGCTGCTTGCAAACTCTCACCTCCTCCACAGATCCCACGCCTATGCCCTGTCTTTCCAAGGAGCTGCACCATTGTTACCGTCATGATGGTATTAGTTTGTCTTCTGTTTCCGCAGTCATTAGAAGAGTTCACCACCCCCAGAACACGCCTACCGGAACTATCTACACCCTTCAGGAGCCTAAATTTAAAAAGGTATTTAATTTGACAATTGCAACCTCTGATCTGTCAATGTTTTTTTCCCCAAACTAAAAAGGCAGACAAGAAAAAAAGGCAAAAAAAAAAAAAAAGCCAATCCCTCATAATTTTCATGATAGGGATAGGTGCAAGAGAATACTCTGAAGATTATGAGTATTCCCACAGTGCAGACAGAAGTGTCATGCAGATAATCCTGGTCTAACAGCAGCAGCGAGGAGCTAACCTACCCTGCTTTCCAAGCAGGTGCTGTTTGCAGAGCAAGACAGAATTTGCACAATTCCCCATAGCACTTTGCCAATATGTTCAGTCTCCTTTAGGAAGAAAAACTCCAGGCAATGAACAAGTAACTCATTGGGAGTCTATTTTGGCCCATTGATTCTTATTTTTCTAATTTGCCAAGGAACTTGAGGTGAAATTTATCTTTGAAAGAAGAACCCATAGAGGCTATACTTAGTTCAGAGGGTCCAGGCCAATATTCCTGTACTCAAGGGAAAATTTTGCCCACTGCAGGCACAATAAATACTAGGGAGTGGAGTTTGGATTCCAACAGCAAAATTCTCCTTGACTACAGTGGCGCTTGAAAAGTTTGGTCTTCCTGCCCATGCAGGCACCTTGGTCTCTCTTCTGAGCATTCAAAGAAAGCCACAAATCATGGCTAAAACTCAACCCAAGAGAATCATAGAATCATTGAGGTTGGAAAAGACCTCTAAGATCATCGAGTCCAACCATCCACCCAACACCACCATGCCCACTAAACCATGTCCCTAAGTGCCTCATCTACACGTCTTTTAAATACCTCCAGGGATGGTGACTCCACCACTTCCCTGGGCAGCCTGTTCCAATGTTTAACCACTCTTTCAGTAAAGAAATTTTTCCTCACATCCAATCTAAACCTCCCCTGGTGCAACTTGAGGCCATAAGAGAGGACACCTTGAAAGAGGACACCACTCCCTTACAAATGGGTGATGGCTCAAATTTCCTGTGCTTGTGGCCAGTTTTGTTTTGAAAGTTGTCATAATAGGAAAGCTAGCATAATGTGAAGTTTTAATTTCCTTCCAAACTTTATAATCCTTGGAGAAGCCTGAAAATGGGATGCACTACAATTAGCAAAAAAGAAGCCTTAAAAAAGCCTTGCGGAGAGATTTAGAGCCCAATCATAATTTACATTTGCAGGTATGTAGATCTCTAAGTGCACGGCTTCTGCCCTGATTACTAATTAATGAGGTGCAAAGATGCCTGTTGGAGGAACCAGCTCTGATTATGTGGGCCTTATGGGAAAATGAAGCTCTTGCAATCTAAAAAGGCAGATGATATCTTTAACATATATTTTAGAAAATTACAGGAACAAATCAAGGGGCAAAATATACACATGTATATATTTTTAAAGAATCACACACAGCCAGGCTGTGTTACCATCCGATTATCTTATTTCCTTGACTATACAAACCTGGCATGTTTAATAGATTTAGCATGCCGTCTATTTTGCATGTCATATACATCCACTTAGGCAGTACCCTAGTATTCTGAATGGATATTACTGTCATTATAGCATTCATTTTACAATTGTTGAGAGGAATAAGTATACAGAGAGCTGCAAGGTGGGTTTCCCAGTTCAGAACCAAGCATATGATTAAAACCTAAATTTGGCTGAGATTCAGAACGGCATCATTCTATAAAAAGGAAGTTTAGGCAAATGTTTAAGGCCCATCAGCTGCTCACATGGTTTGTTAACATGGGAATGTTTTTTGTTTCTTTACTTTTTTTTTCTTTTCACCATTAAATTTTCATCTCCATCTTATCAATAGCAGGTGTTCCTGCATCACCTCGCTGCTAGGAGAACACAAGGGAAAGATGTACGTAGCGAGGTAGACCGTGACATACAGCAAGTACAAGGAAGACCGTTTTTCAGAACATTTCCTTCCTCCTTTGAAGCTGAGGATAAATGGGAGTTCAGAGCAGGTCAACATCTTCCCTACCACGTCAGGTGTAGGGAAATTACCTCGTATCGTTTTCACCACACAAGGAGTAAAGCAAAACCTCTCGCAATGTTGTGTTTGCTTTTGTTTAGAGAGAGTCACAATTAAGTAAAAATAAATGAAACACATACCATTTGACTTTTCACTGTCTGCGGGTTTCATCTGAATAGGATGATGCATCTAAAAACAAAAATGAAAGAGAGTAAGGCAGGTTGGATAGTCATAAAAATCAAGAATCATGTTTTTAATGAAGGGCTTTAAGGATACGTGATTAATATTAAACATGTTGAAATGATATAAATTCAAAATAACACTATATTATAGGCTTTTAAGAAAAAATAAAATGGTAAAGGAGCATTTTATAACCAGGAAGATTAAAAAAAATAGATCATTGGGCCCACGGGACTCATATAAAACTTTAATTTGCTGTATCTAGTTTCAGAAGACCTCTAAAGTTACAGCCCTCATTAGTTTATGGCATGCTGGGTTTCTGTTTTACCAACTTTTTTTCCTTGAGCTCAACCACTGCCAAAACCGAGATGGAATTCTCAAGTAATTTAAGAGCTAGAAAGCATTTGAAACATACTCAGAGGAGTTGAGTTTGACAAATGAACTTTGCTTGTAATTAAAAAAACATGTGCTGATTCTTTCAGGACTGAAGAGACTTGTGCTTCCTGTAATAACTTCCTATAACTGTTTAGTATCTCATCTTTTTTTTTTTTTTTTTTTAAAGAATACATTATGCATTCATTCATAAAGCTTCCATCACAACATGGCACAATTCTGGCTTCCATAAAAACTCCTAATACTTTTTCTTTTTCAACCTCTTCCTCCATTCATGTCCCTCTTACTGCAAAAGAAACCAATCCCTGTGTGCAGCACGCTATGCTGAACATCACAAGGCATCCTACCTTGGCACACTCGGTGTGGTGTGCCCTCAGCTTTCATTATGCTCCCCCCCCACTGAATTGTTGATAACTCCAACAAAATTTTTACAAACGGTGTTTTCTGTTGCTTCAGGAATAGCAACACAACAGTTGAGCTCCCTCAGATCGGGCTGTGTGCATTTTCCACTGGACACTGGTTATAGCCAGCCCTGTGTCCACTGTGATGGATTCAGGGGAAATTTGCTACAGCTTCTCAAAAGCCTTCAGAACTGACCTCACATTGAGTTTCAATGTGGGAGACGTTTAGGCTTGCAAAAAGACCCACTTTTATTTTCTTCCATAGGGCTCTACAGAATTGCCGGGATTTGACTGCACAAACCTTCCGGCAGCAGCAGGGCCACTGTCTTTTCTTTCCTCAGCAATTCCTCACCATTTCATGTGAGCATGTGAAAAAATCTATGCTCTTTCTGCTTTTGTATCATTTTTCAGTGCAGCAGAGCTGGGTATTGCCTGAAAACGTCAGAGGCAATTCCATTTTTTTTATAAAAGACTATTATGGCAAACTGTGGGAAACAAAAACAGCTGAGCAGGAGAGAACATCCATGCACTCATATCAAATGTGCTTTCAAAGCAGCACAGAAAACCAAATCTGCATTGCTTTTGGTGGAGTCACTTAACCTCCAGGGACACAGTTGCTAGATTCTTTAGAAAATATAAAATATTGCTGTGAATGTTTCCGTAAGGTTTACTCAAAGTCCAGAACGCTCCCTGGCCCTGCAAACCAATGCATTCCTTGTACTGCTTGCAAAACTCCCCACTGTGCCCTAAGGAAAAGGCAAAGCCACGAGGTGGATGTAGTCACCAGGATGCATAAATTTGCTTCAATTTTACCAATTCTGTTCTCTTTGAATCATTTGTTTCCCAAATGGACTTTAATAGCCCAGCACTCGTCTGTCAGCAGTCTTATTTGACCGAATTTATAGAAAAAAGGGAACTTCTATTGTACTCTATCGTCTTTAACTAGCGCTTAACATTTATCCTGGCATCAACAATACATTGGGCACTGCAGGAGACTTCAAATTCATGGGAATGTGATGCAGCATGTCCACTCAGCAAGCAAAAAGTGAAAGACGAAAAAGGGTGTAACTTGCTCCATGAGACCGTTGCAGGTATTGACATCTCTGTGGAGCAACGGAGTGGTGAGAACATAGAGGAAAGAAAATTGAGTATTGTAAATTTGGGAACATGCAGGTTGTAGAAGAAAAACCCAACCCAAATCCAGACCTTACGTAGACAGAGAATCTATCGCCCTATCTAGCTGCATTTATATGCCCCTAAGTGGAGATATTTTGAATAAAGGTAATACTAACAACGTTAAAACGCTTTAACTTTTCAAACTGTCTGAACCAGAGAAGCCAACTTTAGACCAAATTCATGTGAGGAAGTTATTTTTGCAGCCCCACAGTCACAATATAATGATCAGTGTTACCTGACAAACACAGTTACCACATCAGAAATCATCCTCTTCTGTCATGCATAACTACCCCAAGTTCATTAAGTCAGTAATCTGTTATGTTGGCAAAGCAAGAGGGAAGATTTAACAAGACGCTTCAACTGGGTTTTGACTTGATTTCAAAGGTTCCTGCTAAAAACCCCATGGTCCAAATTCTCTTCGCACCAGCAAGCCGAAGTCAGGAGCGATGCCATTGTGCTTAACAAAATTATATCGGTGCAAAAATAATAAAAGATTTAGATCAGGCCTGGAGGGTTTAAACCACAGAGCACCCATGGTAAAATGGATGTGATATACACAAACATGGCTTTGGCGAAGAGCAAGGTGGAAAAACACGTTACTGACAGTTTCCTAACATGAGAGGGCTCGTGTTGAAGCTTGTTTAACCCTGACCATCACCAATTGATACGTTAACAACCTTTAACACTAGATTCAATAAAACATGCCATTTATAACCTGAAATGGGTTTTACAGAGTCACTGGTTCGCATCTCATTATTAAACTCATTGCTGACCTCTAGAGACAACTGCCGTGACAATACATGTTATAAGCTCTCTACCCATAAAATATTTAAAAGTGTAAAAAAGAAAAGGAAAGAAAAGGAAAAGAAAAGGAAAAGAAAAGAAAGGAAAAGAAAGGAAAAGAAAAGAAAGGAAAAGAAAAGAAAAGAAAAGAAAAGAAAAGAAAAGAAAAGAAAAGAAAAGAAAAGAAAAGAAAAGAAAAGAAAAGAAAAGAAAAGAAAAGAAAAGAAAAGAAAAGAAAAGAAAGGAAAAGAAAAGAAAGGAAAGGAAAGGAAAAGAAAAGAAAAGAAAAGAAAAGAAAAGAAAAGAAAAGAAAAGAAAAGAAAAGAAAAGAAAAGAAAAGAGAAAAGAAAAGAAAAGAAAAGAAAAGAAAAGAAAAGAAAAGAAAAGAAAAGAAAAGAAAAGAAAAGAAAAGAAAAGAAAAAAGAAAAGAAAAGAAAAGAAAAGAAAAGAAAAAAGAATGAATCTCAAGGAAGTGTGCAGTGAATAAGAAAATTAAAGGGGCAGAGACAAAGGCTAAATAGGTACTATCCTTTCACTCTACAATGAGCAAAAGATAAAATAATCTGTGTTTTATATCTTGCTTATATAACTGCAGGCTATATAATAATAAAATAGCTGTGCTTTCTGAGGCCCTCCAAAAGATTATAGATGATATAAACCTGTTTTAAATTAGATGCCACCCACTAGAATCATGTAATCTACTGAAATGAAGGATTTCACGTCTTATCAGAAAGCTGTTATTGTAGCTATACATCACAAAGCCATACACTTATGGATCTCAAGGTAAGTGATTTCTCAGTATGTCATGTTGTCACACAGAAAAACAGGAAACACTTTCTTCTGTGCTTGAAGAAGCTTTGCTTATAAAAATACAGTATTTATGAATGCACAGTTGCAATTAATAAATAGGCAAGAATGAGAAAAGTAACTGCAGTAAATGATTTATAGACATTAATGTCATCCTGTGCTCAGACCCTATAGTAAAAGAGAACAAACACAGCTCTCAGGCAAGTTCTTTCTGAATGTGGGCAGCTTCCCCTGGCAAGCACTGTGCATGGGGATATCGAAACCAGACTGGAGAACAGGCTGTAAGGAATAACCTCTCCTTGGCAATATTTTAGAGAACTCTACCGGATGCAGTTGTGCAGCCAGTAATGGCACGACCTACCTTTCCTATAAGCGCTCTCTATCCAAACACACCATCACCACTGTTTTACTACTGAGAGCAGCAACCTTGCCTGTTGCCCAAGGTTGCGTGGTGCCTTGCGGCAGCGCTGGCAGCAAAGCGGAGGCTCCATCCTCTGCCTGCGCTGTCACGGAGGCCATGAAAAGCCCGAGGCCAAGTACGTCACCGCTTCTTGGGTGCATCCCAAGCAGGGGTGCTGATGTGGTCCATGGGAACCAAAAAGGAAAAGAAAGTTCTCAAACATGCAATCCTGAACCCCCCCCGAGATCAATGGGAATCTGGCTGCTGGCTATGTTGAGGGCAGCAGCAGGACCGAGCCATGGCCTAGAATTACAATTGACTAGTTACATCTTCTTTTTCCCCTCTTTTTCCTGAGTACATCCCACTGTATGTACATATAACTTCATCAGAGAAAAAAACATAGCCAAGCAACCCAAAAACCTCTCAAAGGCATGCATCCTCTCCGGCTTTAAAGCCTCAAAGTCATCTTTTCGACAGTAATAACGCTACCTATTTACATTCTTGTCAAAGCCATGTGACATCTGCATGGGAGAAAACAAGCCGGCTAAGAGTCTATTTCTGGCAAAAATATTGCAAGGAAATTAGATTAACCTGGGTGGAATTCTATCTGGGAATTTGGAGTCTGTCGTGGTGATTAAGTCATCATTTCTGTCAGATTACTCTAATCGGCTGTCAAATACGATTCCACAACCCCATCTGTAACTTGGCATCCTCGTTATTCAGTCAATGTTACCTTCTGTATACAAAACAAACACCAAACAAGGAGGTGTGTGCAGCCTAGCATTTAGCAGAGTCATTAGCTGTGATTACTATTGTGTGCTTGCACATTGCACGAGGCGATCAGCTTACGGCTTGTTTTATTTAGTCAAGGGATGCTTCAAATCAGGTGTAATCTTAAGCCCAGAGCACTAGGGGTGAATGGGGAAGAACTGCCTCCAGGCACGGCCGAGCATGAGATTGGCACGCTCTGAGTCACTGCCGCGTCACCAGCGATTGCTTAAATCTCATTTCAGAGTTGTCAGCATATTTGGTGGAAAGGCTTTTGGGCACCTGCTTTCCATCCATTTTCTTTAGAGAAATGGGCACTCAGATGTTCTAGGTAGGCTAAAGACTTCCCGTGAGCAGTAATTTCTGCGAATGAAGCAAGGTTTGTAGGCTGAGGCAGTCGACACTCTAAATGATCTGTATCGGTTGGTTTAAGAAGAGGTATTTTGTTGTATATGTGAGTATGTTTGTCTTACAGAGGACTTTGGTGATTAAAAAGCAGTAAATGCCTTTCAGTGAAGATGAAGGAGCTGATGGGCTCAATTTGCTGCAGCTGTGTTGAGTTTGTGACATTCGGGTGCTCTCAGCACCTCTGAAACTCTGGCCATGAAATTAGAGTTTGAAAAATCATTATTTCATGGTCCATTGCAAAAACACCTTCATACATGATTACTACACCTATTAGCAGCTTTTATTCTCCATTCCTGCTACTGCAGACTGCCCGTGCCTGGCTCCTGTCATTCCTCGTGCATTGAGGAAAGAAAACCACTCATCAAGAAAGGACCCCGAATGCACGTAAACCTGCCCATGCCCTCACCCAGCTCAGTATGTCCATCAAAGACCATCTCCCAAAAGTCCTCTAAAGTTAAGGACAGAGTGACTTTACACCACAGGAGTTTAGGGGGTGTGCATGGAGGACGTTATCCATGACTCCTCACTCCTTACCGTTCCTCTCCTTATCTTCTACAAACCCTTTAAAGCCATCAGCAGGTTTCTAGAGCTCTTAGCCATCTTTAGACCTGTCCCTTTTCTCTCTTCCCTGCCATCTGCCATGGCTATGTTTCTAGCCATGCCCCAGCTCAGTTTGTCCCTTACCTGTCACCCTCGCAGACCGCATCACAGGGAAACACAACACAAAATTGAGCTAAAGCTTCCCCCAGGCAAAGGGTAAATTTGAAGAACCTGGGTTACTCGGGTAACATCCAAACCAAACAAACTGCAGTAGGATTAAATGATGACAGCTTGTATGTATCTTGTCGTTTCTAGCACATTGGGATTTGCTTCTTGCTAGCATCAATCATTGTTGAAGCCAAAGGGGACTTCCTTCACATTTTGTACATCTCAGAATTGTAAAATGGCAGGAGAGAATGTGGGAGAGAGAAGAAGAGATGTCAGACCTTAATAAAACCCTAATATTCTTCTTGGGGGAAGCATTATAAATCCATAGACTTTCTGGAACAAATAGAAAAACCAAAGAGGAAGAAAATATTAAGGAGCAGCAGGGACAGGCTAAGGGCATGGGAGAAGAAAAGCACCTGAAGAGGCACCAGCATGAAAAATGGTGGGAAAAATTTATGTTCTTTGCCTAACTCCGGTCTGGGAATGAGTTTAAAGTTTTCTCCAAGCTTCTGATCCAATTATTGAGTGCAGCTTAATTAGAACAGTGGTCCAAGGAAAAGAAGAACCCAAATCTCTACCTGCCAAATCTCTACCTGCCAAGTTCCTGAACACCTTCACTGAGTCTGGAAGTCAGGTATTGACATACCAAAAGACTGGGGGAAGAAGAGAAAATGGTCCACAAGCACCAGAGAATTAAATGATTTTCAGTGTCTTCAGAGATCATTGTTTTTCTGGATATTATGTGCAGACACCTCTACATACACCCCCCAGCCCCTCGTTTCAGCTTTTAGCTCCCAATTTTTTCAGTAGGATCCTTTTGGAGGAGCTCTTGAACATATTTCTCACATCACTTCAATGCCAACTGGTTTTGCTTTTTTACACCCTTGTTTAAAAGGTTTAGAAGACTCACAAGTAATACAAGTTTCCCAGAAGTGAAAGAGGTGTATTTTCCTATCAAAGAGAACTGTTTAGAACAACTTCTCTAGGGTCAAATAACTTGAATTACACAGTAAATATCTGGCTACAGCTTCAGAGAACTTCTTCAGGAACCAGGGACAGTCTCTGAGGCCAAATAAATACTAGTGAATAAAAGAGGCAAGGGACCGCTCTCTGGCTCTTAAGAGAAGTGGCGTGGCACAGCTTGCACTTACACAGCTATACTTCTCCTTCCTCTCAAAACAGGATGCCCTTGTCCATACTGCCTAGTGGGAAGAGTGTCTAGCCCGTGTTGTTCCCCCAAATATACCCGCACACCGGGCAGGAAAGTGCTAACCGGCACTGAGACCAATGCCGCGGTCCTGCTTGCTTTACCGGCTCAGGCAGAGCTTTGGATTCTCAGTATTGGTTTAAGTCATTTACCCTGGTTTATTCATGGGTAAAAGGAGCGTAAATGTGCATCCATCACATAGGGTCTCACAAATAAATGCAAAGCAGTAGCTGTAACTGCCTGAGCGATGGCATAGCCAGAAGATGGTTTGCTGTCATCCTTTCATAAATCCCAATTTAAGGGATTTAAACTGTGTTAGGCATTCATACAATTTTAGTAGTAGAAGAACGTGGTCTGTTACTTGGCCTTCTAGATTACTATCAGGCATATATATATGTATATTTTGGAGAGAGAGCAAGAGGGAGAGAGGGAGGGAGGGAAGGAGGAAGGGAGAGAAGCAGGAGAAAATGAATATTGCTGGTGGGTGCCAAATATAGTTCATGCGGTAATGCATAACATCATTATTTTCTATTTAGAGCACAGAAACAAGCATATAGCTTGCTTAAAACAAGTTGTTTCTTTTACCGGAGAACACTAAAACTGCTGAAATTCAATGACTTTTGGAAGCGTTCCAACTCAGTCATTTGCAATCCACTACACTCTGTGTTTTAAATTCAAGTTAAATTGAACATTAGCTCGAGAGACTAAAACCAATGCTGCGCTTTAAAATAATAATAATATTCTAGCGATCCCTTCCGCAGTCACCCCCGCACCCTGCTGTTCCTCCTGTACATTTACTAATTAGGCTATAACACTCAGTCTCCTTTAAAAGTTGTACCCTCATATAGAAATGAAAAAGTTGGCTGCCTTAGAAAAGACAACTTCACTTCCTAATGTACAAATAACTACTGTCGCTCTGTTAGCAGTTCTACTCCATTTATTTAATTCCTTAATTTCTTACCACCCACACAAATGGCAACAACTCCAGGATACATGCGAGCCAAACGGAGTGGAGATAAGGAAGAGGAGGTACAACCAAAATTTTTCTCTTCAAAATCACATGGAAACCAAAGTGATTAACTATCTTTTCTTCAAACAAATGAGCCTTTACAGAACCTATTCAATCCTAAAAATAGACATTAAGTGGGATTCTCTATCTTGTTGGCAATAATGCCTTGGGGATATTTTGTATCATCCATGCTTAAAAAGCAAACCCATTAGACATCTTAGCAAAACGCCAGATATTATTTTAACAGCAAGAGTTATCCATCTCATCTGCAGCAGCAATAACTTTTGTTGACATTTTGCCAATTGAAGTTTGCATGCCAATGGTGGTTTTTTTTCCCTTTGCATTAAAACGATAAGGCACAGAAAGATAACAAAAGTCTCTCTGTGACATTAATTGACTGAGTTTTAACAGTCACTCAAAGTAACTGCGAGGAGCAAAAGTTACTGCCCATGTTTCTGAGTGGAAAACGAAGCGCAGTGAAGCGGTGATTTGCCCAGCGTCACGCAGGGAGGCACTGCATGGCCCGGAATGACTATCCAAAGGGAGGCAGCCGAGCTGTCCGCACCGCAGCAGAGCCTGAGCTCCTCACGCTCTAATTGATTTCTCCTCCTAACACCATTGCGAGGTGCTTACTGCTGCTATCTCTTTTTAGCAGAAAGGAAGATGATGAGGGAGAAAAGGCATGGAGGCTATACGAGTTATTCTGCAACCGAAGCCAAGTCTCTCAAGCCAAGTAGCTTTATCACCAGGTATAGGCAAGGCAGTGATGAGCAGTTGTACTCCACACAAGCATTTTTATTTTTTTTACAATCCTACTCCCTAGATACCCTACTCAAGAGGTAATGTAAGAACCTGAAGCAGTGATCCAGGATAGCTGGAAGAACCAAATGCCAGCCAAGCTGTCGTGGGTTTGGGACCTCAGCTAATAACTAACACAGCCTTGCGCTGCATCGCGTGGATTTGTCCGTTATGACCTAAGATGCCAGGACTCAATTCCCAGCATGACACAAGCTTTACAGTCAATGTCTCACTGGACATGACTCAAGTATTCTGAAGCCGTACTTTCTTCCATCTCCCTAGTCGGGCGTTGGCTTCCAGCAGTCAACAGGAGGTTGAGACTTAAAAAGGAGTACTTTTCCTTCAAATCTAAGAGCACCACCCCTCCCCACTCCCCCATATTAATATTTGGAAAACAGAACCAAAGCAAATCCAAAACACACTACCTATTATCTCATCTTCTATGAAAAGTCTTCCCACCTCCCATGGGAATGAAACAGAGATCCCTTAACCATCTCAGAAGTGGAAGGCAGCACAGCAGACCCTTGTGCTTACTTGAGTGGTCTGTGGGGGCATATTGTACATTTCTTCTCCTAGCAAAAGTCAAATCCCCTGCCTAGGAAGCACTGACTCCTGACGGCATGCTCAGGGAAGTTTGCCCTTCTCATTTATGACTTCAGGATCTTTGAAGACTTAAGACAATGTTCCCATCTTAAAAAAACCCTCTCCTGCTACCAAATGGAAATCTTCAAGTAGCTCAGGGTGTGGACACCATTTTAGGATGCTAACGTTTGAGGCTGGTCCACAAAAAACTCCTCCCTTTCCACATAAATCCCTCTGATTCCACATGAACATCTAGGATGACTTTTAGAAATTTATCAAGAAAATAAAGCAATGCTCTGTCCCCTTCTCCTCCTCCCTCAAAAACAGTCCCAAACAAAACCAAAATAAATTCTCTTTTAGGCTACCTATGACCGTGAAGAAATTTAGTTTAAACGAAAAGGTTTTTAAAAACATGCAATAGCTTTTGTAATGCAAAACACAAACTCGGCTGTGACTGAGGGCACGGCTACCAGGATATTAAATGCTTGTTTTCCAGAAGTTTTATTTGAAGATTTATGTCGTTCTGTGCTTGCATGTACTGTCTTCTCTGTGAACTATGCTCTGGGAAAACACTATGTGATTATGCTCAGCAACATCCTCTACCTTTGCCAAGCTGAAATTCAGGAAATAACCCTTTAAAGGGAATGACCAGCGAGAGCAACGTTTCAGAAAGGCAAGAAAGCATAGTCAAGGGTCCTCTGGTTCTTTCACAACGTTATCTCATCTACACTTATCTTCTCCATTTTTGGCTTTCATTCAACAAGAGAGAAACCAGCCTCAACCACTCCCTGTTTCACATCACAGATCTTTCTGTTCATTTACTAAGTGGATCTTCTGCCTGACTCTTTCTGCAGCATGGAAGGTCACCTTGATCCAACAATGCACTTGGTCTCCTCTTCTGACAGAAACTAGAATCTATTATTTGGTACAAAACTCAAATTCTAGGCTATGGGATTTTTATTTTTTTTATGTAAAGATTTTTTAAAGTTCTTGTTGGAAAGCTTTCATATTTGCATTAAAATGTACCAGCAAGAACATCTTATAGCTAAAAAGTGTGATTGAGGTAAGCCTAAAATAAGCCCCAAAAGCATCAAAATTATAACTTCTATTGAAATTCTACCTTTTAAATTAGAGCAAAGGGTATGATTTATAGAAACAGTTGGCACCGATGACGTGGGGCTGCTGCGGTTTTCACTTAGCAAAAGTGCAGAGCAGTTCTGAGTCCAGAATACATGTCTTGATTCACAATTCACACCTCTCCAGCAGTCAGTCAGGCAGTCAAATTCCTCCCTGTTACCAAACACAGATTAATCCAGATTTCTTCAAAGGTCAGATATGAGCCCCAAACTACTTGTCAACACGCTTGCCTCTTTAAATATTGCAGGGAATAGCCAAAGCATTCAGGTAGGAAAGGGGTTTTGAATCAAGATGTCAAAAATCCTCCTCTCCTGACTGAGATCAGCTGGGGTAAGTAGTACAGTTTCATTGTTTAACCAGCGGAGCCATAATATTTTACGCCAAATGAGGATATGGCTCATAAATTCTATTTAAGCTCCCCATGAGCTGAAGTGACAGGAATTTTCCACAACTATCCAGTATCAGCATCCAAATAAAAGCTCTCAGTGTTATGCCAATACTCTGCAGTGGCGAAATAATCTGGCTGTGGAGAGAGAATGAAAAAAGATAGCTCGATATTTGATTCATCTATGAAACCAGAATGTTACTGCAGTCTCCAGCCACAAGTGTACACAAACACACACTGTCCACACAAAAATATGAATGTCTAGTTGTGTGTACATACAATCACAAACAGCAGTAAGAATCACATTAAGTAACCATGTAATTTTTAACCACCCTTTGTATGAACTCATTCTCTTTAATTTTTTAGCATCTCTGTAGCTAATGTACTTTGCCAGTGCTTTCTTTGGGATAAGGAAAGTATTTTTTATTCATACTAAACATGCAGTATACAATTATAATGCTAATCTTAAGGAATTCTAATGTATTTAAATATTTCCCTCAATAGGTGCTTGGGAAGTCAAACAAAAAAATAAATGGACAACATTAGCAGAAACATATATTTTTGAAGAATGAGTCCGTTCCAGCTGGCTGTGGTATTTCGACCGAGCTGTGATTAAGCTTTCATTAGTAAAAGGGACAGTATCAGGAACAGTAAGGCCAAAATCAACCTGCCTCCACCCATCTGCAAAGCTCTGAACTAGCATCTGACCCCAAATATGAACCTTAATGCATTTTTCCAGACACTGGGCCCCTTGATTCTCTTGCAACAAGCACCAACACGCTTCATTTAGTGGCTATAAATGCCAGTATGCAAAAAGCTGTCTTCTCTTACTTATTCTTTATATTGCTATTCTACTCAGTTAGAAGTTTTCTCTGCGTTGTGCCCCATGAGTAACATCTTTATGCGCGACTTGCCTAAAGGTCAAAACAATCTCTTTGCAGAGATGGCTTCAGGTGGAACAGCTGGAGGCCACCGAGAGCTATCAGGAAGGTCCTCTGATAAAACCAACTGAGCTCAAAGTTCTTACATCGTTCATCCTACCTGCTCCAAAGGTAGCATTTGGAGCTACTGGGAAGTCTTGAACTCCCAGTTTCTTGGCATATGCTATTTTTTCTGAGCAGGGCTAATGCAGCCTGAGGGCTGTTGCAGCTTCGGTGAAGCTAGCAGAGGGCAATAAAAGCACAGGGGAAGACGGCATGGGTGCAGAAAAGAAGTTTTCACCAAGTCACACCCGCTATTTTTGGCTCTCATGTCAACAGGGAGGAAGACAAGTGTCAGACATGAGAGCTGTTAGCTATCAGGCTACTTTTAAACTGGGATAAATCCATGTCATTCTTTGCAAAATGAATAGGGTCACAAGAGGCAAGGGACACGCCTGCCTGAGCAACCCTGAGAGCCCCCCAGACACTAGTGTATAAGCACAGCATTTAAACTGACTGTAGCTCTTACTCACCAACATCTTTCTTTTTGGTTAATCATATATTTTTGTACAAACAGGGGGATTCTATATTCACACAAGCATAGCAATTTCTTTCACTTCTTAGCAATTGCAGAAATAGATGAAAAAATCCAGTAGCTCGTCTCGAATGACTTAATGGCAGTACAGGATTACTGCCTATCATATATTTTCTAACTCTTTCTTACCCCAAATGCCCCTAAGGATTGGGATTTAACTTTGTTTCTTTTAGAAGATTATTCTAATTGGACAGATACTGTTTTTTCCTGATACTTGATCTAAGTTTTATTTCACCTCTTATGATGGTAAATCCTCAGTTCGGTGTACAATCAAAAATAATTCCCATTTATCACTGGCATTTGGGCAGCACTTGGCCCTGGAGGAAATAAATGCACCATCTACATCCATGCTGCTGTGGATGCTTGGCGAGGTACTCCCGCAACAGCATTTATCTTCTCTGTATTCCTCGCAATATTTGAAATGAACATACTGTATAATAACACAGCACATTTTCCTCTAAGGTATTGTCATGAATTGGCCACAAAATAACATTAGTCGCTGTCTGGCGGATACTTGCTCAAGTGATGGTCTAGAACACAAACTCCCTTCAATCATTTGAGCCATTCGCAGTTCAATGGAAATATAAAGGTATCATGTACCTTGCATCTCAGCGTGAGGCTGTAATCCCATTGAGAGATCCTGGCGGCGGTAAGGAACACCAGACTGTTTTGTTTATTTTCACGGTGGAATTACAAGCTTCACTTATGGAGCTACCTGACTTTCAGTTCTTAGTTTAAAACTAATCTTATCCTCTGATTAGCGTCTTATTTTCCACAATCTTATTTTCTTCAACCCAGAATCCTGTCCTCTATCTTGAAAACAATGATAAGGCTCTATTCATACTTTCTTAAAGATCATTATAGACTTCCAATTATTCCTTTCAGACATGAGCTTCTTTTTTTCTTTCTCTTTTTTTTTTTCCCTGTGTTTCTCCTTCAGAAGAGAAAATTTCCACTCGCTGCAACTTGTAATGGTTGCAAGTGGGATTGGGTGAGCGTTCCTAGAATGAATGATAGAGGCAATGTATTCATGAGATTCCCTGATACGTTGCAAATTCCATTTGTAAAGAAGCAAAGTTGCTTATTCTAACTCCTGCTTGCGTATCCCCCCCCTTCCTGCGACGGGAGATAGCCCATCTCTGAGTTACAATAGGGCGAGAGCTGGGATTGACTGCAGACTGCTTTAATGCCACTCTTAATGACAACTTGTGAAGATTAGGAAGTTGTCAGAATCAGATATCAGCAAAAGCTCCAGCTTCCTTTGTGAAGTCAGTCTGAATTAATTAATGGGTAGCTTTCCTTTGATATCGCTTTGATATTTGGCTGCAGCTGGATAAAAATCAACCACAAAGGAAGCTACATTTTGTTTACCACTGCTTAAGACGCTGTTTAGTTCCATGGTTTTTTTCTTTTGCAGTTTTTGCTTTTTTAACTTCCCTGGCACAAGGCAATAGAGACAGGCTTTCGCTAATAAATGGAGTGATGGTGGCATGTTTTTCAATGACTGCTTCTCTCCGCTCCTGGAGATACTCAGGCTACATTCTGGGAGCAAAGCCATTACTGATTTCAGCAAAGCTGCAAGTGAAAAGATGTACCGTTCCAAAAGTAAGACAAACATTAGCCTTGCCCACTCTGGTACTGCTTTTCCCATTAAAAGTTATTTAACACTTTAATGATATTTGCTGTCTGTTTTAGAGGGTGCTGATCACTTGCTCCATACACCGATGGCCTGAAATACAAGCTCTGCAACTAGGGGTCTTCCTTAACTTTTCAGGGTGGGAATTCACAGCCCATTTTAGTGTCTCTAAAGGTTTTGGATGTCTACCACGACAAGCAGATGAACATGTCTGTACTCCGACGAGGTGCTTGCACCCAAATGAATCCCTGAGTATTTCTAGCAGCCCCAGTGACCCTGCTGGCAAGAGGAGAAAGGATTGCTCTGCACACCACAGGGGAAGAGCAGACAAAGAAGTGGCTCTTCCAACTAAGCTGATGAAGATGATAATTTCTTCCGGAGCATGAGCAAAAAATCAATTATCTCTCTGGGTCTGCAAAGAGTATTTTTAATTAGGCAGAATATAATTGCCCAAAGTGTGTTATTAGAGCAGGAGGCTCAATCAAGCCACCCAGTTTCACCTGGTTTTCCAGGACATATTATGGGGTGTCTAATGACCACAGAGAAGACAAAACTTATGTTTTCTCTCTCATCATGTATGTTGTCACATAAAACAGCACGATGCATCTAAACTGTGTGGTTGATTATCCGACTGAGATGGGAGAAAGCTAGCTAGGGATGCCTCAGCTTCCCGCACCACCATGGGAGTACAAGCACTAAATGAGACAACATTGCATCCTTTCGACAGCGATGCACAGAGCCACAGACCACACAGCAGAGGTCTTTGAAAGAAGCAGCACAGCTCACAGGGCTGGACACAATGGCAGAAGGACGCTGAACAAACGTCTCTGTTATAAACTTGCCATGAAGCCCAGGCTCTTTAGTCATAACATAACTCAGATCCATGGGCACCACACATTGCTATGGAGGTAGGTAAATGGCATCCAAGGGCATCTCTAATGATGTTACTCCCTGATGCCTGCAACATTGTTTATGATTTGCCTTTCTAATTTCACTGTTGTAGGAGTAGTCAGACAGCTAGGAAGGCTCCCTGAACTAGTTTTTCATTACGAAGACAATTTTAACAGCTTGTGTCATGGTGCTAATGAGGCTGACTGAAGCACCTGTACTTTCTGTTCCAGATAACAGAAAACAGCTAACAGCAGCAGCAGGATAAATAGCTGTTTAAGAGAGTGCCTGAGTTATTGTCCTTAGCTAAGCATCCCACCTAAATCTTGGTGAGCTCTGCAATACCCTAGAGTATTCCAGTGATGGTCTCTCAATTTTGTTCAGAGTTTTCCATTCTGAAGTGCACAGGCAAAAGGTTCTCCAGTCAGTGATTTTTGGGTACCCAGCTTGAAAGCGATATCCTGAGATCCTCCAGCCTCACTGAATAAGATGTTCTAAGTTGGACATTAAATTCTGGAGGCATTTTGCAAAGTGATGACCTCAACTGTCCAGCATTATGGAAATCAGAGGTAAAGCCCAGTGTCACATGCCAGAACAGTTTGGCCTTTTGGAGATGGGCTTCACATTAGGGAATTTTTCTGAGGTTAAGCCAGTATTATGCGTTACTTAGTTTCCATCCCAATATTATTACACTGCAAAGCTGCGAAAAAAAAATCCTGAACTACTCCAAAAGAGCTATCTAAAAAAGCTAGCATGCATCTAACTGCATTTGCAGCTGGGCTAATGAGCTCTTGCTTCTCAGCAGATCTGCTACACCGGGGAAAAGCAACAGTCTGATATGAATGTCTAGGATCTGAAACAGCTCGCTGATGCCCATACCCTGTGCAGCTCTGCACCCTCCTGACATACCCCAGGGTTTAGGCTGGGGCATCACCCCCCCGAGTAAGGCAGATCCAGGTTTAGCCTCCTTCTCCCAGTGCTTCAGGTCAATGGATCTTCCTGCACTTCCTATTCTTGGAGAGTATCTTCCAAATGTCTGAAACTTTGCCAAATAATAAAAATACTTACTAGAGCATGGACTCATCCAGATATCACAATTCTTGAGTCACTGCCCTCAGGACTAGGCAACCAAGTGAATTTACTTCCTTTCTCTCAACCCCAAGAGCTTAATACTTTCATACACAGTGGAACAGCTTCAAGAGGAGAAACGGTGATCTCCAATCTCAACTAAGTCCAGTGGTGAAGGCTCTGTTAGGTCAATTCAAGTTAAATCCTTACAACAAACAAGCCAGAGAGGATATGAACTGCATTCTCCTGCATGCCAGAAAGCTATCCTAATGATCAGGCTGTATGGGAAGGTGAATCTGGCCCCTATCCTTCATTGAGAAAAAGGAACAATATAATTATGAATTAAAACGCTTTGCTCAATTTAGAGAAGCTATTTTCACTTAGTCAATATTCCTCTCTCCCTACACCTGCACAACACCCATCGTTCTGCCATGAAACTGCAAGTCTAGCTACTTACAGGGATTTCATTAGGCTCCAAAGTCACTTTTTACTGTTTTATGAATTCAGGGCTGGTGATCCATTCTGTGTTTCACAGTAGTGGTAGATGCAAACCCAACCTTTCTACTAAGGTACCTGAATTTAATGCAAACATTGATTTTTCATTTAAGTGGCAAAGCCAGTTCAACTTTTTTTGAGGGGCAGAGGTGGAAGTGGTGTATTTGCATAATAAAAAATCACTTTTCTGAGCTGGACAAAATGTATTGTTAAGTGGTTCCATTTGCATAGTATTTTAAAGGAAGAAATGGGCCAGATTCACTTTCTCAACATCATTCAATGTCTTATAGCTCAGTTTCTAGGAACAGGCACTTCCTGGGAATTCTCCGCTTTCCCATCTTGTTATTTTTATCATTTAAACAGTTCTAGACTTTTCGGATCCTTCATTAAACAGCATTTGGCCATGCTATAGGGGTACTGAATTAGTTTAATTTGTCATCATAAATCAATCACCCCAATCCCTTAACTAACGTAATTGCTCTTTTAATTCCCTTTGTTTGTCAAAATCTCTCAAAGTCACTGATATCTCATATTCAGGCTATTATTCAAGTCATATTGGATGATTACCTTTTTATTACAGGTAATTTTTACATAATGTTCACACAGTACTGACAACTCATAAGGCCTAAAGCAGAGAAGGGAACTGGATATTAAAACACTACCCCAGAAAGGAGCGTGCCAGGATATTCATTAGAAATGAGCAGAGCTCATGATCTAAAGTGAAAATCAGAAACATATTTGGTTTTTTGCTTCTTGTTGGACAAATGGTATTTTATCAGTAAGTGAACGTGGATTCATAGTAAGTCGTCATGGATGCCTGCATTTTGAAACAGATCATTCTGAAGGTTAAATAACCTGCTAAACTGATTCAGCACAGTGCCGAGATTTCTCTCCCACGTTAGAACCCCTTAAGCCCCATGCACCTGGAGGGGCTGTGACGCTGCCTTGCCGATACATGTGATACCCACACCATGGCACGTAGCAAGACCAAGTGTGTTTTACACTCCCCGTGAAACCTGAGCTGGCCTGCGGGGGCGAGGGGAAGCCCCAAAGCGGACTGGCACCGTGCCGATGATTGTCAGCCTGGTGTAGGGCAGAACGAACCCTACTGTGAATGGGCACCAAAAGAAAAGAATGATCTAAGTTCCTCTTTAAAGATCATTTTTTCATATTCTATACCCCTAAATAGACCCTGAGGTTTCCTTACAGCCAGCACAGAATACTTAGGGAAAAGTTCCCCCTAAGGCAGTCCTGTTTCCCTATTACGTAAACGGCATTTAATAAACCCAGTAGTGATTCTTATAATGTAAAAAATGAAATATCTTTCCCTCGACAACATCTGGCAAAAAAGGAAGCCATTAATATTTTACAAGACAGTTAGATCCTACAAACTCCACTTTGCTGTTAAAATTTTAAGAGCTTTCTCAAAAACTGTATTTCTCCATTGTTAAACCCTTAATTAAGTTGATTCATACAGCTAATGTCCGAATTTCATGCCAGAACTTCAATACAAAGGGTTTGCTGCTACTTGGAATACGTATATCCCACTTGAAATAACAACCACGTAAACCATTGGTCTGTTAAAAGCTTAGGAGTGCCAAGACCTAAATCAGCGTGGGCTGTTAATTATTTCTGTGATAACCTCAGCTGTGAGGATATATGCAAAAATATACATATAGGCAACAAATAATCATTGCCATGTCAGATGAATCTATACATAACAAATACTCCAGAGAGTTTTAGGTGTAGATTTTACAAACAGATTCCCATCGATTCCTGACTTCAAATAGCTTCTGCATGAGATTAAAAGTGTACTTATTCAGCTACTGGGCTCCAAGAATTCGACCGACATACAGTGCTCTTGTGTTACCTATCTGTACTTAGCCCTTGCCGGGAAATCCTACCCAATTCACTAGTTAGCAAAACAGAGCACATTCTGTTTTTAAACTAATGCATGTTAAAACTAAAACAAACAAAAAATGTCAGTGCCACAAAGGCAGCTAAAGCAGTCCCTGCATACAGCTCTTTGAGGTTTGCCCTCTATACAGATGCCAGTTTTCACTAAGCAGCAAATTAGAGCACGGGGGGACTAAGATTATTACATCTACCTGAAGGTACAGAATAAATTTAGATGGGAGGAATTTATTGGATTATTTTGTTTAGGGAATAGAAGTTAAACACCTCTGACAAAGCCATGAGATTCTTAATGAAGATGAGACTAGTTAAGGCCTCCATTCTACATCTCATCCCAAAGCAGCACATTTCTGAGATCATTATTACATTCAAACTGAGGTTTTCTCTTTTCTCCCTTCTGCCTTTTAAAACAAAATCCAAACCAGCGTTCCAAGAAAACCTGACTGTAAGTTGAATAATACAAACCACATCCCTATGAGCTAGGATATGAGCTATGTGCTTGCATGTTATATTTGAAAAGACACATCTGGAAATTCATGTTGTTCATTTACAAGACATAAAAGCTACTTGTGATGCCAGCACCAAGTAAACAGAAGAGAACTGTCCCTATTTCATTGATATGTATCACATATATCGATATGCCTGTATTTCTCAAACACTGTATAGCTTCTTTTGCTATAGGCTATAGGATTGCCTAGTAGCAATCCTACCATAACAAGTGATATCTAAATACATTTTGGGGGAAAGATAAAAGCTCCATTATATGACAAGGAATATTATGACTAACAGAGAGATTATACTAATCATGAGTAAAAAGATGATGTTTGATCCTACTTATGCTGAAAGTTTTTAAAAATTTAAAAAAATCTTTTAAATTAATTTATCCTCAGGAAAATGATTAAAACCAGAAAAGCCTTGAGATGTCAGCTGGTGACATGTTTTTCTTCTTTATCTTTCTTTTTTGTTGTTGTTGCTGTGAAAAAAAATCTGAGAGAATACAGCAAAGTGCGTCATTAACTTCGTATTAATTTTATAATACAAAGGCAATTCAGTTAAAATAGTGGTGCTGCAACTTTAAATTACAGAACTAGCTTGGTATTTAATGAGAGATTTAGCACAGTGGGGTTTCTGTTAAATTAAGTTGTGCCTTCACATCACAGTGGGAAAACAGGTGTATATTGGTTTAGAATTATGGAAATGTTGACTAATTCCAAGGCTTGTAATCAAACAGCAAGGCACCCTACAATATTTTCTTCCAAGATTCTGCATTAATCATTTATGTCTGGTCTCATTTTCTTCATGTCCACTAAAAGGGTGCAGCTCAAAGGAGCAGATAAAGCGCTCCTGTTTTCATGTCTCTGTTAAGGATGAGGTCCATGCAAAAAGTAGATACAGAAACAGAGCACTGCAGGCTTTGCTCAAATACCAACCTAAATTAAACTGAACATGCAGTCTTGGAAAGGGGATAAATTTCACACTAAACCCCCACTTTTTTGGCTTCACCGGTGCTGATCCAAAACCTGCTTACCAAGCCACGTGGAACAGGTCTGTATTTAAGAAATGAAGAGACTAAGCCCAGAAATAATCTGGCCTCTATCATTTAATGAACACAGAGGTATTCCTCTCCACGCTTCTGCAGCACTGCGGGTTATACCTGTGCACAGGTATAAACGCAGGCGAGTTCCAACCACCGCAGCATCCCTGCAGCCCCCTGTTCCTGCATCTGCCCTCATTCCTTGCCTTACACTAATAAATCACCTGCCTTTGCCTCGGATTTTCTTCCTGGGCTATTTAAGGATGCCTCTTATCTGAGGCATGGTGGTATTACAGTAAAAGTGGAAGGCACAGATTCTTTTGTTTCCAGGAGACACCTTATTACTGAACCTCCTACATACCATATCTCATTTACTGGAAGCAAGCTGACACTTGATGCCCAGATGAACCTGATCCAAATTCATCCCTTCTTGTAACTCTGCCAGAAGATTGCTTCCATTTGCTCTGAGACTGTTTCGCACACGGATCTATACACTACTGATTCCCTGCTCGTTCGGTGAAAGCTGCTTAGTGGGCCAGAGCTAACAACATGAAAATGTCTAAAATTCATATAGGGAGAATCCTGCTAATGTGAAGTGTTTTCAGCATGTGTGCCACAACTTTAAAGTGTGCTTAAATGAAGTTATTTTGGGAATACACAGATGCAGCATAACAGTATCACCATATATGCTGAATGTCAGCACACAGCATGTGCAAAATATAGAATCTGTTATATAATATATGCTGAGTTGTTCTCAAAGAGAAGTAACGAATCTGTATTTGAGTCGCTTCTCTTTATTAGAGGTGTCCATTTAAGAAGTAGGTATAACAACTTATCTCAAAGTAAAATCTTAACATCTCTGGAAGTATCAGGAGTATTTTTAAAGCCCAAGCCCCAGAGTCATGAGAATGTAATTTTCACATTTCCTTAAAAGAAAAGTTTGTAAACTCAGAGTCAGGACAGAAAAACACAGCTTGAAAAGATAAATTTTAAACAACAAAGAGCTAGAGGTAACATTAGAAAAAAATATTATATTTTTGAGCTTTATTTAAAAAAAGATCAAAAGCTACAGTAGTCTCTGTAACTGCTGCATGCTCGTTAGCTGTAAAAAAGTGGAGAAGAAACGATGCCCTGTTCAAGTAAGATGCGATGTAGAGCTGAGCCAGCTTTGTCACCCGTACCTGGGGAGGTCAGGTAAGGAGCCTGCCCCTCTGAGTCACCCGCTGGGATAACTAAGATCTCTCAAAACACAGCAGCCAGCTCGTGGGGCTCAGGAAAGAACAGAGAAGCAAACAAAAGGACTCTCTCTGCTTCTGAGGGGAGGGATGTATAGATCTCATGGTATAGCTTCAGCTCCACCCTACCTGGACCCAGGGATGCTGGCTGGGCAGGGTGCTGCTCCAGCAGCTCAGGACCACCTCCGCTGGAGTGTCCATCCTACCCAGCCAGTCAGAACAGCCGCTTGACTCAAAGCATGTTGGAGAGCAATTACACAATGAATTGGGTTAAGTGCAACATTAGCTGAATTGGGTTAGAGAGCATTCATCCAAGGGCTCAGCATTTTCTGGCAGTGGGGACAGAAACCAACAACTGGGGTTGCAAAGCCAGAGGATGCTGAGATTCAACCTGAGCTCTGAAGGGGTCTCAAAGGGAATTCTCCCTCAGAGCCTTCCTTTCTCTCTGAGGATGGCACATCCAACCCTCTACACCCTCAAAAACCGAGCCTGCCATTGGGAGGCTTGTAAAGTCTTGACATTGTCCCTTGCAAGGGCTAGTTGCTGGAAAATGTCACCTGAATCTGAAGTGCCACAATTTTTCTTTTATTTTCCTGTAGCTGGTCTACCGCTGCAGATTTTCTACCACTCCTTCCAGCATTTTCACTTGCAAATGACAGAGGACTCCCATTTTACCTTGGTGAATTAGCAGGACTCATGGGTAACTATCTGACATACTTCTCTATGTTGGCCATTTCCATGACAGATGAGGTGGCTTTCCTAACGGGAGTTGCATAAAGTGAGCTGGCCAGATGTGAACTTTTCAAACACATAGTGTCCAATTTCACATACACCACGTAGGAACTAAAGGAGATATTTGCCATATAACTGTCAGTCCAGTCAATATCCTATTTATTTATACAGTGTTGTATACATTTATTTATTTTTGTGTCTGTAACCATACACTGCAACCATATACTTGAACACTTCCTCTACATCAAGAGGGAATATACCTCCATCCTTTATATTTTTCCTTTCCCATTCCCAAAGTATTTGGCTATGTTCAGCAGTGTGGTGGGTTGACCCTGGCTGGGCCCCAGGGGCCCACCAAAGCCGCTCTATCACTCCCCCTCCTCAGCTGGACAGGGGAAAGAAAATATAACGAAAGGCTCATGGGTCGAGATAAGGACAGGGAGATCACTCAGCAATTACTGTCATGGGTGAAACAGACTTGACTTGGGGAAATTAGTTTAATTTACTACCAATCAAATCATAGTAGGGTAATGAGAAAAAACCTAAATCTTGTAACACCTTCCCACCACCCCTCCCTTCTTCCCAGGTTTAACTTTACTCCTGAATTCTCTACCTCCTTCCCCCCAGCAGCACAGGGGGACGGGGAATGGGGGTTGCGGTCAGTTCATCACATGTTGCCTCTGCCGCTCCTTCCTCCTCAGGGGGAGGACTCCTCACACTCTTCCTCTGCTCCAGATTTGAGAGTTAAGTCATGCAATTACCAGTGATATACTTCTCTCTATCTGAACTACCGTAGGATAACGCAAGTTACAGTTTGTACAGCACAACCACAACTGTTTTGACCACCAGTGTGATGTATCAGGGAGAACAGATTGCCAAGGAGAGGTGGTGGCAGGGAACAGGGTGACACTGTGCAAGCCGCTACATGGTACCACGCTCTACGGTACCCTGATGTGCAGCCACCACACCAACACAGTCAGGCTGTTTAGAAACCATGTGGTTAAAGGCTGCATTTAACAAAGCTGGCTGTATTTTGTCTTTTCCTCTTCTCTCCCTTTTCAAACTAGAAGCCCCAGTGGTACAGTGTTTTCCTGCCATATGTTTTTCCTTCCTCCCCCTTAAACAAAAAAAAAATTGAATCTACCTTGCACTTCAGTAACTGCCTCTAGTCAGCAGGAATCAGCACTGTTTCCAGCCAAGGGACTTTCTACAGAAGAGCAACTGCCTTTTGAGATGATGCCATTGCTACAGGACTGGCACCGTTACAGGACAGACCATCAGGTTAGCCACCCTCCCTTGAAGAGATCAAGGTCACTTGGGGCACCAAACAGCATTTTGAACAAAAGGGCTATTTTTCTGGTGATAAAATAATTAGGATCAAAAAGTAAATGTACTCACCCCAGGTAAAGTTTTAATATTGTGCAGTGCATTCTGTGCCTCAAGAGCAGCTTTTCTTGTATAAAATGTTACGAAACAACAACCTATAGAGAGAAATGAAAAGCTTTCAGAAATTAGTGAGTATGATTTGTGAGAGTACAATAGGGAAAGAGAAAAAACAGTGGTTGAACAACATATTATGAAAGCTGGAAATGTGAATTATCATGAGGCTTCCTGAGTGACATGAATAAAAGGAAGCTTGTATAGTTTAAAATAAAAAGTCACCCCCTGTGCATTGCATCTATAGCACACCTACATTGTTAGTGAACTGTAATCACTTAGAAATTAAGTTAACCAAAATCCAATTGGCTTTGTACAGTAAATAAGGTTATATTATTCTGAAGGCTCCCCATTATACTTTTAATATAAGCAACATGGCAAGCTCAAGCAGCAGGAATTCATTGTTGCATCCCAGGCAGAAAATCAGGTTAAAGCAGGACCTTATTTAAAGGGCCTTATATGTAAGAGCTAAGGTTTGGTCCCCACCATTTGAAACCAGGTAGGACTGGAGGTAGGACACTCATCTCAGTTGCAGGAAGGAAGATAAGCCACAGGAGAATTCACCAGTGGTGGGATAATGGAGGCTGCTGATGGTTGGCAGCACTGAGGCTGCATCCGTCTAACCTTCAGTAAAGCAGACAGTTTTAGTCACTTCAATCCCTTGTTTACCCCTTTGGCAGCATGGTGCAACTAAGCGGTCCGTGGGACCAGACATGGAAAGTAACCCTTCCCACAGCACACGTGCGCCAGGCAGCTCAACACCTGCCCCAGAGTGAGGTCAGGGCTGACAGGTAGATCTGCAGGGGACAGCTATAACATGATAGGCATAGGACAAAGAAACAAGGACCAAGATTTGACTTGCTGCAATCTGTAATGTCCCACAGTAATGAAGTCTGCTCCCAGGGATGCACGGGGCACGTGCGGAGAGCTTACTGTGGGAGGACCTTGCATCCATGTTGCAGGTGGGATGCTCTACACAATATCCCAGCTTGTGACTTCAACCTTACTTCCAGCGGGAGGGAAACCACCTTGAGAGCATCACTTGTGCACTTATGTGCATAACACAAGATTGCAGGTATAGACACAAGGAAAATTCACACTTAAATAGCTCCCACCCAGCACAGTAAATCAGTGATGTAGGCACACCCTTAGCCCCTAATCTGTTGCTACTCTGTCCATAGGGGAAATAGGGTGAGGCTGAATTCAGTCCTTGTCCTGTGGACGTGGGCAGCCCCTGCTTTGGAGCCATGCCACATTAAGAAGAGACATCAAAACTCCTATAGAGCTCTGTGGCTGCAGATGGGGCGCTCGGTGACCCAGCTCCTATAGGGAGAGGGAAAACATGCTGGGTAATGCTGGCTGGGAGGCAGAAGTGGCTACTGAAGCAAAAATCTACTTCGTGTCAAACAACATGGTGCAGATTTTACTGATGAATCAGAAAACAATGCCGCTCTCTTAATCACAGACAGAGATTTGTTACAACTCCAGAGAAATGTCAAAACCAAACAGTAAATAGAAGAAACCCCGGCTCTCGAGCCTCGGTGTTCCCTTGGAGCATGACACAGATAAAATAATTTGTCCTTCGGGCAGTGAGCAAAGCTGTTGCTTGCACCGGCTCCCTAATGTTGACCAAGGTGAAACATCACGTCCCACCTGATATGCCTGAGTTTGTTCAACCTCACAGCATCCCCGTAACAGCAAAGGAGACCTAGGAGAAAGCGTGCACAGGAGAACACAGCTACCACATTTTAAGTAACCGTGTGGAGGTGGTCCATACCACACCTTGGAAGGAAGGGCTGAATCCAGAACTCTCCCTCCGCTGCCTCTTGCTTGGCTCAGGCTGTGCATTGCACTGTGAATGCTCCCTCCGGCTTTGCAGCCAGGCCAGCGACAACCATTACCTTTATAACAAGCAAAGGTAATCATGTATTCCCAGCTGGAATACAGTGAGTTTATCCCTAACGCAGAAAAGCACTTGCAGGCATTACAATACACGGGCAGGCAGGTAATGCAGATGTAATGCAGCTGGGAGAAACACTTTTCATACTGCCAACAGGTTCCTTAAAATTTCCCAGTTTATGATAGAGATGGTTTAATAATTATTTCAGTGAGCCAAACATTGTTCAGCAGGGTTACAGACAGCCACAGCCTGTTAAGGTTTGTGCTTCCTGTGAGTGTTTCTAACTCTTCTATTTCACTAGCAAATTCTGAAAGTTTAAATTATTTTACTCCGGAATTAAAATGGGAAACAAATCCGAGTTTGTGACATTTAATAGCGTGACTTTGAGAAAGTATTGTGATGTTTTTCTATCCTGCCAGCCAGCTCCAAAGTCTATCTTCTACTATTGTCTCTCCATTTGGTTTGTTAGCTTTTTAATATAAAGCTTTTTAACCAGGAGAGAGGATTCAGAGGGGAAAATATCAAGCAGTAGTCATGACTTTGCAATTGCTATGTCCTTTACCATGGGTCCAAAGAGTTTCAATTTAGATTTCAGCTCTGCAGGCTTATTCCAATAAGCAGTAGTTTGAAATCTATTGGTTTATCAGTCTTGGCACTACTTGAAAGAACTGCACTTGAAAGATAAATATGCTGTGAAACACCCTTTAACTAGTCATTTTTAGGAATTAAAAGCACAGGAGAGAAAAATGTCTCTGTGAATGAGGACTGGGAGAAAATAGCATAATGGGAAACGTGCAGATGTTTCAGGCAGGTCATCGGACCCTGACAAAAATGGAGCCTTCTATGTTCACAGATCAACACATCTGAAAATGCACATGGATAAAATCTTTCTCCAGGCTCATTTTGCTCATATCTTCTTTAAAAACCACAACAAAACAGGAGATGTTTTGCTGTGGTTTGAGGAGAGCATGGGCACCAGTTGTGGACACCTGATTCTGAAGCTATCTGCTAAAGAGGTCAGGGCTGCACTAAAGAAAAAAGAAAATAAGAAAACACAGGAGAACAGAAAAAGCAAAAATGCACATGGTCCGGAAGGAAACTCTATATCTCAGCCTATGGACTTTCTAGAGGTGCTCACTGCCAAGTTACACAAACCGCTGCAGCTCCAGTGGGCTGGCTTTGAAGATGCCTCCAGTGTAAAATCCCTTCAGCTCAGTACCACATCCCATAGGAGACAGTACCAAATTCAGCCCTTTCTGCAGAAATTTTGGAAATGAAGACACCTGTGTAAGAGGCTAATTTGTGCTTTAGGACTGTAGCTGGCCCCTGCTGAAAGACAACTAGGAAACAACTTTCCTTCCTCCATTTTCCCTAAGAAAATGTAATACTGCCAAAGACAAATCAGTGACACTGCTGGAAAAGAAAAAGTACATTTCCTACTAAAATAAAAGGAAAAAACCCCAACCCTCCTCTCTCCAGCCCCCTGCACACATAATCTTGGCTTCATCACCAACAAACTTGACAGCAGCTTGAACCACAACTAAACTTTTCTGACACCAAAATAACTCAAAGCCTGACAGTGATAACCTTCTCCCCTCCTATTCAGGACAACTTAAAAGGCGAATTGGTTTGTGGACACAGTTCTGCCTATCCTCAACAGACTGAAATACAGCCCAGTTTAACTCCATGTGGGCTAGTATCTTCTCGAGCAAAGGAACAGGAGCTTGTGCTGCCAATCAGTGCCTCCAAAGCAGCAAACCTCCTGCCTTTTGGTACGCTGGTTGTGCTCTACTTGGAACCGTATTTACTACAGCGTATGACATTTCTTCTTTGTACCTAGGAAAAATACTGAATGAATCATGCGGATCCCTACAGTCCCTTAAGGATGTCAGCAACGACTCCATGGCTATCCTGCCAGATGCTTGAACAGGCTGAATAAAACCTGCCACTCCGCACTGCACAGCGTCTGATAGCAACAAATGGGATGCCTGAGAAACAAAGGCAGAAACCAGCCCTACTTCTCCAAGCATCCAACGAGAAAACGCTACAGTGTGTACACTACAATGCTCAACTTCAACACCTCATTAAAAAAAAAAGGGAAAAGATCTCTTATTTCAGCTTGTTTTCTCTCTCTTTTTTTTCCTTTTTCCAAAGGAAATTTAGAGCCAGAAAAAGACCTCAAGGTCCCAACCACTGGAAGAGAGTTGACACGTTCAATTCTCCATGACACATTCAATTCTCCATGACACATTCAATTCACAAGCCCCTGCTCAGGCTGCCAAAGGCACTAATTAACACCAGTGGTGGAGATTTTATTTATTTAATTTCCCCTGTTTAGCAAGACACCAACAGGGGCAAACAGCCTTGCGTATGGCTAGAAACAGCTTTACTTGAGTCACTGTCAAAGATGGCAGCAACGGGCTACATGGGGATCATGCAGCCATGGCTTCACTAAAGCAACCATTTAGAAATTAGGGATGGGCAAAAAAAGAGCAAATGGTGAGGACTCTCACACCACTGTACCCATGAATTTCTGCTGACAGCAAAGCTGGGTTTCTGGAGGACATTTGTGTGCATTGTGGAATTACAACAAATTGCAGTTTTTACCATGAAACGTCAAAAAATGCCATTCCTCCTATGAGCAAGAGGATTTTTTCCAAAAGCTGTTAGTGACCTCCTGCAACGGGACTTCTCCTCCCATGCAACTTCTGCTCTACGACCCAAACTAGCCACCTGTGAAACCCTTGCCCCCATCCACCCAGCGGAGCGGACACAGCTTTGTTAGGCTATAAGATACAGCCGTATGACATCGCTAGGAGCTCTGTCGTGTCATTATTTTTATCACTTTCTCCCAATTCAAGCACACTAATTACTCCATGAGAGCTGTTTACATTCCTAATTTTGAACACCTGACAAAAGGAAGCTCTCCTCCACTCGGAGATGTGGCTTACACGGTCCTCGCTGGCATTTAATGGCACTGGGATCTGTGTAAGAGGCTTAATCTCTCAGCCAGCATTTCATGCTTGAATGAACACAGCAACCTCCATCTTGCTTCGGGTGTGAAAACATCTCTTACAGCTCCCTAAACTGAATATATGGTTCCTAGGTTAGAGTTACTGGGAATTACACACGTGCATCAATATGAGAAAATAACCCTTGAACGTGGACAGGAATTAAAACACGTTGTTCTACAGGATACTCTGAGGTTTTGATTTGCTTGAAGAAAAACGTGCTGCAATTTCGCAGGCCTGAAAATTTAACTTTTGGGAATTAAAAGAGAAAAGATACAGGATAAAAAACCCCTCATATTAGTTGGTCTGATTTATGAGTTTCTGTAGTTTTCAACTTTCAAAATTTGTCAGTTTGGATCTCTCCTGCATTGTGCATATTATCACCTGCTGCCAGTATCTGAACCCTAACCATAGGGTATAGAAATACAAGAGCTTATCAGTGCGCCTGCAAAGCCTGCAACAACTTAAAAGTATGAAATTTGCTTTACCTTCTAGACTAATAAAATAAACACTTCAAAACAGCTATAATGATTATCTGATGATTGAACTCTGTATTCTTTTAGCAAGTAATGGAATCCTGGCAGACAAATTCAATTCAAAATGCATTCACATTCAGGACATCAACAAAGTCATCATGTTGTGAATTGAAAATTCCTTTAAAGGCTGCGTTTGAATTCTAAGGGGCTGACAGATCAAGGGACTGAAGGCCCTGGAAGGCTAAATGCATGAAGTCCTGCTATGTTTCTTTCTTTCTGTGAATGAAGCTCACTTTTGTGTGTGCATTTGCAAGCAGAGCAGGTGCTGGCTTCATATAAGCTTGGAATCTCAATGGGGAGAGTAGCTTCTTGTCAATCCAGCACAGTTCAAGCTAGTTTAAGTTAAGGAGAATTTATTTTTCTTTTTTCTTTCCCTCCAAACGTTACTCTCCGCATTTCCACATTCACGCTTCCATTACCAAAATTTAAACATTACACTGTGATTTAACAGGGCTGCCTTTTAAAAGGGTCTCTTGCATTCCAGCTGTTCACCCGAACGCTGAAATACGTGCTCCGTAAATCACAAACAGCTGCCCGAACAGTGTGCTTTGCAACCAAACCCACCATGACCTACACTGTCATTTTCCAAAAGGCAATAAAGACATCAAAAATTCTCTTCCATTAAAGCCACTGAAAAGACCTATTGCTACAGGAGTTCAGGTGAGTGGTTGGGCAACAAGCTTTTTCACATTCGTTAGATTTGGTGCAGTGCAATGGGAGCCTTGTCTGGCTTTTCTTCTGTATTACAGATTTTAGTGTAATTAGCCAACCTTCATGGAAGACACCAGACTAGTATTAGGAGAGGGGTTTCAAATCTTAGGGATTTTGGTTGGGTGATTCCATACAAAAACAGAGAAAAACATGCACTGCCTGAATAGCAAATACAGACGTTCCTGACAAAGGAAAGCAAAAAACATTTCCAGAAATAAAAATCCAACTATTTCTGTAATTCTGCTGAACAGAAAAAGAAGGCAGCTAAGGCAGGGGTGCATTTTGATTCCTACCTGCACCATACTCTTGCTCTATTGTATATGGAGTCACTCGAGAGTATGATGGCAGTGACTCACTCCCGAAGCAATCCCTGATAGAATTGCCATATACTGCAGAAATCAACCTTTAACGATGCCGCCTCCCAATTAGCTCAGGTTTGCTAATAGTTTGATATAATTGGCACCCTGATGGAAACCGTATTACCAATCCTGTCACCAATCAGGAAACCGCATCGCCGCTCTAATGACAGCACATATTATAGCGATGCCACTTCTAATATTAATACATTAGCTGAAGGTAGGCAGGGGCTCATATGCAAGAAGGATTCACTACCGGGATGTGCCAAATTCCACCCTGTGCTCTGTTTTTCCTCCTGGTTATAACATCCAGGGAGGCAATGCACCAGCCCCAGCGTGCCCTGAACCGCCCCTATCGCATTAAAGCACAAATGCTCCAGGCCGGTAAGAGCCCTGTAAATGGCCAGTGAAAAATGGTCCCATGGAGCTCAATTTTTTCTCTCCATGCCTTGCAAGTTATGACGGCCTTTCTGTTAATTGGCCACAAGTCCTAGTTTGCTGTCAGCCTTCAGCTGCACCGGGGAGCTCTTTTGGAGGAGTCGCACTCTGTCATTCCCGTACCCTTGTGAATACAAATGCTCTCTATAAATGTCCTCTGCCTACAAAATGGAAGGGTTTTTTTCTTTTTTTTTTTCCTTTTTTTTTTTGACCTAGATTAAATCTGCTGCATTTTCAAGCCTTTTGGGAAAGCAACTAAGAACTAATATGCACCGGTTCACGTGCCACAACACTTCCCTACCCATTATTATGTAAATTTTGACTAAAGTGCGACACAGATAGAGAAGATATCAAGGGCAAAATTGCCAGAATCTGCTTTTCTTGCTCTCTGAAATAAGCCACTTATATTAAACAGTTTTAAATGGCTAATAGCTGTAAAAGTATCTGAAGAATTTCAGTGTACATTTTTTCATATGGGACAATGACAGCTTTTGCAAATTCCTGAACTCTCCTGCTGACTGCGTAACGACCGGGAAGCAAATGGCCAGCACGCTGGTACTCTCTGGTTTACTTTTGAAGAAAGGGGCCAACTTCCACATCTGCAGCTTGGTAATACTCATTCTATATTTGCATTAGATGGTGATAAAGTAGGGAAAAAAAGCGGATGCAGAATTAGATTATATACGTGGTGGCAGGGTAAATAAATACATACAAATCAGGTTTATAGCATCAAGGCAATTCCGTGTCATTACTAACTAATCTGTACCTAAAGAAACCATCACTGCATGCTGGGATGTAAGCTGAGCTGTAACGGTCTGGGCTGACCCGTGGATGAGAGACGTCCAAATATAAACTCAGAAAATGCTGTGAAGATATAGGTGAGCAGTTGGTGGCATTGGACCCGCACATCAGTACTGCGTCAACACCCTGATCTGCAGGTTGATGGAAACACCACTGGCCTGGCCTGGGATGTTCCTCCTCTGCCAATCCCTCCAAGCACCCACCCAAGTAAATCCCTTGGGAGAGTCATTGCTTTTCCAGCCCTGTGAGATGGAAGGCTGTCAGTCAATCAACACCAGCAAGAAAATCAAAGCAGCTGCTCAGCACCTCTTGTCGAGTTCATGCTTGGTCCGTTCACATTCCTAGATCTCAGGGGTAGAGAATAATTGGGATCTTATACATCAGTCCATATGGCTTGCAGTAAAAACTGCCTGTCAGAGCTTTTGGAAAAAACATTCTCACAAAGCAAGTAGGACAGCAGGGGGAGAGGGTGGGGAGATGGTATTCCCATCTCTAGCTCTGTGAGGGGTCTCCCATGGGAAGTCACTGTACTTCCCACCTGTAAAGTATAGAAAAGAATATAAACAAAATACAGGAGAAACAAGAAATTTTTTTTTTAAATTGGAAATCTTTCTAAACAAGTCCTGTCGTTATGTGCATACATTGTATCACAAAGAAATCTTGAATTTGGGTGGGACATCTCAAAGAAACTACAACACAAATAATCACTTATTTCATATGCTGCCTTCTCCTCATTTCCCCTTTACCTTTTCTCTTCTTCTTTTCCTTCTTATTCTCATGCTAATTCTCCTTAATCTTTAATTCACTTTCTCCTCCCCTCATACAAATCCTTACTCTTTTCTTCCTAGCAGCTGGTCATTGTTTCCTTTTTGCCTTGGCCAGGTAACAATTACTGATTTGAGTTTACTGGCTTTGAAATGAATTAACATGTCCTCTGTGCAAGTGAACTCCTAAGTTTGTCCATCTGCTAAATGCACCTTTGGATTTAGTAGAGAAAGAGGGTTCAGAGTGCAGATGCTAAAAAAAATGGAAATGAAAAAATAAGATGCCCTCCTTTATTAATCCATTCTTACAGCAGAAAAGTGGTGTGACACTCAATTCAAAAAGACTCTACAAAGATCATGTTTACATAAATTAGCGTAGGCAGGGACACATCTTTCCTTAATGACATTTCAAAAGCCCTACAGTCTCCAACCTCGATATTCACTAGTAGCAAATCAAACCTCCTAGCACGCACCTCTTATAGTGCTGGATTTCCTTCTGTGTTTTCTTTCACTTGAATGCTTGAGAAAGATCACTAAAGACTGGTTTTCCCTGATAAGACTTCCAGACCACTGCTCTGATGAAACCTCTAATTGCACTGCGACTCCCAAGAAGCCACTCAAGTCCCAGTTCGACTAGGAGGCAACTCTGTAGTGAAAAATACTCAGAATAGCATAGCTTTACCATAAAATTATCCCTTTAAAATCTTCAAATCTTTGACTTTGAGAGTTAATTTCAATTTATAAACCTACACTGTCACTATGAAAAACCTATGTTCTGTACTGGAAATTATTTTCACTGGTTAAATGCCAATGGCATCCCGGGCTGCATCAGGCAGAGCGCTGCCAGCAGGTCAATGGAAGTGATCCTTGCCCTCTGCTCAGCCCTGCTGAGACATATCAGGGGTGTTGGGTCCTGTTCTGGGCTCCCCAGTACAAGAGAGACGTGGACATACTGGAGGGAGTCCAGTGAACGGCCATGAAGATGATGAAGGGATTGGAGCATCTCTCATACGAGGAGAGACGGAGAGAGCTGGGACTGTTCAGCCTGGAGGAGAAATGGCTCAGGAGGATCTTACCAATGTGTATAAATACCTGATGGGGAGGAAGTAAAGAAGATGGAGCCTTCTCAGCGGTGCCCAGTGACAGGACAAGAGGCCACGGGCACAAATTAAAATACAGGAAATTCCATTTGAACCTAAGGAAAAACATTTTTACTGTAAGGGTGATCAAATGATGGCATAGTTTGCCCAGAGAGGTTGTGGACTCTCCATCCCTGAAGATATTCAAATCCTGCCTGGACACAGCCCTGAGCAACCTGCATAGGTGACCCTGCTTTGAGCAGGGTTTGGATGAGACGAACCCCAGAGGTCCCTTCCAACCTTAGCCAGCCTGTGATTCTGTGAAATGGCAATGAAGGAATTTAAGTGGTTTTTCCACAAAACCCCTACTAACACAGCTTAACTTCCTCAGAAATACATTGCAAGTTTATTTAACTTTAGCAGGCAACATCAGTTAAATTACTGTTTTATTGCTGTATTCATCAGTTGGGAACCAGTTCTCATTCACTAGCAAAATTCACATACACAAGTTTTTTCATAGCAAGAACACAGGAATTAATCTTTTTTTTTTTAGAAACAGAAGCAGAGACATTAAAATCTCAGCATGGCCCATGTTGCCACAGACATGCAAGACAATAAGAATGTCTTGTGTCACACCTTGTTTTCAGAAATATATCATGAAATTTATGAATTCAAAAGCTGATATTATGATGCATTTTTTTAAGTGACAGTTTATCCAGTCCTGTTGTATCTGACATCATGAAGTTTTGTTTAAACCCCACGCATTCCTGCAGTATTGCAAGACCACCTATCCACCCACAGCCCTGCCAGCTCTAAAACTCTGAGCTTGTGTCTTCTAAAGACAGCATAGGAAAGGCCAGATCTAGCAGTAGAAAGAGACAAAAGAGGAAGAGGTCCAGGGAGAAGGAGTTATAAAGGAAGGCACAGGGTGGAAAGATTGCTATTGCTGACACTTAATGAAAACCCATTAAAAAAAGAACAACAAAAACCCAACCCCGTCCCTTGCCCAGAAACTTGGTAAGAAGACGGCGCATGGGTGGGTTTCAACACTTGTCTGGATCTGGAAGACTTGGATACCATTTTTGCAAGAGAATCTAAATCTGACCTTGGATAATTCATTTCTAGGAATAGGGTGTTGAAGTTCTTCTGAAAATAATGTTCAATGCCCATCTAAATCTTTAGATGCCTAAATGCTTTTGAACAATCTGGCCTTTAATCTCCCTGTGCCCCAGCTCCTTCTTGTAAAATGGAAAGAATAAAATGTCCTGAGCTCAAAGGAATAGTGTGAAGAAACCATTTTAAAAAAAAAAAAAGTGAGGTAGAAAGATACTGTAATAATAGTGACGTGAGTAACAGCAGAGCAATACTTGCAAGTGCTGTTTCCATCTAACCAACTACAGTCTGGCATGCTTCCTCCAAAAGTTTGCTTATAGGAAATGGAAGAAATCAATATAAGACTTTCGAGCTGGCTTAAGGGGCACTTAAGCAGCATGGGAAGAAATTCTAGGTGAAATATTGTCTCAAAGTGCCCCGAGCCTCAGTCAATGAAGACCTATTTTCTCCCAACACCCAACGCCACCCAACCCCATATTTTACTGCTTTTGGCCAAGTCACCTAATAGGGGCTCCATTCTCTGCCGGTCGAAGAACTGATAAAGCCTCCACTCTGAGTCATGATTTGTTACAATATACACACTATTTTCAAGGAGCAAATTTTCATCTATTTGAAAACTTTTTTCGTAGAAAAGTGTTACTTTTCCCCATCTTTAATCTTTAAAACTTGGGTCTAAATCCATTGTCTGAATACATCTTACTCCCTCCTCCATTTGCCCAAGATGCAGTCAAACACTTCCAATTCTTTCTTGACTTCAACATTAAAAACCCTTACATATCTTGCACTGATTTCTAGGCATTCACAGTTTCACTCTCACAGGGTCACAGCACATGTCAAATCCTTCCTACACGGTGAACACCTTCAAGCAGTATTTCATCTAAGGAGCTTCACTTTCCCTGAACTTGTTAGCAGTGACACATTTATTCCCCAATTAAGCTTTTTTTATAATAATAATAAAAAAGAAATAGAAGAAATTCCTGGCAACTCTTCTATCTTTCTAGTTGGTTGAAACAATTTTATGCAGATGAAGATGCAACTCCACAGAGCCTTTGAACTTTAAGCATCGTCTTTACTTGGCTTTGAACTCTCAACAGGGCCCATGATCTTTCAAAGCAATATACTCTGCCTCTGGAAGCTTCAAACGAGGGGGAAAAAGGCATGGATAAAAAACCGCAAAAGATGGGGTTTTTTTAAATGTTTGATGCTCCTGGAAATAAAAAAAATCAACTGAGTGGTATCTGAAGAAGTGTATTCGGCACTCAAGTGTTTCCCTAATTAATTGTTTAGATGAGTGCTAAAATAAATGCAGCAGCAGCAAAGATAAACAAACCACTTTAGTAATAAAGCCATATATTTGTGCAGACACACAAAAATAAATGGCAGCGCTTAATGAGCACAAGCAATGAGAATGAAGAACACACTTCGTGTGGGGGATCCATGCTCAGAAAGCTCAAGCTCGAAGATATTTGAGAGGTATCTCACAACAGCCTCCCAGCCTGACTCACGTTTGCCCCTTGTACAGCATCTTGTTTTGCACAGACTAACAGCGTAAAAACAAAAAGCGTCCTGATGAAGAATTACAGCTTACGTTTCACCTTGTCTGGGCAGCTTCATAGGAGCAAGGAAAATACGTGTGGTAAGAAATAGTTATCCCTGTTTTTTATTATGATGATTATTATTATTATTATTATTTATTTTTGTCTGATGATTAACTAATGTAAAATCAATGAAGGGAGACGCAGAATAGATGTGTAACACATGTACTTCCAAAATGAGAGAAAAGCTAAGATGATTCATACAGTCTTTTCCTTGTGACTGGAAAATGAGCTAATGAAGTATAAATACAGGGGGAAAGTGTTAGCTTGCAAATCTAGGAAAGCAGTTTTAATAGAATTATAAAACCGTTAGAGGCAGGAAAATTCAACTAAGTTCCCCTCCCAGAGAGGACAGCTTTATGCTTCCACATGTAATTCTTCCAAAGTTTTATCTTGTCCTATCTGTAGATTCCCCAGAATCAGGCTTCCCATAATTTCCCCAGAAAACTATTTTGCAATCTCACAAGCATTATTTTTAAAGACATTTTTCATGGTAAACACTTTCAGCTTTAATTAATTTCCCATTGTTATTTATTTCTTGAAAACCTTCTTAAATAAAGCTACGACTTTGCAATCTTTGTATAAATGAATTGATAACCAGAGCAAAACAGTAAAAATCCATGTATCATATAAATAAATACATTATTCCCCCCAGAAGTCTTCATACAATTGATGGTTTCTTTCTTGCCACTATCAACCACGTATGACCTGGAAAACTGATTAAAAAATTTATTCACCAATATTTAATATCTATTAAGGGAAGGGAATATCGAGAGTGTGTTGGACGACCCATGGGACACGTCTCAAGTCCTCTAATTAATACCAGTTCAGAGCAGTCCAAACAAGATCGTACCATGATATATAGGCCCTATGGCTCTCCAAAGATCAAGATGTGGCATTTAATCAGATCAAGATTTAAAATAAATCTCCAGCAGCCTGTTTCCAAGTTATGACAAGAGAAATACTTGGCTAGAGAGCTATAGGCTGTATGAAATGATTGGCAACTTATCAAGACAAGAAGAGAAAGAAGCTGGATGATTGGCAACTTAATCAGAGGGAGAAGGAAAAATAGAGAAAAGGAACAAAACGAGTGCCTAAACAGCTATGTGTTGGCTCCTGTGGCTGTCAAAGGTGGCCTTGAGCAGGCAGTAGCAGGAGGGCTTACACTGAAGCTTGTCTGCAAAGTAGATGAAACTATTCAGTGTTCCTTGGCATCAATAGCATGCGGATCCTGAATGTATCTAATCACATTTGGAGTAGCATGATTCTGTACAGCGTTCTCCGCAGGTCACCATGGCAGCCACAGGAACACATCCAACAAAATATCACGGCTGTGCAGCTTAACGGTGCTTCGCTACCAAAAAACTCATAGAGCTTTAGAACAAAGTCCCCAGTCTTATCTGAAAGCCAAAAAAAAGTACAAAATAAAATAAATAAATAAATCCAAGGGGTCCTTGTACAGTATTTCGTCTTCAGCCTGTGCTCCTTCTCTAACAAAAGGCTCTTTCTCTTAATCAGTGTTCATTTCGCATGAAGACCAACCTGAACAATCATAATATTTTGGTAGCAGTATCCTTTAGTTAATGTCACAGTGTGCCTTCGTCTTTTATTCAACGTGTTATTATCACTTAAAATATCTAGTTTAAGGAAAAACTATACAAACTTTTCCTGAAGGAGAACTGAGGAATGGTGGGTTAGAGGTTAGATTGTCAAATGAGCTTTGCAACCACCAGTTCTTACTGGGAACAAGCATTGCTTGGTCTTTTCACAAAAAAACCCCTACTCGTACATGACTTGTATTTATCCACAAAGTGCAGTGACTCAACAGAGAAAAATGATGTCTTAAAAATGTGAAATTTCTTTCCTCACTTGAGATGGGGGATAGGGGAATAAGGATGCGCTTGGAGGGAAATCCTGGTAAGATTGGGACCCATATCTTGTACAATATTTTGGCTCCCGCTAAGTCTTATTAGGGCAAATCTAAAGATATTTCCAAGCAATTTGAAATCCTCTGCCAGACTGCAGCATTACTCACTCTTGCATTTTGTATGCAAGAAAGATAAACCTTAATGTACAGCAAAATTATTTCTGGAACTGCATATTGCACGTTTTCACTATAATGCATATCATAAGCTTTGACACAGAGATAACTAAGCGATTACTTGTCAACCTCCTCTCATTCCATCAGTCTTAAAAGATAGGATAAAAAAAGCTTTTCATGTGCAACAGCAGGCTTCAGATTAGTCCTGCAGAGTTATCAAAAATGTGGAACTAAGTATCAGACAAGCCCAATTTAAAATGATGAAACAGTTCTGAATTCTAAAACAATTAGGCTGATTTACAACACATGGCCTGATACAATGTAGGTTTGAATCCTTTTTTTGCTTTTTAAAAGGGGACACATGCTAGTCATAAATTAGTACAATCGAGATTTATTTCTTTTTTTTCTGAATACTCCAGAACAACTCTTACACCTCCCGGAGACATTTGTGGAAGATTCATATTTTACCTGGCAAGATATACACAGAAGTGAGTTACAGACCCAGGAAAGGCAAACCATGACTACAGCTGAAGAACAGCATCATGTCCTTTTTCTGTGGCTTTACAGTGATGCTGTGCTGCAGATTTACTCAGTTTTCACTGCTAGGTCCCTCATTTCTGCTTGTAAATCAAGGATTCTGGGGTGCTAGGAAGATTAATTAGGTGAGGCTTGCAGTTTTCTCCTCTACTCTTCATGATGGTTGCTCCCAGAAAACACATGCATCTTGAATACTTCTGATCCCACTGGGGCTGAGATTTAAACAAACACTGACATTGGCGACGCAACTCTGCTTGACCATGGTACTAAAAAGTCATTACCTGTGTTTCAATATCCATTTAATTATTACCTGTGTTTAAAAAGAAACAGAAGACTGGGGAAACTCTCAGTTACCACAAGATGATGCTAGTGATGGCAGCAGCGTTGCTCAAAACCTACTCTGAAGAATATTTTGGCCTCTTTATTACAGAATACTGGAATTTACAAGATAAAACATAAAACAAAAGGTACAGGGCATTCACAACACATTTTTTAAGGCTTTCACTTTTGCAACACATATGGACAATGGATTTTAAAAGAAAGTTCTGTTTCTCTATACTTAAGGGTATTAATATTTTAGTATGACTGCATCTGTGAATGAAGACATTCAAAAAGCCATTATGTTTTCAACTTAGGTTAATAATAAGGCTATTTTTCCACCCACTCTCTGGCACAGCTGTAATGTTCTTGGCCTCAAGTGGGAGGCAATGTGGAACAAGGATTAGCAAGATGGATGATACACAACACACAGTGCCAGTTCATATAAAATATTACTAGATTGGAAATGACTGTTTACTGTCTCAGTGATTACATGACCACTTTTTTTCCTTCCAAAGAACATACAGTATATGGCGCTCCTCTATGCCAATAAAGCTTAGTGCATAGCACCTGGGTAATGACAAATTAATTTTTGAGCTAAGCCTGATGAGGGGGTCAGCCAAAATCTTAGGCAGAGTTTATCCCCAGTACTATTTTACATGACAGAAAATGCATCCCTCCCATTCATCAGTTTTAGCACAGAACAGGGATTATACAACAGAAAATAAATAAAGTGGGGGGACCGAAATACCAAAAAAATGTTAGGACTGTGTGTGTTTACAGTACAATAATAAAACATTTAATCTTGGAGGAGGGGGCAAGTTGGAAACAGCATCCCATGGTCCACTTCCAAATAAAATTGGACAAAACATTTAGGAATGCACTAAATAGAACAAGCGTGGATTTGGCAAACAACAAGCTGGATGAACTAGCAGGTCTTCTTTCAGTTAAATCAGATTTCCAAATCCGAGACCTTTGCATCCTGGAACATGAGATTTCTTGCCCGATCTAGAGACCCACCTCTCTTGACCAAGGCCATAGTGGCTCAGCCATGAATAGCCAGGGATGCTGAGCCCTGGCTCCCGGCACATTCAGGTACCATCGTACCTCAAACCCAGAAAACCACGTGGGTCCGAGTTTTATGTCCTGTCCAGGCATAAAATTTCTTTTACCACAAAGTCAACACAAGTTGTTTAAATTCCGAGTGCTCAGCAGTTCCCATCACTTGGGCTACTGGCCACAGCCACTGCCAAAATATCAGCAATACTTCAGAGTTGAAAAATGTTTTCTTTAATAATTTTAGTGAAAAAGCACTTTCACATGAAAGAGAAACAGAAGTGTTTTGAAATGGCAAAATTATTTCTCGTCCCTAAGCAAAGCTCCTCTGAAAAAGCTGTTTGCACAATCCAGACACCTCCATTTTCATGTAAATAGTTTATTGATTTAATAAAACATATAAACAGGCTTATATCGTTATTCTACCAGCTGCAGATGATCTATATTCACTGAGCAATCTATTCCCACAAAAATATTTTCACTGAAATTAATCTTAATGTTCACTCCTCCTTCCCCCACAAGCTAACATCTAGGCACTTTGAAATGCACATTAGCTACTTCAATAAATAAGATGAGCAATTCTTGGTTTTCTTAACCACACAGGGCATAAGTAGATGAACTCTTTACATGTCCTGGATGACGAAAAAGACATTAAGTATTGGAATTTTTCCCGTCTGAGTAGCCCAGTGAGAGCGAGAGCCAAGTTTGCAGGCTCGCTCTCATTGTCATTTCCAGAGCGTCAGAGTTTCCATGAGCAGTGCATCCCAGAGTCAGGTCATCAAAGCCTCAGCTTTGCATGCCCTGGCCTTTTTTTTTCGGGGCCTTGTTCCAATACTGTGAGCAACTACCCGAAGTTTGAAAGTCTGCTCCTTTGACATGCTCGATTTGGCAAGTGTAGGAGAAATGCTGTTGGATGAGAAGGAAAAAAAAAAGAAAAAAAAAAAGGGAGAAGTAGGCACATTCCCTTCTCCTACTCACTCTGTAGTGATCTTTGTGCTATTTTCTTTTAAATCTTATTTAAAATTTCAGCCCTTTACAGTAAGATCAGCAAGAACAGATCTTTGCTTCAATAAAGATGCACAAAGCCCTTTTTGTTGAGGACATGGGTCCAAAATTCTGGCGTCTGGGCTGTGCAGCTTTCACTGCAGGCACACTTTCAATCCTTGTTCATCTACGCTGCCAGTGTTTCAGGACAAAGATCATTTCACCAATCTGTTTGTACAGCATATTGTACAATCTGTTACGTGCATCTGCAATACAAACAGGACATGATAATAAGAGCATGTGGACGAGACTGAAGCCCCAGACTTTGGGTCCCTTTGTTATCGGTGGCACACGGACCCTGATCCACAGCGGAGGCGGCTGTAACTTCTGACTTGCTGCGTGCACACAATGTGCCATGGGCACTCTCCATGAAATCTAAATACTGTATATTCACTACAAAAAAACCCAAAGGGTTTTTTCCCTCCCCTGCCTCCTATTTCAAGGGAGTCATTCAAAAGTTAAAACCATGACCACACCAATAGGAATGAGACACCAAATTACCTTTTGTACTATCCTCCTTAAATACAAAACAAAGCCATGAAACTTAGGGAGAAAGGAATAGCTCTTGCCAGATGCTACCTAACGGATGTTCAATCATAAATGCTACATACAAATGTATGAAAAAACTTCCCTGCTTTTAAACAGATTGTTCCCCAAAATCGTATCTGATTGCAACAGTAATAATGTTTCTCATCCCTACTAAATATTTGTCTTTTTTTTAAGATAGCAAGCACTTCTGACATTTGCTGCAGAGAACGTCACACTCCCGGTCCTTGCAGCACAGATTGCTAGTCTGCTGTTTTACATGCTGATTTCTCTTTTGTGAACTGAGACCTTGAATATTTTCACGGGGGAAAAGCAGATCAATGATTTTTGAAGAGAGCTAAACAATTCCGTGTAATGAACATCAGTTGACACGGGCAATTACTCTTTCTTTTTCCCCCAAAAAAACAAAAACACAAAAACAAAGAGGAGATTGTAACTCCTTTGAATGGCATGTGCCTTACTGATTGTACCAGAATGTCAACTGCATGCATAAACACGGGTGGGTGAAGTTCAGGAGTGACACGTGGATCATTAAAATGTAAGATGCGTAGGTGAATAAAAACTTTTGCCATTTGATTCGGCCAACGATAAAGAAAGTTGCTTTAGAAACTATTCCACTGTTTCTCAATTTCCATAAAAGAACAGTTCAAAACCTTTTTTTTTGTTGCTGAACGAATGGAGAATAGAAGAATTTTTTTTCTAGATTTCATGTATTTGCTTTTTAAAGAATGCATATGAAAGGAAAATAAAATAATAACAAACATAAAGGAGACATAATTCAATGATATTTTTGACATTCAAAAATATTCTGCAAAAACATCCAATATATCACATTTTCTCCTTGATAGTTAAAACGTAAGAGCAGAGTAGGAAAACTGTAGATATCTTTATCACTGGCTTGAAGCACGTCTCTGGCTATGTCACTGTGTTTCCATATGTCTGAGTTTTCCATTTGTATAATGTGAATATGTTAACATAGCTTATTTGCATTTCTGCTTTTATGTAGGAAGTCACATAAAATACCTTCCTGGATTTCATTGTGGCATCTCTGTATAATGTGACATTTGTGGATATTTATGGACATTTTACAGACATTTTACAAGGGTGGTCCATAGACTAAGGGGATGATGTCTGTGTATTGTATGAAAGGATGGGAAGGGGAGTGGTGGGTAATGAGGATGTATTGGACAGTGTGGGACCTGAGCATGATGTAAATGGTATGGAATAAGGGGTGGAGAACGTGTGCTGGTTTTGGCTGGGATAGAGTTAATTTTCTTCACAGTAGCTGGTATTGGGGCTGTGTTTTGGATTTGTGCTGGAAACAGTGTTGATAACACAGGGATGTTTTCGTTACTGCTGAGCAGTGCTGACACACAGTCAAGGCCTTGTCTGCTTCTCACCCCACCCCACCAGCGAGCAGGCTGGGGGCGCACAAGAAGTTGGGAGGGGACACAGTCGGGACAGCCGACCCCAACTGACCAAAGGGATATTCCACACCATATAGCATATCATGCTCAGCATATAAAGCTGGGGGAAGAAGGAGGAAGGGGAGGATATTTGGAGTGATGGCGTTTGTCTTCCCAAGTCACCGTTAGGCGTGATGGAGCCCTGCTTTCCTGGAGATGGCTGAACACCTGCCTGCCGATGGGAAGGAGTGAATGGATTCCTTGTTTTGCTTTGCTTGTGTGCATGGCTTTTGCTTTACCTATTAAGTAGGTAAGTTCTTTATCTCAACCCATGAGTTTTCTCACTTTTACCCTTCCAATTCTCTCCCCCATCCCACTGGGGTGGAGAGTGAGCAAGCAGCTGTGTGGTGCTTAGTTGCCGGCTGGGGTTAAACCACGACACCTGCATTAATAGCAGCATTAAAAATACCACCAGGATTATTCAATTAAATCCCTCTGCCATCTTGATCGGTTACTGCTCTTATTAGCGGAGGGCTCTGAAGCCCCAGCATGGCTCACCCTGACACCCCTTCTGTTGTACACCCAGATTTGCACTCCGGCTGCTTGTCTTCCTCGCTGGTGCAGCCATTATCCATGACAGCTACACTCAAACTGGGAAGGACACTTAAGCCAAAATCACACCTTCCTTAGACACTTGGAAAACCATCTGTAAGAGGAATCTCCATAAACAGCCTTCTTAAAGGGCTCGGTGATTACGCGTTATGTACACGCACCGATGTCTGTTCCTAGCTTCAAGCCTATTCCTATTCAGCAAGGCAGTGAAGAACATGCTCTAACTTTAATCACTTGCTGAAGTCATCAGGACTGTGTGCTTAGTTGAGCAGGGGTCTTTATGAGCCAAATATTATTCTTATTAATAAGGAGACCTGGCAATACACTAGATGGAGCATTTGATAGTAAGTAACATTAATTCAATTAAATTCTCTTACAGCATACACTCTCCAGCTAATGTAGTTTACAGTGAAATTTTCTCCGGCACTCATTTAAATATAATTGCTGCACTTATCTTGTCATGAGGAAATTTCTGAAGGTTACTTGTACCGTGCATGTGTAAACCTACAAGCTATGCTGACCTTTAGTTGTGAGATTTTTTTTAACTGCTTAGACTGCAGCATCTAAATAATAATGATGATAATAATAATAATAACAATAATAATAATAATAGTAATTCCCCACTTTCACACAGCACCTTTTAACTCAGTATATACCCAAGCTAGAACTAGCAAGCAACAAAGCACAGAAAGGCACTGCATGCTAACAGCACAGGACTGGAAAGGAAAGCAAACGCTGTTGGAAATGTAAAGGCGTGGAGATGACACACTCAGAAATCAGAATTTTGGTAGAGCATTTTGCTCAATTCTTCTGAAAAACATAAAATTGTCTCTCTTCTGAGACAATTTTGTATTTCCCTTTCATACACAAGCTGGCATTATCAATAGCTATGGGTCACTCCAGCATCACGCTGCGGTATCGTCTTCTGTCCGAACCAGAAAAGAGGCTCCCAACTATTGACCCAATTGACTGGTTTTCATGACACTCCCAGGTGCTTTCTCATAGGTAGCCCAGTGATATACTGGAAAGAAGCCTAAATAATTTGCAAAACTGGAAACTGGGAAGCATCAGTCAAAAAAACCAAAACAAAAAAAACACACAACCCCAAAGTAAAACTTCAGTGTGCGCAAATATCCATAAATCTACTGTCTTAAGAGTTTAATGAAATATTGGAAGGACAGGTATAGAGATAGGAAGAAAAATCTGCTGAGTATGATGGAAACAAGCATTTTGGAAAGTCCCACCTGTACACAGTGGACATTTCAGGCCCTTGCTATGGTAAACCTTCCCCTACAACTCTATCGTAGGCTCTTTTTCTTGTCTTCTCTTTCTCACAACAACGAGAAGCACCCTCAAATTAAAGATATACTCTATTTTTCCCTTTAAAAATAGGGAGAAAACAGTACATTTTGGGCTACTCCAGCAGCGTGCACCAAGCAGAGCGTTACCTGAGCAATCCATACCTAAGTGCTGACAGCCATGGGAGGTCAGAAATGCCAAGTCTAAAGGGGGAAAAAAAACCTTGTCAGGCCACCCAACCTCTGCCCTGGACTCAGCGCTGCAAAAGGAAATCCTGCTGCTTAGTTTTTCCTTCTCTGTACGTGTGGCCAGGTGGATGTTTGTAAGGGTGAGAAACATTTGACATAATTATGTCTATTTGGCCATCAAGGCTTGCCAAGGCTTTATTTTTTTTTTTCAGTATTAAATAAAACGAGGGAACCAAGAATCTCTCTCTTCCCATTTCCATCCTCCTGCTCAAACCCAGATGCCTGTCACATTAAGAAACATCAAGCGATTTCGTTCAGCTCTTACAGCACACAATAGCAGACGTTCAGGGGAGAACGTGGGACCACAAAGCATTTTAAAACTCTTAAATAAAATGTGGGCTACAGGAGGCTCTCATTTAGAAGTAACATTTTCCCTTCCACAGAGAGTTCCCCCACGCTCCAGTGAAGTGAATTAAAATTGACACTGAGAAAAATCTAATTGAGCCAGAGACAACACAACACTTTTCACTATAGAAAGTGAAGCCCTGGTGGAATTACTCAGGTTAATATAGTCCATTTTAAATCTACAATGATTTTTATATCCCATGATCTGCAAATAATAAAGGAAGCCTGTTGTTTAATAGTTATTGTTTTAATTAGGGGGGGCATAGGAGGAGTGGGAGCCGGTGCCTATGGGTCTGCTCCACACTCGTTTTCTAAGTGTAGTCCTCATCAGATCCGATTAATACGTGAATAAACTAATGCAGATCTCACCTCGGCAGTGTTAACATAACAAAACCTTTGTGTCAGCCAGCCCAGGGATTCAAGCACTGAGAATGAAGGGAGATTTGATTTAGGCGACACAACAACGGCACAGGCAGAACGTTATTCTCTGCCTGCTCAAAGTGACTCAAAAATTTTGGGAAAAGTCCTCACAGGCCTCTCTATCTCACTTCTTCCAGCTGGTAAAAATTGAATGATGATATTTGTCTCCCTTTGCAAAACACTTGGAGATCTACGGCTGAAGCAGCAGTGCTGCTCCTTACTGTGCCACGCTCATCCTTGCAGCTAAAAAGTTTCATGGAGTGCATTATATTAATCTACTTCCTATTGCGGTACAGCTCCCTAAAATTGCAATTGAAAGCATGACATCTTGAGCTACTAGGGCAGTTTAATTATTGTTTGAAACATAGATTTTCCCAATTCAGTTAGGCAAATAGGAGACATGGTTTATTAAAAAAGATCTTCCACCTCTTTACAGCTCGTCTTATTCTTCTAAAAGAATGCACGACTCAGATGTAGTAGTTATTTTAAATTAAAACCACAAGGTAGTAGACACTGAAGTTTTCTCCTCCACAAATAATAATGAATTTATGCACCACAGAGTTTAATCTGCAGAGTGAAAGTCTAACGTCCCACTTAAAACTGCATACTCATGGGCATAGATTAGACAGTAATTAGGTTCAGTGAAAACCTGAACAGATCCACTGGAAATATTCAAATTTAATTTATTCACCGGCTTGTCTCAGAGTGTTTTTATAAGCAATTAGATAGACACAGATTCCTGAAAATGCCTTCTTCCCTGAGATAGGTGAACCAGGAGATTTATATGGCATATGCAGCCTTCCACGCGTAGCTCACTGGCTTGAGTTAAGCTCAAACCAGGCTTAGAAGCCACTACGAGACCTTATCTTTAGGGAGTTACTCGCTATTCTTTTGAAATACGCTGATGATTACCAGTGCACTGTGGAACTGATGTCTAAAAAAAAGTAATACTACAACTGGCACAGCCCATCCTTTCCTGGCATCTGTATCACAGAAGTCTGACACTGAGCAGGTTGTGGGTCCTACCAGACCCAAAGCATGCCCAATGCTGTCCTCTTACGACCCTGCTCCAGCAGAAAATACAGGGTGACAAGGTCTGGTGCGGGGAAGATGGAAGTAATGAACTAGTAATTAATTTACACTGCAAATGCTACACGTATATCCATTTTGTAACGTATTTCAAAATGATAAAGAGTAACAGACATCCTTTCAAGACTTTCCTGGGGTTTAAAATTCATGTCAAGAACTAGCAAAATTGATGACATATTTATGCTAAAATGTTTTACATGGTCTTTAGCTTTTTACTGTGACCAATCATTGTAACATTTATGTCTCTCTCACATCATCTCAGCAGTGACACAGAAATTCTTACTGCCTTGGAGTCTCTTGTTTATATTTCATGAGCAAAACTTCTCACATTGTGGGTTTTAATTTTAGGCTTTTATTTATTTGTGCATATGTGTGCACGTGCACTTGTGTGTGATTTTAGTGGGGTGGCAGGAACAGAAGATGAAAGCAATAAAACACTGTTCTTGGGGTGGAAATGAGAGACTTGGAAGCTGCAGTGCAGCTGAAATACATGCTCATAAGGCTACTCCCCAATTACACTTCATTTTTGACATTGCTCAGTTGTCAAATGTTTTCTTCCTTTGAGCTCCATGCCACAGTGTGTGAAGATTTCAGACTGGTTCTCAAATCCTTTGCAAAACCTCCTCCTACGTTATGAGCAAATGATTCAAACATTAGAACCGAATAGAATGAGAAACACTATATAATAAGAGCAGGGTTGTGGTTTTTTTTTTTTTTGAAGTGATTGTTCTTTAACAAAAACATACATCATTTTTTATGTGGCAAGCAGATAAATATTGTATGTTTATTCATTTAATAGAAAATTGGAAGAGGAAAGAATTTCAGTGCCACAACAATGTCATGAAAAGATCGAAACTCATTGATGTGAGCTCTAATATGCAACTGAAGAAATTGGATACCATAAATCTCAAACTGACAGTATCTGGCACTATTACAGAGGTATATATTTAAAATGTAGGCACCAATCTTGAAAATACTTAAACATGCATGTGATTTTATGTCTGAGTATTATATCCATTGATTAATTCCTGTGCGCAAGTGTGTGCATGACTTGACTTAGATTTTTCCATGCATTACAATTTTTGCCTTTGAGATTATATATTTGAGAGACTGAGGTTTGGCATATTATTCAGATTCAACAATGAAATTTGATTAGCTGTTTTTTTCAATTTTATTGAAAGTTCAGGCTGTTTTAACCACCTGCCTATATGTTTTTTCTGATGTAATGATGGCATTATGAAAAACAGATTACCCATTTATATTTTAAGAACATACGGGATTTTTTGTAATGCTGTTCTAAAACATTCTATAGGTAAATGCTGGATGATGTGCTGAAGAAGTCAACGTTATAGCAAAGAATTGCCTGCCTTTTTTAACTATTGTGCAAAATATTCTTTTCCAGCATTGACTTGACAAAAACCCACTATTGTTTAAGCCCCCTAATTCTCGATCATTAGCCTTCAACTGTTTTTAAATATAATTAGAAAAAAAAAAAGACAGGCAGACATATCCCTTCCTTTTTTTGTTTTCTTGTTTTTCTTGAACTGTCAGGAAAACCGAATCCATATTTTCATCTGTATTCCTGGAGTTGTTGAACGTACCTGGAAAGTGCTTGGATTTATTTCATGCCTGAATTGAAGCTCACACATCCTTTTACCTAACTTGCCTTTTCCCCGTGTGTTTATCAGACATGGACATTAGAGATCAATTAAGAAAACCACAACTGGAATATGAAGTCCTACTCTTCTAATAGCTGGACTGCATATGGGTTTTCTATCAATTTAACTAAACCAAGTCATGTAGTTAAAGTTTATGCACTTTTTTAGAATAGATGTAATTAGTAATGTGCTTATACAGTCTTAGCTTAATTTTGAAAATTGTAAATCATAGTTAAGCTGCTACAAAACCGCAACCGATGAGCCCCAAAGCGATCTACTTTAATCCCTTAGAGATGTGTTATTTTTATTAATTTCTTACAGCAACACCTAGAGTCCTCACTTCTGGAACAAGCCCCCACTGTGATAAATACTGTAAAAACATGGGGTGAAAAGATGCCTCAAAAAAAGCCTAATTCTGCTACAGCTCCAGTCATTCACATGCAGTATACAGGAACTTCAGAAACAAGGCTAAGGAAGGTTTTACGTGCTATCTCCCTCTTTAAATACCACAACCAAAAAACATTCTCTACCCAATCCCCCCAACATCCTCTACTCTTCCTGTTTTGCAATCACAAAACCCCCCACTCCTGTGACAGTATCTTCCCAAAGATCTTCCACTACTTCTGCACTGTCTGACTGGGTTGGGTTTGCTGTGGTAGTTTTCAGTATTAAAGGGACTGACTTTTTTGCCATGGTCCATGATGGGAATATACAGTGAGACTGATTTATGTGGGCAGCAGGTTTGCAGTCAAGTACACGTGGGACGTTATCCTCATCTGCTCCCCCTCTTCAAAGCAATGCAAAAATATCAGGGGTCACCAGAAATCTCAGACCCTCTTCATGCTGGACATAGATAAGCCACTGTCAGCTGTGTCCACCGCAGCCCTGGCACCTCGTCCTGCTTACGGGGTGAAACAGTACTGGGACGTGGGGAGCAGTCACGTCACATACTGCTCCAGATGCGTATCGGAAGCAACGGAGAGAAAAGTTTCTTCAGGAACTTTTCTTACTGTTACTTCTGGAAGACCATTCTTTACTCTGCATGTGGAGGAAGAAAGCCTGACTTAAGAAGTTGGTTTTTTTCTGTTGGCCTGCTGTTTCTCGATCTTAAGTCTACGCTGTGCAGTCCCTGGGTTTAATATTAATTGAAAGAGCTTATCTATTCCTGCCTTCAGTATGCACTTCAACATACTGCAGAAACTTCAATCGTATCCCCTTATAACTTTTTCTTTCCAAACCAAAGTACAGTCCTGTATTCTTCCTCAGCTTTTCCCCTTTTAGCTTTCTTGTAAGTCAATGCTTGAAGCCCTTTACAAGTTAACCTTCTTAGACCTTTTACCATGGCTTAACCCTTCCTGACTTCATACAAAATCATGCTGCTCTTCTCTGGACCTCTGCCCTTTTCTATAGAATAGTACTAAATACTGGTAACTGTAGTTTAAACATGATCAAAAAAATCCTTCTTTAAGCGGTACAGTATTTCCTTGAAAGCTGTATTCAATGCTTCCATTTATACAGCTTCATTTTCTGTGCCTTTTTGACCACATGGAAACAAAACATCATGTCAGTCCTTTTATATGTGCACTCTTCAAATCTTCTCCTGCTCTCGAATCTTTGAAAAATATACTCATTCAACATATGTGTTCACTCAAAACTCAGATTTACTCTTCTTGCTCACGGTTTGTTTTACCCAGCTGAATCTCTTTGTATTGGATTGTTTTCTCCAGGTTATCAGGTGGCTTCGCCCCCATCCAGTCCCTTCTTTCTGCATGATCCAAAAAGTTGGATAACAAGTTGGTGGTTCATTCTGCCAAAGCCATTTACATAGAGAGTGAAAAAGTATTGATCTCCAATAACAGTCCCTGTTGCTCTCCAATCAGCATCCCCTCTCTTCCCTTGGCCCGTAACCTTTCCCCATTCTAATCTGCCCTCGATCATCTAACCAGCTCCTTTCTCCATTTGAAAATGGGCCCTTCTCTGCTTCACCAGCAACCGTATGTATTAGTCTCCTGTGTGACACTGTGTGAAATGCCCCTGGGAAATCCAGCTTGATTATATACACAATTTCACACCTGTCCACTTTCAGAGAAACCTCTTGGAAAAACTCCAGCAGATTTGTCGAATAAGAATTACCTTTTATAAAAATCAGCTCATATCTGTAATATAGTTTATAATGCTACTTATAAGCCATATAAAATTATAGGATTAAGGTTTTTTAAGGTTTAAATTTAAACATCCTATAGCCAGAAACTGAAAGTTGAAAACTCAACTTTATCATTTGCTTTCCCTCCCCATTGTACTTGTATCTAACTGCAACATCTGGCTTTTGCCAGTCTTTGTTGTGTGAAACTTCACATAGTGCACAAAGCACCTGCTAAAAAAAACACGTGCAAGGCACTTTTTCATTGAGTGCATGAAAGATTTCAAGCCTGCGATTGTAACAGAAGATCTCTCACCCGTGATCACTAAAATTTAGTCTAAACCACACATGCATAACGGCTGCAGTCCCAAGTCCTGCAGTTTCGACAGCATATGTGCTCATGATGCAACTCATCGGATGTCAAAAGCTAAACTATGTTCGTTTGGACCTGTGAGAGCATTCAAGACACAAAATAAGTCAAAATGCGTAGAGAAACGCTGACTCCTGGAGCGCTGGCCGAAGGGAGCTTTTAAAAAGCATCTAAAATAGTTTTGCAAAACACAATGCATTGAAATTGCTTCAAGGAGCAGGAGCGTGCAGTTGGCTGAGCGGTGATGCAAGGGCAGGCAAGGAAGAGTTGGTTAATGTCTTTGCTGCTGATCAGGACAGTCAGGATGGGTTTGTGCGACAAGCGGAGCAGCACAGCTCCGCTCCGGTGCAGGACTGCCCGAGTTCTCTTTTCTCCTCCCACCACACAGAAATGGGGGACTGTGAACAGGGACCTGCTGGAGTGGAGGAACTGTTCCTCCTGCCTGCACAAGAGTATCTTCGAAGGGCTAAACTGTAGCTGAAATGGTACCCAAACAAGCCACATCATAACTTCTGCCTCCTATATGCCTTCCCCATCTAGTCTCTCCTGTATGCAGCAGATGAATGCCTCATTATCAGATTCCTCTGCTTGCTTCCCGGTAGACTTAAATTACCATGTTAAATAGGATAATAATAAACACTGGCCTTTAACTACAGCACATCCTTGTTCACTCAGCAGCCTCCCTCTAATCTGATAAAGGCTCTGTAAAAGGCTACAAGGAAACACGGAGTTAGTTGTTACACGGGTGCCTCTCCCCTGTTTTCTGCAAGGCGATTCCTGCGGTAGCACAAGCAGGCTCAGGCTCACAAAGCTGGTTTAGGGGACCTTGATCCCGACAAGAATTAACAGGTATTGAAACAGGGGCAAGGTACCAAAAGGACATTGTGGATCTGGCCCAAGACTCTTCTGCTGCATTTCAAAGGGCAAGAGTAGCCCTGTGCCATCTGCTTGCTTCAGCACTCAGACTCCGAAACAAAAGCAGCCAAGGAAATCTTTCCAGCTTAGGAGAACAGTGGGGAAGAAGAGAGGTCTCAGTGGCAGTGTATACTGCCTTCGCATAGAGCTTGCTGTATTTGAGGTATTGCAGAAGCTCTCTTTAACAACTACTCTGGAAAAAAGTCATCTATCCGCCCAGAATAAATTATATAAAGGGAGCAAGCTGGATTTGGGAACAGAGAGGGCTGATCTGCCTAGACTTTGAATCCCCTTAGCCCTCAGAAGCTGAAAGTGCCATTTATTTCAGTGTTACAGGATTTCCTGCCTTTTTTTTTTTTTTTTTTTTTTTTTTTTTTTTTTTTTTCTTTGCTGAGCTCTTTCACACATCCAAAAAGAACCGGAGAACTGCAAATTCTGGAAAGCACGAGGAGTTTCCTACCGACAGAGGATATTCCAACCATCACCCATCGAAATGGAGCCATTCCTGCGGTTCCCAATTAATAATGCCAAGCTTCAACATTTGCACTAGCAGCAATATATCTGTGGAAGTAAGATGGCTTTCCTCTAGTTTTTGAAAGTGAGTAAAACTTGGCTTTCTACCTGTCTTCCTCCTCTTCCTCCAGCTTCAGCTTTGCAGAGCTGGCAAGCAATACAAAAAAGGAGGAAAGACATGAACTAGGCCGTCTGTCGTTGGAGGGTATGAAAGACAGTCTTAATAACAGCAGGAGAGAGAGAAGCAGCCTATGGTTATTTTTGACAGAATCGGGAGAGACTCAGATTGCAGCTTCATAAACAGCTCATCTGAGACAAATTCTGCCCAAATTGGAGAAGCCCCTTTGGCCAAGCTAACAGAAATACACAGCCCTTGTCTGGTAAGAGAGATCTTTCGAAAATCAAAATGCCTTTCTGCAAAGAACAAAACCAAACCACCACCACCCCCGCATGGTGTAGTAACACTAACTTGCATTTTTGTCATTGCAATTCATGGCTTGCAGAATTCTCAGAGAAAATTTCTGGGTGATACCAGCCTGTGAATGTCCTGCAAGACACACAGCCATGACCACGCAATGAAATGAAAAATGGACTTTTTCCAGCGTCACCCGACCACAAGGTCCCCTTATACACTGTTCTGCAAAACTGGAGATGATGCAGAGAGGCAGCAGGCAGGAAAATGCCTGGCGTTACCCCAATCCACCCAGCTCAAATAAAATAAAAATGGTTGTTTCGTGTGGGTGTTTACACAGAAGGAGAGCACGGAATTCGACCACACCGCCGAACAAAAAGTCAAAACTCAGCTTCGTTATTAAATGCCAATTAGATAGCACAGGTGAAGTATTTCTCATGCATCGTGATGACAAGACTATCAGACATTGTTCAGGGCAATTTTTTTTGTTTGTTTGCTTCTAACATTCTTAACAATCTCTCACACAGAATCCTTTGTGCTACTCGATTAAGAAATTAAAGATCATTCCTAGTCAAGAGATATCCACAAGAAACTCAAGAGGTTTCTATATCTAGCAACCTTGCTGGCAGACTCAGCCAGGAGGAAGGATAGAGCCAGCATGGAGATATACCCCTCCAAACCTTCCAAGGGAAAAGCTGACCACCAGAGGAGCTTGCTGCTGTGTCAGGGAAATATAAGTCTTTCTTGAGGATTAATTTCATTTACTCATTAAAACATATAATGCCTGAAGTGACATAAAAGCATCATCTCTGCATGGCTGAAAAGAGTCCAAGAAAAAAAAAAAAAACAAAAAGCACCAAAACCAACCACCCTTCAAAAAGAATATTGAATATGGGGACTACAAGCCTTCATAATTAGTCTGCAATGATTTGCATGACCTGTGCTTAATCCTTATGCCTTCCAGCTGCCTGACAGACAGGTACAGTATAATGGAAAACACTATAGAAATGGGAATCAATGGCTTTCTTTTGTCTAACCACAATATCATTCTCACTTCATTTACTGCTTAGTGGGAAGGCATTTCTGTGGCCCGGGAATCAGCTCTTTCTAAATGGATGAGTCTCAAAGTTCAGCATTTTAGTGGTTTAGACTAAGTAGGAGTTTGCTCATCCATAGCAGCCTGGACTGCAGAAAATCCAGTTGCTTGACCTCTTAATGCTGTCTTCTATCCAGCGTTACAAGAAAAAGACACTTGGTGAGGGCTCTGTGCTAGCATAGCAGGGGGCTACATGCTACAATACATCAATCCTGGGGAATGGAGGGAGCTGGAAGCAGAACTACACTGAAACACTCCAACCAAAAATACCTTCTGCTTCTGAAGGGAAAGAGCAATCCAGTATGGGGACTTGATTAGCAGCAAGGTATGGTGAGATGAACCCCTGCCCCGCGACACCAATGCACCAAGTCTTTTAACCAGAAGTGATGTATGCAAGCAACCCAAAATGAACTAGTATCACTCAAAGCACAAGACTGCTTAAATCGGGGCAGCAAAGAGGCCACTGAGAGAGGATCCTCTGCCCCATACCAGGGCAAGGAGGAAATGCTGAGCCTTGGCAGTGCTTTGCACAAAAGCACAGGAGCCCCCAAAGTTGTGCTGTGTGCCTCACACAATAGCAGTCACCTCTCACTGAACTGGAAATCTCAAGTGAGTGCTGTTTTGCACTGTTAGTTAGCTGCTAGCCCACAAAATAATTTTATGATATTCTCCGTAGCTTGTGTGCTTTAAAGGTTTTTAGAAGCAGCGGCAGGAGTGCAGTAAGAATGAATAACTACCTAGTTACCTTACAGCCAGGCACACATGCATATCTAGTTATGTCTCCAAGCTGCACTAATTATTTGTAATGCTAGCAACACTTTCATATTCCAAACCTGAAGAACTCCAAGTGTAAATGAAAGTATACAGCTATTTAGGGAGAAAAATGCATTCTGTGAAACAAAATATTCACTTTCAGTCTACATGTAAGCATATGTTATACTTACATAGCTATAATACACAGAATTCTCACATGCCTAAATGCACATAGATATATAGTTAAAGAAAGCAATATAGTTAAGGACAAATACTTTACATATGTATGGAAAAAAATGCAGGAAGGAAAAACAACCCTTTCTTTTAGAAAAATACAAGTGCCAAAAATCAATCCTTTAACATGACTGCAGAAAAGAAATCAGATTTTGGAAAAAGAGCAGGGTGACTCTATATTTTAATTTTTATTGCCTCTGGAGCAATGACGTGGCAATAGCCCACTGCCATTCTTTCTCCCCTTTTGTATCCTGAAAATTATTCCCACCTGGGGTGCAAAGAGAGGAAACGAAAGGAAGTAGAAAATTATATTTTTCATGAGCTAATCCTGGGAAAGGGACCACTCAGGTTTCCATGTCTCTTGGCAATAATAATTTAAACAAGGACGGCAATCTTTTGTTATTTTTTGCACAGTTGGAATGTGAGCTTCCAGATAACAGACATTTAAACTGCAATTTAAGAAGAGGAGGAAGACAGTAATCGATAGGTATTCAGGAGTCCTCTCCTCTTAGGACTGCTGCATAGCTCAACACAGTATGCTTCAAAACAGACAGCCCAGATGCAAACCTCTTTGGAAATCCTGAAGGCAAGCAAGATAATCGGGAAGAAAACAAATTGAAAGCAAAGAGAGCACAACTACTGTACCTTTACTTTGGGGAGGGTTCTGACTTCTGTCTCGGAGAACATTAATCTGGTAGACAGCTCCATAAGGCTCAAAAAGTTCTTTTAACTCTTTTTCCGACCATGAACGGGGAATCTGTCCAACAAACATCTTAATGGCATCTGGGTCTGGTTGGTCTGAATGATCCAAAGCTCCATTCATCTTGTTAGCTGTGCCGTTACTAGAAAGTGGAAAAGGAGATTAAAAAGAGAAGGCAAGTTAGGAGACTACGCAGTTTTCATGTGCGCTAGATGCAGAAGATGATGTCAATTGGCACAAAGCAGAAACAAACAAAAAAAAAAATCAGTATTTAATTAATAGCATAAGTATTATGAATAAAAAACAATGCGATTACATTTTTCATTGAGTCTGGTTTTCTCTGCAGGCTGCTGCTTAATGTCATTATATAAGAAGAGAGCGGCACAACGCAAACCGGGACTTTTGCATTTTAAAGCAGAGGATAGTTGCAAATAAGTGCAGATTTCTCTCCATGGCTGTTGTAAACAGAACTGCAGTGAATTCTCACTAAACTGGCTACTGGCAGAAATAAGGCAGTGCGTGTGTGTGTGTGTGTGTTTTGTAATAAAGTCACATGAAAGGAATATGAAACACTTGGCAATCTGTCAGATGACTAATGCAAGATGCCAGCAATGAATTTGCAGATTGTGTGAAGCATCCATGTGTGCATTAAATTAGTATGATATTGCCTAGACTGGAAAACACTCCAGCTATGTGGCTGGTTGCTGCCGATTAGTTGCCTACACTCTTTAAAAAGGAAAAGCAGTCTGGAGAGCTCCAGTTTAAAGCACATTGTTTATTGCACCCTGGCATAAAAAAAAAGCACAATTCAAAAAGAGAAGGCAGTGGCAAAATTGCCTACTTTGTTGAGAAAATTAAAATGCTGCTTCAAAAAGTTTTTCTCCCTGCCAAAGGACATCAAATTTTTGAAAATTTTCACACCCTGTAAATTGTTACCCTATCAGATTTCCAGATGTACATCTAAGTTCAAAACAACCACACAGTTTTGCAGGGGAAAAGAACATTGTAACAAAAAATAACCTGTTCTGTGAGACAAATGACATATTATGGTTTAGGAAGAGTTGTAATCTAATAAGGAAAACAGATCATTTTAAATACTGAACAAAAGTAAAAATACAAAAAAACCCCTCATGTCATTATTGATAATTAAGGACAGTAATTTCAACTAATTACTTGGCTAGAGGTTCCATAAGTGATGATAATTTTTGGATGCTTCAGTTTCAAGAAAGAACACTAATGAGACGTGACTTTTAGACCATTCCCCCCATCTTTCCACCCGGGAAAGAGGGGAAATGGCCTGTGTGCAGCAGTATCTAAAGTTGATCATCGCAGAATTCAGGCATTTCAGAGCCACCTGCCACTTTCAAAAAACTTGGCTTTAATTACAATTTCTCCATTTGATGATTGTTCAGGAGAGAATGCCCACAGGAGGACTTGGAAGAGCTCAAAATCCGCACAACCACACGAAAATCATATTTTACATGTGAAAAAAAAAATAATCTAAGAATGGCAAGAAAAAAACAACCCTGTGTAATTCCCCTGCCTCACAGCTACAACCTGTGCAAAGACAAATTATTTTGTTTCATGTGTTTCATCTCCTTGAAAGCATAATTCACCTAAAAACATCAATATGCCCATATTAACTTTAGCACTTTCCCTGCTTACGGCAGGAAGGAGAAAGTTATATTAAAGGCACACTTTAAACCAACAACAAGAAGTTTGGTCATCACTTGTCTTCAACAGGGATCAGCAGACAACAGGATTTATCACACCCATTTATTAGACAAAATTCCTATTGATTCTAGGTGGAGTCTTGCCTGAGTAAGAGACTGAAAGATTTGGTCCAACCTTTTATATCATGTTTCATGCACAAAATACCCTCTCTTGTCTTACATATGCTCTTTGTTTTGAAGATGTTCTACAGGTCACAAGCACACCTGGAGAAATCATGATTTCTCCAGGCCTTAGAAGCTGCATTTTCCATACATAAGTCACAATTAAGCCAAACCAAACCAACCAACCAAAGAACAACCCCCCGAAAATCTCCAAGAAACAGAAAAACCCTGACTGACTCAATTGAATGGGAACAACTTTCAAGACTTTCATGGAGCAGTAGGCACCTAGATGACACTTACACCTCTCGAAAATCACTCCGTTATTTCTTTCCAATTCCTATCCCTTTATGTAAAACACAATCTGTTAAACAACCGCCCTAGTAGGGAGGTTGAAAAAATCCCTGACCCATAGCTTAAAATAACTAAGGAAAATGCTTACACGTTATTTTGGACCTGCAAAGACAAGAAAAGATAGAAGCTTAGCTGTGCAGTCCCCAGCTTTGCCCTGGACTAAGTCAACTATTTTCTTTCAGAAATCAGCTTCACTTTTTGCTTCATTTATTCTCTACATTGTTTACATTATAAAATGAATTGAGTTCATTTTTAAATTTTGCCCTTCATCTATTCTCTCTGTTGGAGCCCTTCTTTAAGAAATCCATACACAATTGCCACTTTAGCCCAAAATTACAGCAAAGGTCATATTTAATAAAGAATAACAAGTTTATTCCTTTGCTTTTTTCTTTACCCAAACCACCTTTACCACCAAGAGCACCAAAATTTCCATTGCTAACAAGACAATTTTTAGGAAACCACAAAACCAAACACTTTTACCTGTTTTCTCAGGTTAATGGCCCCATTAGCGTCAAGTTCCTGCTTTGAGATAAAGGGTTAGGCACAGGCCAAGATCTGTTCTAATTCCACAAAATGCTTAAGCCCTTTCTTTACTTTGGTGGAACTGAAGTCAAATTATGTTGATTATATTCCTTAAATGCTTTATTGGCTAAAGATAGTTAAAGGCTCTGACTCCAGGCATCGACTACTGTACGTTGTGATGCAAAGCCCCGGGGGACAGGTTTTGTCACTCGCTGCCTGAATTAACTTGAGTAAGCCATTAAAATTTCTCCAGACTAAATTCCACCATCCACTGACAGCTCTGCCAATCCACTAACTCCTGCAGATTTAGGAAAAAAACAAGCGTAACAGACTTTTCTTTATAATCCTTTTCTACCACAAGGTAGGGGTTTCACTGAGCTGCCAACATTTGGGGGGGTTGATAGGCAAGTTCCATCCGCAGAGAGGGCACTCATTTCTACAAGCACACCTGGACTCCTTTCTAAATTGCATTTCCTTTGACTTCAGTGCAAACTAAGTCTCTAGAGCACCTCAGAGGAGGGGTCCCACTCTCACTGTCGGGGTTTTGAGGAGCACATGAGCACTGTTGCAGCAATGGCACTTGCAGTAGCATCCTCACCCAGCTTTGGCAGTAGCCATAGGACTACAGCCGATGCAGACAAACTGAACAAATGAATAAAACAACAGAAAGATAACAATGGAAAAAAACCCCAATTTTATAGATTCTATGGATCTGATCCCTGCAGCGTACTTGTAGGTTCCACTGAGGAACACAACTATACAGCACGCCTGCCTGATGGTTCAGTTGTCACAGAGCTTGTTGGGTCAATACGAAATCCAGCCAAATATTCTTGATCCCTCGCAAATAACCTCTGCTAAAGATGAATTCCCTTATCCTCTCCCAGCATTCATCTTCACCCAATGGACGTTACTGCTCTGCCCTAAGACCTCTTAGTTGCCAACAGCTGCAGGGTTTTTCTTACTTCTCTTTGCCAACACAATGGCTCTCAGAGGAAGTGGTTCCTTCCTTCCCCCATCTTCCCCTCCTGCTGTACCCAAGAAATAACAAGGCAAAAGAGAAACCATGTGTGAAACTTTCCAAGAGGGGGCAAAGCAATCCTTGTGAAAGCTTAGGACTATTTCTTGAAAGCACGAGCATACAGAGATAGCTGTGTCTAGGGGACACTAATGAGAACGGGATCCCTTCACAATTACTGTCAGTACCCAAATGATGACATACATTAAAAAAAAAAAGAAAAAAAAATTAGATTATGTGGCTTGCTGTCTCTACACCGCAGCAATCCTTCCCTCCATGGCCAATTTAGCCCATTGGACTCAGGGGTGACCCAGCACATCATCTTCACTGACAAGGCGTCATCTATATTGTAGAGAGCAGCCCGAGGGCAGAGATTAAGCCACTGAGTCGCTGGCTGCTTGTGGTTGCTGCCAGACCATCCTCTCTCTCAATTTGTGCCAATTTTCCTTCTAATAACCTAACTACCATTCCATCATTTCAGCAAGTTGACAGGGCCACTCTTTGAGGAGCTAGAGGTTGTTTTAATATCACTGCTGCTTAAGCAGGAGCACCGGAAAAACCTAGTAGACGCCTTCTCTGTCTCTCCCATTCATATCTGTAATTACAGCAAGACTGCTAAAAGCGAACTGACCACTAAGGAGAGAGAAGCAGACTTCAGAAACAAAGTCTGGATGAAAAGGGACTCTCAAATTCATCACTGTTAAGAGCTTTGGCGTTAATCCACGTTCATTTCCATTAATGAACTAGGTGTCAAGCCAGGTGCTGAAAAACAGCTGTTAACGGGGACCAAACGGGTTTACATGAGACCCGTTTTTCAAATGTGCTTTTAACCCTGCCCAGAACCCTTCTCACTGCTCCATTTTTGGTTAATTCATGTCTCAACTCTCACCCTGTTTTAGTAGTTTTACCATTTTGCTGGGGATTTGCCTTTTTCACGTTCTATGGTATAAGACATCTGTAGGAGAACATTGGATTTCCTCTAAGAGCCAAAATAACAACAAGAACACGATAACGAAGGGGTTCCAAGTGTAAAGACTACTAAATCCACCCCAGCACAGAGGCATTTACAGGCATCAGGGTTTTACAGGAATAAATATTTACATCTGAGCTGCGGAGTCACTGCCAGGATATCACACAAGCTGACAAAAGGGACAACACCCGTTTGAAGGACTCCAACTGCTGTCAAGAGAGACAAACAAGCATCACCTTACCGTACTCGAAAGATCATAATTGCCAGTTCACGAGCAAATTTTATCTGGAAGGACCCAAAAGGGCTGTATAAACTCATTGTTTAGAGAGGAATGACTTCATTGTAAGGTGACAGACGGCAGCTGTTTAATGACATGGAGCATTATCGCACAACAATTTCAGCCAGGAAGGGTAGAACAATACCGTACCCAATTGAAAACTGCAGGGGGTTGCGATTTATGGGCACAGAATGTAATTACCTAAATTGGATTTTGGCCAGCAAAATAAGGGCCAGAACCTCTGACAAACGAAAAAAAGAAGCCATTCCATATTTTTAAGCCATAAATGACCAGGTCTCTGTGTTTTGAGGAAAAAAAGAGTCATCTCCAGAAGCTTTCTGGCCCATCAGCATTTTCACAGCACAGTTGCTCAAAAGCAGCTCAGAGGAAAGATGATATTTCAAGAAACATTAACTGCTCCTGCTGTAGTGTCTTGTACAGTTTTTGGCAGAACTCTTAAATGCTTATAATACTAGTAATTATTATTAAGTAACACATATCCATAACAGCAGTAGCTAAATGAACCTGACATCATGCCCAATGAACAAAGCAGCATACGGCAGGACGTTTGCTCCTATGCATGCAGTAATGTCCACAAAATAATTTTCTCCAGGCTTCCCTGCACCCATCGGCGGGGCTGACAACTGAGTAGCTATGAGACTTGCAAAGCTGCCATTCTGCTACACTTGAAAACCAACTGCAATTGCAGGAGGGATACTGAAACTCTGAGCTCGCAAAACATTCTCCCTTACTCCATCTTACAGACCCATAAAGCCTTTAACAAAGAGCTGAGCAATTCTTCATCCATCCAGCAGAGAGCAACCGCACTTGCACTCACACACACACATTAACTACATGAACAATTCTGATGGCTTTTAATACCAGACATCCAATGCTCAGATTTTATTCTTCTCAGTAGCTAATAATACTCAAGTGCTTGTGTAAGCACTGAATGGTAAATACAAAGATTTTTTTTTTGGTGTTGCCTCCACGTTGGCAGAAATTATCTGTAAAAGCATAATGTTTCTTAAGACAATAGAGTCCTTTTACTGCCCTGATAATTTAAAATTCACAGTCATTTTTCTGGTGAAATTAGTGATTAGCTGTAGCTCAGCTTTGCTAACTCTCTCTGTATATTAGATCATACAAACTGTGGCAAACCATTGTTACTATAGGGGATACTTGTTTTCTCATTAATTCCAAATTTAGTACATGTGATCACTTTAATGCCTTAAATGCAAATTTATGTAAGGTAAGGAGGTAGCATCCTGTCACAGAGGAAAAAAGATTTGAAAATCTGAGGAAAAAACCTTTTCCTACCTTGAAAAATGTTTTGTTGGGGAATAAATTTGGGCTGGGAGAAGGAGCAGCAGAGGGAAATTTCCTTTCAAGCAGGTAGGTCAGACTGCGTGATACTCAGGGCAATATGAATTGGGAAAATTACCGAACAAAATACATATTAGAGAAACATCAGAAGAGAGCTGAGCACACCTGAGATAAAACACATTATTTTTTAGAGGTATAGATGCAGATTCCTCATTAGTATCACAGGAATAAATCAAGGATACAAAAGGAAATCATAGTAAGAGCTACGTTAAAATGCAATTATCTTTTCAGCTCGTGGTGCACATTGGAGCACATACACTCCTCTGTGCTAAGGCTTCTTCCTAAAATTAGCCTTCAGAGTTCTGCTCACCAAAGCAAATGAGAGAGGGTCCATCCCCACCTGACTGCAACCTCCCCCCTGCTCATTGCTAAACATTCACTTCTAGAAGCTGGTGGCTCTTCAGGTGCTCAGCCTCTGTGGTGCTGCACCACCTCCATTACAAACCAGTTTGATTTAAGATGGGAGTTTCAACCTGAACCCTGAACACCCTTTGTGCTGGTTTTGGCTGGGGTAGAGTTAATTTTCTTCACAGTAGCTGGTATTGGGGCTATGTTTTGGATTTGTGCTGGAAACAGTGTTGGTAACACAGGGATGTTTTCCTTACTGCTGAGCAGTGCTTACACACAGTCAAGGCCTTGTCTGCTTCTCACCCCACCCCACCAGCGAGCAGGCTGGGGGTGCACAAGAAGTTGGGAGGGGACACAGCCGGGACAGCTGACCCCAACTGACCAAAGGGATGTTCCACACCATATGACGTCATGCTCAGCATATGAAGCTGCGGGAAAAAGGAGGAGAGGGGGGACGTTTGGAGTGATGGCGTTTGTCTTCCCAAGTAACCGTTAGGCGTGATGGAGCCCTGCTGTCCTGGAGATGGCTGAACACCTGCCTGCTGATGGGAAGGAGTGAATGGATTCCTTGTTTTGCTTTCCTTGTATGTGTGGCTTTTGCTTTACCTATTAAACTGTCTTTATCTCAACCCATGAGTTTTCTCACTTTTACCCTTCCGATTCTCTTCCCCATCCCGCTGCTGGGGGAGTGAACGAGCGGCTGGGTGGTGCTTAGTTGCTGGCTGGGGTTAAACCATGACACCCCTGTATACATGTTTAAAACTACCAAATGATGTTATTTTAATGTCCTGCTTTTGGTAATGCTTCCTAGAACTGTAGAGTCAAGTAACAGTAACTTTGCAAAAGCTTTGTACATCTGCTACATCACACCTTCAAAAAAACCTTACATTCAAATACATCTTTTAAGATAAAAGATGTCCAATGTATCTCAGACTGTCTCAACTCTTACCGCTGGTGTATGGACCTATTTTTTATCAAGCAAATTATTTTTTAGAACATGCAGTAGTGCTTAACGATGTGTATGTGCTGTATACAGACACGAGTGGAGTAACTCATAGAGGTTAAAATATATGTAAACAAGAGAACGAATGAGTGCGGGAGTGAAGGTAAACAGGGAAAGGAAGAGGTTTGGTGGTTTTTTTTTTTTTTTTTTAAGTCCTCTGTTTTAGAAACCAATTAAATATCATTGCTAGTTCATCCAATAGTGGAAGCAAACAATTAAACACACCATCTGTACAGGTCTGAACTGGGTAGCATCTTTTTGTTTATGCTGATAAAACTTAAAATGGTCTATTTTCAGTATCTTTAAGGATTTGCCTACACTGGCCTATAGATTTTACTAAACTGAAACTAGAAGCAGCTCAACAGCCAATGACAGACACCTGCTCTTTAATGGCTGAAGAAAGCCAACCCCACCCCACCCCAACCCGTACTGTCTTGAGTTTGTTTCCCCTTTTGTTCAAGTATGGATGAGGATCACAAATGTCTAGGGATACATGATAAGAATGACTAAAATAACTGCTTGGAGATCTAAACTAAGAGGCTATGTATTAACCACCAGCCTTGTTCTTCCAGGCTCTCCTGTAGGCTTTGGGAACTAATTAGTTCAAGGCTAGATGAGGTCTGCCAAGCAATAATGTTCTGCAACATAAAGCTCAGCTTAGGCAACAACCCAATAAGTCATTTTTGCTTCTGGGCAGAATTTGATCTGTACATTAAGCCCTCAAACAAGTTTGGGTCTGTCTTCATCAGGTGTAAGGTAGGTGCATTTCTAACTTTACGCAGCAGGAGAAAAGTACCACAAGAGTTAAGACATCTGATAAATACCTAAGTCATGAATTTTAAATATCTGTTTTCTGTTGGCCAACTCTCAGATGGACATCTGCGCATCTGGTTTTGACCTGGAGAGCTTAGCATTAACAAAGGCTTCTAATTTATAATTTTTCTGTCTCTAAACTAATCTCCGTTATAGCAGGAAGAGAACCCTGGCAGGTCACCACAACTATGATGCTCGTGAGCAACAACTGCAACTTACTGTTCCACTATTGTTGTGCTCCTCACCAGCTTTTTCCTTTGTAATCTCTTTGGGGCAGAGGCTGTTCTTTTGCATAAATATCTGTGCTATGTCTAAAAGGGACTCAAATTGCAAAGGGATTCTCTCTGCATTACTGTAAGCTGGACAGCAACATGAGAGCGCGCCCATGCGCTTGCACAATCATATTATAGTTTTGGAGCACTGATTGATATAATTTTTCACATGAAGTTGAGTCTGAAGTAGCTGACTGCTCAGTATTAATGGTGTGGATTATTAATGCCTTGCTTTACTGATTACACATATTTGCAATGAAGCATACTTCTTTCTGCGTGGCAGGAAACATTTATCAGTATTACTTAAAAAAAAAAAAGTATTTGATTACACCCAAATGCTTATATATTTGTGACATGTCAACAATTGAATTAGAATAGTACCACGTTTTTAAAATTCAGGACACGTAGGACCATCTGTTTTCTTGTCAACAACCTCAGTCTCTCTCTCCACATTCCAAACACTTACTGCTCCAAATTTACAAAGTTGTTACTCAATTCCCTTCTTCCTTTGCCCCCCAAAAAACTTCAAGGGCAGTAATGAAGGCTTCAAAAATTTTTTTTTCTTACTTGATAATTGATGATGTGACTATTTCAGCAAGTTTTATGTCCAGGCTGGCAGTTATCTGCAAGTTCTTACGAGGTTTGCAAGGACTTATCTAGTTTATGGCAAACTGTGTCCTGGAGTTGGTGTTGGGGGGATGGAGGGCATGGGAAAGGTGTCCTCCAAACAGTTGTTTTGAAACACAGCCGTTTCTGTGTGCTAAAGTCAACCGATTATTGCAAGAAGTAATTTACAGTCAAACGTATTTCAAGACTGGCACCCACGTGTGTACACACACGCTCGGACCCGCTCCCAGCTGAGCTCCACAAAGTGCAGGGAGCTATTTTCATAGGGCCCAAAAGCATATGTCCAAAGAGAGGGAGGCCAACGGCTCGTGCCTGACATGGCTGTTTTACTTAAATAGCTTCCTTAAAAAGGGAATGGAAGATCACAGCACTGCTTGTATTAAGGGCACAGCCAATTTCGGTTAGCTGCGCTTATTTATGTGAGATCTCAAACAGACAATTAAAGCAAGCTGTGACATTCAATTTTCTTACTTAAAACAAAATATCCTATCAAGCTCACCCATGCTCCCCCTTTTTATAAATCTGAATATAAGAAAAGATTATTGTCCAAAGTGTGATGCAATTGTAATTTTAACAAGTTGAGCATCGTTATAGCAAAATCCCCCTCAGCTGATTTTTTTTAAACCATTTCTTCATTTTTTTGACACCACATCTGGCATATAGAATACAGATGATCATTTGTTTATATATCTGTCTAAATGCCTTTTCCAAACACAGCCAGATGGAGCCTTTCAAAATCAAATTAATTTCAGATTAATTCACCCTGGACCCACTCCAGTTTCATGACTCTATGTTTTGAGGCACCATCTAAATTGATTTAGAGTCACGAACTTAGAGAGCTCAAGTCCTTAGGTACAGAAAAAAAAAGATCTTTTTTGCATACTGAAAGACTCAGCAAATCAAAAGAGTCCGCGATCATAAGTTTTGGCTGCTTCAAAAAAAACCCCCAAACCAACCTAAGAATGCGTCAGTCTATATAGTGCCAAAATCATATATAAAAAACTTCATATTTCATCCCCAAAAAATCACACTAGAATTTACATCTTCAATGCCTCCATTGCTGAGTCCAATAAAATTTATTGCTCTAATTAAAAAGCAAAATAAAAAAAGTGTTGTTCTAAACCTTGCAATAAGCAGCAGTCATAGAAAGATAGGAGACAGGTAATAAAAATCTCCACTGCAACGGATTTATCTAAGGAACTATAAACAAATGTAGCCTGCAAACACTGTGGGCTCGCATACTGTCAATCCTCTATGGATGCCTTTATTATCTCACTTGTCTCAATTGCAATTTGGGTTTCCATGGAGATGTAACAGTCAACTCTGGAAAATTATAAGATAAATGTCAGGCAGTGATAACGGTGTTAATGAAGCTTCATTGACAAGCAGAACTATGCTTCAAATAATAGGCATATTTCTATTAGCATATGTATAACCTGTCCAGAAAAAGAAAGAAAAAAAATCCCAACAGCAGGGAAAGACAATATTAAAAAATTAAAATTAAATTCTGTATACAGAAGATACAAGACACATGACGAAATGTTGCATCTATGTGAAACGATGAATTCCTAGCAAACAGAAGAGATGTGGGTTCGAAATTTAATTGCCTGATTCCTTTTGAAATTTTTGCACTCAGCTATCACGCTGAAAAAGCACTTTGCTGACACGCGCAGACACACTTTTGCATGGTGTGACTCTTGTTTCCTTACAATGCGAGGCTGGAAGGATCTGCTTCACAAGGCACTTTAAAGGATGCTATTTTATAATGCGCAAATACAGCTGCACTGAGCTGTTAGAAAGATGCAGACCTCAGTGGAAACACTAATAGCGTACACACAAACACAGCACACGCTACGAGAGCTTTTGGGTTTAATACGTGCTCAGATTAGGGTGGTCGGTCCACCACATCTTGGTATATGATGGGTTTAATACGATACTGCTGGGGCAACAACTGTGAACACTTCAGACTACAACATGGTGTGGTCTTGACTGCTTCTGTGCTAACCAACCCTGGAGAAATCATGCAGAAGCTGCCAGTCGTCTTTGAAGGACCATAGCCAACCTTTTGCTTTCCACACATGGAAAGGTTTTGGTGAACTGGAGGTCAAAGAGGTGGCAAAACTGGTTTCTCCAGCACAAAGGAAATGCAGACCATCGTGCCTTATTTCAATGAATCAAGTGTTTTGTTTGGGCACGGTGGACTTCCACCAGCGGCCAGGGGAAGGGGAAAGAGTTCGGCTATTCCAGTACTTGAGGTCTACATTTTGGCAATCTATCAGAAGCCAGAAGGAGTAGGGCAGGAGTGGGGCAATCCCACCCTGGAGGGCAATTTTTGCAGGTGGATAAAATGAGCTAAGATATTCAGTGCCTATTCATTAGGCAGTATTGCCTCTGGCTGGAGAACCAAGAGGTGCTAGAGGTTGTTCCTATCTCTTCTCACCCCACTATTTGGCCTTGGGAATTTTAGTCCCTTGCCTGCCTTTGTAACTCTTTCAGGTAGAGTCAATCCTCCTGTACAGTGTGTCTTGGAAAACAGGGTTCTGGTATTAGCCGAGTGTTAGAGAGGCTACAGATAAAATAATGAAACTGAAAATCAGGATCAGGCTTGGTTTAGTGGCAGAGGAGGGCAAAATCTTAAACATACAAGCAAACAAAGAAGAAAATCTTTATCCCTCCCAAGGCTTGAGGGTAAAGTATGTGGGCAGGCAAAACTATGGGAATTGTGGGAAAGCTCTCAAATGTTACTGGGATGAATAATCTTACGAAACTGTAGCTCAACTGAATATCTGCACGCAGGGCAGAAGACAAGCTGACTTTGCCATTTAAATGGAAAATACAGCAGGGGTGTGGGGTTGGGGGCAGAGGTTTTTTGCTCGTTTTCCCCTCTCCCCGCAGAACACCTCTGTTCCTCCTACCTCTTCTAAATTCTGCCTGTTTAGTAAAGGAAAACATGAATGTTGTCTGGGAAATACTTCCCAGTTCTTCAGAGAGGAGTCGTCTTTGTCCAGCCAGGTTTTTGGGGGCAGAAAAGGGAGTTGGAAAAGTGCCCAGTCTTTCTGTAGAGCAGACCTTAGCTCTGATCAGATTGCTAGACAACAACAAAATCAATAGAGGGGGTTTTTTTCAAGTTGTATTACATGGAAGCTTAAAAAAAATCCAAAGGTTTCCCTTTTCTGAATCTTTTCTAACTACTCCTAAATATAACATACTAGAAAAATCTAAGTACCTCATTAGATTGCTACTAAAATGTCAATAGTTAGAAAGTGATTTTCCCCAGTGACTTTCAACATGCTTATAACTCGCTCTACTGCTTTTGCGGGGAGGGGGGAAACCCCTAAACCCCTAATATTACTGGTAGTTCATTCTATGTTACAGCACAAGTACTCCTACCAGCTTTATGGAAGACAGAATAACGGGTTAAGCTGGAGCCTTCGACTCCAGCTGGGCAAGTCTTACATGCTAGTGCTAGCGTCAAATGGTGGCAGAACCAGGTCCCACCAGACGTACCACTATCAACACATGCAACCGCAATACGTAGATTACAGAAGAGAAACTGGCTGTGAAGCCAGAAAGCTAAGCAATTTTTAATGAAAAAAACACTACACATGCTAGATGGAAAACATTGCCCTGTACACGTGGTGAAATGGGCCACACTGTCTCCATTTCGCACTTGTTGAAACCTCTAAATCCCATTGCAATGTGTCTTCTAAGCTCTTCAAAGAAGGATTCATTTTCCTTTGTATTTTGGGTTACCAACAGTTATACTTTTACATCTGAAGAGAGAGCAGTTATATAAAAGGCTAAGTAGCACCAGCACATAAGTAGTCAACAATAAATCTGAGCCTTTAAGGTAAACTCTCATTATAGTACAAGATTTTATTTCGTTTCTTATTTTTACCTTAATATTGCAAATAAGTTATTTTGCTCCGCTGGTTATGCTGTTCTTTTGAGGCTCACAAGAAAATAAACAACTACACGTAATTAGGAAATGAGCAACTCTCCCTTTAAAGGCATCATTCAAAGAAACAAAAAACCCTCAGAAAAACTAGTTTAAATTTTCCTAATAAACTTACCATGAAAAATCCTGACAAAACCACACCCTAACACACACACACTTCCCAGGTCATATGGCAGTCATTTATGGGGACACTTCTGACTTCAAAGATAGACCTCTGTCTTCGAGTTGGGAGTTTCCAGGGCGCTCTGCGCAAATGCAGCATTCGGAAAAGAGCAGAGTGCTGCCATTCAGAACTTGTTTGCCAAATCAACAGGAAAATACATCTTGAAAAGTTGCTGAAAACCATGTTTTTAACGTCACACTAAAAACTTGCAGCAGGAGAAATTTCAAAGGATGAGATAACTTCATAATAGTACATTTTGGACAAAAGCTTATCCTGGTGGGTTATTTTTTGCTGTGGAGGTTTTATTCACAAGTGAAAAATGAACCCAGGTCTTGGGGACTTGCTGGCACTTTTCCAGAAGAAGTAGGAAAGGAGGAGATGGGAAAAAACGGGAATACCATCCACATCCCTTTGACCATCCCATGGTGTACAAAGCCTCTTAACTTCAATAGCCTCGTGCAACAGAAAAGGTAGTTAAACACTTGTGGATGCATTTTTAAGCTCCCTGTAACGTACTCGACCTGCGGAAACTTGGCCAGCTCAGGTTTGGCTGGCTGTCAGCAGCAGTGTGAAATGCAGTGTGATTTATAGAAATCTCTGTCATCACACCACAGGGTTAATTTCTGTCCTTCTTTTTTCTCTTTCCCTCCTCCCCCTGAAAGTGGAAAACTCTTATTTGTGATGACAAGTCTTTGGAAAGCTGGAGGATTAGTAACACCATGTGGTTCCCTAAGATCTCTAGCCCTCTTCCAACTGTTTTTCCATATAACCCCTCTCTGTACGGTCATCGGCACCTTTGCTCAGCAGATGGAAAAAGGGAAGAAACCTGCCCCAGGGCAGGTGGAGGAACCTAGATGCTGCCGATGGAAGAATATAGGCTTGAAGCTCACAGATCTCAGTTGCTTGATAGAGGAAACAGAGGGGAATCCAGGCATCAAATATGTGACTTTAATAATACGAACATTTATTTTAATGTTTTGAAGGCTGAACCTGCTGGGCTTGTCACTGTAAGTAAGAGATATGGAGAAAAAACGTGAAGCCTGAATTTTCGTTCTGACTGCCACCACTGGAGAACTGCGGACTCGTGCTCATTTTGGTTTAAGGCAGGGAAGGATATCTGTACCTCGTGCCCATGCAATCACTCACGATAGACAGCGACCAGCTGGGCAGTAGTTCAGCTATGAACACCAAACATGGAGCTTTACTCGAGCAATTTCAAATTCATTGAGAGGAGTACTCCTTACAGATTATTTTAAGGCACATCAGTTTTCTTGCTATAACCATCGTTCAGAGAAGACGAAATCTGACAGAAGAACAAAGCTGGGAAGTGTTTCTAACGGTAAAGAGCAGAGGACTATGCAACAAAGAAACCCGTTTCTCAGCCACGCTCTATCATAAGCCTCTTCCCTTTGCTGTGCTTATCTCCCTCACTTTTGAATCGGTACATTATGCACCCATCCCAGTGAAGTACTCTGAAACACTCAGAGGAAAGCACTACATAAATGTTGAACCGTTATGTTATTAAAGACAAAAAAACCCTTTCATGATACACTTTTTCTTTTAACTTCATGCAATTCTAATTTGTCTTTTAAAAGCAGTATTTGAAAATTATGCAACACAGCAGAAGTAAAGTGGCTTTCTAAAGCCACTATTATTATTTGTATGGCAGGAGCATCTCTGAGGCGCCAAACAATACTGGCTGCTTTTTAAGTAGCAGACCTAATTTTATTAGTAAGCCCAGTTGTTTTCCTACTGTTTTCTTACGTTAGGAAACACGATGTACTCCCAGAGTATTTTAACAGGTGGTTAAGAAAAAAAGGGGAGAGGGGGACACGGCAGGTCTAAGTTCACTTATCCTACAAAGTCAGACATTTTTAATCTACTGTTTTCTATCAAGTATCTTCATTAAGTAGCCCAAGATCTTGAATGCTTCTTTACTTTTCTGTGCTTCCACCTTTCATGATTGGACTGAATGTCAACAGAGTTGACTGAAATAGTTAATGCTTTTCTAAGCAGGGTCAGAGGATCTGGAGGTTAACATCAAGAGTTTCCTGGACAGAACGGGAACATATTCCCTGAAGTTTCAAGATGGAAGGGAATGCAAACCTGATGTGCCAGCTCACATCACTCCATATTTTCCAATCACTTATCTAGTACATTCTCTGCTATCCTTTCTTATTTAATTTGATGATGCATTCTGGGACAGAGTTGCATTAGGCTGAGATGCTAATTAAAACTACCTTAAAATATTAGCAGCTATACAACATTTGATTGGTAGAAGAAAAATAGAAAAATCAAGCCTGACAGCGTACTTTTGCTTATTTCAGAACACATACACAGCTCACATGGAAAAGGAAAGAGATTACAAGAAGCTTTTCCTTAGTCATACGGAGCTGTAAGAAGCTCAGAGTCAGCAACAGCAGCGCACTTACGACTGCAGTGTACGCGCCCCTGACAGTTAAATCAAAACTACACATCCTTGAGGAGTCATTTAGTCTAAATCACAGCTCGTGATTTCTCATCTTTCATGGTCAATGGGTCTGCATTTCTTAAAAATGGGAATATTGGTGGAGGTAGGATTGCAACTTCAGGAGAACTGTTTTGCTAGCTCTGTTCTACAAGTGCTGCAGAAATGTACGCAAAGCTTTACAAATGACCTCATTTTTACCAGGAAAGGACAGCTCAGCTATGTTCTATATTTTCCTGAACTGAAAGGAAGGCCCCACAGCCAAACTGTCATGTCTAATCATTGTGTTGCTTGAGTGTGTTTAAAACAAACAACTTTTTTCTTTTTTTAAATAAAAAGCCGTGGAGCGATTGTAGTGTTTTGAGAGAGCGGGAGCTGCGTTTTCTATCACATAACGAAGACACCGGAATAGCAGTTTTGCCCAGCTTGATGAATGAGCCTTATAAGGATAAATTTTCACCTCATTAATGATCTGAGCTGATTATTCCCTCCCCCCACTTCTCCTTTTAGGTCATGGATCAAATGTGACCCACTTTCCTTGAATGCTTTCCCACCATCTATTTTTCCCATTAGAGTAGAAAGCCAGTTGCTAAGGACATGTTACAAAGCAACCATGCAACCACTAAATATCTGTCCCCCGAACACACACACACACACACACACTTTTCTTCTCCCTTGCCTTTACAACATTTTCCCCCCTCTCAGCATCTACTCTGAACAAGATCCTGCTTTACATTCAGGAAAGCCAACAACAGAACTGCTTATAAGGACAAGCTTAGCACGAGAATAGGATTTTCTAATGACTACAGAGACTCCTGGGGCCCTTCATATTTAAAAAAATATAAAGGCAGCAGCCTTGGTTTTTAATTACTCCTAATTCTAAATCTCATGGCCTTAAACACAATAGCTCTTTCAACTAGGAAAAAAAATGACACTAATCAGTAACAGAGTCCCCTGCGCAGTCCTCTGATGGCATTGCAATGTTTGCACTGTTATGATTTTTCAAGGTTGACCAATGAGTCAGCAAAGCCAAGATGACTTAAAAGCATTAAATCATGCAACTAAAATGGCTTTTTCACATACAACGCTGGATGGATTGCAATTAGCAGGGGGAATCAGTACAAGGCAAATATTGTAAGAGCAGAGAGAGACAAATAGGGAATTAAGGAAGATGGTGTTCATTTTGGAACAAATGAGCCCCGGATGTTAAGGTATTTGTGGTTTAATACAGCCCCTCTTCACCAGCAAGGTAAGGAACATAATTAAAAAGCATTAAAGTTCAGTTGCTGAGGCTCAACAGAAACGAAATGAAGATTTTATTCATCTGCCCTACTTCCCTCTGAGTAGCCTACTAATATTCCTACTTGGTGTAAAGTCCTGGGAAATGGAAGACTTGTGTCGTTCTGCAATCCTTTCTATGCAAATCCTTCTCCTTAGCATTTATAAAAGAAAAGATGTCATTCCAAGCGTCTCACTGAAAAATTAAACACGAGTATGTAATACTGCAGCTACTTGGATTTCCCTGACCATTTCAGCTTTCCGTGTCATTTACTACACTTCCCAGTATTGCGCAACAGCTTGGCGTTGCTTTCTATAACCAATACCTCAGTTCTTCTAGCAATTAGAGGTACACCATATGATTAAATGTTTCATGTATATGGATTCACATTTTAGTTACAGTTACAGAGTGGACAAGATTGAGGATTTGGTCACAACCCACATTTCTACCTCATATCACCCACTCTTCTTCCACAGTACATCCACAACATACTTTCTCCTAACTCTTGTACAGATGACAGAAATCATATCTTCAATAGGATTTTCCAGTTAGCAGGACAGTGAACCCGTACATCAGAGCTGAATTGCACCACTGACGCTACGGAAAGATTAGAGTCACCAGCATCCAAACAAAATGAACCGTAAATACAATTACTGTTGAACTATCAACGAGCAAACTAAGCATGGGTTTCTAGCAGTGGCGGTCTAAGTAACAGCCTCCTGAAAAAAAGAATAAAATCCTGTTGATTGTAAGGGTTCCTGAATTCCAACACAAAATCTCCAGTTTTGGATTAAAGGAAGAATGCTATTAGCTTTCACTGAAAAACAGACTTTTACTCTCAATATTGACTGAGCTGCCCACAAGAGGACCCTGACGTATGGCCAAGGCTTCCAGGCACCCCGAAGAGAGAGTCCATCGAGCTCCTTAGATGTGCACTGAAAGCATGGATGGGGTCCCTAGAGGGAATTCAAGGGAAAAGGTATCATTTGTCCATCCAGGGCAGGCAACCAAACCTATTTTTCTGGACGTTCAAGTAACTTTCTGTAAGCTTGACCACATTTTCTTCTTTACAGTACCCCCTATTCCTCTGCTTCCCTTTGTATTCACAATTTTTCTCCGACCACTCCTCTTTTCAGTTGTTCTTAACGCACCTTTTATTTACATTTAGCTTATCTGCTCTTCACTAAACTCATGATTCCACCAAAAATACACCAAATATATAAAAATAAGGAAGGCAACCATGGTAGCTGGCCTTCATTTCTGCTTCATTCCTGGACAGTATTCCAAAAGCAGAGTAAGTGACAGCAACTTCAAAGCCTTTGAACATAGGGGCTCCTAGCATCATGTTTTGTAATTTTTGAACCTTGTCTGGATTCCCAACAGCTCTCTTTCAGTCTAAATAACTATTCCACAAAAATAAATGTGCTGTACACTGTTGATCTCTTTTTCCCTTTACTGTTTTGGTCAAATTGCTTTCAAGCACCTGTGATATTCTCCAGTTACCACTGCCTGTTGCTCCTTTGCTTAACTTCGTAACAAGAGACACACAAGTCAGATGCAGGAAAAAGTCATCCTTCAGTCCTTCCAGTAGCCAAGGCAGAACTGTCCTCTGGGGTGCACTGGTTATCTGCTCACTTGATGAATTCTGAAAGACACTCCACTTCCATTTCCCCCAGTCCCCAGCAGTGGCTGAGCTCCCACCAGAGCTCCTGTGCAAATCAAAGTAAGGACAGCCAGGCATCAATTTTCCCACCCTGTTCTATTCTGGAAAAGAGATGTCAGGCAGCAGCATTCAGCTGCTCCATTTTGGTGTTTAGTGCCTCGCATCATCATTCCAGTGGTATATACAAGCAGTGACTGTTTTCCAAAAGCAGATATGGGGAGCCAGGTTACAATGCAGCGAAGAATACCCATTACTGTAAATTAAAATCTTTAAACAAATCACCAACAGTGAAACAATCTCTGCTTCAATTACGTGGTTAGCTAGCACATCAAGCCTTTTCTTGCTTTGGCCAGAAATACTGAAGCCATGATTGATCTAAACTGTAATCATGTTGTTTATTTCAAATTAGAGATAATATAAAAAGCATAACACTGTGTATGTAGATATTCATAGTACCACTGCAGACATCCAAAAGGAACTCTATTTTATCTTCGCTGCTTTGCATTTTTGCCTCGTTTCTTCCCTTTTACAGTCTATGGTAAATACAATATTTGCTTTTAGAGTTCTGACTCTCCAGAGATTACAAAGGAAAAGTACTTAACACAGAGATTATCTTCCTGGTGTTGCACTGTATGAATGAAAATTGTTACATTAATGGCACTATACAGTCATATTCAAACACCATTAAGTACCTCTCCAGAAAACCGACGGAAAGGGAGTGATGAACTCCAGCATAGTTCTGCTTGGACTTGCAAGCACATTTCTGTTTCTCTCTCCCTCATCATGCAAAGGATTCTCTGGAAAGGAATTTCCAGCCTTTCTTTTTCTTTCATTAACACTTTATAGCCTGTGTTAAGAGTAGCAAGAAATATTAATACTAAGCAAGTGAGGAAGCACAGACACATGCAACAGTCCATTCTCTGAGCTTGCAAGGTCTATACAATTAGTTCAAAATCTTCCACTGAAATTCTGCCCAAATACAGATTTACATCATCAGTTCAAATCAGGACCCAATTTCACACCTACAAACCCTAATCCTGGGTGTGCCTGCTTTGGGTTTAAAAACATGCAATAAACTGCTTTCAAACAGACCAAGACTCACTACTTTGTTCTGGTATACATTCCTCTTCCTTCATGGGTTTAGGGCTTATTTTTAGTTGCTTTAAATCAGTGTAGGTCAGATGTATATCTGCTAATGAGTATTGGTAATTAAGGTTTCAAACCACACAGCAGCAATCCAACACTTTCATGTTGCTGATATCTCTCTAAATATGTGTATGTTTTCAGAGCAATTTCTGACAGTCCTATTTGATTTAATTCCATTAAGTTCTTCAAGGCTAAAGTTACTTGGTAAGAGCTCAAAATATCACTAAACACAGATTTTTCATGTCAGATTTTTGTCTATTTTGTTCTTTGACAACCTTTGGAATCGTTCTGTATATTAGATTTTCACTTATCACAAAAATTTAGAAATGTATATCCTGAAACTATAACTTCCAGGATTTTGTATTTTGTCATGCGTTAAAAAATGGAGAACATAAAAGCTTAATAATAATAATAATAGTTACTATTTATTATTTGAGTGTTTAAAAATACTACAGCAAGAACATTTACCTGTGCTGAAGAAGCTTGATTAGAAAACTTGGCAAAATTTATTGAAAAAGCTGTAATCATAGCTTAGTTACTTCTGGGAAACATTTTGGGAAAACTCAGCATATCTCACTTTTCCCTCCTATAAATTGGAGATATCCATCTAGCTTTGTCAAGTACTTTAAAAGAGCATGCGAGAAAACTGGGAGTCATATAGGTACAGAAAATGTGAAGGAATGTAGCAAGAAATGCACTCCTTTCCCATAGATTTCAATTTAAGTCGTTCATAGGAATCAGACAGGCCTCCATGAGTAGGTCTGTTCAAACATAATTTCATTTGTATGTGTCTGCTCCCTCTTGCACAGGGCAGAAAATAAAGAAGAAAGGAAAGAAAGCCTCAGCATGATCCTGAAATTAATTTTCATGATAGGAGCAATTGAGTCCATCTACTAAGGTACTTATAATTACATTACACCGTTACTTGGAAGAAAAACGGCCAGCTATATTCTAAGAAAATATTAACTCCATCAGCCCAATCACAAATCACTACGTTTAATGTATTCTTCCTTTTATTAACACCCACAAGGTGCCCATTAGAGGCACCTTCACTGCTGTCCTAAATCACTTCTAATTACCAGACTAGCAAAAGCACAACGGAAATGTTATTTCACGTCTTCGAATGAAAGGCTCTTCACTGTCCAAAAGACATGGCAGCACTGGATGATTTAGTCCATGATTTTGTTTACTGCCTTCAACTTTCATTAGTGTTAAAAGTGCTAAGATTGTTTCCCTGACTGCTGTGATTTCCTAGGAGAGAAAAACCACACAGATACTGAATTCTCCTCTACCTTGCAGAGCCTGCCACGTCTTACTCCAGCCTTGCCACCTCACCCATCTCCCGAGTCAGGTTTGGTTCAGATTCAAGACTTTCCATTCGTCCCACATTCCTGCCATCCCACAGCAAAATAAGCAGTAAATTTACACATATTACGTGCCTGAACTGGTTATTTCACTCCTGATAAGCTGTCTCATTGATGTTTTTGTGTTCTTCTAAAAAATGAGTGATATAAAAACTTGAGAAGTTTTTAGTAAAACATATATCATTCCCTGATCTTAGCTCTAAGCTTTTGACTAAGCTTTCAAAAAATACTAAGAGCATTTCACAGGAGTAAAACTTTCTGGCTGAAGAAAACAACTATTTCCTAAAACGCTAGTCAACACAAGGCTTATACATGTTTAATCCCATTCAGACACATATTGATATCCTCTCAAGCTAAAATGAGGAAACAAAGTATGACAACAACGTATTACTAAGAAGATGTAATTAAAATAATTAACCTGGTGTTTCACTCTTAGAATTTTTGTGTGCAAGGTCATGGCAAGCCCCTGAGCAACCTAACCTCATTGGATCTGCTTTGGAGTTAGGGGTTGGAGAGATGACCCTAGAGATCCAAAGTTGCATTACTCTATGGTCTAGGCATCAGCAACCAGAAGAAAATTTGCTGGAACTGGAGGAAACGCTTTAGGAAATAAAGTGGCCTCACCTTGAGTGCTGGGTACAGTTCTGGGCCCCACCATTTAAGAAGGACGTTAAGGTCCTTAAATGCATCCAGAGGAGGGCAACAAAGCTGGTAAAAGGGCTGGAAGGCATGTCCTATGGGGAGCGGCTAAGGACTTTGGGTTTGTCTAGTTTGAAGACAAGGAGGCTGAGGGGCGGCCTCATCGCTCTCCCCAGCTTCCTGAGGAGGGGAAGTGGAGAGGGAGGTGCTGAGCTCTTCTCCCTGGGATCCAGGGATAGGACGTGTGGGAATGGTTCAAAGCTGCACCAGGGGAGGTTTAGACTGGACATTAGGAAGCATTTCTTTACCTAGAGGGTGGTCAAACACTGGAACAGGCTTCCTAGAGAGGTGGTCGATGCCCCAAGCCTGTCAGTGTTTAAGAGGCATTTGGACAATGCCCTTAACAACACGCTTTAACTTGGTCAGCCCTGAATTGATCAGGCAGTTGGACTAGATAATCATTGTAGGTCCCTTCCAACTGAAGTATACTATTCTATTCTTGAAGGAAATGGATATTTTTTTCAATAGGACTCGATATAAATTTTTCTTTGTAATACCATTTATTCCCTAGAGATGGCATTATGCGTAAGTGAAGCCTGACTCTATAACCCAGAAAAGGTGGTAGAGAGAACATTCCCTCCATCCCCAAAAATGCTTCAAACCTCCAGCACTTTGCATTTCAACTCTGTGACCACTGCTCACTCAGTACACGCATAGTGCAATTTGCCCAGTGATCAGGGAGTCCATGATACCCATTCAATCATGGGAAGCAAGAGCTGGAATTTCTGGGGATGGTAATAATTTTCTCAGACTTTGAATGAATCATAACCCTTCTGTTTCCCAAACTATCTATCCATATCACAGATGTAACATCCACCTTCTGTTTAGAAGCTCTGTACTTGAATCTTTACCATGATACAGATAGATAAGAGATTCTATGGATTTATTATACAGGAATTGTACTATGGTATTATGTTTTACTAGAGGAAATGCAAACATTATTCTGCTGAAAACTTCTCTGTGCCATTCCGCAATGTTGTTATTAACATGCACACACAACAATAAAAACTTATGGGCATTCACAAGCAGTTGTTATATCATTTATGAGACAATGATAAAGCTGTACACTATAATCGTAATTTGTCAAAATGGAAAAAAGGGTACAAATTAAACAAAACCAATTATTTAAACTATGATGAGGTACCAAAAAAGAAGTAGTTTGCTATTAAAACGATGCAACTGATGCACATGGAAATCCTGAAATCAAAAAGCCAAACACCAAAGTCCAGACCATCGATCTGCATCTCCTCAGCCTATGTTGGAATGAATGATTAAAAGCTTGTATTTGAGCTGATGTATTACAAAACCAAATATATGAAAAAAAATTGTAGTGCTTCCCGCTCTCACTGCCCTGAAATTGGTGGGTCAGAAAAAGAAGGAATCCAGATCCCCAAAGCCTCTCATTCTGATTGCAAACTAAAAACTTGACTTCCACAACCTCCTTCTAGCTTTTGGTCACTTGTCAATACTTCACAAGAAGTGGTAAATGATTTCTAGGCTGAAACCATTCCTTGAAGCCAGCAAGAAACAACCTATGCAATTTAGTAACTCTCTTTCACCTCCGTTTCTCCAGGGCTGGCCTGGAGCAGGGCAAAAAGCAAGCTGCCAGAGAATCAACTCTTCTGGAGCCTGTGCAGTACATGCAATTCATGGGCCAGCCCATGCTTCAGTACAGAAACAGCACCGTAAGGGAATACATTCCCTGGCCTGATCTTCTAGTTGAGCAGCTTGGGAGCCAGGAAAACCATCATACTGGCTGTATTCCTTTTGCACACAAACAAAATGGACACCTTGTATGTATATACAAACAAAAGAAGGGTTTATAAAATATGTTTTCCAAATATCATTTTGTAATCTGGTTCCACTTATAATATACAGTACACTCCAAAAGTACAAGGACATACCCAATTTTTTGAAAATGAAAGGCAGTGATAACATATTTGCATTTAATCTGTTGCATACATTTTAGAAAGTTAGCATCATATCCAAATAAATATTTATCACTGTAGCAAACCTCCCCCTTGTTGTTGGTTACGCCATAAACCCAAACCATGCCTTAGAAAGATCTAAACTATAAATGAGCATCTCAGCAGTTTACTATGCACGGAAGCAAGTCAAGCAAAAACCAATACAAGCATCTCCCATATGAACAAAAGGCTGGTGCAATTCGCTTTAAACATGCTTCTCTCTTGGCTTCTGAAACACCACTTTGCCGTTCTCTTCTTGGTCCCTAGTTGCCTCTTTGCCAAATGTAATACATATTTAGAAGAGGTTAAAAAAAGAAACAAAACACTACCAACAACCAACCAAACAACCCAACACTGTGTAAGGGGGAGGACAAATAGCGGAGTTAGATGCAGCAGCTTGCTTTTACTGTCGTCTTTGCTCTTGGGAAAATGCAATAGTGGCTTCTGAATATTAATTGAATAAGGAGCCGTGCAAATTCCAGCTGTTGCCCGTGCAATTGGGTCTGGAAGAAGGGTGTTTTCTCAGCCCTTGGTTTCATTTCCGGACTTCCAGAAACTCTGCACATATGTAGCCCTGCAAGTTGCACAATTTAATTCTGTAATCCATCTGTGAAACTCCAGCTTCTCTCACTCCAGTGGCACATCAACATTATGGAAACTGTAACTAGGATAAGGAACATATTTAACGAGGCTCTCCTTCACATGTTGTGGTTACATATGGCAATAAAGGGACCAGCATGCCAACAGAACATATGATGCAAAACCCATTTTTTGGGGGATATGTTTAACCAAGTTGAAAGGCCATCAGGCAAGTTCACTGGACAAGCGTGTTTCCCCTGATTTTCAAGTGGTTTGCTACCAGGTTACTTAAACACCTGCTACACACTTCAATGCAAGTCATCACTGTAGATGGCAGTCCTGTACTACCAGCACCCTGGAGCACTGACGTCCGACATAAAGGTTCTCCTGGAAGGACAGGGAAGGACATCACAACTGGGGATCACTTACATCTAGACTCAGCTTGCAGGTGTCAAACCTGAGGGAGCACGAATTTGGAAGAAGTGCTCACCACCTGTTTTATGGAAAGAAGGGGGGAAAAAAAAAAAAAAAAGGGTCCTTTTAGGTGTCCCATGCTGAGTCCTTGCATCACCGACCAGTTTTGACCTTAAAGGACATGTGGAAGTATCAATAAGTGCAATCAGGGAGGTCTTTAAAAAGATTTTTTAAGTGACTAGGGTCTTTATCCTGTCACATTTTCTGGGCACTAGTACAATTTAATTTGATTTTAAACTGTACTGTTTGATGAAATGTCCTGTTCTTTAGTTCAGTGAAGTCAAGACACAATAAATGGATTTTTAATGGACGAAAGTTCAATTTCTCTGGCAGCAGAGGCACATGAGGAAAAGAGACACAATGTACAAATGATGCACTTTGTGCTGACTTTCGACCCCAACCATTTCATGACAGGTATAAAAATGAAATACTGGGGGGGGGGGAGGGCTGGGTGGCAGGGAGAGAGAAGAAAAAGGAGAGAGCTTTCAATGGCAGCAATGCTAATAGCCAAACAGCATACAAACCATTTCAAAACAGAGGCTGGTTTTGGGCTACAACAGTACAGCCGAAACCAAGCTAAAAACGTTCTTTTTCTTTTCTTAATCTTTTTTTTTTTTATATAGTAGCTACTATTTCTGTTCAATGTTTGGCTTTCTACTGTAGGGTGTGTGGCTCAGTAAAGTCAAGTCAGGTGTTTGGTGAGGGGAGAAATATAGTGATATTATTAATCTCTGTATTATACAGAGGAATCCTTAGTAGAATACATGCAAATAATGCTATTCTTCAGTGTATTTATTCAGCAGGAAATTAGTTCACCATTAGAGACATGGTCCAAGGCGGTGTTTCCTCAGTCCTGCTGGAGAAATGAATCAGGAAACAAAAATAGCTCTGATGGTGCCCGTATTTATCAGGACTTGACTGAGCCACATTAATTAAATAATGATTCTTTAATTGAAAATATGATGCGCTATATCTAAAGCTCTGAAAGACCATTATGAATTATTTGGAAGCTTCAAAAATACTTCAAAAATCAATTAAATGATATTAAAATTGAATACAAATTAAAGACCAAGGCACCCATTCCTGTATATTTACCTCAGCGAGTTCAACAATCTCCAACTTCAAAACCTCTACTCATCTGCCAGATACAGATTGTGGCTCTTAAAATACAATGTCAATAGGTTGCAACTGCTTACTTCTGCTCAGTGACTCTGGGCTAGAAAATGCTATTTTCAGTGTTTTCCCAGACAGGAGGAGAGCATCAGCATTTAAAGGTATCCCCACAAATGTTTATATTTGAAGCACCGTTGCTAGATCTGCCAGCAGAGGCCTTCACACGGCCTCACTTACTTATCACGAGGCAATATTTATCTTCCAGCTTCACCTGGGAGGAGATACACTGGTGTTTGTGTCTTTGAACAGCACTTGTCAAGTTAATTAATGAATTTCCTATCACCCGTTGCTCTGGCCTGCCGCTCTGCCAGGTGCCCCTGACCTCGCTGCTCCTTTTGATTTCAGCAGTTGTGGGGTTTTGGGTTTGGGTTTTTCCAGCTCAGCAGCTCTACGTATAGTTGGTGCCATTTCTGTCTCTCAAACACGGCTAATTTGTTCTCAGCAGACAAGACGCAGGGCATACCCACCCTTGGAAAAGCCAACCCGAAGGGCTGGTGTTGGCCTCATTGGCCACACAAGAGGCGGTGGCGTCTCTTCCCCTCTTCCATGGGCGCCGATGGCTTTTAAGGCACCTTTTCATCAAAACTTCTTGATGAGAGAGCAAATTTGCTGCTCTGAGAGTGTTGTGGATAGCAGATCTGGAATGAACTGAGACTTTCTACAGCAAACATCAATAGCACAAAGACAATTTGGGGAGCTCTTCTCATTGCCTTATAATCCCCAACTATTCAAGGTCTTGTGGCCTCACATGCCCCCAAAGAGTACCCCAATGGTCCTGTAAGTCCTATTTTTTTAGGGGCCTGTTTTCACTACTTGATTAAAACGTTTTCAGGTTTTTCAGCATAAGAGTCATATTTAGCCTTAAACCTTCATTTCCCTACTAACAACTACTTCAAATACATATTGCATTCGATTACAGTAAATCCACAAATATAACATTCCCTTTTCAGATGCATTCATTTGCATCTTGCGTTAAATGGTTTATAATGGAGCCACATCATTCAAATGTTAACTGAAAATTATCATTCTTAATTATCTCACACCTTTATAAATTTTTCAGGTCAACTCTTTTCTATTATGAAATGTAATCTGGGTAACTTGATTTTATTTATAACCAACAAAGTGCAGAAAAGCTACGCATAAGCTCAGTCAATATTTTTATGAGGCTTGGTGCCTCCCCTTAGAGAAATTATTGAAGCTCTTTTAATGTTTACAACTAACTTCTTCACAGAAACAGTAATGTCTTTTCCCCTGCAGTCACAGCCAACAGCAACCTTTAAATTGCTGAAGGAAAGACATTTTGAGGTTTGAGAAACATTGTGCACAAATCGCTGCCATCCTTAGAATATCTTAGTATATTCCAACCACAGGGAGTTCAGTCCTGAATTACTGCAAAAATATTATTCCAGGGGCTCCTTCTGAACCTCTAGTCCAAAAAATAAGTATTGATTTTGTAATGTGCACCTAAGAGTTCTCAAAACAGGGGTGCTATGAGTGTCTGGAGCAATGGTGATTCTTAGAGATGCTCTAGCAGTGTTGCAGTATCTCTGCTTCCAGGCAGAAATAGAGGGCTGCACACAATGAAATAAAAGGAATCATTAGCCTAAATTATGCAGCAGGTCCTAAGGCTGTTGTAGCCAGTATCATGCAGACCAGCAGTATTTCATATCAGTAACAAGTCTGAATATATTCAATGAATCCACACTTTTCAGCGAATGCTAAGATAATCGTGAGACAACAGAGCACTCAAGTGAGCTGCTATATTAATGAGAGAGGAACCCCCCATTTTTGCTTCAGTGCAGCAGTACTAAGAGCTCTGATCTCAGAGAAGCTTATAATCAGGGGCTAACGGCAGACAGATGAAACCCATGGACATCAGAGTAGACCACAGTTTCTTAGAGGACCACCAGTCTTTGCTGTCATCCTTGACGAGAGGATCAGCTGGGAGAAACACTGAGTAGCTCCCCAAAATTTGTACTTTCTCACATTTTTGGTTTAGAAAAAGACTGTAGTAGAGTCTTGCTTCATTATTACTTTGCTCTGCCATTTCAGTTCAAAGATGATGGGCATCTGTAGCACTTAATTTAGAAAGGGAAAAAGTGTAACACTGTGTACTAAATATTTCTTCACCTTTAAAAATAAATAGATGAAAGAAAGTCTGCACATCATTACTTTGGACTTAAATGAAAAACAATTTCTGAAGAGCTTTAAACATCTTTTGTAATGGCATTATGTTTTCCTTTATTTCTTAAACTTTCCAACTCAGAGTAGTGCGGGAATTACATATCCAGGAAAAAGTAAAAGGAATAATGTACATACATTCCACAACTAGATTCAGTCCTTCCCTTTTCTTTTAAGTGGGGAAGTGTTACTCTTAACATTAGCAAAACCAGCAAATCCTACGGAAATTCTGCCAATGAGTACATTTCCCACTCCAAGAAAAAAGGAAATATCGATGAACTTAAAGTGTATTTTTCTCCTAGTTAAAGGCTGCATGCATTCAGATCTTTAACATCTGCATTTCCCAAAAGGACTAATTTTCTCCGGACTGTCAGATTTTGGTTGCATGTGCTGCCATCTAAAACATTCAAAGCACAGTAGTGTGTATATTTCACCACTGGGTTCTCCATGCAATCAGATGTAGTTCAGACTTATATTCTCCCAATTCTAAATGACTATGCTTAACCAAACAGTATTGATGTGGCTAACTGCTGGAAATATAACCTCAGATCCCAATCCCGCTAGTCTTCAGAGCAAATAAGGAACAAGTTAAACTGGCATCTTTGTCATGGACCAGACAGTGATAAAAAATAATCTTAGGATTTCTGTCCAGATTCATTCTAAACCTTGCTAGACATAGCTGTCTATTGAAATATGTATCCAAGAAAGGAAATAGAGAGGTCTGTTTCCAAGCTGAAGCACAATGCCTATCCTAAATCAAATCTATATCTGAATTTTGCCCAGTTGTCTTACTCCTGGCTCTGACACTTAATCCCCAAAGGTAGCTGAGTTAGTCTCCCCCTTGCCCAGATATTACATCTCAGAACACAAGCTGACAGCCTTCCATGCATGAAAAATATTAAATGATTTACCTCAGGAGATGATGTATGGAGGCAGTGAAAGCTGGCTTTGGAGCTGCTACCAGGAAGATGATGGAAAAGCAGGTACGAATAGGAACCTTTGATAAAGTCATACAAACCAAACCCATCACATCTGGGATGCCATGACTCCTCGACTCCTTCTCTGTCTTCTGCAATGCAGGGTAGGACTGAGTAGTTTGGAGTCAACATCTAACACATGACAAGCCCGCATGCAAAACCACACACTTTAAAAAGCCAAGTGTCTACAGGCAAGTGCCTTTTGGAATTACAATAGTGAAGACTGTGATTGAGGACATATTCTCCCAGTACAACTTCTGCCAACAACTTACTGAGATTAGAAAGTTGTTGGAAAGAAATTTATGGAGGAATTGCTTTCTGGAGTCATCTTGAATTAATAAATAATAGGTACCTTTCCGAGATAGCTCTTTTAGAGCTGCGTACAGCTGGATGAAAACTAGCACTATGGTCCAATTTATTTACCATTAGTTTCTTTCTCTCTCTCTCTCTTTTTAAACTCTAACACACAATTTCAGACTACTGTGAAAGCCTCCTTAATTTGCCTCTGTATTGTGTAAAGCAGATGTCCTGCCTTCGCAAACTGATTAGTAAGTGGTTTATATTATTCCAGTGGTTGTCATCATTATTGCAGAAATGTTGAGCAAGGCTGCTGTAGGCTGTTTTTGAAAATGTCTAGAATGACAGACTGTCTGTTTCAGAAGTGATACAGGTGTGCAAAACACATTTTCTGGAAAAAACAGACCAAATTCTATTCCATGAAATAACACATCATGTTTCAGGTAGAGGGGTACCTTCAGGATCACGGCAGGTAGAGTATAAAAATAACACAGGCACTGGACCGTGACTCAGAAGACTGGGTCTTTTTCCAGGCCCTGGTACAGTACTAGAAATTTGGTCTTTGACAAGTCCTTTTGTTGGGATAAATCTCAGATGTGTTATCGCAGTATCATCTAAAACGTTTGAGGCAGTCTTCTGCAGGACCCACTCTTTTTCCATTGGCTGTAAATGGCCCATGGTGTATGAACACTTAAGACAGCTACAATTAAGTGGGGTGGATCTTGTCACGAGTTGCACAGGCAGCTTAACATTTAAATTAATTGTTTTTGTTGGAGAGAGTGAAGCAAAGTCTGCCTCTCATATGTTTGTTCACCTAGCAACTGACCTTGATTGAGCTCTCTAAATACTACTGCAATAGAAATTAATGATAATTATAGCTTTAAAAGATATGTTAAATCTGATCCTAGATGTCCTCACAGTCTTAAAAGCAGAAAGAAAGGTGGGCATTTAGTTGATTCTGAAGTCATACTTCACCACTGGCTCATTCCATTCCTTATAGGATCCAAGCAGTTCAACAACCCTTCAACAAAATTAGAGCACAACGGAGGTGACTACAAATACTTATTTGTTGCAAGAACTGTGAATTACTACTGCCATCATTGCAAAAACATAGCCATGCAGTTTCTACTTCTGCAGAACGTAACATAAAAAGTTCTAACTTGACCACTTCTGGTCACAAGCTGTGCAAAACTCACAACTGATAAACAAGGGCATTTTTTTTTTGTTTAACTTCACACAAATGGTTCTTTTAAAGCAGGAGGAACTGACCTCTTCCCTTTTGTCAGCATTAAAATTTCATAACTACACTGTTAAACAGAAAGAGCCTGTGTCAGCATAGATTCACAGAGTAATTTTGGTAGGAAGGGACATCTTGAGGTCACCTGGTCAAGCCACACTCAGAGCACGGCCAACTAGATCAGGTTGCTGAAGGCTGTGCTGGTTTTTCAGTACCTCCAAGGGCAGTCTCTCTGGGTGTCTGTTACAGTGTTTGACTACCACCATGGTGAAAACATTTTTCTTTATGTCTAATCAACATTTGCATTTCCATTCTAACAACTTGTGCCCGTTGCCTCCTGTCCTACGTACTCTGTGCACCTCTGGAAAAAAAGTCTTGCTCTGTTGTCTTTGCAACTTCTCAATAAGTAGTTGAGAACAGATTTTCCCTTCACCTTCTCTTTCAGGATAACAAAGCAGATCTTTGAGCCACTCCTTGTACATCACGTGTTCCAAAACCCTGATCATCTTGGTGTCCCTCCACCAAACTCCTCCCAGTATGCCAACGTCTTGTACTGGGGAGCCCAAAACTGGACACAGTGTCTAGATGTGGACTCACAGGTACCAAACGGAGAAATAACCACCCCTCAGGGCCTGTTGCCTACCCTTTTGCCAGAACACCCCAGTATGTGGTTGCCCTTCTGTGCTGCAAGGGTGCAGTGCTGACTCCTATGCAACTTGCTGTCCAGCTAGAACCTCCCCCAGGGCCTTTTCTGCAAAGCAAATGATACTCGAGTCCCATGGAAAGCCATAAGTGCACAAAAGGTGAGACTGCTTGCAGCCACTGCTAGAATCAAAATAAACCTACAAGCACAGTTGCTAAATGGCTGTATGATGAAACCAAGGGCAGAAGATACCAAGCCAAAGCAAAGTGTGGCAACTTGTACCAAGGTTCTAGATCATTAATTATCTAAAAAAAAATTCTGGACAATTTTTGCACCAAATACCCCACCCTCACACACAAAAGACACAATTCAATTATCTTGTCTTCAACTCTAATTTGACTCAGAAATACATAAACGCTATTTTTTTTCAAATTCAGTTGAGGACAATAGCGTCAGGACAAATTATTCTTTCTTAAGACAAAGCAAAAGACACTCTCCATCTCTTACACAGAAGTGAATCAAAGGCCCAGATTCTGACACACTCTCCATCTTTGCAGATTTTCAAAGTACAAACACAGAGCCAAGCTCAGCTTTGACAATGAGTCACTCATACCCAGCAAACAGTTCACAGAATTTTTATCTTGAAGCCTTTCAGAAGTATCTTAAAAAAAGACAAAGTATTTTCTAAAATACTTCAACAGAATTTTTATCTTGGGACTCCAAGAAAGCTTTATAATGTAAAAATCTCAATTTTTCTATTGCTACAGACAAATTTCTTTCCCATTTTAAAGACATACAAGCTTTCCAGTTACAGACAAACCCAAGAATAGTTGGGTTTGTCTGTAAGTTTGGATTTAGCAACCTCTAGTTGCTAAATCAAATTTCTGGTCAATAGGAAAATAATCTTCAAAATGTGTCAAAGCAAGCCAAATGAATGGACTCCTGCCTGTGGAGCACTAGAAAACTTCAAGAGACTGTTGTTTACTTCAGATTATTAACTTTCTTTAGAAAATTAATTTCTCAGTGAGAGTACAAAACTGTGCATCTCCTAATGAATCCAGTAAGAGTAAATATATATTTTGAAATATTCCTTTCTCAATTGAAATTTTAGTGGTTTGGGGGGGGGGTGGGGTGGGTTGGCACTTTGATGCACATTACAAAATTAAATCCGTGAACCATTTCTGCTTTTCACTTCTGTTGTTAGCAGCTACCCTGAGCTAAGTCTCAGGACTGACAACAGAAAGCTGCTCCTAATACTTTTCCTAATCTAATTTGTTTCAAGATCAGTCTGCCTGCAGATGAACATATGCATGTGTGTACACATGTTATAAAATAGACACAAACAGACATTTCCACAAAGAGCATATGCCTTCTTGGCAGCCAAAATTCTGACCCTTTTCATTTAGGGCTAGCAGAAAGCAGCTTTTCTCTAGACATCCTTCCACCTTTAAACATCATACCTTTAATAAAAGAAACCCTGAAATGTAAAGACTACTATAAAAAATTTCAACATTTTCATTACCCTTTTGTTCCAAAAAGCACAAGTACCCGGACTAGACATTTCAGTGCAGCCATTAAAGCAGAATGCCTTTTGAGGCAGAATTCTATGAATGCACTCTGGCTTATAAAAAATGTATTAGATGATAGCTCTGAAAAAGGCTCTGAGGCGTAACATGGTCTATCATGTTGTGCATGCGTGAGTTAGCTTTTACAAGATCAGAACCAGAAGCGAAGATGAATGCTGTTCATTGTAAGCCCAAAGCTTTGGAAGTTCAGTATCGCAGTGCTTGGGGGTCAGTACTAGAGCTATTAAAAAAAAGTACATTCTTTAAAGAATCGTCCGGTTTTTAAATGTTTGGCACACATGCCCACCCTTGGTTCTCAGTTGCGTGGAGCCAGGGCTGCAGCAGACTGGGCAGAAGACAACTGCCTGCTGCCCACTTCTCCCTGCTTACCCAGCCCCATTCAGCGCCGACTGAATTTGTTATAAGAAGGTCAGCGGTGTTCTTGTTAGTGGGTTTTAAGAAGTCAAATATCACTTGATGGAAAAAAAGCAATGACTTCACACCGGGTGTAAAGAGGAACAATTCTGGCAAGGACTCATCCACTTACTGTCAAAGAAAATTACATACAATTTACTATTTTGACATTCTGGAGTGCATTCGACGCATTATTAGGATTTGGAGGTCTTAAAGAGAAGCAATTCAAATGAACATTAAACTAAATGGATTTTCTTTGATGAAATAATGATAAATAATAACACAGATGACTTTGGTTGTTTGCAAAATAGCTTATTCACAGTCAGTTGCCCACATTATTTTGAAAATATCCCGAAGCTCAGGGCAAACCTTTTTTCGACTGCTAGATGATTTACAGATCTAACAAAGAGTTGTTATTCTTATTATTCAAACTATTACATGTATTATGTGAAAACACGCCTGAGCAATATTGCACTGAATCCTGAGAAAATGTACATTTCAAGAATTATCTTTGCGTTTTGCTGCTGACTCCAAGTTACACAAGACCACGGTTGACAAGAGTCCCAACGTGGCAGTGTCCCCACAAATGTACCCTCCTCAGATGTCTCCTCTGTTTTCTCCCTTCTAAGCCAATTGCTCTTCTTTGCCACCAACCTGAAGTGTCAGCTGTGACTTTCTGAGCAGCTCTGAGTAATGGGATCAGCTAATGTTCAGCACATGGAGAAATTCCGTATCATTCTCCTCTCTAAAAATACCGCCGGCTGCCGCTAGAGCCACTCAGCAGTGATGAATAGCTAAAGGGACAAGCAGGTCTCTAAATTTACTTCATAACTGACAGCCCTTCAGCAGATATGGGTAATGGATCCTACTTACTCCAAAACTACTGTATACTGCAAGGCACTTCCCCACCGCATGAATATATACACTCAGTATGGGCTTCTTAATGATCGCGATTTTTTTCTTCCCCATTAAGTCAAGCTGATTACACATTAAAAAGCTGTTAGTAAATTTCGAAACATGTTACTAATTCAAGCGAAAAAGCCATGTTTGGTCTTCAAATACACCTCCAAGCCTCTATCAGAGAAGGTCTCAATTGACTTCTAGGGATTTGCCTCGAGTGTTGAAAGTGTGTGCATCTTATAAATGCACACAGCTAATTATCTTCAATGACTTTAGCTGATTCGCTCACTTAATATATGGGTATGTCTTTTCTGAGTATACAGCACTACAGAATTTTATTTCCTGAAGGTCATTTGATGACTTTATGTGATTTTTTTGTGTGTGTGCATTTTTAATAAGGTCCCATTTCTGAACCAAGGAAAAGAGCGTTCAATGAGACAAAGGGTATTTACTGCATATATAGGGATCTCCAGATTGGCAATTATATCATAATTGTTTTTAAATTCTAAAAAAGGGGGTGGAGTGGGGAGGTAAGAGATAATTAAGTCACATGAACAGGACCCAAATTGCATTTGCTCTCAGTTTTGTTGTGCACAATATCAGTTTAATTGAATCATCTGTAATTCTTCTCACTTATTTTTTTTTCAGCCCGCAGGAATGCACACAAGACATTATGAATGAGAGGCTGGCTGGCAAATTTCTTGAGAACAGAGATTCCAAGTATCCATAGGATTTGCCAGAAAACAGCAGATGAGATTATATATGTCTGTGTGTGTGTGTGAGCGCACAAATGTGCCAGGGAGGGTGGAGAAGAGGGATGGCCTCTGGCAAATAGATGTCTGTCAGCTAGCAAACCTTGATTTCACTATTAATATGTCATGGTTCACCGCACAGAAGCTTTCAGCGAGCATCAGCTGTGCTACACACACGCACGGGCGCGCGCACACACACTTAAATATTTTTATATATACACACTGGCTGACTCCAGTCAAACCAGTGTGTCATATTCAATGAATCACTGAAACAATGGAATGGCCAGAGTCTCTCCTAACTCAATTAGCAAAGCATTTTTCGGTAATCATTGATTTGAGTAACATTTGTTTCTGTGTTTTTAAAAGAGAAAATCTTCATGATTTAACTGGCTTTGGCTAATGGAAAAGACCCTTGCTGATGTGAAATCAAATCATATTGCTTGCTGTTAACACTGGAATTACAGAAGAAAGCTAGGGAAATAATAGCAGCACCTAATCCATAATCTTCCTAGTGCAAAATGAAGAATTCCAGCATATTTGGGGGTTTCCCCAACTGAAACACCATCCCTAAAAAACTGCAGTGTTCATTCTTAAAGATATTTGTCCTAAGTTTTCTTTTATGTCACTTCTTTTTCCTTCGGTGCTTACATCCCTGAAACATTTGCACACATCTATACCAAATGGCCTTCGTTAGAGCAGTATTTGGGTTACTCATAAGCTTGATTCATTTATCTTGACGTTACCCTTAGAGACAGGCAAGCGTAATTCTCCCTTTACAGACTGAGTGACCTGACCAAGGTAATAATGTAAGTCTGTGGCAGAGGAGGGAAATTAATCCGGGTCTGCCGAGTCTCTTAATAGCCCCGTAACCACCGAACACTCTGTCCCTATATCTTTTCATTACAACTCATCTAAAGCACATGTATTCAGCTTTGGACTGTGGCATTCTCTGTTCCCCAGACAGTAAGCAGGAACCCAATGAAATCTTTAAAATAAAAAGTGCATTTCCTTCCTTTCCCTTGAAGAGCACTAAAGATTCGGGGAATGTTCTTACTCCCCCATCTAAAACACTTTTATGAAAATTTTGCCAGTTATTGGATCATTTTGTTTTCTTTTCTATTTGGTGATAAAAACATGAGGCCAAATTTTGCTCTCCTTTACACCCAGATGAATTTATAATAGCCTCACAGGTTTCACGATTTGCCCAGATGGAGCAATACGCAAAGGAGAAGAGGTAATCGCTACCAGCTCTGCCAGCCTCATGGCCACAGGTAGATTAACATTGCTTCTAGCAATCCTAGAAAACTGTACAGAGCCAAAGTCCACACCATAAATAGCTGCTGGGACAAAGGCTTATTGTAAGTGACACCTTTAATGATCTGGCTATTTATAGGTTTCAAACCCAGGACAAACGATAGATTCCTTGCCAGCTGCTTATACTTAGCATTGCTTAGCGTATGGGGAGGGAGGAGGAGAAGGTCTAAGCATATTTTCACCTTTAGCCTCTGCTATCAGCTACTGAGCAAGGACTACCTGCTGAGCAGACTGATGGTGAAAAGGATGACGTCCAAAGCCTAGAAGCTTGCCAGGCGCACTGACATGTGTACCAACAAGCTGCATTTGGAAAACAAGAGAACCTGGAATGGGTTTTCAGGTAATAAGCACACCCAGCTCAAGCTAGATCCAACGTGCTCAGCTCCCAGTTAGCCATTTGAAAGACGCAGTCAGGTTATCAGAAGTGTTCACCGCAAACAACCCCAACAAAATCAATTGAGTCTGCTGGATGCCGAATGATCTGCAATACTAGGTTGCTTATTTAGGTGCCTAACTGCAAACCGTCAAATGACAGGCTCTTTTGAAGTCGAGCCCTTTGAGTCTCATTCCCTAAACCCTTAAAGAAATAATTTGACATATCTTTAGTTGTAACAAGGGAGCTCGAGGTGCAGAGAGTAAACTCATGAATGCTTCTGCACTCTAAACACGTTGAGGGCTGATTTGCACAGATACTCCAACCTATCAAACCCCAATGTAAAACTACTGCTGTTCTCTTAAACTGATGCGCAGAAAATATTCCTCAGCTCCCTACACTAGCAAATATCCAGTTGTTTCATTAGACATGTCACAGGCTAGCAAAACCTCCAAAGCTGTTACTGCAAACACGCCTGAATGAACCCATGGGATGGACAAAACTGGTATTTGCAAGGAAGAACTACTGGAGTGAATGGTAGTTAGAGAACAGCTGCAAAACAGGGCATTAAGTCAGCTCCACTGCAGTCAAAATGAACAAAGGCTTTTTGCTACACTCTAATACACACACATAATATGACTAGCTTTATTAGAGTCTTTTGAAATCACGACCCTTCTAATATGAGGCAATGTTGCTCGGTAAGCAACGTAGACAAGAGCCCAAAAATCAAAGCAGCACGCTTCTATATCCTTCAACAGCAGCAAATAATTTGCCATTTTACTTAGCTTAATGAATTTGACAGTGCCTAGGAGAATAGAAATGATGGGTTCTGAACTCAAGAATATATCCACAGATCCCACTTAGAAGGGGACACATGGAGTATTTCTATGTTTATGTTATATACGTGCATAGATGTGTATATATATACACGAACACTTATATATGTGTGTATGCATATATAGTTACATCAGGAGCCAGGTGACGATACAATCACCCTCTAAAATTAGTCATCAAAATATATCAGAGGGATATAAAAAATAAAATAAAACACAGGAAATAAAATCATTAGACCTAGTTACAGTGCTAGCTTGATCTAACTTAGATGCTGCAAACAACCTTAATCCCTCCAAACACTGAACAGCATTGTTCTTTTTAGTGCAATATTTAATGAAGAACTGAAGTTTAAGTGGAGCTGGTAAGATGATGGTGATGAAGTGAACAGTCACAGTGGGCAGGATACACAGAATGTCAAAATAAAGTGAAATGGGAAGTCAGCCTGTAACAAGCTATGTTAATATTTGCTTTTGCCTTTTTTCTGCAGGCTGATGAAGATGCTGATACAGATCATTAACGCTCTTAAATTGTCATCACATTAATGTCAGTAGTAGTGTACAAGCTTGTTTGATCATATCATCGTAAAATGCTACTGAAGTGTGCTGTACCTTTTTTCTCTTTGGATGCCTGGTTTTATTCACCCTTGACCACCTTTGTTCTTTTCGTAAGTCATGACAAAGATGGATTGAGGGAGAATGAAACAAAGTCCAAAGACACACCTGCTGCATCATATCCTTGAAGACCGAAGAGAATATTCGCAAAGGACCCTTAACTGCAAAAAAAAAAAAAAAGAATATACCAAAGCCCCATAAATACCCCCTTATCCCCCTTTTCTGTCTCTGAAAACAGAAAGTGCTTCCTGAAAAAAACTTTTTCATCTGTGGTAACAGGGTTCCCGATGATTTATAGGCTTTGCAGACTGCTGCAAACCCTCCAAATCTCACCCAAGAAGAAAGAAAAAGGAGTCAAGTCAAAGGGTGATCACTGGCTACAGAGTACCTGGGGGTGGCACTGTGGCTGGAGCAGGAGCCCCTGACACGTTCAGGGAGCCAAGGAGGCCAATTCCTGGCACATGAGAGCGGTTAATGTCTGCAACAGGCTACAGCTCTGCTCTCAGGCTGCTCCTGTGCTCCTGTAAACAGGGAGACAGAGCTCCCTGGGTAAAAAAAGAGCACGTTTGGGAGAGATGCTTCTAGCCATGGTAGCAAGAGCATGACAGCCGCAGCAAGGGAGAAGAAGGACAGCAGAGGACCACTGGGAAGAGCAGGCTGCAGATGTGATGGAAGGACAGACACACTGAGAACCAAAGGGATTCTGCAAATTTTCCAGCAATCCAGAAAGCTACTCTGTTGACTGAAAGGACAGCCCGCAAGACTCATGGTGAGAAGTGGAGCTTGGTTTATATCCCCTTTTGGTTTCCAGTCAATCTTGTTTGTTTATGCCATTAAAAAAAAAAAAAGGGCATTTCATATATATTCTAATAAAACATGTTTTTTGAATATCAAATTCAAAGTTTTGGCAATGCTTGCTTTAAACAGACAACCAGCAGATGCTGATTGACTTGGGCTCACATCAGAGAGGCATTAGCTCTGTACTGAGCTCACTATGTGTCTATTGGCTCACATCAGCAGATGTATTTCACAGGTGTTCGGTTTTGCTCACCCACATCTAAGCAATTTCATGATTTAAAAATCAAAGCTGATTGACTGAAACAGAAAGTTTGAAAAGGTCTCATTTTTCAAGCTTATTGCAGAAAAATACCTTGTCTTTTAGGAAGCAACTGGTAATATGCATAAATGATTTCCCCGTTTCAGGAAAAGGTGAAATCTCAAAGTGTTAAGAATTGCTTTTGATGGTCCAGAAGACATCCCTTCCAACCCCATACTCATTTGTAACTGTAAGAGCCTTAATGAGTAAAGCATCATAATTTCCAATTTTAACCTTCTTATCCTCATCCCTGAAGTGAGAATGCAAAAAGACCATCAGCTGGCTTCATCCAATGTCTAGGAATGCTTCTTCTCTACACCTTTCATGACCACATTCATTCACCATCTTTGAGCTAAAAGGTGGTCACACTACCCTCGGTAACCCTAGGAAAATCCATATTAAGATGAGCACCACTACAATCCAATCTGAGAAGCCCGGTAATACTGCGCATCTGTATCTCAACTGTGGTTCCTCCCCTGCTTAAATAAAATGTTCATTACTTGTTAAAAACAAACCAAAAAATGTTCGCTATGCTTTTGGCACTTTCAGCATCTCTGTAATTGCCATGTACAGTATAATCCTACAGTTTTAAAGGAGGTGAAGTACTGTCATAACTTCAAATATCCCATCAGAGAAGCATCCAGTCATAACTCAAAAACCAGCTAGTCTTTGCATGAAGCTCGGTGAGTAGACACTCTCATCATAAAGTTCACCACCAGTGATGGTACTATCTGATATTCAGCACAAAATTTTACGGGGTGTAGAAAACAAAATCTGAAGCAAAGAGAGGTAGAAACAATAGAAAAGTTCTATTTTCGAATTATCTTTTTAACTGGCCATGGAGAAACACGTGAAACTGGCTGGCTGGCAGTTTGCAGTGGTTTAACCACTGCCTCATTACTAGTATGGGATGCAGCAGAGTTGGACTAAGTGATTTTCCAGTATTATTTACTTCTGCTACAAAATTTTGCATGCAAATAGTTTGTCTTAACTGTTATGTTCTTAAATTACTGTTATGGTAACCACTCATTGTTCTTAAAACCTGATGCAATTTCCCAGTTAGCTCCTGACATCGCTCCCATGTCTCCAGCCTCTAAGTTCATTACTCATTCTTGTGATGTTTCTTCTGCTGGCTAGGATTATCCCGGAGAGTTATTTGGCTATAAAAAAGCAAATGAACTTGAATGAGCGGTCAAAGGCTAAGACTGACATAAGTTGTCTTGGGTAAATGACAAAACTCAACTTTACCTAACTAACCGTTTCTCCACAAGTAAGTAGTCACTGCATAGATACAGCCACCTCATCCACCCCAGTCTACCTTAGAGCAGGGCACACCAGACCCTCACAGCAGTTAGGGAACCCGTTGCTTGGGCTCTGCTTTCTTTCCTTGTCTCTTCTTCCCTTGAAGTTCAAGGTTTGCCAGGCTACAATAAAAAACACGTTAGGTCTGCTAGCTACGATAACCATAGGGGATCCTGTAGGTATGACCAAACAGAAAAATGAACCAGAAATTTTAAGTCTGTGGATGATGCTCTGAGAAAGGCAGAAAAATAGTTTGATTTGGATTGAGCTACTCTTCTCTAGATAAATACTTTTGTCTCCTTGAAGCAGCCAACAGCTAACTCATAACATGCAAAAGCTCCTGATTGCAATGGAGCAAGAGCTTGGCCCTTGGTCTGGCCAAGGCGGCTGAAGCAAAGCTGAAAGCCACTACACTTGGCAACCAAGCACACAATTCTCTCAGCCTTTCTGACTCAAGCTCAAACTGTTAATTTTACAAGAGCAGAACCAAAAATCTTGTTCACACATGATTCTAAGCTGCAGCCAGCAGAAAACGGTAAAGGAAAATAGAACGTCAAAACTTTTTGATGCATGTCTCTCAGTAAACATGTTTTGCTGTAATATCACTATTATTTCCAAATGCTCTGAATTAACTCTTCCAGAGCCACCAAATTGACAGAAGAAATAGCGGCCTTCCTCCTAAAGATTTATGCTTTAACCAGTTTAGTTGCTACCTTCCGTACACTCAGGAACAGTGTTCCCACCGTTGACAGTCAAAGAATGACTGTGCTATATAATTGTTGTTTACAGTACACTGTTTCTCAGCAGAGGAATGGGAAATCCGATTTAAAGAATCCATGTGGATTATAGCGTGTTATCTGTTTTCTGACTGATTGGCAAAAGATTATAATGGCTTGTAGCAATATAAAAGATGCAATCAAATAAATGAGGGCAGATGCTGGAATTAACTCCTTATACACCTTGAGCTTTTCGAAATCATTCATAAAACACTGAACGCAACATTATCTGAACATAAATATAGCCTCAGTATACTTTGTTGGCAGTGACAAGCAAGATCAATATTGGAGACCAAATGCCAACAGTAAAAGGGTATGTCAGTCAGTATTTCACTGACTAACTGCCCTTATCTGAAACTCTCATGCTTCACTGGGTGAAAATACAGCCATTGATCTTAGTGTCACAACTCAAATTCTTCATATATCAACTAGTTTCCCCCCCCCCTTTTCAGTTGAATTTCTGGGCCTCTACTTATTTTTATGATCAATATTTCTATCACTCTCACATGAACTACACTTTTATTGTATTAACCTTTAAGTACAATTTTTAACATATCTGTTTGGTGTAATGTCACATGTTTTAACTCAACATCTCTTTTACAAGTGTCAGAGCTACAGCTGAAGTTCAGGTTTCTTAAAGCATTGATGGCAAAACTACTCTGATTAGTAGATAAATCTACCCGACACAGTGCTTTCGAGGAGTTCTCCGGGGCTGTGGAGCTGTGCTTTCAAGGATTCAGTTTCCCTTTCCAGGAATTCACAGCTGAGCTGTAAAATTTTTCTCAGAAGAGTTTTTGTTAGCAATTGATCTGACTGCTTTACCTGAAAGAATTTAAGTGTTGGAAATTAGCATGACAAAAATCCATCCATGCAAATAGTCCTATGTTTGTAATTGAAAGACAGTGACTGTTCTGCTAAACAAACCCAAGTACTCAGAGAGGGTTTAATGTATATCGTGTATAAGGATCAGGTTCCTGGCTTGCTTTATGGTCTTGGCTGAGGCACTCGAGCTCTCTGAATTTCACTTTTCCTGTTTGCAAATTGGAGATATGAAGGACAACCTACTTTCATTAGGTCCTTTGCATCTACAAATGAACGGAACCATATTCCAGAAGCAGTAAACGTAATTTTCTGATCTACATTAAGTGCTCTGTGAGACTATTCATTAATAAACTAACTGAAGTTAAATGTTCTGAGATATTTAAATAAAAAAGCATTAGACAGACAATAAAAAAATATATAGACATTGTAAAACATATTACTATCTTAGGGAATGAGTTTTAAACTAAGAATCTGAGGGAAATTATTAAAAAAAACACAATAAAACTCTTCCTCTCTGTTAGCATAACATAAAGCTGCCTCACCGAGTTCATTTACTTGGCTTAGTGAAAATTACAGAAAACTATTACTCATGTTATTAATGTCCACCTTGGAACTAATATAAACAAGGTAATTCCTTGATTATTTGATTAGCAGAGATAGAATCCTTTAGCTATGTGGGTTTTACTGATCCAGAGTCCTTTTCAATCTTGCTTTAAGAACTATCAGAAACTAAAATCAGTGAGAGACACTAAGTAATGCAGTCAAAGACTATTTTATTTTATTTTTTCAATTATTATTTAAAGTTTCAGCGTATTACGTTAGGACTACAATTTCAATACAAAAGTTGATGTCTCCCAAAGGAAATTGTTCTACCCCAAAATGTTTCATCAATTATTGCGTTGCTCCATCATTATCCAAATTGTCAAAGCAATTTCATTATAAATCCCACATAAAGTAGCACTAAGGGGTAATGGCAAAATGGCTTTGGTCCCTGTAGGACTATCTCAAGAAAAATAATTTCAGGCAAAGAGGAAACAATGCTTTGTTCTTGTGCTGTGGGAGGGAAGTTTGTCTTTCTGAGCTATGGCTCCACGACAGAAAAAAAACACACACAAATGGGGACTGCTTAATGCTGGGAAAACAGCACGCTGTACACAAGTTAGTTCACTAGGCATCCCACAACAAGAGTTTAATGATAACGGGATTGACTGGAGCTGAATATGTAATGAGGCTTAATTTCTCAGATACAGAGCGCTCTTCAAGGGAAGAATGCAGTGGGAGGATGGGAGGGTAAAAGAGCGCGTGTCCATGCACCTGCATGCACAGACGGGTAGGAGGGAGGCGCCTGTTTGCACATAAATAACCTCTCAGTTATGGCCAAACTTTTCCTCTAGCTGTCAAAAATTCTGTATTTAGCATTAGTAGATAGACTTCAGACAGTACGATGTCAGGGCCGCTTTTTCCAAGGGAAGATAAAAAGGTATAGGGTTAGGGGATTTCCTTCATAGGACAGAGAAGCCATGAAAATACTTATTTTTTTTTAATTAATTCTGCAAAATTAAAATACTGATTCCACAGCATCCTTGTACATAGGTCCAGAGGACAAAACACATAGACCTTATTTATGCTTAGAAACTTCTTTTGGGAGGAGGAGGGGCAGAAAAGGGGGCAAAGTAAAAAGGAAATATACATGAATAAAAGGGGAGGAAGCATTCTACAGACCATGAAATACCCACTCATAACTATACTATGCACCAGATGATATAATCCCTAGACAGCAAACAGTTCAGAAAAAACTTAACACACTTAGAATATACAAAGACAATAAACGATCGTGTTTTAACTGATGGACACAAAGAGTCAGTAAAGGGATCGCTGGTTGGGGGAATCTTGGTTCTATTTCTGGCTCTTTTAGAAGGAAAATTACTTCACTTCCCTGTGCCACAACAGAAGAATGTGAAAAATGACTACAGAACTGCATAAGGGAATTTTTGAGGCTTACTTAACATTTAATGAAGGGTTTGAGATTCTTGTGTGACCACCACCACAATAGCAACTAGTATTATTAAAACTAATTAAAGAACAATTTTTATATGGCTGAATTATGACCTTCATGCAACTATAGTTACTACAGTTTATTCCAAAGATATCTACTGCCAAGTTTACAAGTTATTCAAGTTCACTCTTTTAATGTAAGATTTTATTAAAATGCACTAATTAAATTTGCCAGATTTTAGGCCATTATTACCAGTTATATATAAAAATTCATTTTATGGCAATGTTCCATGCTGCAGAAAGCCTCAAGGTAAAATGAAATTTTATGAGACTGGATCAATGAACACTAGATTCCTAAATGTGTTCTGCAATTCTGAAATCTCTGTGCCTTACCAGATCAGTCCCTCTGTCCTTTTGCTGTATTCATATCCCATGATGGAGGCATAGGATTTAAACCTAAGATTAGGGATAGCACTGTATTCTAGCTGTAAAATACATCATCATCAGTGGCCACATCAGTATACCAGGCCATCTCATCAGCCAATATTACATAAATAGTAAAAATTAAATGTGTAAATGGATTAGCTATGAAAATGTCTGTTTTTCTTCCCATTCTACATAAAAAACATCTAATACGGAGAGTAGGAAAAAAAGTCTAATTTGAGAAGGAAACTCTTAATTTTTCTTTTCTATTCTGTTGTCCATTTTTGGATGCCAGAAGAGGAAACATCAATGTCCCTCAGCCCCTTGTTTCTGCCAAAGACAGTGTCACCCCAATCAAGAGAAGTATACAAATGCTCCCATGGTGTTAAGGACAGTGTGGCTGCATCTTCAAGAGGTCTGATAGAAACTTTTCTGTCCTGCACCCAAGAAGTACAGACATTTCATTTTGGCACAAAGATGGATTATTAAAAAAAAAAAAAAAAAAAAGACAAAACCCAGACAAACCCCTTCTTTACCCCAGTTTTGGTGTACAGTACAAATTCTAAGTGCCATTGAGGACAGAGACCAACCTTCATGCAGCCTCCCTTCGTTTTCAAGTATACTCTTCCTGTTTACAGCGAGAGAACAAGTATGAAACTAAACCCCAGATACAAATCTTTTTCTGGACTGGGACGTCAGAACCACATTCAACGTTTTGCGTATCAACTTCAGTTCAGCTCTTTTTTTGAGTCATCAGACTTCCCCTTGCCGTGCTCAGGAGCTTGGTACTCGTTATGGCTGGCTCTGCCATAAAGAGGAATAATAAAAAAAATAAAAAATAATAAAAAAGATGCACATTATAGCTATAGGCTCCATAAATGCGGCGCAGATTCCTTGTCAGTGACAGAGGGTTGCCATGGACCTGGTACTACACTATCGGTTGGTCCACTCCAAACCACCGCGACTTCTATGCGGCTATGGATGCATTACCAAATCTCTCAAAAAGGTCCTCTGTCCATTGCTCTGGAGCAGTTGAAAGCACCAGCCACTGGTGATCTCCATCGTTTACAGCAGCCAGAGAGCACCCTGATGAATACAGTTTAAATACGGGATCCATTGAGAGCGAGAAGGGAAAAAATTATTTGTATCTAACCAGTTGACAATGTTCATCAAGGTACTTCACTTGATCCCTAAAAGCACAATTTTAAATGAAAAAAGTAACACAGACAGCAATTAGATACCAAGTAGCGTGTGGCAGGTCACTAACCAAGAGTGGATTGCAGTAAACCAGGGAGAGAAAGGAAAGACAGATTACAAAATATCAATAAAACTAACATGACTGTCGATAGGATTAACTCTCTCAGCCCAACAGCAGCAGCAAAAAGGAAAGCTGATATTCTATTTACTATCAACTTTCCATCTGTACTTGTCACATGAAATGGTTGTTTTGTCAATCTTTTTTTTTTTTTTTCTGGAAAAAATATTTTGAAGACCTAAGAAACAAGAACTAAGAAAAAATAAATTCTGACAGTGGCGAGGACAGGCCTCTGTCACAGGCGATATGAAAAAGGACATTAAAAAAATCTAGATATTTATATCACATGACACAAAGAACTTTTATACAGACATGACCAATTTCAGTTACTTTACTGCACAGTTAAGGTGATGGCATATGTTATCATTTTTCCTGAAGAGCAAAAAAGATGCTTACATTTTGGCCTGTGAAATATGCTATCACCAAGCAGGTTGGAAGGAACTATATTCAATTTCTACAACCACATTTTCATGAGTTTGTGTTTCATGTACCCTAAGCAAAGGGCAAGCACGTTCCATTTGAAGGATTTCACTTCTCTGGTTACAGGTTTTCAAGTTCGCTGAAAAGAAGCCCATGATGCTGGTGCTAACTTTTGGTCAAGGCAGGGCACTGAATTTATTTAATTTCCTTTTTAAAATAAAGAAGCGTAAGACCTACTCTCATGCTTATATCCAAGAATCCTGGAATACTGGAATGTGCAGAGTATACTCTGTAAATCTATTTCTAAATGCAGAAATCCTTTTAATTAGTTCTTAACTTGCTTTTTGAGTAACACATATGCAGGGGTTTCAACTGTATTTTCTCTTATTGTCAGTACTTGTGAACACTTGTGGTTCATTGACGAGCCTCATTACCCCTGGAGATTGTTTGTTCATCTGTTTGTCAGAATTTAATTACTGGAGCACAACCACTGATGTAAGGACATTAACGCAAGAGCCTAATATTTTTCTCTTCTCCATCTACTGTAGGTAGCTTTAGTTCCTCTCTAGAAAATTGCTCTTAATCAGCCTGTCACTGTGCAGAACAACAACTTTCATAAGCAAAGGAGGGGTCTGTCAGAGACATGAGTACTGTTCTGCGACCATCTCTGAGAATCTCCTTTCTCAACCAAACGGGTGAAGAACTGAGCAACTCCTGACCTTCTCGTTCAGAAGCAGAAAGGCAGTGGCTCTGTGGCACTCACTGATTACAAACTCTGTTTTCCAGCTGCATCACTGAAGCAGAAAACCCCTGAAAAATGCAAAGCAGCACTATGGGTGTCAGAAAGGAATCACAAGCCAGCTTCTTGGAGGCAGAAGCAGCGCGCTAGATTGGCCACTTGCTCTTCATCAGTAATCTCTGCCCGCAGCCCCCAGATAAGACCCCTTACAAATTTAGGTCACAGGACACTTTCTGTGCAATTCTTGCGTATCTCTACAACTGCAAAGATGACTCCTGACTACACCTCTGAATGATACGCATGTATCAGTATAGTCAAATAACCAAGAAATCAAAGGCTCACGGCGTCACCTTTTTTCACCTGGGGAGAAAACCACAGGCTCACATTCCACCTAGCTGTCACGCAGCTTGAGTTATTACCTATAAATATATATCACAAAAATGAGGACAAATTATGTTAGAACCTGCATAACATATTTCAACTAATGGAATGAGTTTAAGGCTTGAGTTTCCAGGTATTAGACAAAGTATAAATTTTTCCCAAATACCTCAAAAAACTATTTTCAAAGAAGCCTTCCTTCATAAGCATTCAATAAAAAAAAATATTTTGTTGTATTAAATTTTTCCCTCTAAACATCCTCAACTAACAAAACCCACTCATCTTGAAAGAAATCAACCTATAGAAAATTAATGATATTTCAGTAAGACAAAACCATTCTTTAGCCACAATTCTGACTGTCTTCTAGGTAAGGCGATTCATTTTTACCATTTTCTAACACACATTCAAGCTTAACATAGGAAAGCCAGTGACACGTCAACAGGGCAAAGTGAACCTTTTGGTATCCAGAGACACTACAGTTTATTCTATATTTTCTTTAGCATTTATTATGGAAACATATCTCTCAAACTGAATCCAAACCAGTGTCTTGTCCCTATTTTACAATCACCATAAATGAGAATGGTCTCCTAGTATTGCTGTTTTAATGGCACTACTTAGCCGCATTCAAGGGTGTAGAGTAGGACTCAAGAGGCTGAGAATCCTGTTCGAATGCATACTAAAGAAACATCTGAAGTTTTAATAGGTTTATTAAATTGTTTGTGGCTATTTCAATAATAGCTGTTAAATTAACCATCCTAAAAAAAAAAAAAAAAGAGAGAGAGAGAAAAGAATAGGTAACACTGGCTATTATCACAATTTTAATATGAGTCTAGTAATCATGCTATGTTTTATTTTAAAAGCTCTGGTTCCTGAAGTCCTATTTATATGGGTATCTTGGCTTTCATTTTCATACCAAACGCCCGTTGAATAAAGCCTGGAGTGACAGGAATCATTAAGGTTCAGATATCAATAGGTAACTAAAAAGGATGCAACTATTTTTAAAAATTCTCACTTTTTAAGCCTCTGAAAATCTTGTGAAGGCTGATTCATGAATTTCAGAGTGGCTACACTGACATCACTACTTCAAAGCTTTCTTTTTTCGCCCTATATCTAGACTACAAAAATTAATTTCCTGAATCTTCTGAGTCATTTCATTTAACAATTTAAGAAGACAAACAATACAGACAGCCCTTCCGCTGCCCACTGCAGCGAGTAAAATTGTGCAGATAAACAAAACAATTATCAGGGCATGCAGGAGGGATAGATTCAAAGAGCTGCCTTTACTAGCTTGTTAAAAACACAATCAAATTAATGACCGCGTAGCTGTCTGCACTACCTGGTCTCACTGGCCGTTTGCAAACACAAGGATGCAACGTTACCCTCTGCAACGGGCCAGGCTGATCAATCCCCCCTTCTCCCGGTGCGGAGCAAAGGACACACAGCACACGTCCCGCCTGGGCGCGGGGCGGAGAGTGAGTGGAAGGGGATGCCTCAGGGTTAGCTCGGAGTTACCTTCCATCACAGAGTCAGTACAGCCATGGACCGGCAAAGGCTCATCGCAATAGCGCAGATAGGTCCATCCACTCTTTAGGAGGTTTTTTTCAGGGCTCATTTGTTTTCTTAATAATGCAACCCACATACTTGTGTTTCTTCCAAAACAAAATGATATAAACTGAAACAATTTTAAAAATTCTCATCCACAGCTAATTACTGACGCTGAGGATTAACATTCTGTGGCACTTCAGCTTTAGTTACTTTCCTTAATTAATGTCATATTTGCAAAGATCTACAAAAACACTGTTTAGGTAAATGATGTGCATTCATTAACTATTTAAAGCCCATGTCTTTTTTTTTTTTTTTTTTTAAAGTATTTGGAATGCCTCTGGCAATTCCTACAAATAACATTTAAAGCCTTAAGGGATCTGTAAGTGCTTAACAAAATCGCCAAAATTTCATTAACTGTTAGGACAAAAGGTGCTTGTGTCAGGCGTGTTAAGAGCCCTCAAAATACATACGTATTCTAAATACTTATATGTTAAAAATTTGATCCTTGCACGCAAAGAAAAAAGAAAACTTCTGTTGTGCTACAGAGTAACAACATCTAAGTTGCACCATGCAGTAACAACATCTAAGCTGTTACTAACAGCGCTGTGTGGCTAAGGGTGGTTTCCTTGCTCTGGGTAGGCAGAGAAACAGTCTCTGATACTCTTTTAACTGTACCGCAGAGCACAGTCCATAAACTGAAGACGTCTTTTCCAGGCTTTTTTTTTGTAAACTACGCAACACAGAACAGCATATTTAGTGATACAGGCTTTTCTAAAAGCTGAGGCATAAAGAAACTGCTATTGCAATGGAATAAGATGTATTTTTGAAGACTACATACTTATTTATAGTCCTAGGGTGTGCTTGGCTGACGCAGTTGTAGCACATGTCAGTAAGCCAGATAAACCACAGGAAACCCTCAGTATTTGTCCTGGCCTGTTCAACTTAAAACAAATTTCAACATTTCAGTAAATACTTCTCGAGAGGATTAACAACAGGTATCGCTACAGTCCCATCAAGGGTAAGACGTCATTAAGTCTCTACTTCATTGGGATTTTTATAGCAAACCTATCTTTTTTGGCCCTGTTTGTTCTAGAAATGCATTTTTACCACTGCCACAGCAGACAGTGCTGCTTAAATAGTTGGGGACGTGCAAAGGGAGAGGCTGTGCTGGGCATGAGGAAGGAGGCAACAAACCCCAGCCAGGAAACACGCTGTCAAGCAGGGTGGTTTTGAAGGCTGCAATAATATCGGCTGCATTTGGGTCATGGAGCCGGAGAGCGGCCACAGGCCCATGGTGCACACATGTGCATTGCAAACCTGAGCGATGCGTTGCATGGGGCGTGCGCCCAACTGTGTACAACTCGCACGCCAAACTGTACAAGTTTCTTTTGTTTTTGAGGTTTTCAGGAGGAAAAGCTGTGTGTGCTCCCCTCCTTTGCCTGGGACAGGGGACATACACAAACAGAGGAATGAAGTCGAACTAGACAGGTCCTTCTGCCTCCTCGAATTTCTGCCTCTTTGCAATGGTAAACAAAAGTCTGTTACTGGTTGGCAAAGAAGCAACTATTTTAAAGACAAAATTTTAGGGCCAAATTCTTAGTCTAGATAGCCTGTAACTCCGAGAGTAACCCACTTAACCTCCTACACTACCACCAAAGACAAGGAGACCACCATGAGGTTAAAGAACATCATAGTCCATCTTCTATAGATCAGAAATATCTTTTGTGATAAGTTGTAAAATAGGCATCACAGCAGGATTGCCTGGGAAACAGGAGTTGTGTGCCCCTGTTGTCTTCCCCTCCAACTTACTGCAACTCACTTTGTTCACTAAGGCTCCACCACCACGGCAGCTGGTTTCTGCAGGGGAGCTCAGGTACCACTAGCAATGTGGTTGTGGTAACCCTGAGCTCAGCAGCTACTCACAGATCAGGAAAGAAGCATCTCGGCTTCCTGAGAGTGCTTTGCCATCCGTGCTGGCCCTTGTGTCGCTAAGTACCCACCTGCTCTTCCCAGCCGGCCAGTTTACAAACCAGTGACAAACGAGTCAATGTCAGGGGGCTGCAATCAGTTTCCCCTTCCGTCCCTTAACACCCTATTCTGACTGTACACCAAGCTTCATCCCACAGCAAACGCACATTGTTGTATGTAGTATATGTCGCAAAGCTGGTCCTATGGAGATTGCAAAAAGCAATAGCAACAAAACCAATTCTGGCGAGAAAAATTAATTGTGTGCATATTTGTAGGACTGGGTCCACACAGTATAAACTGTAGCTAAAAATGAAAGAAAATTAGTGAAAATATGAATTAATATAAGCGTGCATAATTAAGAACAAGCACACTGTCATAATTTTCAATCTTTGGAATACGTGGAAAATATTCTGTAGAGAATGGGACCATTTAGCACATCATTTGCAATCTTAAATGCTTTCCTAAATAGAAACAAAGGAACAGTAATCATATTGAAAGCTGTTTTAAAAGAAAGCAGAGCTTGTGCCTGACCCAAGAAAGCAGGTAGACCTCCACTGCCTTTTAATCAAAGAGAACGGAATGAGGAAAAAGATAACTATAGGAATAAGGGATAGAGACAATGAATAGCCTGAAAGATTAAAAGCAGATCGAATTCAGTTATTATGTTTGCAGAAATATCAAAGCATGATTATGCCATTTTCACACATCATTATTTGACTTTCTATGGAATTAAAATGAACACAATTAATAAATAAAAAGTATCCAGTTAAAATAGAAGCATGGGGAACCTTTCTACAACTGCAGCTAAATTGTTGCAGTGCTTTCTACGCCCTCATATATCATTTGTATCTTGAATATATTAACTTTGAGTTAGGCATAAAGAATTGCATTATTATCAGTCACATTATAAAAGCAGACTCTATATAAACATGTTGGATCACTCTGGCAGATACACATGAGATAGGCTGCAAAAATTCGAGTGCAGGATACAGAATAGTACAGTGCTTTCCATAAAACATCCTCCTCTTGAATGCCATTTAATTATAGTGTCTACTTGGTTTCCTTTTCAATTTCTTTCCTTCTTCCATCTCTTCTAGTAAAACCCTCAGTGCAACACATGGATGTAATGATTTTAGCGGTACGTTAACTGGCTCGGGCCCATTTCTAATGCAAGTATTCAGCACGCCAAGGGACAGCCTCGTCACACCCGGGAGGTGATGTTCACCTGCTTCAGCAAACTGACAACACCATCACAGCATTATAAATAATGAACCGCATAGACACAATCACTCTGATCTTCTGCTTATACCCTCTCCTTCCACTGGAAAAAGCAAACACCACATCTGGCCACTAAGTAAGAAATCTGCAAATAAAAAAAAGGAAGCCTTTAAAAAAATTTTAAAAATTTAAATTTACTACAGTCACCTGAAACATGTATGGTCCAAAGGCCTCTTCCAGTATTGTAATTGCTGTTTTCTTTAAAATCATTGGGAGGTCAGTCTGACAACTGCAAATATACTTCTGATTCTTAAAATGACTCACAGAGAAGGAAGGAGAAAGAAAAAAAAAAAAAGGGGGAAAAGAAAAAAGTTAAACCAACTCTATCTAAACTCCTTGCAAATCTCTAAATACATTTTCTTCTGCTTATTGGTTCTACTTTCAAAAATCCCATTCTACTTTCTATGTTACAATAATACTCTCTTCTTGCCATTAATATTGTGTTCAGTGAAATGCTAATATTTTTCAGTTCACTGTCAGGGAGAACTAAATCTACAGCAAGCTAATCTGCCATAAAGTCATGTTTTATACACATGACTACAAATTGAGTTTTACACTCCATGGAAAGCAATCTTCCATCTTTAAGGGTATCATGAGACACAGAATTAGATCTATTCTTCTGGCATTACTAAATCATAAGATGAAATATAATTTGACGTGCAAATGATATTGTAAACCCAAGGCAATGAAGCACTGAGAATGTTTTTAGTACTAAACTTACTTGTTTGCTTAGTATTAAGAGTCTTTTTGAGAAAATTAGTCTCTATTTATAATGGAAACAGCATTATATAAACTTTTTTCCATAACACAAGTCCTAGACTAGAGATTGAAAGCCCGTATGAATTTATTTCTACATTGGGCATCTGAGTTTAAACATGTGTTTCTCATCTTTTAAGCTCCAGAGATGTGAGCACTGGGAGTCTGTCACAACTACAACTTCTATTTCAGATACTCAGAGTAACGTTTTTTTAATCTGGATGTCATTTAGAGCTACTGTCACTTGTCAAGTTTCCAAACAACTTAAAAATAAACCAGCTAATGTATTTTTCTGTTTACACTGGGAACAGGTTTTTGGTCACTTGATCTCACCAAAGCAAGCCCGGGAGTATTGGCAAAGTGCTTATGGCGATGTTTTCTCAGGTAAAAGGAGATACCACTGGAAGGGTGGTTAAGTGCTGCCTCCTCACAATACTAGATGTTATCTTGGAAAATGGAAATGATCCCTCCAGCAACGCCCTGGCCACTTATTTACTTGTATTTATAGTCTCGTCTCAGCAGGGCCGGGAGGGGGACCAGTTTCCCCTTGTAACCCTTTATGTACTTGAACTCAAAATGTCTTAATACAGTGCTGTCCTCTCTCTTTCCGTCATCAGTTAAAGACATGCAAAGATGCCCCAATATTCACATTCTGGCCTTGCTTAACTCTGTTTGCCAGTTTAAACCAGAAGGGTCAGTATCCCTTTTTGTACCACTATGTCAGCATAACAAAAAAAAGAAAAGAAAAGGCTTTCTAATGCCTTTTCAAGATGCAAAACCAAGAGTATCAGAGTCAGATGTGCTGCTGTTCAAGCAACAAAGATGTTGTCCTTCAGGACTTATGTTGTCCAGGGTTACTACAAACCCTCTTGGTGTTTATTCCTTTTCAACCCAGATGAGGGGCAAGTTACACCAGGGCCAACTTCTACTCTAATCTGTTGGCCTTCTTGCATGTCACTGTTCTCTTCCCTACTTCCAGAAGAAGCGTCCACACTTGGCGTGTGTCTACAGGGGAAGTGGCACAGTCCGCTTTCACAGCGGAGCAGACTCCTCACTCAGAGGCAATCACAGCACCCTGGGGATGTCTACAGGTAAAGAGTGCCTTGGTAAGCTCACCTCCGTTAACTGCACATTAACTTCCCAATGCAGAGAAGCTCTTCATTACACATCTTCCCTCCTCTTCTTCCAACTGCCTCCTTAAAAAGCACTTCTCCCAGAAGAGGCATTAAACCCATAACTTGCTGCACTAGGTAAATGCAGAAAGCGGACAGACTGTTGCCACTCTGCAGTTTATCAAAGAGAGAAGAGCCAGAAAAGTAACCAAGTTCATGTGGCCGAGCTGAGACTAGCTAGAGGTAGAAAAATTCAACAAACAGGAAAAATACTAAAATCTGTGTTAATCCATTTAAGAACATATCATGTGTTCCACTTGCTTAACTTTTTTTCGCTGGTGGTCAACTAGTGTCAATCATTACCTGAATAGGTAGCTTTTTGTATTAACTTCTAGAGAAACAATCCCTACATTTTGATAACCTCCGCCAACAAAAGATCAGGATACTCCCACCTTTGGAGGTGATTGCAAGTGGCAGTATCTGAAGATGGGTCCAAGCATGAAAACCAGCCAGTAACCCATTGGATCACAACCTGAACTGGGAAACTCAAGTCGCTCTCCAGCTCTTTGGAGGAATCAGCCAGGCAGGGCAGTGGAAGGAGAATGATTACAAGTGACTGCACATCACTTGGCACCCATCGGCATGCTAGTTTTCGGACAGAATAGGAAATTATGGCCAATGCCAATCACTGTACTTAGTTCTACTGCACACACTGACACTGATGGAATTGTATCACATGGCATCCAGATCACCAAACACATTCCTTTTCATGAGAAAATACTGCTAATTGAGACACAGGAGCACCTTATGGCAGACTAACACTTGGTACAAACAGCTCTTTGATGTGTATAGAATGTATTTCTTCAAGAATAAGCAAGTTCATTCTTTCATTAAGAGTAACACTTTGAACTTAAAATAATTCCTTTCATCAGAAGACTGTGGAACATTTCACAAAGATGGTGAAGTATTATTAGTATAGTTTTATATAGGGAGAAACTGAGGCCAAGAGAGATTAAGGTAGTTACTTGAATTTTTCCCTGACAGCTAGGAATACAACACATTTATCCTGATTCTGAAACTGTGCTTCAAACTACCAGACTGGGCTGATATCAGAGAAAAATTTGAAGCCAAAATGCACTACTGTTTGACACTGTCTTAGAAAGTTCTTTGCAGAGGTCTGAAGAAAAATGGGTCTAAACACAAAAGCCAAATCTACAGGATCCTGAATCCATCTAATCAAACTTATAAGATGGTGAACATTTTCAATTTTTTTTTTCTCCCCTTTTTAAAACTTCTTAGAGGTAAGACCCATTTTTCACCTCTGTGCCAGAAGGTATTTTACCCGTGGATATGATTAATGTGTATGTATTTAGGAACCGAGACACAACGTGCAATGTGGGCTATTAAAGGACTGCGATACTTTACAGATATGTATTGCATTCACATGCAAAAGAATTAAAGCAGCAGAATTGCTCAAGTGATGTGCACAGCAGATCTTGGAAAAAGAAATGCATCCAAATCTCAGGTTGTTCTTGTTTCAGCTCTGAAAGATGATACACATGTTCTCTTTTCTATTAAATTTTAAGGAAAATGAATCCTGAGTACTTGTTACAAAGGGTGGAAGAGGGACAGTGAATAAGAAGAGGAAACCCTCCCCAAAGCAGTTCAGTTGTTACTTTTTAAAATCCTTTCCACTCACACGAAACTGCAATTTTGGTGCCCCAGGTCACAGAACAAAATCCTGGGGTTTTGAGAGTGTTTGGACACATGGGGGGAGGGAGAAGAAAGGTGGCAAAATGGGGACGCGGGCAAAGATGAGAGCAATCAAATCTCATGATTTATACTGTGTAAGAGGAAGGATCAGCTGTGAATACAGCTTTACATTTCTGAAACTTCAATCAGCAGAAGTTACTCTTAAGCATCAGGTTAAGGTCACTACAATTACAAAGATACAAAAGATACTGGTCCGCTTCTGTGGAAAAAAAAGTTCTTCTGTTTTCCTCTTCACTCCACTTGCCTATCTTTTTTCAATACTAATTGCATTAAAACCAGAATATTTTATATATTTTTTAAAGTTAATATGTCTCCTATATTTTCTTTTCTTTGCACAATTAGCTTTAAGATAACCACGGTATTCCTGAGCTGGAGCACAGCCTGCAGTCCAGTGTCAGCTATGGGTATTAAAGCACCTCCGTTATTCTTACTGAAAGGATCATATACAGTCTTACTCTAAATATGATGTCTTTCACAGATCTCTTATGCTGCACTGGCATATTTAAGCTGCAGTTGAGAAAACCTGATAAACAGGTAGACCACATCAGATCAGAACTGTGGTTTCCTTTGATAACTTTGACACTTTTCAAAGGAAGGCTTTGGGAAGAGTACAAGAAAAATAAGGAATCGGTGATGTAAATTATAAATACTAAATTGTTTGGAATTCAGGATATTTCTCCACGGCTCCTATTTTCCCCTGCCTACATTCCTTAAAGAGCATGCATGAAGGCTGCAGCTGCAGACTCCTTTATCTCCCTAGCCAAAACTCTCAGGAAGAAAATCCCACCTACTTCAGGCTATAAATAAATGAATTCGTTGATTCAAATAGAGACATCATAGACTGGGGGGGGGGGGGAAACAAACCAAACCCAAAAACCAGAAAAAAAGTCACCTTCTTTTCACAACAGTCTCTGCCCCACTTGTTTCAGTCCAGTTCATTGTTATTCATACCCATTCCTTTTCTATAAATATTTGTCTGGCATTTGTCAAGACTTATATTTTAAAAATGAAATTCTATTTGGGGTTTTACAGTACGGGAGACTATTGTATATACATTATCCTTATGTGCATGATTGGGGAGAATAGATGATTTGTGAAGTTATCTATTATGGGGAATAATCAAGATTAATGAGCCCTATGGCACTTGCTGAATGCCTCCAGAGATTTATTACTCAGGTTGTTCGTTTTTCTTGTTATGTTGGTGCTGTCAAGAGTCCTATAACAAATGCAAACACAGACGTGTATTAATTGCAAATGTGGAACAAGGCTACTGTGATGTTGCTAAACACTTGCAACTCTGCTGCTTGTACAGCATCTTCACTGGCTGTAAGATTTCTTATCTGCCAGGTTTCTGATAAAGTTTCTATTTTGGTATATAACACAATTTTTTTAAATGCCTAAAAAGATAAAGGTGGGGGGGAGGATTACAGAGGAAAGAGAATTCTGTGTCCATCTTACTCTTAATAATGCAAGCTCTGGGCAGAACTGAGTGATAGAGCCCTGTCACTGTGCAGGGCTGAAAGGGTGTGCAGCCAACTCTGGAAGACCTGATTTTATCATAGGTACCTTTCAAAACAAGACTTTAAAAACTCCGGTCATTGTGGCATAAATTAAGTTCCTTAAGAAACACGTGAGCTCTGTTGTACTTCCAAACCTGTCTAAAGATGCCATTATAACACTCATCTGTCAAGATGCTAATGCTGCTTCCATCAGTTGACATTCCTGCTTTTCTGCAGAGGTGTCAGTTGCCAGCAAACTCCATAGTATCAACAGGAGGATCACTGTGACCCCTGAGCCTATGAAGTTAGAACATTGGAACAGGCTGCCCAGGGAAGTGGTTGAGTCCCCATCCCTGGAGGTATTTAAAAGATGTGTAGATGAGGCGCTTGGGGACATGGTTTAGCGGGCATGGTGGTGTCGAGTTTACGGTTGGACTTGATGATCTTAGAGGTCTTTTCCAACCTTAATGATTCTATGAAAAGCTCAGTATGTTCTGGGAAGTTTAGGTAGCTGCACTTCTCTGAATGTAAAAATGTTCAAGAAGAGCTCCTCACTTCTTTTAAGCTATCTTTTTCCTGTATTGTATATCGTTATCAATGCCATCAAGCTGAATACCAATCAGGAGTCACCATGCTTAACATACACCATTCATCCTGAATGGAAAAAAATAAAATATTTCAAAAATAAAAAAAGGCCATTGAAAAAAAAAAATAAATGGGAACGATCAATGTTACTTTAAATATTCCCTGTGCTGAATCTTAAATTCAAGCAATGCAACAGTGACCTAAATTAATGACAAGGTAGTTCATGGATGCTAATAAAATACACAGCGTGTGTATCTCAGTGTCACGACGCCCATAGCTTTACTCTTGAAGGAAGCAGTTGCTCTGCCAGTTTTCTTCTTCATTAACACTGATGTGGACAGACACCTTACCCCTTCCAACCTTCTCACAGGATTTGCACAAGGGCCAGTTCCCAGCCGCAGACATTCACAGGTCTCTCCTGTGCTCTCTGGTGTGAGTTCAAATCAGAAGGTGTAGAGTTTTCATGTTTACGCATTCATACCTAAAAACACATTTCTGCCTCCCAGGCAGATGTTCTTCTGATTCACCATGCTGGCATAAACACAAAATGTGTGGGATGATTTTAATAGCTCAGCACTATTAATGTACAGGAGGGTATAACAACGTTGCAGCAAACAGTGATATAATGAAGATATATCTAGCTCTTCTCTCTCAAAATCGCACAGTATATGAGGACCTGGAAGAACCCACTGAATTGTTCCCTGGTGGAAAAGAAATCCAACAAAGGCTATTTAAGACAAACATGTAGGTGCAACTTCAGGTTTGGAAGTCACCATGTTACAGTTTGAAAACATCTGGGAGAGCCTACAGGAAAAAAAAAATCCCTGAGCACTTTCACCATTATTTTGCTTATTTTTACTCATATATTTTCTATGGGTTTCTGTGGAAGACAGGCTACTAGGTTAGGTGGACATTTAACTTGGTCCTGTAAAGCTGTTCATATGCTTTTATACAGCTAGTGCTGAAGTTCAAATAGATTTCAAAAAAGATTTAAACCTCTTATTTTTAGTCACATCTTAAGTTAAAAAGGATCATAGTCTAGCTACTAAGCATTGCTCCAGGAACAGAAGTCCCCTGTCTCTCACCTGGAAAATAATTTCCCATAAAACCTCAAATCCTCCCTTTTCTCTATTCCCCACTCCTTACTTTCGTAACTCTCCAGATTCAGAAGATAAACTTTTTTAGATGAGAAGTTGTTCTGTTTTTGTGAAATCCGCAGGTATGCTCGGGAGGCACTGCAAGTAATATTAGCAATAGTAACAAACACCCAAAAATGAGAAATGTAGCAAGTCCTTTGAAAGGACTGGAAAGGATATTCTTTTCATTGAATAACTACATGCACTCATGTTTCTTCTGATCAGAAATAAAATACAGCAGAAGTTTGTTTCATTTAGGTATGCAGTTAGTACCTAAGTAATTTGCCATGCTGAGAGAACAGGGTCATGTAAGATTTAGACATACAAATTAGAGAGTCATCCCTGTCTAGTAATCCGCTTTCATTTCTCTCTTAACATATGGAAAAAAATGTAAAAACCTGGAGATATACAACAAGGAAATAATAGCATAGTCCCAAATGTTTTTTTAAAAAAATCAACTCAAATAGATGTGTATTTATTGGCAGACTAAAAAAAAAAAAAAGTGTTATTAGATAGCTAGAACACACCAATTCTTTGCCTTTGGCTGCTACTCTGCCTTACAATGAAACAAGTTTTCATATCCTTGCTACCTAGACTGATAGGTACTGTCTGAACAACAAACAACTTCCCCATTTCCTTAAGTGTTAACCATTTGTAGCAGTAATTTGTATAACTTCAGGCAATAAGTTAACGTGAGACAGCTATTGGAGAGAAAATTCAGACATATGCAAAAATTGGGACAATCATTATTATTTTCGCATACGTAAGTGTTAGCAATTGAGGGGGAAAACCTGTTATATCTGTTTAGAAAACCTGGAGCAGAACCAGTCTCACTGCATCTATTAGGAGACCGCCAATGGATTATGGATGCTCAGAAGACTAAGGCAATGCATGCAACGTCAGTCATGAGACAGGCAAGATGTCATGCAATGCAGAACAGATTCCTTACGTCAAAGACTAGAAGGAGGGTCAGAATCCCTTAAATTCACACACGGCCAATCAGCAGAAGCTATATCACTTTTCTTTAAAACACCTTCTTCCGAAGACTTTTCAAAGAGTGAACAACTCCAGACCAATCTTCACTGATAAAATGTTACGGGAATATCTACCAATTTAAGAGCTTGGCCCTGTCTTCTCAGTAGCCTCACGTAAGTATGTGAAGGTTCCTCTGAAGCCTTCTCCTCTACTGGCTGAACGAGACCAGGTCCCTTGCATGGCACAATGGTGGGAAGACAACAAGCAACATATATAAGTTAAAAGAAGACTATCTTACTGGATAGAAGGAGAAATATTTTCCCCATGAGGACAGTCAACCATTGCCCACAGGTTGCCCAGAAACACTATGCAATCTCCATCTTGGGAGGTTTTCAAGACCCAACTGTATCAAGCCCTGAGCAACCTGGTCTGACCTCACATCTGACACAGCTCTGAGCAGGAGGTTGGACTAGAGACCTCCTGAGGGACCTTCCAACCCGAGTTATCACATGACCCTATTACTACTAGCAGCAGCAGCACTTAGCAATACTTTCCAAAAATGAGAAGTGACAACAGAAAGCCATCACACCATGAAGGGATGAAACTGAAATATCAGAGTACAAAAAAAGTGAATTCTTTTTCCAGGAGCAGCATAACCTTCTCTCATGCACCACAGCAGCAGCTCAGTCTTATGTGACAGGATAGAGAGTATCAAAGTCTTTTGGTTTTGATAAATTATAAGCCACCTACTAGCGAAGAACAGCTTTCTTGCAGAGGCTAAACATGACCAGATCATCTGAGATTTCATTCAGAAAGCCTGTCCCACTTTGCTACAAATGGTGATTTGCAGCAATTGGGGATTGAGATTTTTGCTCTCTGCATATGGCAACATACTGGGTGTAGGAATGAGTGATGGATATTTTATGCCTGATAACGTAGGCATCCTAAGAAAGTAGATACTTGATTTTTCTGTACCTGAAAACAGAAAAGAAAGCTCTATGTAGGTTATATCAAATTGCAAACTCAGCTTGTACTTTAAACACAGGGAAGTTATTCTTGTGTTTTCTAGAAGAGCTGATATTATATATACATGACAAAACCATAAAAAAGAAAACTAAAACAAGGTGACATAGATTTGAAGATAAAACCTCCTACAGTGGTTGAAGTTACAGAAAACTTTTAGCAGCCCCTAAGGAAGTGCTGTTAGAGTAATTTGGTATTCAGTGTAGGATCTGCGAGCGCTAATAAGGTCACCCTTTCACACACCTTTTAGTTCTGCTTCCATAGGAGAAGTTACTGCAGACAAAGAAAGAAAAACCCCATGAGTGAATGCTAAATGTGTAGTTTGGAACCACTTCCCGCCCAAGCAACTTGAAAGACAGAGACCAAATTATAAACAACCTGAGACAAAAGCTACTAACTTGTAGCTGTTGGCCAGTTTGATTCCAAAGGTTCAACTCCACATTTTCAGCACCTTAAAAACCAGATAAGATGGTCAGGCACCACCACACTATCTATATAATGATGTGCTTCAAAGTCCAAGAACCATCAGTGGACAGCTCAAACTTACAAATCATCTCTAAGCTATATGAGTCAATACAGTAAAAAAGAAATATTTTTTTTTTTATATCCTCAATGAGATTTTCCCAAAATCTAATCACCGTGACAGTCAAAAAAATGGAGAGTATCTTAATACTTTCGCTACAATTCAAACCCTATTATGGGGCCACATAGCTGGCAAGACGGACAAAGGAAAATGTAAAACATGTGGCACTGGAAGCGTAGAAGGCCCATACGTGTCAGAAAGGAGTTTTGTGTGATTCTGGAGAAAGACAAATGGATGACACAAAGATGTGGCTTATTCAGACAGGCTTCATTTCATACAAAGCTCTGAAGTTCAGAAATTTGTCATTTGTTATAATGTTTGTAAGAATAACTAGTGGTCGATTCTGCAGGCTGGCTAACTGCTGTCTGCTGACTGTTTAACGATGCCTAATAAAAGTCATATACGTATATATAAATTTGATTTTACAGGTTAATTCAATTAACAGAAGTGAGCAGCTAAAGACAGAGAATAGCAAGCCAGCAGATGCAGAGGGACTATGCACAGAGCCCTAACTGCTTGCAGATATTCAAATCATAAATAAAGATCCCCCACCTCTGCTGTGTACATTAAAATGGATATTTCCAAGATTGACTAGAAATACTTAACCGCTTTCCAGAGATGCCTAAGAATAACACCTAAAAGCATTACTGCACAAAGAAATATGGCTCATAAGACACCTAGTGCTAATTTATTTTTCTGTGCTACACTTTCATGCTATATATGTCCACGTATGTATCTGTGCTATACTTTCAGGCTGTACATTTGCAGTTTTTAGAGTAAACACCACACTGATCAGAATACCACCTTGTCTTTCAACTTTGCCTTCTTTCTCCAGGCATTTTGAACACAGAAGGATCATGATTCTGCTGTGAGACATAACCTATGTTTCACAGATGGGAAAATTAAGGCACTAACGCTCAGACTGATTTCACTGAGCTTCAGAAGCCTCGGAAACTACCACATTAGTAACCCAGCCATCCTCCTTCTTTCCACAGTCAATAATGAGAAGCAAGGGGACCAGACTGCCCTGCCAAGGATGCCTACCTCTCCCTTGACATTAGCAGGATTTTAGGGTAAATGGACTTCTTTCAGGTTCTGCAAGGTGTGGAGAGCATTAACCCTATTTTAGGTACTTGCTGCACATAGATGCCTCTAGGGAGAGCAGTAACATCACCCAGACACTTCTAACTACCTAAAATCTGACTCAGCCCCTGCAGGACTTTATCCACTGCCATACACTAGAGCAAAAAGACTATTAAATCTATAAACACACCCCGTAAGAGATGAAGTGCTAGGTCACTAGCAGATAAAGGAATAAAAGCAGGACTCAACTCCCAACCTTCAGTTTCAAACTCCAGATCATGTATTTTTTAAATCCTCTTTAGCTCCTATATTCATCTTCATGCCAAATGGTACGGTCTGACTGACGTTTTTCACCTTTCATGTATAGGAAGCTATAGTGAGAGAAACGATGGGGACGGTCATTAAATTCCTAGTTTTTAAAATTTTGGCTAGAATTGAGATCCAATATTAAGTCAGTTAAATGGGATTGTCAAAAAGAATAAAAACCTGACTAATATCTAATGAAAATCAGGCCTTTTCCTCCACTTGTTGGGAGCACAAGTTTTCCTATCTATTCTTGGCCATTAGTTAAAGGTGGTAAACATAATTCTCAATTTTCTCAGCAAAATTTACGGTCTCTCTCACAATGTGGACAAAAGACATTTCTTCTTTCTTTCAGGTAGTTTGATAGGCTAAAGAAGAAAAATTCCTAGAAGATGTCTGCCTGCTACTGAAGAAGGAAGTAAAAATTGTGAGCAATCCAAAAAGAAAGAGAGCATCGTGAAAGTGCCGCAGAGTCCTTAAAGGGCAGTCGAAGACTCAGAGCAAGAGCTCTGAGCCTGGTGCAAACAGGTCAGTCAGCACTTTCAGAACTTGACGGAAGTATTTTGGGGGAGATGAAATAACTGTACAATGATACTGTGCCAGGCACTGTTTCATTAGAAAAAAAGCTGGAAAATGTTTTGATCAAAGTTGTTTCCTCTTTCCACACTTGCTACAGCTACCGAAACACAGAACAGAAGGGGAAATAGTCCTGCCTCGCTCAAACCTGCAGCACTACGAAGCTGGCTGGAAGCATTAGTAAGTTTTGATGTTTTGGGATGCTTTTCTGTTATTTTGTTTTTCTGTCTTTAAGTATGAAATACTACCTACACACACAGGCTATGCTCAGCTTGAGTGCAATTCAGCTAAATTCCATGGGGTAATAACATTTAGCTCTTGCATGTCTTAAAAGTACCACAAACCACACAAAAAACCCCACAAACATCAATGAATAATTCTCAGAGGAGCCTCAGAGCTTTTACCACTGTCCGTAAGTAAATTGAGGCACAGACACACAAAAAAGCCCTCCCTAAAGCCTTGTGAAATCTGCAGGTAGAGCCACAGCTAGGACACACCAGGCACTTCTCTCCTGTTCATGATCCTGCAGGCTTCACGTTACAGACTGTTTCCCAGAAAGTCATCCTTGAAAGCATAAATTTTCATAGCTTTTATTCACTTTTAGGCCTGGATTCTTTGTATGCAATGACTAAGGCAAAAGATAGATTGGTAGCCTACCATACTGAGCGTTCACTGAAGCAACAATAGAAGTATTCAGAAGTGGGACAACTGGGAGACGCAGACCTGGGATGCAGCATCCATCCCAAGGCAGAGCGGAATAGACCCGAAGTGCTGGAGATGCTGGACCTGTTTTTCAGTGCTGCACAAAGCAGGGTTATCATGGTCTTCCTCCTCATCCTATCCTTTAAATACATGCAGTTCAATTTATTCAGTACTCCGAACTCTGCGACTTAATTCCTTTTGTCTATGGTGCCCAACACAATAGGACCTCGATCCCTTGTTGGAGCCCCTCAGAGCTATTGTAAACCAACAGCTTTACTCTGGTTTATCCAGTCCTAGTCAATGAAGCTTTAGAGGGTATTTTTTGCTTGCTCTGCCAACTAGATACTTCATAAAGTGAAACAGAATCTCTGCTTCCTTCAGGGCACCTGCTTTCAATTACAGGAAACATACGGCACCTTCAAATTTTTCAGCTTTCAACATCTGTGCTTTGCAGGTACAATTTGTTGCATTCAAATTACTGCTAAACCTGCAGAATGGTGTCGAGCTTTCAGGGGCATGCTTGAGAAACACTAGAGATGGACAGAAAGTAATGGCATTTGCAATCGCTTTTTAATGACTGATTAATGACTGTTCTGAACCAAATCCTTTAAGTTGTTTAGAAACCTCACCTTGCTCCTCTTGGAAAGTCCATTCAGCCCCAGCTTGATTAGAAACATCACCTCTACCCTGTAGTAGACGAACATACTGACATTGCTATCCAGCCAAATACACCAGTCTCACACCTTCCTCTAAAAGATAACGCTATAAATAATACCTTTAAACAGGAAAACAGCCTGTTATAACCAGTCAGTCACAGCTGGTCACCACGCTGGGATGAGACAGTGACAGCTACAGGTTTAATTCTGTTTTCCGCATTAGGTTAAACGTGTCAGTTGGGGACACACACATACACACGGACTTGTACTCTCCCACCTTTTCCAAACAGCACTGGTCCATACAAAACACACCAGCTCAACTGAGTAAACCCTCAGGATTTCTCCAGGCTGGTAGAATATAACATAAACCTGAGTGCCCGTTCCTAGACGGATGTCCAGGCGCACTGATGGCAGGAATCTCAGTTTAATCATCACCGTGATGCTCTCTGTTACTTAGGTTCCTGCTGCTAGCCTACTGGCTCCTTATTTCAGCTGTCACCACGTCGTAGCTGGTGCTTGCCAAATCACATAAGCTAAAATATAGCTTGCTTACTGCTTCTACTGGGTCTAGCTCAGGAAAAACTTGCTGGTCCTAGGGAACACGAACCAGCAGCCCCAAAGTCTAATCAGGAGATAGAAAGTGGCAAGGAGAAGCAGCAGAGTGAACGATGAACACTACCGTTACAAGGAAAAAACAGGGAAACATTTTCTAATTCTAGACCTGCAAGAATAGATTTTCATGGACAGATGGATGCGAGATCTGTGGCAGAACAGGACTCATAGGAATACGTTTGGTTCAGGAATTTTTCTGATTTAATTATGTTTGCACTTGGATGTAAGTTAAGTCACAGCTCAACCATTAACTGTGCTCTGCTATGACATCCACCCTTCTATATTTGACTTTGCTAACTGCCTAATGTTTTGCAGTGAGTTTTTGATAAGTGTGTGTTTGCAGATTTTCATGACAGACTAATAACACCAAAGGAGGCTCCAGGAACGTTTTAAGTAAATATTATGTGTATATTTTCTCAACAGTGCCTGCCTACCAGCACCTTCAGAGATGCATAATCTTACCTAGAATACGTTTGCATTCTGTTTGCACTAACCAACGTGGTCCATGCTACTAAGCAAACTGTTATTTGATTAAAACATTACGCAGAATGTAATTCCAGGATGCACAGTCATGTGGCTCTGAAGAGGTAGCAGTTTCTATTTCTGTCTTGCAAAATTCTGCTTGCCATCATTAGGAATGTCTTTATCAATCATAATAAAGAATGAGTAGATGTAAGCCTTCACCTGGGCCAGGAACTTCTTAAGGTATTTTAAAAAACTATTTGTTCTTCTGCCCTTGTCTTATCCCTTCTGTATTGTTATTCCCTGTTTAGATGAAAATTCACAAGAGGATGGATGCCTGGAATGTAGGTCCAGCTGCAAATGATTAGAATTTGCAAGAACTTCAGAGCAGGCATCTTCTCTTACTGTGTCAAGAGATGACAGAACATCAATACAGGGAAGATGCTCAAGCTTGGTGGAGAGCAGATGTTAGGCATCTTAACTTTTTCTAGTAATTTATTATATCGTCATCTTTACGGCTGCCACCAGCAGATGGTTCGGAGTGGTAGCCAAACTGAAAAGAATTGAGTAGTGCCACTGACTGCATTACATGGACAAGAACTGATTAGGGCATTATCTTCTCTTCTGAAATATGAGAATTGAATTCCACGCTCAGACATAGACTTCCTGTGGACATGTCTCGTTTGGGGTATACTAATAGTACAAATCTAAACTACAGCAGTCGCCTATATAGACCATATACAAAATAAATTTAAGCTAAGCTAGTTACTAACAGCTGTGAAAGCACAGGCTCTGAAACTCATCTGCTGCAGACAAATCTCTAATCTCTTTGGCTCAGATTTAATAAATCTATGTGTGCAGGATTCCCTATTTAGTCCATGAAGAGAAATAATCATTTTAGAGGGCGATTCAGACTTCAGGTGGACTAAAATGGAGGTAGCAATGTCTTTCCATTAACTGTAGAGGCATCCTAGGGCAACTGTAGATAAATACTATCTAACTGTAAAGGAGGATAACAGCTTTTTCACAGCAATATCATGAAGATGAATAGAATACATATGGCTTAGAATAATGCCAGCAATTATCTACCTCAGTTAGATCAACTTTCTTGTTTTCTGTTCAACTTGTCTGCTGATAGTACGCCAATATACATCTGCTCTGTAAAGGCAAAGTATTCCCTTTCTATTTCAACAGTTTAAGGTGTTGCTAGGAACCTAAGACCAGAAAGGCCATCCCATGTCACCGAGCTTGGTCCCCAGCCAATATGGGTAAACCCAAATAATGATCTCATTCACCACGTTCAAGCCCTGTAGCCCAATAAACACAGTGTTGCCGGTGCCAGTAATAGGCCACAGACGTTGTGCTGAGTCTGCACGGCCTCAGGACCCAGGCATGTCAGGCTTGCCTACACTCCAGCCCAGAGCTTCATTTTAGCTGCTTTAGCTGTAGCAGCAATTTTCCTAATGACCAGGTGGCTATTGCCTGATTTATTTTACTTTTGCTTATCTTCGCATAATGATGTGGTTTAAGTGTAATTTTTATACAGCCAGCAGTAACAGATAGTTACTCCACATAGGATGAAATACTTAGGATCCCAGGATAATGACAGACTGCGGAGGAACACAGACATGGTATCATAGTGGAGGCCTCAGAAGAGGCGACGCATGATACAGTGCAGAGGAGCGGAGGCACGAGCCGATATCAGACCGGGCACAGAGTGACACTCAAGACCCCAGGGCTATAAAAATTCACCTATAGCTGGCTAAAGAAATGCAAACCTGTGGTTTTAGGGATAAGTAAGAAAAAGCATCCAACGTATCTAAGACATTGCCTACAGGCTGAATCCAGGGGTAATGCGGTATTGCAAACCAATGAAGAAAGAGCAAGGTGTAAAAGCATGTTAGAAAACATAAAAATAGCCAGAAGCAGAGCCTGGAGTGAGAAGGAAGAAATCACCATCAGCATCATGCTCCTCGTGGCAAAGAGGAAGAAGAAACCCCCACTATCAACATACCCCTTCCAGTGAAGACCTTGGTACCTGACAACTTGCCATAACCACGCCCCAGCTCCAAAAATTAAAGCCAACAGCCTCACAACCCATGGAGTAAGGGTGAGCAAGACACCACAGAAAGGGGTAGGTACTCGGAAACGTGTGTATATCAATTTAAAATGTATTATTATTGAAGCCTTTTCCCCCTTGTAACAGTATTCCTTCTTTTCCCTTAATAAGTAGACCTGGACTAATAATAATTCTTTGATTAAACCATTAAGATTTCAATTACGCTAACAATAAAATTTTGCCTTTACAAAGGGCACATTTCATTTTGCCAAATCTTACAAAGATTTTGAGTGTAACAACCTTCAATATTAAAGCTAGTTATGCCTCTTGCCTTCATTCCTCCTCCAAGACAGCCAGTCCAAAAAACTCACAGCTCTGACCAAGGAAAAAAAAACCTACTAATTTTTTAGCATGAAACCAGCCAATTTATATCCATTACTGCCTTGTGCTCCTCTGTGGCATTTACTCTTTCCATATGTTCCTGTACAGCGGTCTGTTAGGCACCACAGAGGCTAATCAAGACAAACCCTTTTTAGCCTCATCTTGTGGGACAGTCACAGCCCCTCTCATCTCTTCTCTCTGTAGAAACCCCAGCACAGAAACAGATTATTCAGGAAGTTTACAGTGAGACCTGACCCACTGGTTAAGAGGGAAAAGCGCAAACATGACAATTTTATGCTAATTTCAAACATTCGGGTTTGCTAGAGTAGTTTTTGAGTAGTAACAAAGCAAGTTGTAATAATTAACAATCATGATAATATGTTAATAGTTTTAATTGAAGTAATTTCTGTAGACAATAAGAATTATACCCTAATGTGTTAATTAATATGATTAGGAAATGTTGCGAAAATGAGTATGTAAAATGATATGACACGATATCTGGAAAGGCGTGTTTTACAGGGGATGGTTCCTCTGAGCTCTCCTCGGGGTGAGATTTATGGATGTTAACACACAAGGCTTCAGCGAGGTAAACAGCTGTTTCGATTTTAGTTATAATGAACATTAACTCTACATCGCCATTTCTGCTTAATTAAACCTCTGACTCTGCAACCAATCAAGAGCAAACAGAAAAGGTAACAGGCACTAATTGGGCCCTGTGCAATTTCAGCCTCAGCTTGCAGCCAGACTGGTCTACCTAAACCAAAAAACTACCCCCCAAAAAGTTTCTCTCCTGCTCCCCTCTGCCAGCCTGCCCACCGATTTCTTCACTCAAAGCTAAACCACATGTATGCAGCATTAAAAAAAAAAAAATGGATGGTACAAAAGCAGTGCAAAACGTACAAAGTGAAAGATTAAATTAAATGCCTTTTTATTCCTGCCCAGGTAGTCACTTCCTTATTATTTCTTATACAACGTAAAGCAAAAAAACCTCCCAAACAAACTAAAAACCTCACAAAAGACTCTCACGAACCCTCCTGCCGGACAGATTGACAGCAAGCTACTGTGCTTTTTGATTAATCTTTACCCTCCCCTAGAGAGGATCATAACTGTGCCAGCACGGAGTTAAACACCAAACAAGCACACCGAAGAGACAGAGAAGGAAATAGCATGCGACCTGCTTTTTAAAACGCACATGTGAAAAAACACAAGATGCACCTACTAATAGAGAAAACCTTAAAAACCGTAGTGCTGTGCCCCAAATGTGTTTTGAAGAGCACGCAGCCTCCCTGTACAAAATGTCCCCCCTTCCTCCTCACGACATGCGTCAGTCAGCGCCGAAGCGGCTTCATCTGAGAGGAACCCAGGACTCGATGTGACAGAGCGCAGACTTCTCCTACCACACTTACAGAGGAGGGGAGAAAATAAAAAAAGAGGAACTTATGCCCTAGAGGACATAATTTCACATTATTCTGCTAATGAATCTTTCAGACAAGATAGAATAAGAAAATCGTTGAAATACCTCACAGCTCCTTAGATCTGGAAGTGACAGCTGCAGCCTCTCTTGAACCGCCTCACTTCACGAGCATGCTCCTGAAGGTTTCTTTCCGACCTACAACCTTTATCTGAGCTTCCTTTTTGGCTTAGTAATACAAAAAGTGTCGCTTAATTGTTACGCTTAAACCATTCGCTCGCTGGTTAACTTTTTTTTCCCCCCGCAGCTGAAAGCTGCGAGTTCACAAATCTAGTAGGCAAAAGCTAGGGAAGATATCCTGCGGTTCACTACCAACACACAATAACCCTTAATATAAATATACATATTAACTTGCGGCGCAGTAATAGTCAGTTGGGATTTACATGCACAACTAGGTTCATCTTCAAAAAGCACCATTTTGTAGCTCTCCGAAGGAAGTGGTAAATACCGTGCATGCTCTCGCCACTTCATGGGAGGCTGGCTACCTAAGCCCTGAACCGAGAGCAGACCTTAAATATAAATCACTTAATTGCTCATTTTAATTGATACCTAAGTACTTCATGCTAATAAAGTTAAGCATTAAAGGATTACAATGTGACAAATTATACACCCATCTCATAAAAGAAATACTACCAAAACAGAGCCGGATCTGAAAGGCTCTCGATAACGTACAGCGTATGTCTAATTTTAGATGATTCCTCAATCACTGGAGAGTTTGCAGTGTACACAGCCAACCCCGCTCAATCAACTGACTTTATCTCCATGACTCCAGGTCACATTATCTCATGAATGAACTGTTATGTAGGTCAGTCGAGAGTCATCTTCTAATTGAATGCACGTTTCAGCCTTAGTATTTATGCTCTAGATATCAAGGCTGTAGACAGTTAGGTGAGTCAAAAGAAAATATCAAGGAAGGGGTTGTGATAATTAGGCTTTGTTTCAGACAACAAGCATGCTAGCAGAAGCTTGTACATAGCTGTTTCTGTTTTAACTGGATTTAATACAGGTGGAAAGTGCTGGAGCAACAGGCTCGGTTGAGAGAGGCTTTGTTGGGTCGCAGATCAGATTTTAGCCACAAATCAAGCACTGTCCTGCTAACGTACCTCGGCTTGGCTGGGAAGTATATTGGTCTCTGCTGATACATGTGCCAAATATGTGTCCGCTTACTTGCGGTAACTGATGATACCACCAACTCCTTTCACGTAGGCCCCCAAACAGTCATCAGGAAGGAATATTTTCGGTTGCTCCCCAATCAAGGTGGATTCGAGACAACAATAGAACTGAAAGTTTCCGTTCTTTGTCGCCAGTCTCCTGAGCCGTACTCGTACTTACACGTTTTAAGAGTGAGGTCTTCAGGGAGACTTCCCCATATGGTTCATGAACTGTTTATTTAACTTTGCAATCAGGAGGCTGATGTAAAATACATTAGTTATAGCCCTGGTAATATTTGGGTAAAATGATGAATATCAGACTGGAGATGCTCAATGAAACTAAAGTGAGAGTTACTGCTTTATAGAAATGCTTTTGATCAGACATTTCTTTTCACTTCCTGTTCAATCCGAGCTACTCTAATTTAGACGTAAAAGCAAAATTGCGACCGATTAAAATTGGGTCAGTGGTAGTTCCCGTATGAGGAAACACATGGCTTACCATCACATGAAAGCCAAGCTGTCTAAATGCAGCACTGCCTGTACTTTATAACTGTGACCCAGCAGCTATTTACTACTTACTTGTGTATTTTCAATTTCAGAAACAACTCACAAAGGATTTTCTCCTCCTTTGTGCTCCCCAAACTTTAAAAATGGTTTCTTGTGTGCAAAGGGTTAAAACTACTGAAGTGAAAGCAAAATGCCCAAGGCCAAGTTTTCCTGTAGCCTGTATAGCTGGTTGCATTTTCATCTCCTGAGTCCTGACGGCTGTTATCTTCAAGTGTGCTGCAACATGCCCATTGCTGTTCTAGCAGTCTTTCTGTTCAACTCCAAGCTTGATGTTTAAAGCTTTAAAACGTTGATGCATGGGGGATCTAGAAGGGGGATGCAGGAAGGAGCACCTATTATATGGGAGATACCTTTTGCCATCTTGTGCCCCACCTACTTCAAAACAGGGCATTTTAAAAAGGTACCAAAGTAGCTTAAAAAACAAAACAAAACAAAAAATCCCAGCAACAACCACCACCATACAAAAACCCCCTACCTAACCCTCTCCACATCTCCAATAAAGCCTTTGCTCCAGTGTTGTTCTCATCTCCCAGCAACTGCTTTGCACTCACATAGTGCGATTCTTAGGAGGATGTGAAAGCAGTTACAAACATCTGTTAATTAAGTCTCAATTTGCATGTGAGATGGGTAATATACTAATTTTACAAATGGGTATGTTGAACCACACAACACTGGATAAAGCTAGCCAACACAAGTACTTGAATACAAGCTAGAAGGAGGGAGACTGAGTTTCCTTGTTCTGGCTACTATTCTTCTGAATAAAATAAAGGCTATATAAGTGTGCCCGAGATGTTGACGGCTTTTACTTTGCAAAAAGACAAAGTGAGAATAATTTTTCAGAAAATAAACAGGTATCTATACAAAACCAACACAAACCAGTTATCAATGAATAAATTGCATCAGGTCCAATTTGCAAGAAAGAGTATTAATGTCTTTTTAATGGCTGAACCAAGGGAAGGTCATTATACAATGTTTTAATTCTAGTACATTAGTGTTGCATTTATACATTAGCAGTTAATGTGATAATGTCAAACTCTCCACTAGTTGTGACATCATAAAAAAAAAAATAAAGGCTGTTTTAGTATTCTTTTTTTTTTTTGGGGGGGGGGCGGGGAATCAAGGCTATTATTAAAGCTCTCCTACTTCAGCCATTGGGAGAATGTTTATCTTGCTGTATCAATTTTACATGCAAGAAGAAAACAATAATCAGTCAGCAGATGTGAAAAATGTAAACCTTTGGTAAAGTGCACAATCAACAAAGGCAGAGAGGTTTTTGCTGTTGTTGCTTTTGGGTTTTTTTTTTTGGTTGTTGGTTTTGGTTTTTTGGTTGTTTTGGTTTTTTTTGTTTTTTTTTTTTTTGTTTTTTGTTTTTTGTTTTTGTTTTTTTGTTTTTGTTTTTTTGTTTTTGTTTTTTTTTTACAAATGAAATCTTTTTAATGCTCCTTGACCTGTAAATGCCATTTTTAATAGAATGCAGGAAATAAATTAATAGAAGAAGTGAAAAAATAAAAATAAATCTGAAAGTCAGCTTGAGGAAACAGCCTCTTCAGCAGAGATATTATTTTTTGATTCTTGAAAAGTCACAAGCAATGATCTGACACTCAGCACTGTTAAAGTAGGCCGATGCTGCTCAAAGCTAATTTGGGGTAGTTCAGGAACAGAATTCAACGTGTTGGGTCCTGTATGTGGACATCGTGTATATCCACCAAAGGCAAAGTATCCTCCTAGCATTAGCACTTACAGAAATGGAGTATTTCCCTGAAGATCACACCAAGAGCTTCCTTTATAAGGCTTCTAAATTGAGATGGTTGTTTATTGTGCTATTAAATTTGTAGCTTTTTTTTTTCTTCCTCCTCACTCACTTTCTATAGATTAACATTTAGCAAAATGAAAATTTCCTGAAGGTAATTACCTGGCTGCAATTCAAGGCATTCATAAAAATTACAGTTCCCTTTGGAAAGAGGTTGTGCTGGTGGTGGGGGAGGAGGCACCATCACAGGGCAGCAGATCTGAAATTCAGAGCTTCCCGAGGATGAACCTGTCGCAGGGCTCTGCCACCGCCCTTGCTCTGGTTTTGACTCGCCTCTTGTTTCCTACAAGTGCATTTGCGTTTGACCCACACAGGGGTTTGATGGAGACCCTGAGTTTCTCAGTAGTTACATGCTGCCTCTTGGACTGTTTGGGGTTTTTTTTTTGCCCCCAGAGCTATAGCATATCATCCGCTGCGCAGATGATACCATGCTCCGGGCAGCTTGGCTGTTTGCATGTCCTGCGGTGTCAGTTGGGGCTCATCACCTCTGCAGGCACATGGTGGCAATTTTGCTAAACCACATCCTAGTGAAAAAGGGGAAACCAAGTCACAGGCTTTGCTTTCATTAGTAATCAGGTGGTGCTTTTGTTCCACCCCTGCCATTTTGTTTTCCCTGCAACTCCGTCACCTCTTCTCAGGTGTTGGCCTGATTTACCATTGCAACTATCCCAGCTGAAGGCAGGTTTAGCTTTGCTGTACTTTGACTAAGCAGTTTAGAGCATTTTACCACTGTGCTCAGGAGCACAATGACGATTAGAGCTGAGACCCTCAAACGTTCCTGTAGCACAGTCATCGGTGACAAAGATCTCACCAAAAATTGGACCAAAGCAATAGTGGATCACACCTGGTTTTCTTCATCTTCAGATGGCTGCATCTGTGGACTTCACTATCACTCTTTTTTTTTTTTTTTTCCTTCATTATATGGCTTTTTCCCCAAAACCTTAAAGCTGTGCATGGAAAACACATCAGTTTTCATTAAAGTTTACATTAGCTTTCACGTGATTTGCCTGCCCCATCTCCTTTCTCCATACTGTTAAAAAACTGCCTTACCTTCAGTGCAGTAACTGTTTATAGTTGCTTCATCTTTTCAAATATCTCTAAATCTCTTCTTATACTTATTAACTTTCTCTTTTCTGCCAGGTTTGTTTTTTTTTTTTTTTGGAGGCAAGTGCTTATAGACTCATAGATGATACAGTAAAGTTGCATCAGTGTTTTGAAGACTGACTGAATCTCTAGTCCGTTTATCTGCATAGGTGAATGGAATATTTCAAGGATTCCTTCCTTTTTAACAGATATAAGATGCTACCATCCCATCTTTTAGGCATTGAACCCACGTCCCTATCATGCAGAAAGAGATTACACTAACAACATTGTCTGAAAAAGTATGTAAGCTTATGCAAAATAAAATAAAATACATCAGTAAAGGAGCAGCCGACATCTTCATGGTACCCACTAAATTATTAATTAAGCATGCAAATGGACAATGTATAATAAAAGACCTTCTTTTGGGACAATTTATGCAATTATGAATATGTAAGTTATGTTCTCATGTTCCGGTTTGACCTCTGCTTACAGAAATGTTGACAAGGACACTCATATTCTGACTGCAAATCATCTTTTTGATGCACCAAAAAACCCGGTATGAATCAAAATCAAAACTGAAAGGACACAACCCGTTAGATTACAGGGGATCCTCAGGTTTCACTTTAAAAAAATGGACAAAGTAAGTTTTCAGTCCATGTGCCTACAAACAAAAAAATTTAAAACATGAAACAAGAGTATCCTAGAGGTTTATGATTCTCAAGACAAAGAAATATGTATCTGGTTAGGGGTTTAGGTTCTGTTATTTCACAGAAATCTTGCATTTTTCAATCAATTTAAAGACTTCAAAAGACATGATATTATTTCTAATGACCTGAACTTAGCAACACCTTCCAATTTTACAACTTGTTTTATCTTACTCTAAGGCAGGGATAGAGTTAATTTCCTTCCTAGTAGCTGGTACAGTGCTGTGTTTTGGATTTAGGATGAGAACAAAGTTGATAACGCACCGATGTTTTAGTTGTTGCTAGGTAATGCTTACGCTAGTCAAGGACCTTTCAGCTTCCCATGCTCTACCGACTGAGAAGGCTGGAGGTGCACAAGAAGCTGGGAGGGGGCACAGCCAAACTGGCCAAAGGGACATTCCATACCATGGGATGTCATGCTCAGTACATAAACTGGGGAAAGCTGGCCGGGGGGGGCCGCTGCTCGGGGACTGGCTGGGCATCGGTCGGCGCGTGGTGAGCAATTGCACTGTGCATCACTTGCTTTGTGTATTATTATCATCATATTATTATTATAATTTTATTTCAATTATTAAACTGTTTTTATCTCAACCCACGGGTTCATCTCACTTCTACTCTTCCAATTCTCTCCCCCATCCCACCGGGGGGTGGGGGGGAGTGAGCGAGCAGCTGTGTGGTGCTCAGTTGCTGACTGAGGTTAAACCACGACACAGGGAGATACGAAAGTTTTCTTTGCTTAACTCACTGTAAACTTGATCCAACACAAAGATTAGCGCTAAGACCTGTTTTACGTCAAAGTCTGAAGAGGAGGGTGTCCTAGTGGGACTTACTATGGAAGAATTGTGCATATTTTGCCCAAACTACTTTGTCTAGCTTTTAAGTACTCAGCTTCATGGAAATGCAAAATTGCCCCCTGCATCCCTGCAAAAGCCAGCCTGCGATGGCTGCAGTTGGGTTCCCAAGGGCTTAAATGTAGATCAAGAAAACACGTAGACAACAAGGTATGCTACACAGCAGTGCACCTCGCTGCTGACTTTCTCCGGTACTGAGATAACCAAGATAGTTAATATCACATAAAAGAAAACAGAAAACAAGAGACTGAAAGGGAGGAGGATTGGGAAAAGAAAAAAAAAAAAAAAAAAAAGAAAACCAAAAACAAAAAACACCCCACCACATTCATCCCTCTGAGTCCCATCCAAATCCAAGTTGCCCAAATTTAGTCCTGGCTCCTTTTACTCTGAAAGCTTTGCATCAGAGCTATTTGTTGAACTGGGGAAAAGGCAGCTGGAGAAGAGATAAGAAAGGCACGAAAATGGAAGGTCTTATGACAGCGAAGCTTGGCTTTGTATAAGGATCACGTTACATTGGATAAATCAAGTGTAATGGTATGCGATAGGGGCAGGTAAAGACAGGAGCACTAAGGAGTACAGCTGTAGTTTAATGCTTTCCTCGGCACGCTGGCAGCAGGGTTTCGTTATCAGCCTCGACTCACTGACTATCACAAACCTAAGCCAACCGAGAAAAATTTCCATCAACGAATATTTACAGGGCAAAAGGTTAACTAATACAGAAAAGTGGGACTGAACTCACTGCAGAACACAGTTGGGAAAAGAAATTTGGAAAAGTTGAAAAGGTTGAATTTTGGTACAGACCAAATGCTGGAGAGAAGTAAAAAAATCACTTGGGCTTAACATTCAGACTGAAAGCAGAGGTTGCATGAGGACTGCAAGACAAAAAAAAATTTCTAGTAAAAAATGAGATTATTGAATATCCTCATGGCCAGCAGTGGAGCCACATAGCAGAACCAGATATTTAAAAAGGGCCCGAGACGAGGCTGAGCACTGGTTACCTGCTGTATGAAAACGGAAAAAATTATGTAGCCTTTAAAGATGATATGCAATATTTTTAAGCTCTCTGCGTTATTTTATGAAGGGCAGAGATATTACTGGAGTTTGTAGAGGATTATATTGGTGATTCTTCCCCATAACTGACTAATTAAATACAGAACACAAAGATCAACTATAATAAAAGGAAAAGATTCACAAAACCTTACAAAAATGGATATTCGGGATTGGGAACCTATTGGAAATTAGTAAATTGATTTTAAAAATATTCCTACCTTAAGCTTTTAAAAGTGGAACCTGAATACAGAGAACTAAAGTCTATAAAATTTTCCAGTTTTCAGCCCAAGACATTTGAGAGTTAATAAAAAAGCAGAACATTACATTTCTTTCCTTCATTAAGGTGCTTATGCATATGAAATAAATACACAGCACATATCAAACTCACTTTTTTCTTGAGTCTCCCAGTTGTTACCTTTTTTTTTTTTAAAGCCTATGATCTTACAGTGAAATGAGTAAGTGGAAACACATTATCACATTTACAAAAATAAAAGTTTTAAATTATGAGACCTAGACGAGAAGTTTTACATTCACACTGTAGTTTGAATTTAAAAGCTAAAAACATGAAAGCAACTGAAAATTCAGTTTTGTTGCATTTTTATACCTTCTTGCTAAGCCTGATAATTTTGCACTGTACAATAGGAATCGCTGGGCAATGACTGCTACACCGTTGCCTGAATACTGACAGATGAACCTAAGTTTCAACAACAATTTTTAAATTTCTGCATTTTCAAATACTTTAGGCATATTGCCTAAAGGCTATTATATTAAACTGAGATTTAGGTTCATATGGGAGTGAAAAATCATAGAATTGTAATTGGAGACAGCTGTATTAACAGGAAAAAGGTGCATTTTAAGTGAAAATAAAAGATTTCTGGCAGGGGTGGGGAAGGATGAGTTGCCTACGCATTTTTAGGTTCTCAAGGTTTTGGTGCAAAATTTGTCATTTTGCAGAGGTTCTGTAAGACCTTCCCTCTACAGCAATATAAACTGATCTTCTCTTCATTTTTGCCCAGCTCTGCAGACCTTACAGCTCAAAACGAGAACGAATACCGAGGAAGGCACGTGAACATGGCTGCAAACACCTGTGCTGCGGTGCACTCTGACTCCACGCTGTAACGGCGCTTCCTGGGTGAAGGTCACGGCATGCAGCAGCATGAGGCTCTTGTGACTCAGCACCGCAACGGCACTCCTTTTTGCCCCCGAAACCTTCAAGATTATGGGAAAGAGCAGTTCCCAATGTATTGTACCTAACAGGCCTACTCTGTAAGCTGATCAGACACGTTTCAAACAAGGTTTTACCTAGGAAAATACCAATTAGTTGAAACCAGGTCTTTCCTTCATCTGCCAACAAGTTGGGAAGGTCTTGTAAAAAGGGATAGTGCAGGTGTTTTCTAGGTGTTGGTATTTTCCTGTTCTTTCAGTGGGATTTTGAAAAAGAGAGTGCCTTTTGCTAGCTGTAGGAGCAAGAAAGTCTCTGGCCAGCTCTTTAGGAAAGAGGAGGTTTGCCATTCACTGAGGTCAAGGCAAGAGCAAGGCTGCCTGTCCCAGCCACGCTGCTGCCTCTCCCTGTGCTTTCTTCACCCTGCATAATGTTCACACGTAGAAGTGTGTGAAACCATGTCCTAGAAATAAATGCTGGAAAGGTTTGAAGAGGAGAGAACTGTCATCTCTCCCATTGCATGGCACCGTCAGCTTTGAAAGACTCAAAAAACATGAAAATCAAAAGAGAACCAAAAGCTCAGAAATATAGAGGAAAATGGAAGGAACACAAAAGTATTTATTTTCAAACTCAAGAGCTGGGGCTTTAATATTTAAAACATCACTCACCTTATCAACTTTTGTCCCCTCCAGTTAATGAAGACAGGCAAGATGAGCTGCCTCTGCCTGCAGATGAAAACTCAGCAAGACCCCTGGACTGTCCCCTCACCTCCAGGGCCAGAGACAGTGGAGAGGATCCTGGCCCCAGGGCCTGATCCTGCTGCCTATTATCACAATTTTGCCTGTAGCCTGGGCTCTAATGGAGAACAAGGTGAACAGGAGAAGCAGCTGTGGGACATTTGCTTAAAATGTTTCACTAGGCCTGACACATCAGGCCTTTTGGCAGGGGTAAAAAAGTTAACATTAAAATCCAAACAGCAGGCCTGGTAAGTTCAGCATCACGTCCCGTACCTCTTCACACAGTCTTCTTGGACTGCTCTTCATTCAAGAAGTGGCCCTGAATCATAAAGTGCCTTTGAATAAGAAACCTAGCTCTTGTCAGCAGCTAATATTGTCTCATCTTAACAAAAAACCCCAACTACATATGGACATGAACATTTTTCTGACATGCATACCTTCCACAAATACTAATCTCACACCTACTATGACTCCAGTTATCTGCTCTGAGAAGCGAGTTTTTGTACAAGTCCAGTCTAATGCATCACGGAGCAACACAATTTTTAGCACAAGAGCAAAGCTCTTCTCCGAATTTGGTCCTTCCAAAGAGTTTTACCTCCTAAAACCAAACCAACTTGCACACCCTCACGTAGATACAACCTCCTGACACAACTTGAATGCTACTGCAAAAAGTTTGGCTGCCTCCACAAAGCGCCTACTACACTCATGCTGGCTGATAAATAAGAATGTGCTGCACATGGTCCAACAGCAAATCCAGGCACCCTGAGCAAGAACAGCAGGCGCAGTGTGAAAAGCAGCAAAGTTGAAAAGCAGAAAAAAAATAAAGTAGCAAGTTTTATATTGAGGATAAAATTTAAAATCATAGAATCATAGAAGTGAAGTTGCATTAGGTTTATGCAGCAAAACAAATGCATGATGTCAGGAAAAGGGTGTTTCAAGAACTATATGTAAAAATAAATGACACAATTCAGTTTAACTGAAAAAGACAGGCACAAAACCACAAAGGGACACAACTGACAAGCAAATAAAACATTCCTTGGTGAAGTAGCACAAAGCATAAAAGAAAACCACCACCCCAAACTGGCCTGCTGAACGCTTATCTCAACGGACCTAGACAACAGCATCTGTCCTTGTCAGGAGCTATCACACAATCTAGCTCATCCCAGTCCCTACCTGGAGGCAGCGGAGCAGACAGATGCAAGGCACGGCCGTCAACTGCTCAGAAGTTGTACTCAATACTACTCACTTCCAGCCTTCCAAAACCTCCCACTCCTTCACCGTAGGAAACCAGAAGTATGACACTCACTCCTTGAATATTTCCCCCCCCCCCCAATAACACAGTTTAGCACTTCTGAGAAATGGCCAGAATAATGTTGCTTCAGAAAGCGCAAGTAACAAGCAGTATCTTCCAGCCAGCAGGGTAATAAGTTACACCCAGAATCCTATTTAGCAGTTTACATAATTCACAGTTTCTCTGGTTACATACTTCGTAAAATATGACATCCAGCTGGGAAAGTTGGTCCACTTTATTGTCATATGGCAGTTGCTTGCTTTATATCATCCAAATATCAATTAAAAAGCAAAACCAAAACTGTAAGGCAGATAGTTTCATATTTTCATGTCACACTTGCATACAGGCACACAAATACTTGCTGTCATTCAAAGAGGAAAAATAACCTTGCCTGAAATGTAAACTGACTCTGCAGTGTTAGGCATCAAGTGTAATTTTCAAAAACCTTGAAAAAGAGAACAATGAACAGACGTGCTTAAATTCTGCATCAGCTATTTTAAAGGTGCAGTTTTTTCCGATAACTAAAATTTAATCACAATATGCTGTCAAATAACAGATCTAGATCCCAGAAGTCAACATGATGGCATTTTAAAAATACAACATATGGATAGAGAGCCTTTGCTGATACATATGCACTTAGCAAATATTAGAAAAATCAATCAGAATCAAAATGCAAACTCGCCAAAATGACTAGATGCCTTGTGTTATTCATTTCTAATCCTAATTGCTTGATTTCATTCATCAGGATTTATATATGCACCAGTACACTATTGAGGCAGTTAAAATTAAATACATCCCATTTTTTCCCCAGAAAAGTAATGGACTTTAACAGTCGTTTTATTGCAATGAGAGATATTAACATATCATTCTGCTCCTAACTCCAGGTTATAATGTAAGTGGATCCATTGATCACTTGCAAAAGGCAACAAAAAAAGTTTTGCTTGATGCTGAGGGCAAATAAAATCCTGACCAGATTGTCCATTATTCTCAGTGGAAATCCATCCAGTGTCTAAGTACTACACAAATATTTCGCCAACTACTAAGTCACATTCGTGGCACACAAAAAGTAAAAATATACCAGGAAAGGCCAGGTAATGAATCTACATCTGTGCTGCACCAAACCCACGTTGCTCTATATGAACGTAACAAATTCACTATGAAGGATTTTAGCGCCCACAAAGACAGACAAGCACAAAGAAACCAGAAGAAAAGATACGTATCACAAGAGTTACCTGGGGTTTATATACTATTTTTCATGCCTATCTCTCACAGCATGTTACAAGCGTAAGTGGGGTGATCTGTAACCTACAGATGGAGGGAATAAGGTTAACTAGGGCAGCAGAGAAAGTCAGCAGCTTATTCCACTGGAAGAAACTGCCTCTAACATGCACTGTATTAACAAACAGTAGCACTGCCTTTGGAAAAAGTAATATTGATACCCATGGGGGGGGGTGGAGGGGGGGCTTAATTAATTAATGGAGTCTACCACCATTCATTTAACACATGCAAATCCCTATGGTTTAAATTTGAAGTTACATACGTGTATTGTATACACACAGAAGGCATCGGTTTAGAGGGTAAAAATGGAAATTAGATTGGGGGAAAAAAGCGTGCTCCATAACTCAAGCACTAAAATCACTACAAAAGACTAACAGCTATGAAATATTTAAGAGTCATCATTAATATCATTAGACTTCAAAGGATATCACCTTCTCAGCACCAGCTTCTTGCATTGATCATCCGCGGAACGAGCGGTCTCACATCAGTTTGTTTGCAGAAACTTCTTCCCAACCACATCAGCTAGAAATGAAACACTTGAATTCTCTAAAAGCCATAAAATGCCCTTGCAGAGATCTGCTCTGCACCTTCTTGAGTCCACTCCTGGATTTCTCAGGAACTTTGTAAATAATTTAATATTTCCATGGGGAGAACAGGAACGCTCTTTAAGAACAAGAAGATATTAAACGCTAACAAGGAGGCAAGAGGCTTTTGAACATGAAAGGCATATATTTGCAGAGCCTTCTTCCAGTTTTCACATACTCTCTCCTCCACATGTAACCACGACAGATTAAATGTTTACTGCAGTTCTAACTGCATTGCATTATTGTGTATAATAAGAGCTTGATATTTTTATTTTCTCCAAGGAGAAGCACTGCCTATATGCTCTCTAGTGGATGAACAGGGTTTTTACAAGGTCCCTCCTTCCCCCTCCTTTATATGTGATCAAATATGAATTGAAAGGCTTTTATTCTGCCAGAATCCCAGTCCAAGATTTTGTGTTTCTCTAGCAACAATGACACACTAACAACTGAAACAGGGCAGAGAGCAGCTTCTCCTCCATCTCTCTACTGCATCAGGTGCCATCTGTGTCAGGGGAGTGGGAAACACCACACAACTTTTGACCTGGACCTTGGCGAGGACTGAAAGTAAATGGGTTAGTATTAAATTCTTTTAAGTCACATTTTGAAGTGTATGTTTGTCATGGGTATCTATACATGAAGTCTTTCAGAGGCAATTCCACAATTTCACAAATAACTGTACCCTTCCAGAAATCAAATATCAAGTTACTATGGTACGAATTCACCAAGGAGGACTTCTTCTCAGGCTCCCTGCCTCACAACCCTCCTGGCACCACACTTTTCTCTGCTGCCCGTAAGTCCCAGCTGGAAGGAAAGAGGCTGTTCAGAGATTGTTTTCTAGAAAGACTTTGTTTTCCACACTGAAAGCATGTTGGGGAGGGATGCAAGAAGGGACTTACAAGTTTGACTTAACTAAATGTCACCACGGTTTCAGAACAAACTGCACCCCCGTGTAGACAGCAAAGTAGCCAGCATTTGGGAAATTCGTATGTACAAGCCAAGACTAAGCACGGCTGCAAAACCCTTATCTTTGCTTTAACCGTTTTTGGGTAAACCAAGGGCTTTAGGCTCCAGGGGCAATGACCTTTCATCAACACTAAGCTAACAAGCTACCCTAAAGATTGTCAGTGTTTTGCCATTTTGACAGAGGAATCCTGTGAGCAAGCCTATCCCCTCCCAGACAGCAGGTGCACAAGCTGCAAGAGCCCATTTTCCTTTAGATTAGGTGTATGCATCACTCCTTAAAAATTTATAAATCACTTAGCTTTCCAAGATTCAAATTCCCAGTAGAGTAACCAAATTACAGCCATGCTAGCAGTAAAGGAGAAGAGTGTTTGTTAGAGTTGGCATAATACAATGAACCATACTATAAATTACTTTAGGAAACGGCTGCTAATACCCTCTCTGTGCAGGCTTGGGGGATACCACTCTCCCTGCAGTCCGTTTCTGTAGAAATTAAAAAAGTTTAATCATTTGAACAGAGGATATAGGCTTCTGCTCATCTGAAAGCATTTTTTCCCACCTAGAGGGCATAATCACCAATTACATCTAGATAATATAAATTTAATTATTTTTATTGGCTAATACAGTCTCTATCAGCAAGGAAAGAAAACACTTTCAGAACTATCATCAGAAATTAGCACGCTCACAACAAGCAGCTAACCCCTGCGAGACGAGACACTTCTTGGGACAGCTTCTTAGAGCCAACTGATGGAGAGTGCCTGCAGAAGGCTTTGACGAGCAGTAAAAAAACCAAAACTGAAACAACAAAGAAAACCCTGAAACCCCTCTTAGTGCCTTCTCAACTCACCTTTTCTTTTTTTCTTCCCTTTCCTTCTTGACTCTGATTTCTGAATTTTTAAAAGTCTTCAAAAAATATATTTTTATATATTGTGCATTCTGTGCGCTGAAAACCACGTATCTCCTCCTTTCTATCTTTTGAAGTCTGGCATCTTTGTAGACTGCCTTATGCTGGGACTTCACTTTTGGTTTGCTTTGAAAACATTCATTAAAACAGCACATTTTAAAAATGCCTCCCTTTCCTGGTTTCTACTCATGTCCCTAGATATCTCCGCACATCACCTTGTCCCATCTCAGATGCATGAAGTCCTGATGGCTGAGACCGTGCAGGTCACACCGTTGGCTCCCTCTCTCATCAGTGGAGAGAAACTGGCCCTCCAAGGCCATTTGCTCGGTCTGTCATACACCCGTGGCTCAGGAAGAGATGAACATCCCTGGGGTGCCCCTTCTCCTCTGCTGAGGGGCACAGAAGAACCCGAGATTACAGCCTTGGATTTCAGAGTTGTCTGCTTGAGCCAGGGCCAGTAATTCCTATTTTAATCCTCTTTCAAGAAAATCAGAGCTGTAGTCTATGTGGCCCATTGCGATTCAGGGATCCATAGGTGGAAAACCACTGCTGTAGCACAACTGAGCACCGCACGGGGTGAATGCCGATATCATTGCAGGGAGACAGCGTTGCAGCTGGGCAAGACACACTGACGGTACGCTGACTTCTGCTAATTATCACCACTATATCAACTGCGATAGCAAAAAGGCACCAATACCGTATTCAGCGTCACACACCGCTCTGCTGGGGCCTGGCACGTGGGCGGTTCACCCTGCGGGCTCTGCCATCATGTCTTTTTTGTTAGCATGACCCGTGGCAGCCAGGATTAAAGCCTGCTGGAGGTGTACCTCCAAAAGCAACATGGACGCAACCCATGGTCTATTAAGTGCTGGTACCACCTGCTTTGTATTCCATCCTCTTGCAAATACAACCATCCATCAGGTTTGCCTTTCTTTTCCCTGCAAGCATCTCTAAGGGAGAGATAGAAACACAGATGCTGCAGTGTGACTTTCCTCAATCTCCAACTTTTTCCCCTCTCTTTACTTCTCCCCAGCTCTGCTCAGGAGAGGAGTTTGATGCTGCCTGGCCCAAGAGCTGCAACCGAAGCTGCGCTGCAGCACCTGTGTGCAGGGTGAATCAGCAGCTTTTCCCAAAAAAAGGCTGCTGGGAGAGCTGGGGCAGTTACATAAGGCTGCAGCAGCCCAGGAAAGCTGACTAATATTAGAGAGAGACGAGGCAAGAGCAGCACCAAGAAAGCTCATCAGGAGACATGGATGCCTCTCGCAGAGGACCCACCAGATAACCCTTTATGGTGAAACACACAGTGGTAATTCACATTTCTTAGTTCTCTACAGTGGAGGCGAAACAACTGCTGGCCCTACACGAGGTGGTGGAGATGGAGCTCCCTTTCGAGTCATGGCCATGCACAGGAAGCAGCCGCTAATTGTCTATCGGCTTTGGGATGTTCGAGGGGGATGATGGGTGACGAGGGGGGCTGACAACCCCTCTGAGGCACGGACTCCTCTGCCCACTGGTGAAACAGAGGAGATAAAGGGAATCAGGCTACACCTTGCTATAGGGGCTGTGTTACTCCTTAAGCATCCCTGAAGGCATCATTACATCCACTGTCATTAGGGCTCTTACTACTCTATAGGAAGGGAAAAAGGTGACTAACGACTACCATAGGAGGACATCCAACTAAGTGCTGCACCTTACCCACCACACTCCACGCTACAGCTGTATCATTTGAAAACATGCAGACTGTCAACCCCCTATCACATATAATTTTAATTGCCATTTCAGAAGCCTCTTCCAACCTGGGAGTTCGCATCCTACTTCCACTCTGCAAAGCCATCACAAATCCTCTTAAGCATTCTCCATTTTTCATATTCCTTCTTGGGTTTTTGGATTTCACATTTATATTTCCAAAATGTCTCTCAAAGCTCCCCTCAAGGGGGGCTGGAATTTGCTAGTCAGAAGCATGGCATGCATATTTGTATAGTAATACTGACTGCTTTCACAAGGGACTGTTTGTGATCAGTCATACAAAAGAAGAGCCAGGAGGATTTTCCACGTGACTTCTTTATTTTGTCTTGGGTTTGAGTGTTTTTGTGTTGTTTTTTTTAATCATGACATAGTAATCACAAACCCAGAGAGGAGATTTTTCTATCTGCATTACTGTCTCTGACACTGCCCTTTTTTGCACCCTCAAACACATCCAGAACACCCGTTCTTCATTCCCTGCCAGGACCTTTCTGCTTCACCACTTCCAACATGTTCCTTTTTTTATCGCTCCCTCCCCCTTCCCACTCATTTGTTTTAGTATTTCTTTCCCAGGACTCTGCAATTTTTCAAACTGTTCCTTTTGGAGGGCAGCACCTCCTTGACTACACTAAAATCCCTCCTGTAAACACATCTGCTGAATCGCTTGCAAGAAATTAGTCCTGCAAATTGTATCTCTCTTTATATGCATCTGTGTGCCTGTTCTCCAAGCCCAGATTCACCTACCCGGGAGCACAGTCACCCTAGACTTCAGCTGGGAACAATGGAGAGAGAGAGAGGGAGAAACACCTCCAGAGGATCATTCTGAGCACCTAAGATTTAATGTAATAGAACTATTAATAATACATAAGAAAAGAATTATCCAGAGCTTTTTAGTCAGAAAAATCTACAGCTCAAGTCCCATCTGAATTGAAGAGAGGAGTGGGTTGTGTTTTTTTTTTTTTTCTGTTCGCTGGGACATGAATTAGTACCAAGTACATAACCTACATTTCCAGCTGAACGTGCAGTATTGCATACAGCCCTTGCTTTACATTTTAGTTCCTTCTTCCAAGTATAATCAACTTAAGCTTGCATTGAAATTCACTTGTCATTTACTGCCCACCATATCAACTGTCAAGGCTTTTTTTTTTTTTAAATCCTGTTCCCTGTTCCGTTGTTCCCAGTCATTAACTCCATCTCCAATTTTAGTATTTACAGCCCTAAATTGGATGGATAGGTTGTTTTCAGCACAGGTACCCAAATTGCAATTGTTGGTGTCTCTTTCTCTTCATTTTTAGCACTATATGCACAGGGTTGAATTCTCCAAGTGGTGGGAGACAAGGTACTTAATGTACAAACCGGACGATGTCCTTAACCGTGGACTCACTGGGGCCCTGTATCATTAAAATTAGGCATTTAGTTAAACACTTTGCTAAATCAGTGCCAACATGCGCAGAGCTCTACAGCCCTGAGCACCGTCTTTAAAAACAGATCTTAGCCCCACTCTTATTCACTTCAGTGCAACCTAAAAGTTTCCATCACACAAGAACTTATCTTTGCTCTCTCAAATGGTGTCTAATTCAAGCTTCTAATCTGTGGCTTTTTATCTTATTCATTGCTCCCTGAATGTGGAATTCACTATCTATTTTCAAAAGGGAAGTAAGTACAACTGCTGTTTCCTAGACAACAGAAGAGCAAAATTAACTCTTCCCCCACCCCTCCCAAAACAGAGGCAGAAATATTGAATTTTGCTGCTGAACCATATTAAAGAAGAGCTACTGCTAAAATAACCGACATTATAAAGCAATGCATGGCAAAAAAAGTGTCACGCAGCTACATCACAAAAACATACCTTGCCTTTCACTCCACATCCTTTCCCAAACAAAACACAATTAGGCTCAGCTACAGAATCTACAGGCTCATCTTTGCTTATGATAATTAAAGCAGAGAAAAGAAATTCAAAAAACGTCACTCATCTAGTGTGGGTAAAAATCCCTGCTTTTTTAGCAGGGCACACAAACAGAATTTTGCAGTTGATTGTCTTTGCATGACTTTTCAGTGGGCACCGATACGACAGAAGTCTTAGAGTTTGCAAAAAAACCAAAGCACAAGTTAATCTGTATCTATTGCGTTGGTTTTTAACATGCTACAATACACTGAAGGGTATTCATCCAACGGGATTACTGGACTGGCTGAACCTCTTCACCTTTATAACCTGGAATCCAGGGATGCCTCATGCTGGGGAACCTGTACCTGCTTTTATACTATTTCCTTGTAAAACTGCTGGACTGCACCACTCTGAGGTGACACTAAGGGGGAAAAAACATTCTTAAGACTCCAATAAAGCAAAACTATTTCAACTTGTTTTATATTTCAGAGCTTTACGATTAGTTTTATGGAGCCTTGAGGATCCTGGGGTCTTTTTGTAGTTGTGTTTTGTAGCCATTTGCCAGGGTTGTACCCATGCAATTTGAGTGCACAGTCTTACAGCCCAGCACCAGAGTAATTCCTGAGACACACCACAATACAAATAGAAGCGATTCGGGGGCATCACATGTGTTTATAACAGATGCAAAGAAGAAATTTCTTTTCTCTGGTGGGGAAAACTCCAAAGGCACCATACGAGTCCTCTGCAGGTGTGTATCACGCAATAGCACAGTCCGCAAGCCATGATCATAGCATGGTTTGTGTAGCTCCTGGATGTTTTTAGTGTAAAACGTCTATAGTATAAAAAGCATTTGCAGAATAACTGGAACAAGCAACATGAGAACACTCTAAATAGTGACCAAGTTCTCAAATGTACAACTATAGAGTATGTATAGGCATCTCTTGGGTTTCTCAGGACTCGGTACTGCATAGTGTCCAGTGTGTAGAAGAGAGATGACAAATGTCTTCCTTTAATACAGACATGTTTGGGGTTTTTTTGCTCCTTTCCCCCAGCCCCAGTGTACAGCGCAGCAATCCATCATGCCTCCAAGCCTTTTTCCCTTCACCAAAAACGTCCTTGACTTGTGTTGATTTGCAATGGTAAAGGAGAAAAAACCCAAAGGCAAAGACAAGCGTATATTGTAAAGGAGAAACAGGATTCTTGATAGTTACTTACTCATGTAGTGCTTAAGGACATGCTTGGACCCAGCACAGTCACTCATATAAACTGTATTATAGTACTTGTATGTACATATGTTCACGCACATTTTCCTCCTTTCCAGGCCATGCAGATCTCCAAGCTGCCCTGAATGTCAGAGACATCCAGGGAGAACTGCAGATAAGAATTTTAGACTTAAGAGTACAAGTCACAAAATGCATTATTTGGCTGTCAAACCAGGACTCGCTAAATTAATGAAGCATTTTAATTCCCAGATCAACAGAAGCAAAGTTAATTTTGTGAAAGTGTGCTAGATTCCAAACCTATTACTATTAAGACTAACTTAAACCTCATCTACATTCTTCAGGGAACAGGAGAGGAGAATAAACAGAGGTGAAATTAAGCACAAATGTGAAGTGGGGTTTTTTTTTTTTTTTGACTGCAGTAATTTTGATGAAAGAAACTTAGAGGCCTGTTAGCACTAATTCCTAATAGACTGGTCCATTTTCCGGTAGCCTACCAGATGCCATTTTCTTTATGCACACTTTTTTTTTTCCCCTCCTTCTGCCCTTCAACAACCAGCAAATACATTTGTTTTTGCAGGGGTTAAGCCTATATTTCCCAAATGATTATTTGCACTGTAGGAGCTGTTCAGATCTTTCATGGATCAGGGTCCCCAGAATTAGTTTTTGTATAAACACAGTACAAGGAAATGGTCTTTTCTCTAAAGACCTTGCACAGTCTAAGGTCTCAAATGAGTCTGAAATGAGAAGCAAATTTATTCAGTAAAAGGAGTTCAGGACAGAGCTGAGCTCTTGACTGTAAGTGGCCGGTCTGCAGACCATCTTCTATGGCTTTCACACTGCAAAGCAGCCTTTGAGCTGTATAGCACGTTAATAAATAGTAAGATTACTCTACTAATCACCAGAGAAGTGCAGAACTGGATCTACAGCCTTCCTTTAAAGGAACAATATTTACTTTAAGGTTACAAAAGGTATGTATAGATCAATTGGATGTTCTAAGACAGTCAATCTTGAGAAGGGGGGGCAGTGATGATATGGGATGAGACTTACACACAAATAAGAATTACTATGATCTCTACATGCCAGGAAACATTTAATTTTGAAGACCAGATTTGTCTTGCACTGTCCTTGTGAGTCCTGAGCTCAATGGTTTTGAACAGGAGGGATGAAAAGGGTGCTCTTTCCACTGTTGCACAAGAAATCACCAAACAATTTGGCAGGCAGGGAACTCAATTGATATAAAGACACTGAGGTTCAAGTTTCTCACTCAAATCAGGTCAGTCTAGACAGCGGTCCACTTGGTAGCTTGCTAAGTCATCTACATCAATCTTTTTTTACCCATGTCCAATCCTGAGAAAAGGACTATTCCTTGACAGAAAGTTGGCGTACTGCTACAAAACCAACTGCGATAACAGAGACTTGACATTTTGCAAAGAGAATATTTTCACTGGAAGTTTCCCAAACCACATAAACCTAAATCTCCACCCTCGCTTTCAGCATTTGATGAAGAGCTTCTGAGACAAGCCTGCATTTAGGATGCTGCTTTTGCTTTCTCTGAGCCTACTGCTTTCTAGTTGGCTTGGATGGAGCTGCTGAAAGCAGCTCTAGGGCTCAGCCTGGACAAATGGGTCATATGGGACCAGCTAATTAACAAGGCATTCTTCACCTAACTGGACTCAAATCAAGATGGACTGATAAAGACAAACCTGACGGAAAAATCTGGTCTCATTTTTGTGCAAAACAAGGGTGTCCCACCAGGCCCTTCAAAGGTAAAGGTTTATTCCTGAGTAAATACTTGACAAAACCAAGATTAATCAGCCCCACTCAGGCATTTTATAGAGTTTGATCTGTAGATCTCCCAAGGACAAGAAAAAGCAGGACCTGAAAGGACAAAGTCCTTCAGGTGGCAACCATGGAAGAATCATTATCCTTGTACACTACCTTAATCCCACAAAAGAAGGTACTCACAAAGCTAGTTTTAAGCATAGGAATGCAGGGCCCTGGGTTCCCTCTGCAGACACCAGACAAAAAGCTCCTCAGACGGACGATGCAGAGCACCGACGTTTGGCTCCAACAGAACATTTCAGAACTGGAGCCCCTCATTCTCCACTGATTATGGAGGAAGCCAAGAAAGATAATCCTCCTTGCAAATACCTCTAAAGGCTCCAGGCTGGGTTGAAAGGACAGTTGTATATTAAGATGAGAACACAGATTCAACTTCCCTGTGTTTCAATATCAAATTTTCTTTACCAAGACATTGACATACTTCACAAAAACATTCAGAGCTCCTCAGAGAAAAAGCACTAAGTTAAAACTAAACCATCATTACTTCCACAGAAAATGAATATGAGGCTTTACAATAATTTCTGTGCTTGCAAAAATGGGTAGAAAGACTAAAATAATTGGCCTGATTTTCAGTGTCTAACTTTAGATACCCAAATTTGAAAATTTAGGTCATGTGACAATCTATACTATTTAAAGCTCATATCCTGGATTACTGCAACACAAAGCCACCTTGTATCGTTCCTCTAGTTGCAATTTTAAAATGAAAACTGTTCAGGGTAAGAAGTAGATCTTCTCTGTATTAAAATGTTCTCAAAACTACATCATCGTACTAATCAGCAGTAGGAACTACAGCGACTTTAAACTCGGTGCATTTTGTTTTAAAGAATTAATCATTAAGAAAGGCCTCTGCACGCCTGGAAATGCAGAACCTTTGCCAAGTTTATCAATACACAGCGGCAAAATTGCTGTCAACCTGACCTGGACAATTGCAAAGGGTTCATTATTCAAGCTCATTCAATTTCTGGCTGTTTTACTGAGACAAGGGTGTTACTCAGTGCCAATTGAGATGGTGGTTTTGAGATGGACACTTTCCCACTATAAACTGGACCACATCCACTAGTTTATTTCATGCACTGAACAGCTGTTGCAAGAAAAAAAATAGAATCCTGATCCAAGCCAGTGTCCCAGAGGTAAAAGATCCTGTAAAGAGAAATGGTATTCAGATGTAATGTTTATAAAATTATGTTTCAATTTAAATGTTGGTTTGGGAATAGAGAAATACAAAGTCTCCTTTTAACCCTTTGATTTCTAGCTTTGAAAATAGCCAAGCTAATACAACTTTGACCAAAAAAACCCCGCCGCAAACAAACTTCAAACTGCTTTCTCATGCAGTTTGCTATAAAAAGTTTTAAGCAAAGGAGAGACTTTTCTGAATGTGTAACTAATACACAAGGGTAAGGAGGAAAAGGTTGTTAAGAACATCCCTTATATGTAGCGGGTTTGAGTGGTACTCTTAAAATTGCATTTATGGTGAACGATAATATTTTAATAGGGTGTGCCACTGCTATGTGAATGTGAATATCCCAACTATTTTATATTGATTACATAATAAAGATATGACAGACTCTTGCAAACATTTGCATTCATTACTTTCCACCATTATTCAGGTCAAGCATCTTTATCACTAAAGCTGTAGAATAAACCTTATTTATTTTGGTTCATCTGTTTGCTCCCTAGGGAGAAAACGGCAAACGCAATTAGAAATTTTAAAAAAAAACTATTTGGCTCGCACTTTCTATGCATATTTAGAGAGCTTCTCAAGAATACAGCAGCCTGAAAATGGGAGAAGTCACATGTCCTTTGAATTATTTATGTAGTTCTACTGCTTGAACATAAACATTTTCTTCCTTAGCCATTCTTATTTATATAATAGACCACCTGTTATATTACAGCAGCTTCACAATACTTTCCACAAGTCCAGTAATGTCAGAGACACAGGAGTACAACAATCCACAGCTTGCTATTTACCTTGATTTCAGAAAGCTAAGTACACATGATGGCAGCAGAAAACACCTTAAGTGAGTATTGTCATGCTTGAAAATGCCTACCCTGTTGTGTACAGCCTTCTTACCGCTCTGGTTTTTATATGCTTAGCTGGTCACTCATGTACAACTGCCATGGTAACACCTGCTGTAAAATTATAGCTAAGGTTTTGTCCTTTTTTGTGGACTTTTAGGGTTAAAGAACACTGGAGCAGCTGAGCTGCAGGAGGACTTTCTCTGAAAAAGTCTTAGGAAACTAGGATTTGCTGAAAGTAACTCGGACTTAGAAGCCATCAAGTGCCTTCTGAAGGTGGGACTGGGTCTCCTACATGGTTTCTGAGCTCCAGGAAGCACAACCTTTAACAACCATATGTGACCACAGTTAAATACTTTCTGTACTACTTTGCAAGGGAAAGCTATGCAAGAATGCTTTAATCACCCATGTAACACATTGCAGATGTGTTACATCTGCAACACAAAAATAGGAGGTGCAGAGAGGTTTAGAAATGCTGTACGATTTCATATCACAGTATCAACCTAACAACACTGTGATTTCTGAACAGACCAGTCACCAGCTCCTCAAAACCCCCCACTCTGTGTTTCCTTCTTGGTGGCATCCAAAACTCATCTGAAAGGCTGCTACCTCTTCTGAATTCAAAGACCCTTATGTGACACACTTTTGAAATGGAGGGGGAAAAAAACCCAAACTCAAAACACATTCCCTCCCCCAGCCAGTTTATCTGCCTGTGCTTAAGCTTCTTGGCAGAAAGTATCTGCAAAATATGTGGCATATAACTAACGCTATCACAAACCAAACCAAAATCCAAGTCCGATGAGAGGGCACAGGACCAAGAGACAGGGAACCAGGCATCTCTTGGCCTCTGCCAGTGCCATCCAATGAGTCTGGACGCACCTCCTGTAATTCAGGTGTGCTTCCATTTCATTTTACACCTTCCAACAATTTTTTTCCTGTTGTTCAGACTGTATGCTTGTTAAGACAGGGACTTGTGGTCTTTGTAGTAAGCTTAGATAGGATGAAGAGAAAGAGGAGCCCATAGGCATCATATGGCTATCAACATTCAAAAAGATTAACAGTCAGTTCAGTGCCTCCCAATATTTCAGTCCACCTTCTCTAAGTAAGGATAAGCATCAGAAAATTAAGAGAAAAGGAAAACTCCTGCTCTCGGTTGCTCTAAAGCAACCACTGAAGCCAAAACCAAGCATATAAGGACACTTCTGTAAATTGTCCCTTCTTAGATTCTCAAAGGGACAGATATTATTAAACTAGGAGAGGGAGAAGAGAAGCTAGCACACCGCAGGAGCAATAGATGCACAGGAACAGTTGAAATTTAGATGCTATGGGCAGGATTGTCTTTAGGTCTCATATATAGTCAGTTCAAAAGGAATAAATGTTCCACAAATGTAAATACTCTCTTGCAATGCTATACTTGTTTAACATCCACTGCTGTATATTAGTCATTCCCCACCTATTATAATGACACATGCAGTTAAGTGAACACCACTGCTGCATGAGAGGTTCGGTTTTAATACATGCAAATGAATTAAACTAGACGTAAGCAGGTTATGAAACAATGAGAAAGTTGCCAAGAATCAAAGAAGAGATTAAATTTAACCATTATTAAAATGACAAAACTTGGGATCACCAACTGTAAACAATTTTCATCACCTAATTAAACAGCCCATTAGTGTTTTCAAAAGAGATGGCTGGCGGTGGCCACTCAGAAAAACTGTTGACTTTGCAATGGTTTGTGCTCCAAGTTAATGGAGTTGATTCCAGACAAGCACTTCCCCTGTGCAATTCATTACAATCGCATCAAATCCTTTGTGCAATGCTGCTCGCTCTGGAATCAAAACACAAGCCCATATTGCCCAGCACGTGGGGCAGAAGCCTGCTGCCATGCAGCACTAACCACCCTGGGCATGCACAGAGCAGAGGGAAGAGCTGAAAGCAAGGCACTGCTCGTAACCTGAACAACCTTGCTGGATTAGGATTACTTAGTGTGCAGAGTAATAATAAAAATAATAAATAAAATAATAACAAAACAGGCTGGGGATAGGGGTAGGGGCAGGGGCTGAGCAAGGGAAGAAACAAGGATCCACCGCTATACATCTAATTTTGTTTTCATTCTTACATTGAGTTAAACCATACACCTGGAAATGACGAAGCAGAACCTAAAGCATGTGTTATAAAGACACACTGCCAATGAAAAAATGAAAATCCCTAGAGAAAAGTTCATTTCCATAAAGATTTTGATGTATGCCGAGTCCCCGCTGACAGGGCATTTTGCAGTTGTGAAGAACTCTCCTGTCCGAAGTTTCTCAGAGGTCTCTAACCACACGTTGGCATCAACTTCTAGCAAAGGGCTTGACCAAGACTCCCCGAGTACGTGTGCAACCCCAGTCACCTGCTGAAGTGATTTGCCAAATGCTTCAGAGTGATCTGCAGCAGCAAACTCAAAGGCTGCGATTCCCTCCTACGCCCGCACCCAAGCCAGGAAGGCCGAGCAGAGCAAGACCTGCCTGCAGCTTGAACAAGATATTGTAGAGGTTTCCCAGCTACCCATAGAAAACGAAAAATTAAAGAGGGTGAAGATTTGTTGAACTGTTCTAAATTATTGTGAGTCATTGTTTAGAACAGGCTCCTTTCTGTCTTTATCTCTCTTAAAGAGAACTGTATCTGAAAATATATTTGTTTATGCAAATTGGACATCCTTCTCCTATTTGAATTAGCACTATAAGTACATTCTGTATCTGCGCAGACATACTTGATGTATTTAATGTCAACACTGCTAGCAACGATGGAGATTGGAAATATTGCTCTGCTTGTTGGCCATGGAATAAATTTGCCAAACAGAATCAGTGTAGCTCTAGAGTTTAAATTAATGCAAGCAACACTGTTATCAGTAGTCTTTAGCCTGCCACTCTTAGCTTCTAACAGAAACATTTAGGAATAGGAAGCATTACATCTGGCTACAGCTGCATATTACATGGTCCATTGAGACTTAGATGCTGATGGCTGAACTGAATAACAAACAGCTGGGTATAAATGCAAAGATCAGGGAATCATAAGAAAATGCTTGTATAGTATCTCTGAAGCCTCAAACACAATGATACTGTATTAGCACTATTAGCATTACAGAATAAAATAGCCTGAGGATCAGCGTTCAGCTCCTCAGCGTGGGGAACCATCGACTTTAAGGCAGGTAGCGGCAGACTCTTTTCTGACTACTGCAATATTTATATTCAAACAGTGTATTTTATTAAAAAGTTGGTTGTGAAACTAACATCAATCCTGTCTGCAGTGCCAGGTAAAAGTCAGCCTGCCTCAGGAGTTACAGGACATACTTCCTCTCCATCCTTGGGAACATGTTGAAAATCATCTAAAATTAACAAAGGTGATATTTTCAGTGCCACTGGAAAATTAAGACACAAAGATTTGAAATGAGACTATGTTTCACTCCCTCACACGTCTAAAGGTTGCCAAGAAGAAAAAACAAATACCAGAGTACTGGTGTGGTCACAGTGATGGGTCTTCTCAACCATCCTCAGGTGTTCACAGAAACACAAGCTGCCACGCAATCCTTGCAATTCAGCAACTTCCACTGAACAAGGAATTTTTTTAAGAAAAAGAACAAATGAGTGTCATTGTGTTAAATTTACTATACAGATTGCACGTTGCCAGGAGTGACACTAGACACGACTATCTGTCCTACAAAGCAACAGCACAGAAAGCATCAAAAGACCTCTCTAAGGCAACTGAAGAACAAAGAAAAAAAAAAATCTGAGTGTGGCAGAAGAGAAGACCTAAAAATTGTCACTAATTGGCATAAGGGAAGAAAAAAGAGCTTGTAGTTCCTTTTTTTATAAAAAGATTATTTGTTCAGTAAGTAAGTGAGAGTAGTCTGGATCTGTAAAACCTAGAAACCCATTTTCCTGCCTGGTTTGAACTCTCCATACCTGCCTAACTGGACATCCTACAGTTCCAAGGACACTTTGTTAACTCTTGTCCATCTATACCAGAATTAGCAGGGAGGGGGAGGCCTAGGGAAGGAGACAAATATGCAAGCTGAATGAATATGGGTATATGATAAGGAAACTGGAGAGCAGCTTTCCTTGTAGTCTACTCAATAGAGCATGTCTCCCCCTGTATTGAAGGTCTTCAAATCTATTGAATGTTCCCGTCTCAGGAAGAGATGTTATCACATTTCTGAAGTAGCTTAAAGGCCAGAGAGATCTCCCTAAAGACATCCTGAAGGCCTGAGGAGACATAGTTTTGATTCACCAGACAAGACTGAACAGGCTTGAGACTGCTTTTTGGATTCCAATGGAGAAACAAGTATTCAGGAGGATGGTAGAGATGATTTGCTGAGCAAACGTAACACTGGGTGCAACAGCAAGCAGAGAAAGAAAATAGATTTCTAGCCTGCCAGAGTTAACAGATGAGAGAGAACAAAAGAAAAAATTATTCTTGAAAGGAAAACAGTTAGCTATATAGCCATGTTATATAGCCGTTCTTGAGCCTCAGGAGCTGACAGAAAGGTGTAAGGTGACATGGCATAGAAGAACACCATGCATAAGAAGCAGGCAGAAACACAGAACCTTGCGTCTCAACAGAAATTCATCATAAGAATAAAATCAAAGGTGGGTTATTTTCACTAGTTGGCATACCACCGCCCTTTTATCTGTCTGGGTCTTGATACTATTACGTAAGAAGAAACTCCCATCAGGATGCTAAGACCAAAGTGGGTTTAACTTCAGCAAAGAAAGTTGCTTCAATTTCTCCACTGGAAACACAGCCTTTGCCAATGTTGAAGATAGCTCTGAGAATTCAGGAGCACTAAAGAGGCTAATGTACTTGAGCTTTGTTCTAATTACTTTTCTTAATAAGTTTTGCTGGACCACTAAGAATAGATGCTGTCCTGGGAACTCCAGTGCTCAATCACCATGGTGTTCCTGTGCATAACTTGCAGCAATCAGGCAGCAGAACTTGGAGGTAGAATTACCAACTTGGGCAGCAACTGCATAAAGCACATGGATCTAATTGCCCTTATTGTCACCTGGCTGTAATATGAAGTTGCCCAGATCCCCTTCCACAGAAAGCTAGATGGCCATAAACAGATATGCAATAAGACTCATATTATTTCATCCAAATGATTTTTAAAATTGCTTTTAAAAAAACCTGTGAACCTATGAAGAGCATCCAAATTATCACTTTCTTTAGAATAAGAAAAAACAACCAGACTGAAAGGAAAGCAGTGGACACACACTACTTTCAGTTCAGACTATTTGTGCTACTAGCAATAAATTCATTGACCTACATGCATGTGTTTATTAATTGGTCACGGATGTATAGGCACTCAGGACCATCCCTTATTTATTTATTAGCATTCATGTGATCATTCAACACTTCTACCCACACTCCTCGATGCCGTAAATCACAGACCCAATAACTGCATGTGACTTCCTCATCAAATGCGGCTATCTCCCTGGGATCATCCCTACAGGGTCAAATTCCACTTTCAGAGAGGATTCAAATGCCCCACTTATTGGGGGAAAAAACCCCACTCAAAACTAAAGCTCATGAGAGGAAAAAGAATGTATCAGTGCTATGAACAGGTGATCGATATACTCCGATTCTATGAATTTCTACTCCAAAAAGCATATTATAGAAGTTCAGGATTAGCTGTCTCCACCTAGAAGTTTTTGCCTAAGTTTCCAGTGTTTGTTTTACACAATTAGGAAGCCAAGGATACCTCTCTCCTTTCTAATTCTGGTTCTTCAGCTACTGGAATGGAAGATGGTAACATTTTGATTTGGGAAGAGGCGCTTTAGTTAGATGCGCAGAGTTTGAGCTGCAACACTAAGACTCCTTGGTGTCCAGGAGAACACCATAAAACCAGCATTTTCAGTACTATTGCTTTCCTCCTGAAAAACATGGCTGTTCCACAGCATGGTGTGGTAGGAAGTTTCAACACCTGTCTAATAAGTCTTTGATCTTACCACCAATCACGAATAAAATCTCAATTCCATAAAAATAATATTATAAATAAGCAAACAGAGTAATTACTCTGACTTTATTTATACTAATCTCAGTTACAAATTTTAGTTCAACTAATTTCAATGGCAAACTGTTGGAAACAACAGGACTAGCCTGATCTTCAAAAGGTCATAATTTTCAGTGAAAAATGCTCTAACACAGGCCAACGGTGCTGGTTTCCTGTATCTGAGAGCTATGGTACTGGGCCTTATAGTTTGATTTTTATAAACCTTATAATGAGGGTGGAGAGGATACATTCCATTCTTCAGCTGCATTTTTGTTCCACAAAGACTGCAATTTTCAGTCTCTTGAAAATGTAATTATAGATAATGTTTGCATCAGTGGCAAGAACACAATGAGCACATGGGGCATGAAAACTCCACTCAAATCACATCCTCTTAGGTTACGAAGCTTGTCTTCTGCCAAGAGTGGAGGCATTTCAACAAGCTAATGTTCAATATGAAAAGGGTTGTGGTTTATACTAACCCATACATACATTTTGCTTTTAATTTTCCCATTATTCTACTCTTTGCATAGGGAACCTACATAAACCAGAACAAAGATTAATTGACATTACTTTGAAAATCTGATGTCTATAAAAGATTTAAAATACATAAACTAAAAATATAGAGGTGTATGAGTACACCTTGTTCCAATGACCACCCATTTTGCAGTTGCAGAAGTAAATCAAGATCAAACCAAAAAGATAGCAAGTGAAAAGGTATCAATGTTGCAAGAGGGAAGTCACTTTGAGACAAACTAACCAGGTTCAGGTTAGAAGCCAGACTGAAGACTACTTCAAAGCTAACATGACCAGGAATTTCAGGAAGAGAAATCAAGCATTTGATTTGGTCAGAAGATCCACCCAGAGTAAATTATTTTAGGGTAAAATGAAATGTAGGTATCTGATATTAAAAAAGAAATCTGTATCAGAGGAGTTCTGCATCATATAAGTTAAGCTTATCCTAAGTAAAAATTATTTGTGCTTCTGTATTCAGTGTCCACCTCAGTAGTGAGGCGTAAGTCATCTTGATGCTGCTTTGGTGCTACTTTCAACATAGAAAGAAATAGAGAGGAAATGGCCTCAAGTTGCGCCAGGGGAGGTTTAGATTGGATGTAAGGAAAAGTTTCTTTACTGAAAGAGTGGTTAAACATTGGCACAGGCTGCCCAGGGAAGTGGTGGAGTCCCCATCCCTGGAGGTATTTAAAAGACGAGTAGATGAGGCACTTAGGGACATGGTTTAGTGGGTGGTGGTGTTGGGTCGACGGTTGGACTCGATGATCTTAGAGGTCTTTTCCAACCTCAATGATTCTATGATTCTATATCCATCAATGCTTAGAGTGCATTGAGCTCCTTGACTGAGAAAAGTAACCTGCTTCCTAAAGAAAACAGAGTTGTTACACACAGAAAGAGGAGGATGCATATCTCCGCATCAGAACAAAGAACCTACACAGTATCCCAAAATCTCACAGGCGATTAGGTGTGAGGGACAGGCAGACCCAGAGCTTGATACCACAAAATATTCCCCAACCAGCACAAAGGGCGGTCAGGAAGCAGAGAACCTTGTCTCAGTAAAGCCCACGATTTAACTGCAAGTCTTTTGATGCCATTAAACTTACTGCCATAACGAATCAAGATGATTTTTTGTTTTAAAAAGGAAAAAAAAAAAAGAGGATAAATGAACGCCTTAAAACCCTGAAGGCAAAGCAGGATAACCCCAAAATATATTTTTATCAACCATAACTTTCTCTCCATTTCATAGAGCATTGTGATTCTTAGCACTAGGAGCCAGCACTTGAACTAATTGGGAGTCCTAGCATGCAGCTACCAAAATACTTGTCTTCCAGCAACCCCGGGGAGAAGCACACAGTTATGTTTCATAAGCAAAGAGGAAAATCGGACTTAAGCTCTTGTCACACTGAATATGTCCAATCAACATAAATTCTTTGTCTTTATTTGTTCGCAGTGCATTTGGATCACAGATACAAAGTATTTTGAAATCAAAGGGAGTCTGCCCATTGACACAACAAACCTTGGATTCAGTCCTTAATTTATTCATAAAAACCAGTCTTTCTGGAATCTGAATCTCTGAGCTGATTCTAAACCACTCATGTTAGTTGAGTTTTACCACCAGTTTCACTGTATATAGAGTCAAGTGCTTAAAGAAAGGGCCATAATCTGTTGAAGCCTGTATATGTCTTCCTGCTGCATCATATAACTTGCAGCTGCATATACTTACTGTATAGGGGAATACCATTCCCCTTAATGATAAAAGTTTCACCTAAACACCTCAACATTGAAGCAACTGCTCACACACAAGCTATAATTTGGGAGAATTGCTTAAAATTTGATTAAATTTAAGTCCTACTGAGTTTAACCAGGTCTTCTTTCAATGCTCAATATTCCTGGCTGAAAATCCCAGCTTATCACATGGAATTAACAGATGCCCTTGAGAAACTTGTATTACGTAGATCCAGTGATTTGCATTGGGTAAGTAGGGCAACTTGTGGTTGTGGGGAAAAAAAAAACACAACAAGAAATACCCATGATAGTATCATATTTGGTTCACAACTGTTGTACGAGACTGTTTTAAAAAAAACAGAGCTGAGAGAACCTAATAAAACATCCACTACAAAAATGCAAGAAAACCTACTATATGTTGTCAAGCAACATTTTTATTAGACAACAGATCCCCAGAAGATCTAGAAAATCGTAGTCAGGGCTGATAATTCCAATATGCTGGGTCAGTGAGCACAGACCAAAAAGGATTGTCATACTTTCAGGGACTTTCAAGACACGAGCCACTAGCTGGATAGTAAGAATATAAAATCATTAAGCAGTTCAGATCTAAATTCTAGGTGGTTCTCCAAGTTCAATAGGTTTCTCTTACTTATCTTATCAAAGGAGGAGGAAAATAAAGTACATGTTTTGCAGATATTTATAGGAACTTCTTCCACCAGAGAAGCTGGGTAGGAATCACAGAAGTGTTTGAATATTGAATGGGTGGTGATAAGGCATAGCAGAGCAGGGTAGTTCTTACCTTGCAAGGTAGGAAAGGGGGGGGGAAGGTTTCTTGCAGGCATGCAACATGGAGCAGAGAGTGCTGAAGGCTCCCAGCATTTTAAACAGATATAACCAGGGCAAATTGCATATGTCAAGGACAGAGAAAAACATGACATGAAGTGGTAAGAGACTGGAAAAAGAGTTTTAGCTGTGTTGATGGATTTTTAAAGTGCTAGATGCTAAGCTTCTTCACTGATAAAAAAAAGTTTTTCCAGCTACATCTATGAGGGTTTTCATTATTTACAGCATATTATAGGATTGGATAAAAGGGCTTTGTTTGCTGGTTCTTGGCAATGTGATTATTTGCTGTTAAATATTTACAGGGCTTTTTTGCCCAAAGAGTTTTGGGGAAGGAGAGGGAAGTCGATTTATTTCCTTTTAAGTTTCCATGAAGCTTTCCACGTTCATGTTCAGAAATTATCAGCAGCAATTTTGCATTTTCTGGGATTTGAGGCTTTGCTGAGCTTAAAAATAAAATCTTCGTTCCTGTTAACACAAATGATACTCCACTTTTTAAATATAACATTAATTTTAAATGATTATTTTCTCTGCTAAGTAATCCTGAATTTGCATCTTTTATGAAAGTCTACCTAAATACATACCTTTCTCCCCCCGTTTTCTTCTGCACATCTCCCTTCCACAATATTCATCTTACCCAGGGGCCTGGCATCTCTCAACTCCAAATTCACTCTGTATCTGTGGCTTCAAACCAAACAGGAAAATCGGAGACCCTACTGGCTGAAGTCAGCAGCAGTCCTCTCCATTTGCTTTTCCACTTGAGTAGAAATGGAGAGCCTGGGGAAGCTCAGAGACCTTCAAATCCTCTGAAGGCCAGCAAAGTAAAGAAGTCTAAGTATCCCCTGATGTGGAGGTGAGGACAGGGGGAGTAAAGAGGCACAGAAACAGCCAAGAAGTCTCCAGCTCCTGCAGAGCTTCCAGGTAGCAATATGGGCATCTTAGCAAGCTGAAAATTGTTCTTTTCTGAATCCCGGCATGTATCTCTTGCTACGAGTAGCCTGCTGTTCCTCAACAAAGACACACAGGCAACAATGATGCTGCTGCAGGACCTTTTCCCAAATCCGATAAACTGTACACGCAGGGGGAAAAAGAAATGACCTAAAGGAGCCTGGAATAATACGTTGAAAACACGGGATCAGCCAGTGCTGTTGAAGACTGCTTGGGCCAAACTAAGCCTTGTAAGCAGTATTTCTGGCTGGAAAACAGATCTCACTCCTGCAAATTACTGCATGTTTGTTCCAAAGGAAGGGTTTGCGGAGGATATTGAAGAATTGCTTCTGTCTTACTTCACAATGACAGCTAGGAACCCTACGTCAACATCTGTAGGGCTGCGTTGTAATGGCCATTGCAGAAAAAAACCTAAAAAATACACAGAATCTGCCCCTAAGTCATTATGTTCTACAATACATAATAAAGCATACAAAGCTTCATTCCATTCCAGTGAAATACCGCAGGAACAGCACAGACATGAGCATGGTGAGAAGAAGATACTAAAATTCTGAGGTTTTCCTATTCTACACAGCCTTGTCTTGAAGATAAATAAACGCGGTCTAACAAGTGAGATACTAGGCTACACTTAAGCAATAATGAAATCAGGCAAAACACAATTGTTTTAAAAATCTGTAATATAGCATTGGACTTTCTTTGACTATATCCGAGCACTGTTACGAAGCTGCTGCATTTACTCTTTTCTCTACAGACAGCAAACCAACTTAAAAGGAAAAGTTGTACTCTGTCTTCTGCAGCCAAATATAGATGTATGTCGGTGAAAGCTGAGAGCCCTCAGGCGTCAAGATGAATCCTCCTCTGTGGCAAAGGGGAAAAGGTTCGTTAAGAACAAAAGAAAACCCCTGCCCCAACCTGAGGTATGTGAACATCCCTCAGAACAATACCCGCCCAATTAAAATTGACTTATCTTCCTCTCCATCATCAAGATAGCAACTCACTCTGCTAGCAAGGTAGACTAGTATCTGAAAAATTAGTTGCCTCATGTTTCTATGTTGAAGTTCATTCTAAAGTGAGTGATGGGAAAAAGACTGCAAAAAACATTTATACGATTACGATTCATGGTTCAGAGCTGGACAGCCTGGCATGGGACGCAAAGCCCAGCATTATGCATTCCTCATTCAAGCCAATTCAAGCCATTCAAGCCAAGCTCCTGTAAACCCATTGGAAGTTTGGCTTGAACACAGGCTGCAGGCTATAGTTGGTAATAAAATATCAGTTAATAGTGCTTTATGTGTCCAGAGACATTCTCTTTTTCTAAGAATTGCTTCACTTGTCATCTATTTTTCCACATCCTGCAAAATTAAATGCCAATTTTATTTCTTCCTCTTCCCCCTGGTCCCCTCCCACTCAATACTGATCTCCAGAAGGAGCTGGCAATTCTGAACCTGCCGGAGAAAGCCAGTGCTCACCTTGCAATCCTAAAAATTCAGCGCTTCAAGGAAGAAGTTGCATTACATGGGTCAGTTTAGGATAAGGGGAATGACTTTTGCAATTTTTTCCCTGGAGATCATCTCGACCTGGAGCTATCCCTTCGTTAGGCATTTATTGTTTAGCGGTAAAGCCTCTGAAGCAGCCCCCAATCAGGATATTTTCAAGAATCAACTTTAAAGACTAAATTCATACCTAAAGTAATAGTCACTGTAATTTCCTGAACTTTTTTCTCTCTCTCTTTTTTTGTCTGTGTATGGACAGCAGGGGGTACAAGTAGTTTGGATAGGGGAGTTAAAGTATGAAGAAAAGGTTTCTAAGCAGTAAGATCTTGGAAGAAGAAATTAAACTGAATTAAAAAAAATTGAAAGTTCATTTACTGACTAATTAAATGATCAACTTTTCTATATGTTTATACAGAAACATTGCAGATAAAATGATAGATCATTTTTTCCCCCGAAAGACATGACAAGGGGATCAAGTTTACTAAAACACACGGTGAAATCAAGCAAAACCGCAGCCATCTAACTTGCAATTTCTACAGCGTTTTGTATGAAAACCAGGTACAGAATAGGGTTTTCTTTAACTCATAGCCACTGGGCACGGAGTGTGTTTGACAACATTTCAGGCTCCTAATGCTTGTTCTATAATCCATCTGTGGTAAAATATTTTAAAAACTGCATTTATTGATAAAGGGCATAGCCAGATGCCTCTCTCACTAGCAATGAATGGGAGGCGAAGGCTGACAGATCCAAGCAATTGAATGAGCGGGGGTGTGTGTGTGTGTGGGAATTAAAAAGAAGGGAATAGACCACTTGATTTTGTAGATTTTTCAAATATAGTTATCCTCTGCCAGAAGTTAATAACTTTCAATTACCTGGGTCTGTTTCAGGCAAATGAAGTGCGCTTATCTCACACCAGGCCAGGCACCATCAGTGCTACCGGACCAAGTGCCACTGAGGTCTGGAGTCAATGACAGAACAAGTGGTGGGTCAAGCAAGCTCTGGATTTTTTTTTTTTTTTTTTTGCATCTCTGAGCAATTTAGTGGTGCAGAGCTGTCGAGAAGCAAGAAATAGGAAGAGCATGTGTATATTAAACAAGAAGACAGCGTCATATCATGCCTTTGGATTAAGAGGATGAAGGATCTTCATTATTTTTCAGGGTTATGAAACAAAAGATAGCTCGTCAGCTGTGACTTGCAATCTGACTGGAACTGCTTCAAAGGATATATGATGTAGGAACAGAGCACAAGCAAAAGCACAGTACAGTCTGGGACAGAAAGGGCTGTAGTTGGTTCAAAAGGAACTGCCTGTCCTCCCATCATGGAGATGTCCAGGTACACACACCAGCTAAAGGGTGTGTGTACCTGGACATCTATCCCTTACCCACACAACAACTCCACTGTTGTCTAGGGGCCAGTACATTTGAACGGAAAGAAACTGAAAAAGTTGTAAGTTAGCATTGCAGTGAATTACCACCACTGCTGGGAGACAGTCAGCGTTAGGCCTTTCTGTCAGGACTGTATTTGCTTTATGATGCTAACCTGCACAGAAAATGGGAAAAAAATAATAATAATTAAAAAAAAAAATCAGTAGATCACTAATGCCATTTTCATGAAAGACCAATGGCTGCATCTCCGAAATAACTGTGGTCATAAACTTTAAAACCCCAGAGTAAGATCCACAGAACAATTTAAGAAATTAACAGGGACATGAAAATCATAAAACAAAATACTCAGGTTGCTGTTGTCTTCCTGGCAAACCTGAAGTGGCTCAACTCATATAGGCTGACAGGGCAAGAAAGGACATGAATTTCCTACATATTCCCTTGCAGAGGATGAGTGCATCCCAGGTGGCTGCAGGCAGGGGGGTGAGCTGGGCACAGCTGGACACGACTGCCTCCTTCCAGACTACCCTGGGCACAGCTGGACACAATCGCATCCCTTCCAGCCTAACCGAAGGCAGCGGGGCTGGTGCATTTACAGGCACGGTGTAAGTCTCTCCCTGGTCCTAAGCCACAAGCTCTTTCTCTCAGGTGTGACAATATACTGCCCCTGGTAGTAAGGGATGGGTAAAGTCACAAAATAACACTCAGGAGGCCGACGCGGAGTCCTTCCTGCCGCTCTTGCGCCAATGTTTCTTTTGGAGCATTGCCTTTAAACTTGGCTTCAAGTATTGCCACCATTTGATAGGCAAGGGCAGCCAGGCAAGGGAAAAGCTGTCCCAGGGCAGAGACTAGACTCAAGATAGTCAGTCTTCTTCAGCTGAGTTGTAAGAGGCAAGAGAACATAGATGTTCTCTTCAGTAGAAACTGGTTTTTATATTTGTGTAAACCTACAGCAAAACAAAATAAAATCACCGAACAGGCACTATTGGTACAGTAGGCAACTCCTTTGTGAATTGGCTCATTTAGGCATTCATTTAAATACAGTAATTAAGATTTAACACAAAACAGAAGCTGCTTTCAGATGTCATTTTGAAGGCCAGATGATCTCCTCTTTATTAATATTATAATTTTAAACTATTGTGAGCTGATTTTTCACGGATCAAGCTGTGAGCAAAGAGAATACACTGCTGAAGTGTCCCCTATTTACGTAACACAGTCTCAGTGAAAATGAGACATTGATTATAAATCTGTGATACAGAGGATGGATAAACAGCACAACTAAATCTCAAGGTGCTTTATCTGGACAACAGGAGAGAATTTATAGCTTCAGCATCTGCCATTCACCTTTTCTATTTAACACCATATGGAAGAACACAACAGCGTTTAAGGCGGCATATTTCTGAAAACCTTTACGAGAAAGCCAGCAGCTTACTGCAAATGAAAAATGAAATCCTGGAGGGAACACAAGCGCTTCTCTTCCTTTCCATAGGCATGCAGAACGCAGGAATGTGGGGGAAAGCAATTAAAGTATGATGATTCTAAAGGGGAATAATTATTTCACAATTACTTGAGAACATTACTTTTATTGCTCTAATTAGTTTTTATTTTCCAAACAGGCATTCTTGTTCCTGCATTTTTCTTGCCCCATGAAGGTTTTTTCCTGTTTTCCCACTTCTTCGCTAAAGAAAGCTTAGCCTCGCTCTCTACGTGTATTCTCTATTTTGTGACATTAGCCTCCGGTTAACTTTGCCCTGCCACCAGTTTGTTTTAATCAAAGGAAACCATGTCAGGAGATGCAATATACTTTGCAATTATATGAACACACAAGAAATAATCCGCTATAGAAAACACAGTTTGTAGAAATGAAGGAAAAAAAGAAAAATCACCTCTCTGCTTTAGAAGGAAAGAGGTTTTTATATGCTTAAACTATAAGACAATGATTTTTCACTAGAGTGTTGTCTTGCCAAAGTGTATTCCTTGCGTTACAGGAGCTTTTAAAAACAAAAAGATTTTGTACACCTTTCCCTTATATCAGTTGGGTCAAATATTTTTATATTAATCTATGAATTAATTATGAAATTTGAATAGTCCAAATGCTCATAAGATATCAAACATCCTAAAATGCCAATGAAATATTTAGAGTTATCAAAGTTTTTAAAGCAATCATAACTGATGATTAATTTGGATGATGAATACATGTGGGGGAGGCTTCAGAACTTGTGAGATCACATCATAGGAAGTGGAAGATATATTTAAATATTAATGTGCTGAGAGTTATCGTAGGTTAAATTCTGAATGGGGTTCTAGGCAGCTACTAGAAAAGATGATGGGGAGAAGGACATCATGAAATCATAATTACTTAATCGACATCCAAAGATTTATTTTCCTTTCCGAAGCTCTTTGTCAACAGTCAAGAATTTTCTTCTTCTTTTGCTTTGCTTGCCTTCCATAGCAGCCCAAGGGATCTGTCATGCAAGTCATTTAAGTAACAAGTCATAATACTTAAACTAAAGCTATTACTAAATCAAAGTTAGAATAAAATGCCACTATAAGGATGAGGCTATGACCTTAAAAAACAGCTGATACTCAGCTATCCATTTTCAGTTAGCAATCAATGGTTTGATATTCTACATATAAAAAAACCCCACCAGATAGTTGAAAAATTATTTTTGACAGCATGCTGAGTTTTCCCTGCGATGAAGTTTAAAAAAAAAAAGTTTATTCTATTACCTCCAGTTTGTGCTGGAAAGAGTCCTGTTTTGCAGGTTTAGTGCAGAAAGGGAAGTTTTGGGTTTTTACAGTGCAAGAATGCCTGCGAATGATGACATCCCTTATTTATTAAACAATAAATACAAACAAACAAAAAGTATTGAAAATTGATCTTCACTGCCTTTTTAACCAGCATATTGCATATGTGTCTGATTTTGACTCATCTTGGATAAAGAGAGGCGGGAATTCAAAGACTAAATACTTTTACGCATAATTGCCATGGAACCCATGCAGTCGCATGTGGACTGCTTTAAGCATCATGTATTTTATTGACATTATACCCAGCTATCAAAAATTAAAGTCAAATTTGAGTTTGTCTCGGTAATAACAAACACTATTACTCGTTTACGTTAAAGGTAATCCCAGGCAGTGGAATGTGTATCATGGAACAGAAAACCTTCAGTGGTATTGCAGAAATCAACGTGGGGGGTTACTACCATGAGTATTTAATCCTCAAAGCAACCACCTTACCACCATCCAGTTGGCATGTACATGTAAGTCAGTGAAATTACTAAGCAAGTGACATTGAATTCACATTTTATAACCGCACTTAGTAAACATTAACCCTCTCCTACCCTGCCCAAATATACACACACACTTTTCTACCTATATCTTTTCTTCAAAATTGCTTCTCCCACACAGTTAAGACACACAGGCTATGAATAACACCAGTCAAACAATTTCTGATCCTTTAACTAGAGCACTAACCAAGCGGTCCCTTTGCATGCATTTACGATGGCTAGAGCATCCAACTTGCCATCTGCCCTCAAGAACAGAAGTTCATACATCTTCATGCTTCATATCCTAGAAGGTCTATTTTCCAATGCCATTTCATTAATGAATTTTTATTAGTAAAATTGCTATTTAATTACTAACCAGGTACACTGATGCCACACATACAGTTTAAATATACTAAATAGTCATGCTCAAAGTCTCTGATGTTCTGTTTTCCTTGTATTTAGCTAGATAATAACAGCAGCAAAATTTGGAAGGAAGCAACGTCTAAGAGCAATTAACAGTCTCACAGAGGTAAGAGTGTTTTAACTTTGACAATTATCAAGCTGGCAGTTAACTTTCACAATAGGTATGCACTGAAAATTATTCCTTGAAAATTCTCCTTCTCTCTTGCTTGTTGAAAAAAAATGGATGGTACTGAAAAGAATTCCTTTTACAAAGAACTTTTAAATGTGTAAGCAACGGGAAGTGTAAGTGATACTTTACGGTGCCGATTTCCTAAAACATCTGATACGCCACCGGCATAAAAAATTAAAAAAAAAAATCTAGTTCTGCAAATTTTCAGTGTGAAAGAGAAGAGTTTTACATACATCTTGCTAATTGCCTCACTCTAAAAGAGGAAATTCCTTTCTGCTAAAGACTGAACTAAGCGATACTCAATGGCTAGACCAGATGGCAAGGTTAAAAGTTTTGTGCAGCACTGTAACTTGGAGCATGTTCTGCGATGCACTGTGCCACCCCGCTGAACGCTGCTGGCGTCTCGCTGCATGTCTGGGGTGGGCCAGCTAAAGGGTAAGGTGCATACGTGCCCGTGACCCCTTACGCATAATCAAACTGCATTCTCGTCACCACTGATTAGTCCAGAGAGTTGGGGACTTGCAAATAAATGTATGTCACCACTTGGCTAGAAGGACAGAATAAAGATGTTTTAAATAGTGAATTAGAGAGTTTTAGAAAGGCAGCGTAGCAAAGCTTCCACAGACAGCATTTAAAGGTTTGGTGTTTTTTTTTTAGGAATAGAAGCTCCCTTAGTTAATAGCAATTTAGCCTCGATATTAATTTGCAGGCATGACACATGATCCCTTGAAATCATACATCTTCACAATTACTTAGTTCCGCAGCAAAGCAAAGCTTGGTTAACACAAGGAAGCACATCACAACACTACCACTGACGATGCAGGAGGGAAGGTTTTTTTTCTTCAAGAGATTACAGAGTACCCCCCCTCCCCCTCTAAATATATGAGGAACCAGCACCAAACACACAAGGATGTGTGTTTAACAATTTCATTATTAAACTTCTGCATTTAGAGATGCACTTAGAAGCTGACATATCTCTAAAGTAATTTTTGTTTCTTTGGACACACATTAAAATCTGCGTCTGATGAACACTGGCTGTGTTTCAAGCCGCGTTAAAATATATTATGGAAGCTTCCCAGAGAAGAGGAGTATAGAGATAGCAATGCAGAAGGAAGAGTTTGACATGGTACTCCCCCCTTGAGGGGCAAGTTGGAGATAAAGTTATATAAGCCTAAGTGACAACAGGGCATCATCAGCCGCAGTTAATAGTGCCTTTGAGCTTGGAGATGTTTGTTAGCAGTATCTTTTCTGACTGCCTGGAAGGACAGCAGATAGAAAAGCCTAATCAAAGCTGAGACGATGAAAACAAGGGAAAGCTCGGCTGTGGCAAGTCCCTACAGAGGGCTGCAAAGCAAGCAATACGAATGTTCAGCTGCAACTTTGTACCCTAATAGTCAAACCTATGCAATTTTTATGCAAAAAGCGAGAAAGACAGCACCTTTTCCAAAACTGACTGATGCCAATAAAACCAGGGATCTTACAAAGGGAAAAACAAAACACAGGAGAGAACTCATTTGAGTTTAAGATCAGGAAACAGAGACAACGGGCAGCGTTTACACAAACGCTTTGCTGTCCTTCAGGGACTGTAAAAACAGTGTAAGTCATCCGCACCAAGTAGGTTCTCCCCTTGCCTCATTCCCCTCTCCCACACACTTACGAAATGTCAGCTGCCTGAACAACTGGCCACTACTGAATATCTCCATGCAGAACATTGCTGGTGCAAGCAAAAGCACTCCACCTTAGAAGAAAGTTTGGTTGCCAGTAAAGAAGGTAATAAAAGTCTGAATAGTCTTAGATGGGGGCACAGTATGCGACCCGATTTGTGTAAATCGCAGGTGACAGTCTCCGCTGCACACACAGGTTTATTTACACTTGTAACTTAAGCGCTGCCTCAACCGGAATAGCTCTGGTACAGAGTCAATGCCAAAGCCTCTCGCTTCATTCTAATGTAACTCAAACCACATTTGTCATCCTGATGAAAGAAGAAAAAGCAACAAAATAAAAGACATTTTGGATACTGTAAAAATGCAGCACAGTCCTCAGCCTTTGTATCTTTCAGCAAGTGACTATTTCCTCGTTTCTAGCTTTTATTTTTTCATATAAGGCTTAGGTTACCTGAAAATCCCTGTCAATTGGCAATGCCCAAGAGGATGATAATAGAAACTTTCAGATTGAGATTAATGGAGCAGAGATGGGCTAGGGGAATAGTTCTTTTTCTGAAATTCCAGCATTCAGTGCCTTCCGATAAATCTTATCCCCAGTTCAACTGCGTGTAAAACAATCATCCTCACCCCAATTAACACTCTCCACACCAGGCAGCTGTCGGGAACAGGATAAAAAAAAAAAAAAAAAAAGAAAAATCCTGCTTTCTGCCTGGTCTTACTCCCAGCGGATGCTCAGCATTTCGTTTGAATTTTTAAACTGCTGAAGCTTTTCCAAGGGGGATTTTCATTCTGCCGGGGAAAGGCTGAGGTAGCACGGCTGGGTCCGGGCTGGGTGCAGGGGAGAAGTGTCTGTGGAGGAATTCCCGCTGGACGCGCAGGAGAGCGCACGCAGTTATGCGCGGCCGCTGCGCGTTTCTCCACGTTGCATCAGCAGCACATAACACCCCCCCACACCACCACCACTTACCCTGCCGCCCCTCGCCCGCCTTCACCGACCTGCCGGAATACCGAACACCCAGCTGCCGCCCTTTCGGGAGGGTGGGGGGACAACACGGAGACCACCGAGTGACTTGGGAACGGGGTGGGGGGAAGAAGAAAAAAAAAAAAAAAAAAAAAGGAGGGGGGAGGACCCCCTTCTCCTCCCGCGGAGGGGCGGACGGTGCGGGAGGGACCCGGCCGAAGACCCGCGCCCGGCGGCGGGGGGTACCCGGAGTCGAGGGGGGTTATACCCGGCGGCAGCCCCGCCGCCACTTACATTCTGTCAGAGACCAGCAAGCGGCCGTCGACCATCATCTCCGGAAGGAAATCCAGCTTGAACGAAGAAGTCATGCTGGGCTCCGGGGGCGCCGCGGCGGTCTGGAGGGAGGATGCGGCGGGGCTCGGCGGATCCCACAACTGCGCCGGGCGGCGGAGAGGCAGGCACAGGTGCGGAGGCCTCCCCGCGGCAGCCGCCAGCCCCGGCAGTTGTCACATTTCTCTCCCCCTCTTGGTTTTTTCCGCCAATCCCCTCCGAAATCGACTGCTGAGGCAACTGTCGGTGGAGCGCCAGGTGCTGAGCGGGGAGGCGGAGCCATCTCCCCGCTGCGGCTCCCCGTTAACCCCTGCGCCCCCGGCGGGGCCCGCCGCCCCGGGGAGAGGCCTAGCACCGCCACCGGGGGTGGGGGACGCGCCGCCCGGGGCTCCCCGCGGCGGGGGGTTGGGGCTCCGCCTCGCCCGCGGGCAGCGCCCGGCCGAACTTTGAGGGCGGCGGCGCGGGAGGGAGGGAGAGAGGGAGGGAAGAGCCACCCGAGCCCCAGCGCCCGCCCGGCTGCCTCAGCAGCGCTCCCCCCTGCCCCAGGCTCACGTTTCGGGTGTGCACCCACCGCGTTATAAGGGGAGAGCCTTGCCCCCGCGGAGTCAGCAGCCGGGCACCGGCGGGAAACCCGCTGCTTCGATTTCTACCAGCGCACGCGTGTGGTTTGCACAGACCCCGTCCTCCCCAGTACGGCGGGAAGGCGCAGTCGCCGCTGCCGAACTGGGAGCACTGGGAACGTTTAGGCAGGTTGCTCAGGACAGGCTCTCTCTACTCAAATTCCTGCCATTCAGACCTCGGCGCCCATTAAACGCTCAAAGTGATGTTACGGGCTCGCGAGAGACCAGTAGTAACTCTGTCCTCACCGATCAGAAATAGGGATTTAAATAAGTAACGACGGCAAATCCTTCCTCACGTCTGTAACCTGCCAAAAGCCCGTTCCCAACCCCGCTGCGCTCGGAGTTGGCCACAGCCAGCAGACAGAAGCGGCACCACCAAGACGCACACAAAATTCCACACATACAAATAGCTGGAGCCACCCCCCCCCACGCTACCGCCCCCTGAAAATCTGTATAAATTTTCCTTTGCATCTCCAAAACCTACTTGCTTCAACACAAAGCAGCTCCAGGCAAAAGAATATTAACATATTTACGAAGATTACTGGATGATCTGAGCAGTCTAGACAGACAAAACGTTTCTCTGCATTGAGTGTGCTTCTCCTTCTGAATCTCTCTCCAGGTTTTATAATTTGATTTGTTCTGGATAATCAACACTGGAAAAAACTAACAAATGCCAAGTAAAAACTACCACGCTTAAACTTTTCAAAGAGAGTTCTAAAATAAAATTAAATTGACCAATAAATAAATATGCTATCAGTCAGGCCAAGTTTTATTTAAATTTTGACCAATGTCGGTTTGATAATTAAAATACACACCAGGCTAATTTTCAGAGTCTGGTTTATTGCACTAAGAGACTTTTCCATTTTAAACAGTTAAAGGGAAGAAAAACCCCTCAGGCTGCTAAAGTTTTTGCCTACTTTGCAAGTCTAAAGAAAGAAAAGGTTCACTTGGCCCTCAGCGTAATCCCCGTAGGACAGCTGCAATCCTGAACAGACAACTATAGTGATATTAATCTGCTCTGTTCTATATGTTCGCATACTGTCCTCATCACCATGGCACCTAAACATCTACATAGAAATGCACAAAGCAAAGCTATGGCTCCTCTTCACTACATTAATGGCAATTCCTCTACGCCACCCATCCACCGCAGTGTAGGACTACACAGCGGGTAAAAAAAAAAAGTGCAAAGTCGAAATAAAAGGAGAAACCAGAACAACTTTCTCCAGCTGGATGCAGCCACCTGGGTTTTGATCTGAGGCCTCCATGGTGGTTAATCCAGCCCAGAGCAGAGTTGGATTAACTTTCAATTTCAAAATCTTGCCACTGCAGAAGGGGCAGGTTTTAGCTCAGAAGAAATACAGGCAGCTCAGTGAGGATGAAGATATTCTTTTAAGAAGTCTCCACCCCCACTTCACCCTGTGTGGATGGATCTGTACCTCTTCATCATCATTTTTTTTGGTACATGCTATATCTAAGGGACTTCAGTCTCACCAGCCTGCCGCTTTTAAGGTCCACAGTCCCACTGCTGCTTACTGGAAAGTAAATCCACGCTTTGCACAGGATGCAAAGGGGGGAGGAGGAGAGAATCACAAATAATATTGCTTAAAATCTGCATACGGAATAGTGAGATCTTTATAAATTTGCCCCATTTCACAAGGTGTAAGTGCTTAAAAATGCTTCATTAAAACGTATGTTCTTTTGAAATATTTATTTTCCTTTTAATTACACGTGAATTAGCTGGAAGAAGCTGTAGGGAAGCCCTCTTACTGACTTAAGCCTTCTCAGCAGTTTGTTAAATTCTAGCCTCAAATCCCTTGAGGGAATAGTGGATTCAAAGCAGCTTTTAATCATACTATAAGGAGGGTGAAGTAGTATGTAAGTAGGTCATAGAGAAAGCATTACAAGTGCATAGGTTATTGCTTTATTTAACAACTACAGTGTAACACACATTTCAAAGAACATTTGCTTTTGCCATTTAAAAGTTAGAGGCAGGAACAGGGTCAAATACAAAAAGAAACCCTCTCTACGAAAGATACCGAGATATGACTCAAGGAGAGCTTATTGGGAAAAACTGCATTCGAATAATTTGGTTCTCAAACATAAATTATGTAGTGTCTGTGTATGAATTAACTCTCCAACGCAGAGTGTAAGTGGTAAAAAACAAAACCAAAAAAAAAAACCCTGAATATTTCACACTGTTACAGGCTCAGCTCTGTTATTTGTAATGTTAATACCAGTTTCTTGACCGGCACATGTGCGCAAAATAGCAACTTTTATTAAAAATGAAGGAAAAAATGGAAGCTTTGGTCCATTACTATAGTACAGAGGGAAATGGTGAGGGGGAATGGCAAATGAAGCTGCATTAATTTTTGCAGCATAAATCAGACAATAGATGTAAACACAGGCTTAGAGGAGCTGCATTATTGCTGCGCTATCGCTGCCCGCTGACATTAAGCTTTTTCAGCTGGTGGAGCATATGGCAGTTTTGAGGAAGGAACCTGGAATTTGGAATCAGCAGTTCTCAGGCTTTACTCCCATTCCAGCTACAAATGTTGCCTCCTATCCATTCTCCGCTCGTTTCAGGGGCCCAGACCTCGCTTGCCCCCACAGTCGCATCATTTACTCTTTGTGCCTCAGTTTCTCCATCCGCCTGAGCGGGGCAGATGAAGCAATTCCACCTCGCATTTGCAGGTTAGTCACCGTTCAAGCAGCTTTTCAAACACAGAGCTATATGCAATTTCTCCAAACAACTCAACCTTTGAAAACCGAACACCTCTTCAGAGACAAAAAAAAAAACCCCAAAACCAAAAAATCCCTCAAAAACTTCAGCTGGAGAAAGGCAGGGGTTGAGCGGTGGATTGCTGTCGAGCATATGAGCTCACTCTGACATCACTGCCCGTGGCTTTCATTCAGCGAGTGACAAAGAGAGCAGACACCCCCTTCCCTTCCAGATCCCGCAGCCAAATCCAGCGTGGAGCTCACATCACGTCCCCTCTCCAGACCCCCTCCTCACCCTTTCCTTAATTGCCATTCTTTTAATCAACTTGCCTCCCAGTATTGGGCCAAGGAAATGCTACTGTTGGAAGCACTTCAAGGGAAAGTTTCCGAATTACTTCACTCTCTCCCAAGCCTGCAAGGCAGTATGAAGAGAGTTCAAATCCTCTGCTTTATTCCCCCCTAAGCCAATGAACATGCTCAGGATTCAGCTTATCTCTGGCATCAAAGCAAGTTTCTAACAGAGGCGGCAGAAGCAGAGCTCAGCGGCGGCGGTGTAAATTTGGAGTGGGCTCAAATGACTTCAGTGGAATCACTCAGGATCTTCCACTAATGTGAGGGGAAAAAGAAATCTGGTCCAGATAGCGCTAGTGAATGCAAATGAGGTGTTCACTATCTTTCACAAAGAAATAACCTCCCAGGCAAACCCATGAGTCTGGAAGTAGTAGCATGGCTAATCGCAGAAAATAGAGCATTTTGGTTTGTGTGGCGGGACGTGAGCCTACCTGCCTATAAGGGAGCGAAGAAGCCCATCAGCTTAACTTTTAGTAGCAGACTTCTGGAGGGACAAGAAAGGGGAAAAAAAAAAAAGAAAAAAGAAAAGAAAAGCACACAAGCATGAGTTACACAAAGCATTTGGGCAGAGCTAAAGAATGGTGTAAGCATAGTAAACAGTTAAAGCAAAAAGTAGTGCATTTCTTTGAGTGGCAAAAAGTAATAGACCCAATTCTGCACCATTTTACCATTTCTGAAGATTCTGATTATTTGTAACAAATCCGCCTTTGCCAGTTAGATCTAACATTGGAATAAAGTTTTGCATTATGAAGCTTTAACCTTTTAGTAAGGATTTTTTAATTTATGAAACCAAACACACAACAGTCTTCCCTTCATCATAATTTGAGAAATAAAACGAATTCCATATAACCGAGACCCTTTTAAAAAGAAAATTAAATTATTGGTTAAAGCTGATCAATGATTTTTAACTATTCAAATCTTAGCTGCTTGTGAGGGTCCACCCCCCTTCTGTAGGCTATTGTAGCTTATCAGTAATTTTCAGAAATAAACGTCATTTAAAATTAGCCCTGTGAAAAGGTACCTCAAATTAAGCATTTCTAGAGCTTTCACTTGAAGCACATTGATATTATGTAAACTTGGTTGCTATAGTAAAACTTCCCACTCACTACTTCTTTTTTTTTTCCTTCCTATTTTATACCACTGAAGAGGTGATTTCATCCCACTGTGGGTATAAGGCCTTTGTTCCATTTGCGGGTAATAACTTAATCTTTCAGAAAAAAATTAGGCAAGATTTTATGGCACAAGGCAGACGCTACATGTGACAGAGGGCTTTTAGGAAAGGCCTTTAATTTGGAGGAACACCCTACTTTGTTAATAGCATGCAAATACTTGGGGTAGTCAGTCATGACCCTCAGGTCCAATCCTGCACAGTGCTAGTGCTGAGCAGGAGCTGCCCAGTACCATTTGCTCCAGTTGGGCTATCCATCACGCTCGGCACTGTGTTTAGCAAATACTAAAGTAGTAACAAGTAAATATTTGGAAGTCCAAGTCTTACCGCCCTGTTATTTATTTACAGCCCTATTGAAGAGCATCACTACTGATCTGTAGGCGTTGCCTTTGTGTAGCGCCTTGTGCATACAGACACAAGGCCAAGGCTTTTGTCAGCCCAGTCCTATCTCAACTTGACAACAGGCATTGACTGGTTTTTCCTTTTTTCCTCTTTTTTCTTTTTTTTTTTCCCCCCTTTTTTTTAAGGACTACCTTATCTTCTCACCCGCTGACTGATTCCATCAATAACCACTACCCAACCAGGTGAGAAAGTGAGGCATTGCATGCACTGGGTAGACCTGATTTCCTACTAGACAGCAGGCGCATTATTTATGGTCAAAAAAGCACCTTTCCAAACAACCCCAGAAGAGGGAACTTCATATTGTTGGTGGATTTAGCTATTATGTTATCTACACATGAAAAAGTATAATCTTGTATGACTTCGAACAGGAGGAATCACACATCTGGTGCTCTTGTCTCTGTTGCTCCATCCTCACAGTGTGCAAGAGCCCCACTTATGCCTTCACAGGGCAGGGGAAAAAGCCCCCCATAACCAAAAAAACTCCTCCCCCCCATCCAAACCCACAGGAACAGCTACCAGGAGACACAAAAACCTCCCTCATTTTATACAGATTTGAGATTTCTGAAGATTTTGGCCTAGTAGGGAGGCTGGTTATTGTGACAGATGCAGGATCAGGGAAGCGATGGTGAGGATGGGCTGAACACAGCAAAAGGCTGGATCAGGAGGCGATGCTGGAGGGCAGCTCCAACTCCAAAAGCAATGGGCAAAGGCAAGTGTGAAGTTCTAATGTGGCATCAGCGAGGCAAGAGGTTGGGTAAGGGACATGAAAAGAGACAGGAAGCCAAAAGTAGACTTATTTAAAAAAAAAAAAAAAGTAAAGAAATCTGTGGGGGGTGTTCCAATATCTAAATTAACCTCCTGCACTTCTGACTAACTGCAGGATCTTCGTAACGTTAGCCACCGTCTTCCCTTCTCATTCACTTCTACCATGTGTTTTTCTTTCTTTTTCACTGCAAATGGTTGGATCTCACCTTACGCTCAAATTGTAACATGTTTAAGGTAGGAAATTTCACAGATCTTTGTTTTCATTTGTTTGTGAAGTGCCTAGCATACACCTCGGTCCCCAAAATAACAAACAATCACCCTGATAATACGTAAAGTAACTATCTTTCTTTGACATCATTATTTCCCGCAGACAGAATCCATTAAACCTCAGACATGAAGGAAGGAAAGAAAAGGCTCCTGCAGTAACTGTAAGACATTCAGACATGCAGAAAACTGCACCGTGCCTGGTTTGGCGTTTTTTACCCCGCTAAATGGACAGCATAAGAATTGCCACATAGGTCAGATCGAAAGGCCCATCTAGTCCATGACCCTGACTCTGATAATGGCTTGTAACGGATGCAAAGAGAAAGAGCATGAGTAAGGCAAGCGCATCGTGATCCTTCCCACCTTCCAGCAACCAGAGGCTTGAGGGACTTCCTAAAGTCAAGGACTGCATCCGAACCAAGATGTGTAACAGGCTCAAAACCGCTGATTCAATTTTTCCCCCAAATTCTCCCTCTGAAAGGAACATTGATGAAGTCATATGTTTATGACTCCCAGAGCTGCCTGTTAAACGGGCTGTTCTTAACGATTCCAGAGATTTGGGGCTCAGTACAACAAATAGGAACATTGGCTTTCTTTTCTAAAGCAAAACATTAAACCCAACATAGTTTTTAACATAGAGTGTTTCACTTCAGTAGAGTCACAATAATTCATCTGCAACTTTAAAAAAAAAAACAACCCACTGATAACACAATTTTGTAAGGGGAAAATGCTGAAACCACGAGGTTCCTAGGACAGGCATCTAGTTTGGCATCGTTTTGTGAGAATGACTCTTTAGGAAAAATTTTGGTCACTTTGGATTGCTGTATTTGGGGGTGGGGGTTAACTGAGTTAAATGTATGTTCATCAGCCGTGCACAGACAAATCTCCATATGATTCATTGAAGCAGCACTGCAGAACACCTGATGTTGCCGATGCAGTTCTGTTAGTGTTTTGTTATTTTTAAAGGGGGTTATATAACTCTCATTAAAATTAAATGTGGGCTGAAATGATGCAGGCAAATTCTCAAGCTTTAGAGTGAGTTCCTTCCTCACAGTTTAGCCGAAAATAGATCATTTTTAGGCAGAAGAGAAGGAAAATGAAACCAAGAGGCTGTTACAGTTGAAAATCGAGCTTCTAAGAATTTAAGTTTTCTGATAATTCACCGTTTCCTTTCTAGAGGGCCTCAATTCTTCAGATGCTGACCTGCAGCTTCCAGGGAAAGCAGGTGCAGGATCTGAATCTTAAATTCATTCCGTAGCACAGCTATCGTATCATCCACAGCTATCTACACTTGCAAGGTTCAATTTCCAGATGATCTATGTTCGGGTGCCCTTGCTTTTCTTTTCACTGCTCTATTTGTCTAAAAGGGATAGTAAATTCCCGTATCCTCTCTCTGATTTTCTACCAATTTTTTCCCCCCCCTCCAACCCTCTGCTCTGTCTTCCTCCCGGTGACAGACTGTTGTCTGGCATCCTCAAAGGCTGCTCTTGAAGATGACCTGCTGATTTGCTGCCATGGGAACTCCAGAACGAGGACAGGATTTACCCCTCGCACACCGAAGGGCACAAGCAACAGTTCCCCATGCCACCCCTCTCGCCGGTAAAAGTTTGCCCTCCTCTATTGCAGAAGCCTTGCAAGGGACATCAGAAGGCTGTGCCTTAAATAACAAGAGTGCTGCAGCCTCTCCAGCATCCAGCAGCAGCCACTGCTGAATTATTCGGAGGAAGGTGAAAAAGTCTAATAGCATATGTGAGCATGCAAATTGCCTTTCAAAACTAGTGGAGAAAAAGCTTAGGCAATAAAGCGTAAGACTCGAGAAAAAACCTCTCTAATGTAATGGCAGAAAGCATTATCTTCGTGTAAGTGCCATATTTAAAACTTCCTAAGCAATTTTATTGGTATCCCTATTCCTTTGAATCAGAGAAAGTTAACTTAAAATTAGGTTATTCTACCCTAATAAGGGACACGGGCTAACACATCACCCACCTAGTATGCTACATGGAGAGACGAGCAAGTAATTCTCTCCCTTCCCCACCCCCAAACACAATTTTGTGTGTTTTAATTGAAATAGAAGGATCACTTTTACTTGGCTGCATTTTGCAGGGCAGGTTGTGAACCACACTGTGTCAGTCTTGTCAGTGCACTGGCAGGTTTACAGACCTACGATACTTTCCTACGAGCACCGACTCATAAGAGCTTAATCCAGTAATGTGGGCTTAATGCATAATATAATTCCACGAACCACCTAGAAACCGAGTGCAAATTTGGGAGTCGATGCTTTCCAGAAATGTCAATTTAGCCATTAGTTCAGAAACCCCGAAGATGGATCTGTCTGATATTAGCCCACGAAATGGTCACTGATCCTTAGACTATTAGAGAAAATAAAGTTGTGTGTGAGAACAGCTAAAATCCTTTTTACATCCTGCTCGAGCTGATTACTAGTTATGCTATCTCAGTCTTAAGACCAGAGTGAGAGATGAGAAAATTAGGGTCCAGATCAAGATTTACCCCAAATTTGGGAAAATTCTTGCCCCCTTCCACCCAATAAAGACAGTTAACCGTCAGTGCATCAGTAACTTGCCAAGAACGGTATTAAAGCGACTTTAATTGACACATTTGCTTCCGCTGCAGGGTGAAATAACACAAAAGCAAAACAAAAACAACAAAAAAAAGCTTTTTGCCACAGCAAGAGTGTTAGAGGGGAGAAAAAAAACAAACAAACTTGTTTTTATTTCCTCCGTGAGGATGCCAGCAGTCTTGTTTCATAAACTCCAGTGATTCATCACCATCCCAGGCAGCCAATCATTCGGCAGGTCAAGTAGAAATGGGCTGTAGAGCCAGCAACTCCTGCTGCCCCGATAACGCATGTCATTCCAGGCATGGCGACATGCTTTCTCAACAGCTGCCATTTTCAGTTACCTTTTCTATGGCTGACATACAAGTAAATGCGTTGGAAGCAGTAAAACAGTCATAGGAAAGCAGTTGCAAAGATAAATAGCACCTGCACGTGATAATCTCTAATGTCATTAGAGAGCAAAGAAGGATGTGTTTTGAAGCAGAATTTCTTTCTTCTGAAAGCATCACTTGACTTGGGGGGGTTTATGTGTGTGTGGGGGTGTGACTGAGAGGGGAGTTTTTGTGTTGGTTTTTTTTTTTCCCCTTGAATAAACATCCAGACAGTTGTCTTGGTTATAACCTTAATAGATATAACTAAGGGAAAAGGGGAAAAAAAAACCCAAAACACCCAGCACTAAAGAAAAAATCTTGCAATTCACTCGTGAGAAAAGATTTTGTATAGCTAGATTTTGCTTGAATTCAGTAATGCTCAATTTAAGAAAAACAACTGCTCTAATTAAGGGAAAAGAAAAGGATTTTCTTCAGTCGTTTCTTTTCAGTCTTTATTCCTTGTCTTCTAACTTAAATTTCATGAACTTGTTCAATAACTGTCCTCTGAATTATATGTAGTTGAATACTTCTTTGCAGATGGAAAGTGAGTGGGAGTTTTGAGGACACAGGACTACAGAAATAAACACCCACAAGGAAAAAATGTTTAAACTTACGTGCACATGTGTATGTGTGTACATACGCACACAGATGTATACCTGTATATTAGATACAGAGCATGTGTAATTTATATACGTATACCATGTAAAGACCCTGTGCCTGCACACAAATGGTAAAAAAAAACCCCAAACAAACCCCAAACTGTTCCAAATAACAGTGCTGGAACAAGATTTCAAATGCATAAGATTATCCATATTAATTTATGGTAATCTACAAATGAATGCTGCAGAGGCAGTACAGGTTATCCAAAATGGTACTTGCATTTAATGAGAAACTTCCACAAAATATCTTCAAGACAGATTTAGTTGCATCTTCTAATACCCCCTGAATTAATATCATGCAAAACACAAAGTACAAGCTATGTTTCCCCTTTGGAACAACTGGCTCTTGAAATGCCAAGGGAAAGCCAAGCTTTTCTCTCCATACAAAGCCCTCCTAGACATCTTGCTTTCAGATTTCATCAACTTAGGTGTTTTCAGGGCTGTAAGCAGTGAACTTTCCATCAGCAGCATCTTCAGCTAATTAACCCTCCTGATTACAATAATTAGTATTGATTCACTCCTGAATGACTTCTTAAGTATTCAAGCACAATCTACACTTGCAGTAAAACTTCTAGATATGAATATTAATTGAATGCTCTCCTTTGTTTTTCAGCCCCAAAGGTATAGTTTGCAATCTTATATACTTAAATTTGATAACAGAAACACTTCAGTTTTATTCTCATTTAACAAAGAGAATATTAACATGTTGATGTTAGAGATTGTGGTTCATAAATCTGGGAAAAAAAAAAATAGACAAAGACTCCAGGCTAAGAAATAAATATAATTCACTTCCATTTCTTATGGCAGCATGGAAAGCCAGTTCCCAGGTTAAGACCTATCCTGCTCTTGTTCTGACAGGTAGGACAGAGGACGGTCTTTCTTTTTGGCATTACACCTGGTCATTGCAAGAACAAATAACAACTCATGCAGAGTCTGAATTAGCTCTCTTAGTGCTGTTGTGGAAACAGATGTTGCCAAGTTTGACAACTGCAAGGCACCACATTGCTTTGTGAATGGGTGAGAATCAAAACAGGTAACGCTAAGGACACCTGCGATGTTCATGCATAAGATCTCTAAACCTATATAGCCTCTCAAAAGCCGACACTTTTGCTAAAGCATGCTAAGAAATGCCTTGTGTTACAGATTTGCTTCACCTTCTTTGATGTTAATAATAATTGTTATGGCTCAAAAAGCAATATTCCAGTAAATATGCACAGAAATAATTTTTCTGGAGTAGGGTTCACACAGAATAATTCAAAAATTAGTCTTTGATGTGAATGCAATGTCAGAAAATACCCTTGGAAAAGAACAAAGTAATTGGCGATCCAAGACAAAAATCTGTAGTATACGTATTTTACGCAGCATTTTATCTGAAAACATAGGAACTACTGTAGGTTTAGTATGAACTCACCTGTGAGAAGAGCGCTTAGGAAACAGTTTTAGTATTGAATAGTCCTTAAAAGTGGCGGTTGGGTATGCCACCCAGGTGTCTGGTGGTCTCTGCTACAAAAGTGGCGTTCACCCTAATCTGGGCAATCGCTAAAGGGGCATTTCCATGTAACCGAGAGCGAGGGATTCACTTTACTGCCACTCACAAAGGGCAGCAGCTGCTAGAAAGCCCAGGCTGAAGGAGGGTAACTTGATAAAAAAAATACCCCCCATCCAGTTCTGGCAGAGCAGAGCGGAGCAGTTGTGAACGAGTTAATGTTTGTCTTGAAAGAAGTTCTTCCAAGAAAGTGAATTATAGCATGGTCCCATTATATTAAACACCAGCCTTGCTTTCTTCATGTTTATGCACAACACACAGCATGCAAGTACTACCTGATAATCCATAACCTCTAGGCTTCTAGTGTATTTTATGTGATATTACCTTTTTGTTCACGTAAAGTCTTTCCTATTGATTCATACCATCTCAACACACAAGGGAAGGAGATGCAACAACAATTAAAAAAATGCAAAAAAGCATAGCAAGTACTCAGAGCCGCCCCATGAAACATTTTTTTTGTTTAAAATGCATGCTTTAGAGAGCTCTGACCACTACCAATAAATCTTTAATGTCTTCTTTTTTTAATTAGGGGGTCCAAGAGACCCCTCAACCCATATAAATCATGCACTAGAATCCAGTTTTAAAAAAAGCATGAAACCCCTACAATTAATCGATCTAAGCAAAAAAGAGAAACCACTGATAAAGCTCTCTCTTTTCTCTCAGAAAATGATTACAATTATTACTAAAAGTAATATATTTACTTAACATGTAAAGTATTTTAAAGACTTTAAACAGCTTCAGAAACTCCACAGACTGATGACAATTCATTTTATTTAAGACACAAGCTGCTGTCCAAGTAGTAACTCAAAATTTTTCAAAAGCTTTATAACAATTTCTTTTCATGATGCATAAGGTACATGAGCATTTTGCCAAACTCAAACCCAAAATTGTTAACTGTTCTAATGCTAAACTATGGCTGTCTAAACAGAAAGACAATTCATGAAATGTATGAATAATTTGTTAGATTTTGGGATAGGAATCATCCAGGTAAATTATTCTGCCTGACCTTAAAAATTCTAACGTATGCTAATAGCTGGATTATAAAAATGGAAAGTAGCATGGGCTCCCACTTTGAGATCTGATTTATCATTTTTATTGCATTTTCATTACCTAAACAAAATTAGAAACAGTATCTTCAAAACAGCAGTTAAAGTTGATATGATCAGGCATAAAATCAGGCAAGGGCACATTTGGCAACTCTGTATTTGCTGGATTGACATCAGTATTGTAAGCTTTCAGAATCAGTAAGTTTTCTCGCCAGAGTTAAAGGAGAGGTTAGTAATAAATCTCCAACTTAATGCAATAGGCATAATTGTAAGATGCAAACCTCCCCCTCCCTGCACTATTAGCAGCAGATACCGAATGAAACAACTGTCACAAAATAGGCAATGCACTTCATATTCTACCGTACATACAAAAAGATTAAGGGAAATGAAAAAGGGGCTGAGAAAAGGAAAGAAAAAAAAACCCCAAACCACCCATCTCCAGACATACATTAAGCTAGTTTGACAGCACCATTGTTCAGCTGTCCCATTGTCAGACCAAAAGATGTATTCAATGCTACAATGTCTGCTAGCAAATAAACAAAAGACTACATTTTTCAAAGTGGGATGCCAATTCTAGCATAATTCTGTGTGTATGTGCGTGTGTGCGTGTGTCTGTGTGTGTGTGTGTATGTGTGTCTGAAAAGAGTAGTCGATGCTGGCCCCCCGCTAAACCTTGGAACATTAAGCATATATGTGTAATCCCACATATGGGAGTATTTAGATATTTTTAAAACATCTTCAAGTGGCAAAGACTAGGTAGAGCATTAGTAACTATTTACATAGGCTAAGTGAAAATTAAAGTGGTATTTAGGGCACTAGCTCTAATATGGAGTCTCCCTGAGCTTTTTCCATGCTTATTCCATGCCCAGTGCATAATAATGAAGCAGGCAGAAATATTGCAAAGGAGGTGATAAAAGAAATACCAGCTCTCATTTAGGGGAAAAAAAAAAAAATATATTTTTCCCTCCTTGCCCTCTCCGTACATTTGTCGTCATACATGAAATGTGCGATTCTAACTAGTGGAAAATGCTACTTGCACACAGCAATGCCTGTCTTTTTCTTTAAATAGGGAAACTACTTAATACACAGCACGGTTATAGTTGCAGCGGGCCCAGGCAACTCGAAAGCACGCGTTAAAACAAAGGAGACAACATACCTTAAAAGCAGCTCCTCATTTCTCATAGTAACAGCGGATTTGGGACAGCGCATGCTTTCTGCACCGATATTCTCAACAAAAGCCAGTTCAGAAGTGCGCTCAAACATCAATGCCACAGTAGCTACTCACTAATGGCTACTCTTTCTCTCTTTCTCTCTCTAGTCAGACGCTGAGTGGTGGAGCAAAGGGGCCCCTGCAGATTCACTAAGCAGAAATAATCCTCTCTGACAAGTTATGTTGTCTGGGCATATTTTACATTAATGCACTGTGCTGCCTATAGGGGTCTTATTTGCGTTCACTCTAGCCTAGCTGGTGTTAGCTCTTTTAATTACCATCAAAAAAAAAATTAGCAACATCCTCCCCCCCCCCAAAAAAAAAAATATATATATAACTGAAAGAAAAGGGGGGAAAATCTATGGGCGAATGAGGGAAGGCTTTCCCCCTCTGGAAGGATGCATGTTTGATATGGATCTTTTGTTTGCCCTGCGAACTCGGTGAATACAGTGGCAAACAGATGCTGTGGCTCGCAAGGCTTGTGCACTTTAAGGGAATTGGGTTAGAGGCTCTTTCTGGGGCTCTGGAGTCGCAGCTGGAGCTCTTGCTCTCTCCCTTCTTCCCTTCCCTGTTCAAGGCTGAGTGGCTTTATGGGACCTGCCAGCTCACATCAGAGAGACTGGGGAGTATTAATGCAGGCACCCGGGGATCTTCTTCAAGTTTTCAGTTTTTCTTGGCAATTTTAACCCCTCCAAAACACAAGTCCAAAATCCCTCCAATTTTAACCCCTCCAAAACACAACTCAGTTACCAAGTAACTGAGTTTGCTTTAATCGAGATCCTTACGCTTGGCTTTGGCAGAGTTCTCGCAGATGGGAAAGGGTGTTGCATTATTCAATGATTTACTCACTTCCTATGTATGAAAGGAACTGTAGTGTGCCACTGATTTCAGGGAAGCAGCCTCTTCGGCCCCACTTGGGAAATCCACCATGTAATTTGTAGAAAGAGGTTGTGGTCTTCCCAGTTGCCAAGGTGGTCAAAGAGAGGTTTGTTTTCACACCTTAGTTTCAACTTCTGCTGGGTAAATCTTTAAACCATGCAGCTACTTTTGAGGCAGGAGGATGGTTGGGTTTTTTTGGTTTTGTTTCATTTTTTTTAAATCTACATCAGATACTTGAGTAGGTGCTTATTCAGTAGACTGAAAAAGTCAACAAGGCCTTGATTTTTTTTCAGACAAAGGCTTCTCTGCACCACTGTGGCAGTGAAATGTATCTTAAAAATGATTGTCATTTCCTCTGAGGTCCTGTTAACATAAGAACATGCAAAACTCAATAAACGCAAATCGTCCAGAATCGACAGCTAGTCAAAAAGCCCAGTAGGTGTCAAATACACCGAGCTAGAAATAGATCTGGACCTCAAACCTTGAATTCAAACTTTCATAGACTTCTGGCTATGTCTGTGGTTGGTCTGGACCTCTTTGCCTAGGTTATATATTACTGCCTTAAAATATACTGCTACAATATCCTGATGCAGTGCCACTGCTTCTAATTCCTTAACAGAAGTTAGCATTTAGGGGCTTGATCTTTTTCATAGAATCATAGAATCATTAAGGTTGGAAAAGACCTCTAAGATCATCGAGTCCAACCGTCAAACCCAACACCACCATGCCCACTAAACCATGTCCCTAAGCGCCTCATCTACATGTCTTTTAAATACTTCCAGGGATGGGGACTCAACCGCTTCCCTGGGCAGCCTGTTCCAATGTTTCACCACTCTTTCAGTAAAGAAATTTTTCCTCATGTCCAATCTAAACCTCCCCTGGTGCAACTTGAGGCCATTTCCTCTCGTCCTATCGCTTGTTACTGGGGAGAAGAGACCAACACCCACCTCGCTACAACCTCCTTTCAGGTGGTTGTAGAGAGCGATGAGGTCTCCCCTCAGCCTCCTTTTCTCCAGGCTGAACAACCCCAGTTCCCTCAGCCGCTCCTCATCAGACTTGTTCTCCAGACCCCTCACCAGCCTCGCTGCCCTTCTCTGGACACGCTCCAGCACCTCAATGTCCTTCTTGTAGTGAGGGGCCCAAAACTGAACACAGTATTCGAGGTGCGGCCTCACCAGGGCCGAGTACAGGGGCACGATCACTTCCCTAAGTTTTGGTAAACTTGAGTCTGGGAATGAAGGCAAAGAGGGAGCAATCACCAGTATAAATATACTGATAGCAAGATCTTGCCGTTCTGATAGCAGCTGTAAACTTCTATTAAGGTCATAAATTGTTTGCAACAGAAACTATCCTTTTGTTCTACACTTCTCGTTGAGCACTGTGAGACCTTGGCATTAGTTTCAGTCATTCTGTTGTAATATTTGTCAAATGACCAAAAGACAAGTTAAAAAACAAACCTAGGCATAATCTACTTTTAATGATATAGAGAGAAAGAGCTGAAGATGGTAGTTTAGGAAACATGGGTATCATGAAGAACTGCAAGTCAAGAGAAGACAGGTTTCAATTTGCTTCCTTTTTCATCTGCAAAACATGACTGGGATTCTCGTTGCTCTTGTAATAAAAAATAATAAATCATTTTAATGATTAGCAATTCAAACTAATTCCATGTTAAAATGTCATGCTCCAAGGTCAACTGAGACAACATAGCTTGTACTTCATGCTAAAAATAGCTGAACAGTCATGGAAGGCGGCCAGGAAAATACTCAGCCAACATGACAAATCCCATACCTCCTGCCCCAAATACTAAATCCATTACTACCATTTCAGGCACGGCCACCAACACTCCAGATTCCTCCTCCTCCACTTTTCGCCTCCAAATGACTTTTGCCCAGCATAACTCACCGTGACGCCTGGGCTGCTCCAGACCAGTCTCGCGCTCGTGAGACTGATGTATGAGAAGAGGCAAATACCAGAGTATGCTACAGAATATACAGCTGAACGGGAAGTGTCAGACAGTCTGATAAACTGCTACAGTTTTCCAAAAATATGGCAAGGATCAGCATCTTAAGACACTACCAGCTGAGGGAACAAAGCTTTCTTTTCAGGCTGGAGTAGAATGGCTCACACAGAGCCCTTTGGTGGGGAATCAATGGGCTTCTGTTGGGCGGCTCCGCGCAGTTGCAAGTTCTTGATCGTTTCTGTACTTAGAAAGAAGGCGAAGCAGCAGCAATAGGAAATAAAGTGAAGTATTATGGAAGGACTCATCTATGGCCAAAGGAATAAATAAAGAAAAAGAAAATAAAATCCACAAAGCAGTGACACAGACAAAAAGAACCTATGCTTTCTATCACACATAATGAAACGTCTGACAGAACAACATCTGCAGATGGATCACAGCTGCTGAGGGTGAGAGGGAATATGAGTATTATTTTTCAATTGTAAGATGTACTAAGCAGGAGTGCCTTTAAAATAATATGGCTAAAGGGAAGATTAAACCAGATGCACAGGGCTATCTGGCTTCTTTCAAGATGAAAGTCCAGCTGTGGAGTTTAAATTCAACATTTAACATGAAAGTTGATTGTAGATTCATAACTGATATGTATATATCGCAGAATGTTCTGCACAAATGACATACAATGGAAGTTTAATAGTTTCATTGCCCTGTATTTAACGTAAACCCAAGCCTTTTACGTATCGCCTATGAGTTTGCTAAACTAATTATGTGATGTTGCAAATCCTTGAAAGGCCACAGGAATACCAATCATCTACAGAGGCAAAATGGTCAAAACTTCTGTGGCAAACCAGTAACAATGAGTAATTTATATCCATTAAAAATATGCTGCCTTCTCTCTACTTCTATTTCAGATTATTCTTTGACCATTCCATTTGCTTACAGTATTTTTAAAATATTCAGAAGCCCAAATTACAATGGCATTTTGCTACACTAAAGCAATACTACCAGCCAAGCAATGAACTACATTTCATGGCAGAGAAATGGTAGACAAGTGTCCAGGACAACAGCCCAAAAATCATGAGTGCAATCATGAGAGGAATAGAAAGCCTTGATTCATTTTCCCATTTCACCACGCGGCCCCGTGTCAGATCTTATGCAAGCCAATTAACCTCTTGCTCACATCTCCATCTTTAAAATGGAAAAACCCAATAAACTCCAGAGCAGTGTGACAATAACACAGAACACTAAAAGCTATATAAAACACTGTATTATTGTGAGTCACACAAACATTTAAAATACATCTTCTCCTTACAAGAGGGACTTGCAGTCTAAATCTCGGTTATGTGCCGTTTTGCGCAGTTATTTAGGCTCAAATCACATTTGTTTTGTATAGGTGTGAAAAGCTACTCTTTAATCTGATAGCATTTTACTGGTTTAGATGGCTAAATCCCACCTTTGAAGTTGAGCAATTAGTCTAAGCTAGTCATCTAGGGTTTCTCTGTTGTCAGTGAGGAGAGATTAGTTACACTAAAGAGCATTACCATCTCTCTCCATTGACTACAAAGGGTTTAGATCCCTAACTTTTAGATACATATGTTAGGCAAGATGAATCCCACCTACGTGCCTAAAGCAAAGGTGAGAAATCCCATGTTTCAGTTTCAGCATCGCCAGAATGTCGCACGGGGCATGCTGCGACCGCTGTGCAAGCACAGCTCAGATACTTTGAGCATGTCTGGCACTTCCAGATCTAGCTGTAACCTGCCTGCAGGATGTCTACAGCAATCAAGTTGTAGCTAGGCAAGACTACCAGGTCTGAAGCAGACCTATACGTTACACCTATGCAAAGTTTGAAGTAGAAAGGAAATTGGCCTCAGCTTCAGAAGTGGAGCGCGTGGAGTCTTTCCAGCATGCTTTGAGAAAGCAGACAGTTCATTTAGGTATCTCCTCCTAAAATCTCCTAGAAAAATGAGCAACTCGTCGCCTGCAGCTCTTATGTTATTAGCAATTGTGGAGCACGAGACCAGGTGTTGCTAGAACGAGAGTACTCTGGACTACTTCACTGGTGAATGTGAATAGCAAGAAATGGGCTATAACTCAGTAGGTTGTATCCCATTAGGCTTTACCTCTGCTCTTATTCAGGTTTTTGTTTGTTTTTATCTAGAACAAATTATTGCATATTTGTCTCTGATCTCTCTTTTGATTTGTTTTTTGTTTATACAACCTTTAAGATAGCCGTACGTGGGAGATCAAGTTTGGCCCCGAACTCCAGCAATCTGACATCTAAGATGTCTTCAGGACAGATACTAACTCTGTATGCGTTGTGTACGTTAATCATACCCACAGTATCTGTGGGTGTCATCTCTGTGCGCAGGAAAAGGCAAATTATTTTCAGGCACCTGCAGCAGAGATGCAGCAAATCATAGTTTTTTGGTTTAAGCAGGCAATAAAAACAGTCTAACATTTGCCCACATCTCCTTTTGTCTGTTTTGGTAGATCCTTTAGATTATATGCCTAGCTTTCCTATCTGAGTCATGGGGGCAGCAATTACTTACAGACCTACAGGTCAGTCTGGATGATGCAAGAGGTCTTTTCTAGCTTTACTTTTTCACCTGGGAGCATCCAAGGGGTATCACGAAAATTAAATAGCACAGGCAGAAAACACAGAAGTACAAAATGTTACATAAATGCTGAAGATTAATATTCGGGCAGCGGGGGAATACAGCAAGACTAGTATCCACCGCTTCTCTCTGCTAGAAAAGGTGTGCGCTGCCTCCCTCTAGCATCCAGCAGTGCTGGCTCAGTGCGTCTCAGCACCTGGAAGACAGAGGCACCAGCAGGAACAACCCCCCCCCATTTACTTAAACTATGTGCTCTGGTGCTTCCCCCACCCTTGACAGGGAAGGGGCAAAAATTGCAGCTTGTGCAAATCACAAATTCTAGCACATAAACACACATCAATGTGCTTTTTAAAGGCAATACATCACTCGAAACAACTTACAACTGGCCAGGTTGTGATTGCAGACATGGCCACTCTACAAAGCAAATAATTTATTTGGAAAGATCTACATGTCATAAGAACATCTGGCCTGCAACTAAAGGGAAGGAGGAGAAAGCTGATCAAAAGAGCAAAGAGAAACAGAGGAGGCAACAGAGCACCAGATCTGAGAGAAAGAGAGAGAAAAGAAGGGAGAGAGAGAACAAACACAGCTGGTTATAAAATCATTTATTTTCTGCTTTAATTTAAAGTCTATTTAAGGTATAAATAGAACCTGCTCTGTCTAAACAGGAATATCTTTATTTTATACTTGTAGTAACACCAAGATCATAACTTTTAGATGTGCCATGTGGAATATCAAAGACCTTGTGTTCTTGTGAGCACAATCTAGAGAGTGAACTTGCACAATATATGCAAATGTATAAACTGTATATTAACAGATATGAACGAACGTGAAAAATATTAATAATTACAGATGAGAATTTAATGGCTACTCATCCTCTTAAGTTAAAATTATAAATAGAACCACATTTAACAGTTCTATCGAGCCTATTTAAAAATGATCTTATGGTGCTCTATACAGAAGGTTCATTTCACACATCTATGAAGTGTATCCAACACTAGGGAATAACGTGGATATTTAAAAACAAGATATCGCCAGAGACAGTGATGTTCGACAGAAACTCATGTACAAGTGAAAATGAGGTAGGAGTTTAATTTCTTGGATCTGGGGTTTAGATGAGTGGATGTATCTACCAAGGGAACCTTTAGCAATGAACGTGATGTGATAAGTGGACCTTACTCCTGCACTGTCCGGCATGAAATGTAGGTTTATTAGAACAACTCATGATCCATCAAGTTGCCTGAAAAGGTAGGTAATGTGGCATTGTCCTATATGGAAGGGAAACAAACTGAACATTTTATAATTGAAATCAGATGAAGAGATCTTCGGTTGCAAATACTGGTTGAGAACTCTTGATCCATGATCTGATAATACTAAGTCAGGCTTTGAAAAAAGGAGTATTCACAGAATATATATTTTCTTTTACATACGCTCTGAAGGGAAGGAAATGGATCAATTTCTAAACAGTTGCCATAAAAATAAAACTAATAACTACAAAATAATTTTTATTATTTTCTAAATGAATTAGTACAAACACTTGTTTCAGCAGTTTTTACCCTCCCTAATTAATTTTATTTCATGATAGAAAAAAAAATCTCGTCACTTTTTTAATACTTTAAACTCTCTACCTAACATTTTTTATCCAAAGGATACTCTTCCTTTCTCTCTTCCTTTTTTTGTCTTTAAAAATCTATTAGCATTGATTAAAAAGAAAGAGCTGGGATATAAATCTTCAGTTAGATTTACTACACAATACATTTTTCTTTGACCTTTCTCATGTAGCCTGACACTTGACAATTTTGTGCAAGATGTTAAAAAATGGCTAGTGATTTTTGGTGATTCTAGTGCCCAGATTCACAGAGGAGTTTCATAGGGCCTGTAGTTCAGAGTTAGGATGTTGATTTGTGGGGAGGAAGAAATAAATCAGAGCCTGTGACAACACCCAGAAGATGGAGGCATTTGAAAACCCACAATGAAAAACCTGGCCAAACTGAAGTTCTAGGCTAAGGGATTCCTTAAAATACCACAGCGCAAATTTTTGAAGAGAAAGGTAACAAGTTCGAATTTGCTTTTATTAGTCTGTCATGAAACTTAAAAATTAAACATACTTTTTTTTTGACAGTGAGCTAACTAGGGAAAACATTACTTAAGGATATCTTGACACTCTGCAGTGTACCTAAATCTTACTGAAGTAATGGAAACAGCATGAGAAGTAGGGTAAGTCTACTTGCAAATAGCTTTTTGCCATGGCAGGTAGACTGTTCCTACTAGCTTGAATGTTTTAATGGATGATGTAAGCGTATCCTAAGCCACAGAGGGAGGAAGGCTCAAGCAAAATGAAGCTATCTGATAAAGATATGGTACCAGTTTGTGAACAAACTGAATCCTAATTCTGAGTCCCTGCTGCACTTTGTGTGACCAAACTCTTTGTATAGCCGGTTCCTTCAGACATGCTTTGGCCTGATTAATGCCACTTAACTTTGGGCACTTAACAGAGAAGTCCAAGGGCATAATCACCTTTGGCTTCCAATTCAATTCCAATTCAACCACCATGGATGTCCCTTTGACTAGGCAAAAAGCATAGGTGAACTAAGGTCAACCTCAGCATCTCAGTTAAGCATAAATAACTAGATGAGAGGTCTCCATGTCTACTTTGGCCACAAATCCTGTTTCCAGAAGGATATTTAGGCAATGGGTGCACATCTGGCAATGGCACCCTCTCCTGAAATGCAACACTGCCCACGGTTCTTTCTAACCCTCATATGACAAAATGCACGTGGACCACAGATGTACACGTGGCAGCTCCAAAGTGTCTTGAGATTATCCTCTGGAAAAAAACAGGTAACAAAAGAGACTCACTTTCAGACACCTTCCATGCCCCTGATAAATGCTTTTCATTCAAAGAAAAAGGCATAAGAACAGCCATATACATTTTATCTACCCCCTTACCATAGCCAAACACCACCAGACTCCTCAGCATCTCATTTCCCATAACCAGATGCTCAGATACGACTTGTCAAAAACAATTTCTGTCACTCCAGCGGTGGAATTCTCGCAACACTTACCATGTTGCTAGCACCAAAGGCTCATGGAGTCCCAGAAGACTTTGTGAAATGAAATGGCCGTGGAGGAAAAGGCTGGAGGGCCAAAGGGGTGCACGAGGAAATGAGTCATTTGCCTAAATTCCTCCCACTTCAGAGCTCAGTAAGGTAATACTGTGGAGCTGCACAGAGATCTGTGCTTTTGGGACATCTGTCTGTGTTCTTGAATCATTTGGCGCAACGCGTGGTCAGCGCACACAGCCTTGTGGGACCCCATCCACATTCAGCCAGACATAGCCCTTCAGTGCTAGCAGTGTGTTCGATGCTTCAGCAAAACCTGCGCTCTGATCTTTACAAGTGCCAAGAAGTCTGTTAAAGCGTTTACATATTGCAACATTAAATGCTTGGTAAATCGCCACATCATTTTGTGCTTTCAGTGTTCCCAAATCCACAGCATTCATCTTTCTTCTGCAAGGCCAAACCCTGCAAAACTTGCTGAATGCACTTACCTCCAAATTAACACTGTAAAAACAGTTCCTCCCTTCTTCTCATATGCTGTTATATGTAAAATCTGCACCCAAAGTTAATTTCTTGCTGACCTTGTGCTGATTAATGCAAATTAAATTACAAGCTAATTGCCCCAAATGGTTTGTATGCAGCCCAGAAATCAGTTCTTTTTGCTGGTGGTCCAAGAGATTTGTGATTTTTTACACAATGGCTACATTAAGTCATTGTTAGCCTTGCAGCATCTTCAAAAATCAGATGTTTTTGTAGGACCTTTTAGAAAGCAAGAAAAAATAATGTAAAAAAGCATTAAGTTCTGATCCAGTCTTGCAGAAACCTCACTTCTACCTTGTGGAAGGAATTTTATGGCTCGTTCGGAGCTCAAGCTCCAAGATGCATTTTACAAAACCTTGAGCCAGTTTTGTTAAACCCGTCACTCCCTAATCCCCTTGTGCTTGTCAGCAGAGTACACAGGCACTTGATTTTGGACGTCTGATTTGATAAGGGGTGGGGGAAGAAGGGAGGGAAACAGGGACTGCTATTTTAGATAGATCCTACAATATTCTTGCAATTCAAGAGAGAACAAGGAATTATTTCAAACAGTGATACCGGGCAGAGAAGCTCTTAGAAAGGGGCTGTGTACTGTGTTCCAGGATATCAGTGTTGTTTTGGCACTGAGCTTGAATCCCAGTCATCAGACCTGATATATGATGGTTTGTTGGGGCTCTGGTTGGCAAGTGGCATGGGGATCAAATGCAACAGCAAGTAGTGCTTAGCTCTTCAGCGGTCCCTGGAGTGGCTGACATTTACAGTACAAATGCATTTTGCATTTATATCCAGCAGTGGGATAAAATTTGATTTATGTCATGAGGAAGCTAGGGGAAAAAAAGAACCACAAGCATGGTGTTCTCCAAGAGAACAGTGGTTTCTTCTTCACAGGCTCTGCCTCAGTGGGTAGTCACACTCCACTCCATAGTTTATCCCAAAGTAGGTAAACAAGATTATGCCCATTTTATAGAAGAAGCAGCGACACAGAAAAGTTAAGTGAATTGCCCAAATTTACGCATGCAGCATGAGGCAGAGCTGAAAACAAATTTTGCTGAGAGAAGAGCAATGCACTCAAATATTACTCCCACCTGAGCACTCAAGTCTAGAAAGGATTTAAGTCCTTTCTGCCCCATTCACAGGCAATAGATGCCCAGACCATAAAGGCACACACCAGCTACTCCACATGCTCCCAGCCACACAAAACATCCTTACCCTGACAACAAAACATGAGACCTGGGAGCAAAGAGCCCAACTTCCACAATTTCAAAGGCTATAAACATTAGACTGTAGAAAGGACAAGGGAGGTTGAAGACATACGCCATGGTCATTCCTACTGTAATCATCCAAAGACTGATCAAGCAAGATGAACTGATAAAAAGATGACATATATATATATATATGGTAACACTTAACTGACCTGATGCCTAAGAAATGTTCAGTTGTTTGTTTTTTTATAGTCTTTTCCATTATTGTTCCACCCTTAATTGATGTTATTTCTCCCTTCCTCCCCTAATACCAGTGTCCCTGTTTGGCCTGATTTTGGTAACAGACCTCCTTTCTTTGATATTCTTGACTTTGACTTCTACTGCAAGCTGAGGCTGCCAAAATCCCAGCCCCCCTGCACTACAGATAGTACAATTCACTCAGTTTTAAACCCGAGTTCAAAGTCAGTGTTTAGGAAGCTTAATAACTGATACCTGAGCAAGTAAATCTCCTCAATTCAGAGACGAAAGTGTGACCACCACCACCATGAGCTCTGCTCCACAACACCGACCCTAAGGGGCCTGTGCTGTTGAGTAATAAAAGTATTCCCCCTCCGAAGTCTCTTCTGAGCAGAGATTGTCGTGTCACACTGTTAAATTATGTGTGATGGGTCTGTGTTAGGATTACTCTGTAGAAGAGACAGCTTGGAGGCTGCCAGATTCATTAAACATCTTCAGTGGGACTTCATGAGGGCCTTTCACTTACCCTGAACAAACAACAAACACACCCTTTGTGCTCAAGAACAAAGGGAGTTTTTGCACTTTTGTTTGATGTCAGTCACAACTGGAGATTAAAGCTTCTCTGTGGATTTCAAAGTTGTCTCCCCCCTCCAAAACTGCTCCTCTTGCTGTTCACTAGGCACTTCAAAAAGGTTTACAGCTAAAAAACCCCAAACAGAACAACATTAATAACAATCAGCTTCAGAAACGCTACGTACTTTTGACATTTGAATGCGTTTCACTCATAGATATAACTGAGGAAATGAAGTGCAGGAGTAACATATGCAGGAACTGTGTTTTTCTTAATCACTTTGCATCAGGGGCTGGAAAACTGGATTTGTAAACAGGAATGTCTGTGTTAAGATCGAAGCGCGGTAGGCTCTGCCCCACTGAAAAAAGTTGTAGCCCAACTGAATCTGGATTTGGGGAAGAACAGTTTCTGTTTTCCTACCAAAGGATGCAAATGGAGGAGCTTGTATTAAGCCCACACAAAAATCAAGTCATGGCTTCTCTTGCAGTCTCCGTGCTCTGATATGAGTGAGAGATGGATGTTTACCGGTATGTACTACAGATTGCTTGGTTTTGGATGCCTTTTCTGAAATCTGTAGTGTATACCAGGGAACACCCATCTTTCAGAAGAGGCATCCAAAACTAAGCAGGATGATGTCTAGAAGAAGGTTGGACCCCGTGTCAGCTCAGGGACAACCCAACACACATTCCCATGTAACAGGGCACCTTAGCAAGAGTCCACCTCCCTTTACATGTCACTTCAGGATATCTAAAGGGAAACAAGGAGCTGCTATAAAAGCTGCAAAAATAAGAACAGGTATTGTCTGATTCAGGAAAGAAACAAGTGACCATCAGGAAATCAAAAGAGCTGTCTGGAATGTGGCAAGGACCACCCAAACTTAATGCTTTTTCCCCTCTGATCTGTAGGGTCTAATAATTTAAAGTGTCATCTGTGAGGCAAAGGTCAGCAACCACCTCTCCTCTCAAAACAGCCTGACTCGATTACGTGTAGCAGTTTGATCCAGCCCAACTCTTCCCAACCTGTGAAGACAGATTTTTGCTTTGCTTGATTGTCCTTCTCCACACCTCCAGCTACAGAAGTCAATTAGATAGATAGAAAACAGAATATAAACTAAATGAAGGGTCACATTCTGCTACCTAAGTCCTTCAGTGCTGTCAAAAGATGGATGGGACCACTCTGAATGCAAGAGCCTTCCCCTTCAGCCGAGATGTCAAATGTCAGACGGCAGAACAGGAAGGTGAGAAGGAGCCACAAGAGTGACTGACTGATGGAAAATGCTTTTCAAAGCAAAGGACTAAGTGTTTCTACAGTTTACCTGTGCAAGACGGTGAAGATTTTAGTGCTGCTGGATGTAAACTCTCTTTGGATGGCTGCATGAGTCTGAATTTGTGTTTCTTACAATTCTATCACAATCTACCAGTAAGAAAAAATGCCTGTTTTCCACTTAAAATAATAGATTTCATGAAACTTTTTTCTTCTCAAATCATCTTTCTATATTGCATTTGAACTAGGTGCCTATTCAGTCTTCTAGATCTTCCTCACAGTGACATCCCACACCACATATATTTATTTCTTAGACAGCTGAGCCATATGACTCGGTACACTTTTAACCAGATACCAGAGCATGGCTGAAGGGACAGCATATAGAAATGTGTGCAGCGATTTAAAATGTGCCAAACCAGAGGTTAACGGAAGCACACGTGTGGATTTGATTTCTCATTTAAAGCCCTTTCTGTTCTAGTCATGTTTAGAAGTGTTGAAACTGTCAACAAATTGTGATATTTGGAACTTCTTCTGTGGCCTAACACAGCTCTTACACAACTCTTTCAAGAAATACCATAGGAAGTTTTATAAACGCAAGCAATTTGGGGATGATTGGGCAAACCCTGTGATTTGGACATGATTTTTGCTTGCCAGTTCTTGCAGTGGTCCATCTGATGGCACCCAAGTATCTTATTTGAAGCATCTGGGTTTTCCGATGATGCCACATAAAGAACAGGCTACAAAACATATTTCAAGTTCTTTATGTTTGACCAGTTACAGAGAAGTTTGTAACTTTAACATTTACTCAAAGGCCCACCTTACTACACTTGCTTAGTAGTTCCAGCACGAAATGATCTAATTATTGCAAGCAGCAGCAAACATGGTTAAATCCTCAATTTTGTGTCAGCATACTCTTCTTTGGACATGAATTATGCAGAAAGCCTCACCAAAAGTTATGTGCTGATGTGGATTGGTAGCACAGTGCTTTAATGCACAGCAGCCCCATCATTAATATTAGGTTTGCTTTAAATAATGAAACAAAAATAAAAATACTTCCCAGAGGACACAAACTATAAAGATGTAAAGTCGTGGTGTGGGCAAGAAAACAAGTTGTGTAGTTCAGAGCATCTTCATAAGCGTTAAGCAAGAAGCCAGGGGATGTACTCAAGGGGTTTCCATTCCACAGCAGCTTTCCCATTCACTTCTTCTGTGCAGTTTAATATTAGAGTTGATCATGTTGAAGCTCATTGTCACAACCTAAGGCAGTGTTACAATATGCAGTTCACTCATGTGCTGCAGATTTCTTACTGTACCAAAATGTCTTCACCTCCTTATTTCCAGTTCATAAAGCTACATCGGGAGGGATAGAGGGAAAGATCCCACTTACAAATGGTACCACTTCCCCAGAGCAGCTGTTACAGGAATGGCGCTAGGAAATGTGCCTAAACCCAAGTTGCCCAGTGATGGCAATCCAGGGAAGACAGATGGCAAGTGGAAGAAAGAAATGAGAACACATACCATGAGGGTCGTATCCTGACAAAGTCAGGATGCAGCCAGGGAGAGCAGACAGATCTGGTAGGAAGAAAACGCTCTGAGACCCCACCATTTAGATGCTTGCTGAGGTGGAAGTACAGTAGTGCCAGTAGAGACATTTTGCAAGAAGTTGTTTTCCAAGACCGCTCATTAGCTTCGTCAGCTCTCATGGCTTCTATGCCACTGCACCACTAACCCATGAGCACACGATACTCACACAAAATAGATGAAAGCTGGCATCCAAAAGTCAAGTTCTGCATATCATCAATGCTTGGGTAGCCTTCAAAGCTGGCCAGGTGACTGTCCCTCTGGGCTGAAATGCCCACGGCTAGAGGGCATCCAGCTGCTCTCTGCATTATCAATTCTCAGGGCTGAAAAGAAAAACTTGCCAAGTTTAAGTGCCTGGATGGAGGCACAGTGCAAGGAAATATGTAGACAATAGCACAGCACAGAAAGTCCGGTTCTTGGCTTTTGTGCCAGGCAGGATAAAAGGCATCCCATGCTTTTCCAGAGCCTGAAATTCATACACTATGAATCAGCTGGAGAAGTCAAAGGGTCCTGGCCTTGAGGAACGGGTTGTCTAACGTTTTATAATAGTAAAGAATCTATTCCATATTCTGTCCAGCACAGTTCAACTTCACTTTTCTGCAAAGTTCTTTGAAGCCCTTGACCTCTACTTTCTGAAACAGAAGAAGAGTAGGAAAACATATGTTCAAAACAGATTATGATATTCAGCTGCTCCTAGGAAATTCTCTATGCAGCACCAGTAGATCAAATTATTTTCATTATATCATTTGTTCACAAAGAATAGTGACATAATTAGGGAGCTAAATAGCAACAGTTTCCTTCTGGTAAATTTGCTGTAGCTAATTTTGTTAATAAGACTGATAATTGTTTTACGCTCATTCAATATGTTAAGTTTACCTAATACTAAAACCAATCAGAACCTTTAAATTAATTTTTGTTTTATTTCTAAAGGAATCAATGTCATTATTAATCATAAAAGGAGTGCCGAGTCAGAGGATGATAAAACTCCTTTGGGCTTATTTGACTTTCATATTTATGGTTTGGATAAGGTTATTATGAAGGAATTTTCAAGAGTGATTGAGGAGGAAAGGGAGGAGAGTGAGCTAGGAAATAGTACGCCCGAATGCTGCATATTGACTTCAGCAGGATGTATGAAAACAGGTTGATTTCTTTAAGTTCTGGAGACTTAAGCATGGCAAAAGTGTTCAAAATAAAAAAAAAAAAACTGCTTAGACTGCCAGGCTACAGAGCCCTAAGAGGTACAATTCCCAAACGAATATGTTCGAGAGTGGATTTACAAGAAAACAGGAGGGGAGAAGATTCGGGGCATAGGACTGATGGGACCACCGCTGGCACCGGTGGTTTTGCTTTTAAAACATTAGAAAAAAAATTCACTCAGACTACAGTTGTCTCTGTTGCATTTCTAGCTTCACTGCAAAAAACTTACAATACAGCAGCTATTTTAGCTACACTTCTACAACTCAATATATGGTAATGCGGTGAAACGTCCTAGATAGATGTGTCCAATTTTCACAAAGCCAGTGTTGCCCACATTGTTTTTTACATGCTTTGACAGGATAAGGTCAATGCCCATTGGCTGTGCAAGGAACGGAGAATGTCATCGGTGTTGCTATTGTCATAGTAACGTTCCAGCTCAGCTTTGGGAGGTGGCAGTCCTTGGTCACTGTGCCGAGGAGCTGCACGCTCACACGCTCCCCATTAACTCTGTGTATTAAAAGGTAGGACAAACAGTGCTTTCAGTTTAAGTGCTGTACTATATTTTACTTTTCTCTTGAAGGGGAAAATGCATGGTATGTCATGCTGAGATGTTGGTAACCAGAGTTTTCTTCCTAGAACTTATCATGCCTTTTGCTGAAGAGGATTTTAATAAAACCTGAAACCCAAACGTGCCTGAATGTGGATCTGAATTCTGCCTGTATCTTTCTTTGATTACTAAAGTAACCTCCCAAACTTTGAGATCCATGAAGTGTGCAGTAAATTTTCTTCTGTATCCATCCGCCTGACCACTGTGCCCACAGAAACAAATCAACAAAACCCGGACACCCCTCAACACAGTCCGTTACAACTGCCCACCGTGAAACAACAATTAACGTATATGATGGAACACATTTCACTGATAAAATACACAAAACATGAACAATTAAAACAGAAATAACTTCAGTATGAGTCTTACAAAGGCATCCTTTGTCTTTCCTTGTATCTTTTAAGAGACAAACCTATCAAAGGAAAATGTTATGATAATGTATTACCATGCTGAGTTAATTGTCAATTGCAAGTTACTTAAGTGTACTTTAATGATATGTTTAAAGCCTTATTTTCAACTCTAATAGCTATTAATGGTAGGAAGAGAAAATGAAACCAATTTTCCCTAACTTAAAGTGGAGCTCTGTTAAGCATAAGTGAACAAAATTCTAAATATAACAAATTCTTTAGGTATTTCATCTAAAGGGAACCCACACTGTCCATATTTCAATCTAGCTGCATACTACTTTCCAGGCAGCACTTACATAAGATCACGCAGTATCGAGTATGTCAGTGTTAGAGAAGTTGGATTCAGTTCTTTAAATGGTATGAAATCATTCCCAAAGACCGAGATGTCTGAACTGAGGGGAGAATGACATTCCCAAAGGATTAATTCAGTATGAAAAACCAAGGAGACATTAAACCTGGTTTTCAAGGATTCCTGTCTCCACAGACAGAGACCAGTGTTTTGTAGATAGTTGACCCTATGGACACAAAACCAAGTATACCTTAAAAATTCCTAATAGCGCTCAAAACAGCTACAGTTAAGTTCAAGAAAATATTTTTGGGTGACAGAAATTCCATCCCCCAAAAATTTCCATTTACTTAAATTGCTCTACTACACTCTTCAACACATATCTGCTCCCTCTCCATCCAAATTGAGTGGATTTTGCCAGTTTTCTGTGATTTAAAATAATGTTACAGTCTTGATTCATCTGTTGTCCCGTAAATCAAGCAATACAACGAATTTAAGACAGAAAAATCATTAACCTAGCTGGTACCTTCTGTCCTGGAGATGCCATGACTGTGAACAACTAATTGCAAGGTGTTTGCAGGTTATTCTAGAAAAGACCTTCTTTCCTAACTCATAAATCAAAATAAAGATTGAAACTTTTATGAGAAACAGCAGATGACAGCATGACATCTTCCACACTCTCCCATGCTGATCTTTTAAACCTGATAATTTTATTAAGGTATTTAAGTGTTAAATAATTTCATAATAAAACACAGAGAAAATTGTTAGTAATGTGAAAATTGGCCATTGTCAGTCATTACAGGTTCAGTAACTTTCCTTTACATGACAAAAAAAAATCTATACTTTTGTAACTGATTTGCTTCTTGCATTAGCACTTCTGAAACAGGCCTATGAAATCTAATTCTTTCCTATTCCGTTTTCTTTAAGAAAAAAAATTGCAAGTCATCTTCTCTACCTTGGGAGCAAGGTACTCATTAGGAAAAGCTGTTTCTCTCAGTCATCAGGTTTCAATATGCTTAAATTAAGCTATGGCTTAATAGCTTAATATAGCTAACTATATATTTCAGCAAAGTTGCTCGGAAGAGGGAGATTTTTAATGCCAGAGATGCTGTAGTGTTAGGTCTCCTTTGTGACTATTTTGTTGTGCAGGATCCCAGAAATGGGGTATGAACCTGCCAAATGCCAACACATGTTCTTGTTTATGGATTTTTAAGGCTAAATTTTTTTTTTTTGCTTTTATGGCATTTAAAAGCAACTTTCATATAGCATCAGATAAGCTTTATAACCAAATGTCTCTACATCTACACATCTGAAAGAACATATGTTTAGTTGTTTGTTGCCTCCCTCTAAACAAAAAACATAAATAGAAATCTCTGGTAGAGTCCCTCTCTTATTTTTCAAAAAAACTTCCAAAAAGAAGGTAAACTCTCCTGAATTTAAACAATCATGTGCACGTATAATGGCACATGCTGGAGGCAACGGTGCCTGGATGAAACAATACATAATGAATGTGATTCCTAGAAGTAGGGACATATCCATGGTTTTTTTCCCGGGAATAGGACTCTTGTGCTGAATATTCTTCTCATGTAAAGGAAGACAATATTCCCAGTATATATACTCCCAGTATTCATTCAGATGAATGGAGCAGATAGTAGTCAAGCACAAGACTTCCAGCATTAGCTCGTAAATTGCCCTCCACTTTGTAGGGAAGGTCTCACCTGAGCAAGAATTTGAAACTTGGATGTTCATGTTAAAAAACTGATGGTTTTGTTAACCAAGACTTCTAGGTCCATTTGGACTCTCACTGGGGTGAGGCTGCAAAAAAATGGTGCAAAACTCAAATGTCCCTTCCCATGGGAGCCTTTAGTAAAAGGAGAATGATTTATACAATCTCAAGAGAAAGCGGAGTTCCCACTCACTAGTGTTATTACCTTTAAGCCCTTGCCAAGGATCTGCAGATTTTCACTCGTGGAGTGAAAGAAGAGAGGAAGAAGGAAATTTTATGCTATGTAAACAAATACTCTACCTGAAGGGGAATAAAAAAAGCACCAAAACTGCAGTCAAATATTTACACTTGTGAAGATTCAGGCAAAACATCAAATCAAGCTGTACTGTTAAGAGCCTCGTTCTCTTCCTCTCTATTCTTTCTTTTTTGCATCCTCCTGTATGAGCTCTTCTGCTGTTCCTGTGTGCATCGAGAGCTGCAGCTATAAGGAAAGATCACCTACAAAGCCACAGAGATGGAGCTGCTGGCTGGCTGGCTGGGGACCCAAGGATGGTCAAGGATGGTCCTTGAGGAAGGGGCTACACCAGCTGTGCTGAACCCTCTGTGAAATCCATTCACTTTCCTAAAAACAGATCCAAAATTTTTGGGATCCTAGTTTTTTTTTTTTTTCCTGCTTGTATGTCTTATAAGGTGATTTAAGTATTTGGGAAGCCCCATCATTCCTTTAAAGTAAATACTTTGTAAGATCAGACTGATTTGTTCGTTGAATTTTGTTTTGTGTGGAAAACGAATTCCCAAATCTTTGGAGGTGCATCAGATTGCATTTCAGCTAGACATTTACTGCAGAAAAGGTCTGGGAAGAAGATGCCCAAAATACTACAGAGTCTTCTTAAGCTCATTCTATATAGTGTCTGTGCGTCTGATAATCACAGTAACACAAACACTTTCCTGCCTGGGTCTGTGTCTACCACCTAACTTCATAGTAATTGCTCCTCAGCTGGGGAAAAAAATAAAGCAAACAACATGGTATTATTATTATTTTAACTCAAAGGCACTAAAATCAGTATTTCATGATAACGGTATCAAACAATTCTTGACAGAGGGTTATAGTCCCCTTGACCAAACCAGCAGCATTATTTTAAAATTGCCAAAAGAATTTGTTCTGGATACGTTTTGGGGAAATAAAAGAGAAAACAAGTATTTTCAGTTGTTTTCCATCACAATCTATTTATTTTCCTTATCACTGCTACTTTTAAAAACATCACCAAATAATTAAAACTCTCAAAAGAATATATTTAGAAGACTGTCACATAAGAAGATGACATCTTACAGAAAGGGACTTCTCTGTATATTCAGCTAATTGATAGTTTCCATACCACCAAGTCTGTCTGTGTATTTTATTCTGAAACAAAAACTAATTTCATAATAAGCAGCTAGGGCTAGAAATGAGTTTCAGTGGGTCACACTTAATCCCTTTTCATCTCTCACCAAATCAATCACTTGCTTCAAAAAATACTTAATTGCCAAAACAAAACAATTAGCAATATCAAACAAAGCATTTTCTTTCCACACTCTCCCTCTGGTTCATCAACATTCATCCGCCTGCCTCACAGATTTTCAGACGCTCTGACTGTCCACTCCTGTTAAAGATCAATGAAAGCACCAGTCACTCAGAAGATGTGAAAAATCAGGCCCAACTGGGCAGCCCTGGTTAGTGGATACTTCTGAAATACTGGGCATTTCAAAAGAGTTTCACAGGAACCATGTGCCGCACAGTTGCCACACTTAAAAAAACCAAGCTTTTTTTTTTTACTTTTTATTTTTTAGTAAATGAGAAACAGCAGCTTTATCCACACTAGAGAAGTTAGGGATGCAATGGCTATCAGAGTGCTGCTCTGGATATAAAAGCTGCAGACATATACTGATCTATTTTTTTGTAATATGATAGATGGGATTTCCCATGGAACCCCAACGAGGGGAGGGGGGCTGGGTTTGCATAAAAGCAAAAAGGGACCAGTGACACCAGCTGCCCTACACGGCGCGCACACAAGTGTTCACAGCAGATATTTTGCCCGATCCATGTTGCCTGGCCCCAATCTGAGTCCTTCCCCCGCAGCATCCTCAGATGCACCTGCGGCAGAAGCAGCTGGTAGCTCAACACCCCAGATTTCTCTTTGCAGAGCTGAATAGCTTGCAAGAAGAAAGGGAGGCCACCTTCCGTCCTCCATCTGCGGTGGGGACAAGGTTACTGGATTATATTTCATGTTGCCTTGAATAAACTCACTCCTAGGAAGGGCACCAGTACAATTTGGGGGTTGCATGGGCAAAGTCCTGTGCTCAAGCTTTCCTATGAGCACTGCAAAGCAGAACACCCTTCTCAGCGCTGAGATATATTATATATGGACCTTGTTCCCACTCACACACATATGCCCTCTATGTTGCAGACGTCGTATGCAGGGAACCGAACATGGGTGTAAATTCTTTCCTACAGCTGCTTCATATTCCAGAGAGACATAAAAAGACTTTAATGTAAAAGATAATCACCCTTCTCATTCCCACACTTGCGTGTGTATTATATGAACAACCTCCTGAGAAAAATGTGTTGTGGATGCTTTATGTGTTGATCAGCTTTACTCTTACCACAAAGCAGCTTTACACCAGTGTCAGTGATTTTCTTGGATTCATTAGTTTTATTATTGTAGCCCCCATTGGCCGTACTCATGCACAAGGATCACCTGAAAGACCAAAGGGCCTACAATCTTCCTTAATTATATCAGTATAAATGAGATCAGAATTTGGTTCTGTTGCTTCATTTTCCAGCACACAGTTAGTGTCAGTTTAGGTAACTTTTCAAGGAAGTGATTCTTCTGCAATGAAATTCAATGGATTTATCTAAGTTCAATAGATTTTAATATTATACTTCCAAGAAAGGAACAAGTCTTTTTCTTCTGATGTGTTTTATTTTATAGTAAATGAGCTGCCACACATCAATTACAGCAATGTAATCAATGCAATCTTTTCTCCTTCTCTGGAAAAAAACCCAACCAAACAAACATCTTCCTCCCTGAAAGCTCAGTTCCTCAACACAACCCCCTGAATTTATGCTCCCCCAATTATTCAAAGTTTATCCAGATACCAGAGACTTCACTATCCGTGAAAACTAAGGGAAATTATACAGTGATTGACTTCATAGTTATTGCAATTTGACATTGTGCTTCTCAACCTCCAGGGTCTCAATTCTTACTTGAATTACACAGATTAAGTATAATGGCACTAATGAAATCACTGTCAGTTTATAGAGGTTTAAAACTGAGAACAGATTCTGCCCCAAAACTTAACTGGTACAAAGACGTGACCCTATCAGCAGAGGCTGAGCCTCTTTCTGTTCACTATTGCTATTTGGTAGCCTAAATTGCTTTCAAATTGCACAAACTTTGTTTTTAATTTTACTAATTTAGACGAATACAAACATTTAGGCTGTAAAGAGAGTTTTGTATTATTAAATATTCTCCAATTGCTTAAAATTAGATTGAGAAGATGCATTAGACTTTTTGAAGCTATTCTTAAACAAAATGAGAATGATATATGTAATGCATCATCACACCTGATGGTTTATATGATGCAGCTATCCATTACTTCAGATTTTCATGAAGTTAAAGAAAAAAAAATCCAGTCAGTCTCCCCTTTTTACTACCCACCTTAATTGCTTAATACTTTCAATAGTCATTCCCTAGATCTTCTCATTCCTACCTGTAGCAATGAGGATCAAGGCAGCCTATATTAATCTCATTCAGGCATCACTTACTGCCACTTATATAATTGCATTCTAGACAAGCAAAAGGGTTTTGGAGTCTGAAAGTCATCAATATCTCATTTTTATCTGTGCTCCAGACATGAGGAGCATCACTATGCAGGGCTAAGAATAAAACCAGCATTAGAAATAACAATTTGGCCTTTGGTCTGTTACAAACCCTTCTCCACTGCAAGGTCTGATTTTCACTATAACTCTAAAAATAGCTCCCTGAAGCATGAACCCCAATTAGACAGCTGCAACCCCCCCCCCCCCAGCTCACTACAGAATAGCTACTGCAGATTATTGCAGGTAGTTTAGGAGTAAATCCAGCACAAGAGTGTGCAATTTCAGAATAATGACAGTTGGATTTGTTTACTACATCCCTCTCTGCATTGTGATGAAAATGACACAATAAAGTTCCTAAAACTTGCAAAATCAAAAAACTTAATACTTTCAAAACTACCAAGCAAAGGGGTAGTCCCATGTGTTGTGACTGACTTAGTAAAGTCTTACTTTCCCCTGACGTGTGTTGACTTCACTACGCTGTACTCCCCAGGCTTTGATCCTGACAGCATCTCTCAGAACCAGGCTCCCTAATTTCACCAGATGTGTGCACACATTCATCTTCAAACTGTTGATAAAGTACATGACTGTTGTCTGAATCTGATCTTAGATCTGCAACTTCTTTGTAGGGCAGGTTCATATTATAATCATGCAAAGCACCTTAGAAACAGTGTTTTGAAGACAGAGATTTTAATAATTAATTCTGTCTGTATAAGTCCGCTACATCACTTGTAAAATCAGTATATTAATTAGCTGGTTGTGGCAGTTTTACAGGAACAACAGCTTTCTCTCCCTGGCCCCCTCTTTTACGACATGCGCTAGTAGGAAAGCCTCATGCCTCTGCACATCCCTCTCTCCTGTGACTGCACCCCCCGAACAGCTAACAATTTTGTTTTAGAAAACCACAGCATTGGAAAAGCAATGCAATGAAATTTCAATGCTCAATTAATAATTGGTAAAAATTCACCAGGGTGTAGTCATATTCTTCTTATGCCTATACCTGCATCTCTCCCCAAGACAGTAAGAGTCATCTGAAAGACACTGTTACAATATAAACTGGTTAGTATCTAAATCAAAAATAGCTTTTATTAACTGTCATTTCAGAAGGATACGATTTCAGCTGCAAGGACCCTTATGTTTATGAAGGTACTACAAAACCCTGAAACAATTTATGTTTATTTATGTTCAGAAGTTGCTATAAATAAAAAAATTACTTCTAAGACATAACACTGCAACTGCTTTTCTCCAGCAGCTTTCAAAAATCCCCAGCATTTTAATTGAAGATGCTTTTTTTTTTTTTAAGCTGTATATACAATTATCTCTGTCGAGTGGCAAGAATGCAAGAGAAAGAAGTTGAAGGCAAAATGTTTGCTCAGTTCAAACAGCATCACATGATGCTACATTCAGGATGGCATGCCTTTGAAAAGGCACTGTCAAAAATCTGAAGGCTTCAGTATATTCTTCATCTAATATCTGTTTTGGATAGGACTTACAAAAGACACTCTGCACTTTGATCAGAGAGTTTATTTAGAAAGGACTACATGAGCCAAATGATTTTCCAACAGATTCATGCCTTGTTTTCTGTCCACTGACTGTCCAAATAGGTCCCTGGATGGCGATAAAGGAAGGCACTTGCTTTAAAAAGCAAAAAAAAGCATAGCCCACCACTAATCAGATAAAACGAGATATTATTTGTACTGAGGATGTACTGTTTTCGCATAACTTCAGAGGCCTCCATTTCTCAAAACACTGCGCTCATCTCTAAAGTCAGCGAGACTTAAACAAATGCTGACATGCATTGCTGAAACATGGCCTTGAACCAACATTCAATTAAGAAAGAAAAAAAAAAAAATACAGAAGACACCAGGCACCCTTTGAGTTTTATTCCTACTTAATGGACAGACAAGCGCAGGAATAGAAAAGAGACGAGACCGGAACGTGCAAGGCGTTGGGAATATGAACCAGAGGATCTGGTTCCAACATCTTTTGCAATACTATTGGGCTACGCTAATTTTTATTTTTATTTTTTAAAGAAAATATATAAATCTATTATGGTAAGTAATGAATTTTATCACACTGCAATGACTGGAAGACAATCCTCATAGAAATCAAAAGACTACGTCTTACATTTTTAATCCAATGGTATATGGTCGAGCTATCATGTTATCCTGTTCTCCGTTGCCTGAAATTTTACAGAATATCTTGACCGCTGGAGTTTTTGCTGTCTACACTTATATTGCTGACTGTTGCAGCATAGGAGGAGGATTTTCAACATGACAACAACGACGAGAAGGTAGTCATCTAAGATGGGGTCTTCAGAGAAGTCAGTGTTGGTTTCTACTAAACAGAATGTTAGAATTTCCCATGTACTCCAGTGCGAACAAAATTAAACTGGTCTTAAGAGTATTGCAGAGACCTGGTTCAGCCCATGAATCTTTGGAATTTTTATTTTGTTGTCTCTCCTTAGTCTTCAAATCCCATGAATTCCTACAAAGACAGCTTTAAAAGTTTTGAGGTTTGCTTTTGTTTGGTTTTTTTTAAACCTTACTTTTTAATAACCGTACTTAGTAACATGAACAAGCCCCTAGAAACTTGTGAAATGTAAAAGGTAATTACAAATAGTATCAAAAAGAAAAATTAAAATTTTCAAAGTCTGTGTTGCAAGAAGAATTGAGAGCAATTTCACACCATATCTGGCACTGAAATATGATTAATATATCAAAATAGGATTAATAGATCAAAAAATCTTCAGTTACTCTGAAAGTCAAACTATTTTAAAAATTATTTCTAATATTTACATCAATTTCTTGGCACACAGAAATCACCTGAACTATGTATTCTAGTGGAGCAACAACACTTTACAGCAGCCTGAGGATGTGACAGGTACGAGGTCTATTATTTCACTTGGGTTTAACCGGATAGAGCAGCTTTCAAAGTACATTACTGATAACGGATGGTTTGATACGAACAGCCTAACTTTATTAGAGGCTCAGCTGATTCAGAAGCCCAGAAATAAGGTAGCTGAAAGTCCCCCCAGTTCTTTCATAACTTCAATGCTGTATGAGAACAGGAGACTGATAAATAACAACCAGCGTTAGAGGAAGGAAATCAGTTATGTACATTGTCGTGAACAGATTTTCCAGCTTTTGAGTATGAGGATATTAACTTTCTAAATGTAGGCAGATTTGAAAGCCCAAAGCAAGGAAAAATATTTACAAGTGCTGTAATCTCGATATGGTATTAAAAAAGGAAAAGATCACTCCCTGTTTTTCTCAAGCATTTCCAAGCTTTTACGACAGATTGGCTGAGAAGTTTCTTACCTTGCTGTCTTCACTGCGCGTACCTCGAAGCTCAGTTGGATATGGTTATTAAATAGTTCCCACCTTTAACAATCAAAACTCCAAAGACCCATTAAACTGATGAAGTTAAAGACGACAACCTTAAGTGTGAAACATTAAAAAAAAAAGTTGCACTCTTGACTAAAGCAGACAGAGTTACTTACAAGGAAGGCTAATCCATTCGACCTGCTAAAGCTATATTTCACATTTGATTAAAAACATGCCACTCTAAGTACCCAGAAAAGGCTGGAGCACAGCGGAGTCGGGCCACTCCTGCTCTAGCCAATATTTTCTGTGAACTTGTGGGGAACTGGCAGAAACATTAATCTTCTTTCCATCCCCTCTCTCCCCCCATTAAATCCGCTGCTAAGAAAACACTCTCTCATGAAGCCCATGAGGAAGATGTCCCTGCTGAGACAGGATAAAAGACTCTTACATGACTCTTACTAGCCTGTATGGGTCCATCAGTGGCTCATATCCACGAAAGCAATCTTATAGTCTGTTGATCTGTGAAAGAGTCCTCTACAGATTGTGAGCGACGAGCGAGCCCCGTCCAGTTCCTGTTATAAGCACACCTTTGCAAAATAAACATGCTACTGGCTTTTTGCAGCTGTAGTTTACTGGATTCTGCTATCGCTGCGATCACAGAGAGGTAAAAAGATAAAAAGGACTGCGGAGAAAAATATATCATCTTTTTTTTTATGCTGTGTACATTCTTAATTCTCTTTTCAATCCCCTGGTTTTGTAGGACGCTAAATGCACTGGAAATTTAAATTGGCATCCAGCGTCCAAATCACTGAAAGAAGAAGTGCAGCAGACTAGAAAATGAAAGAAGGAGCCAAAAGGCAAAAAACCCTAAGCACAGCTGCTGGCATATTTCCCCTTTCTCTCCCCCTGTTTTGCAAGTCACACTATTTTCTAATTTGCAAGGAAAGAAATTAACCTGTAACAGAATGTCACAGTCTCTGCCACACAACAGGGGTTTATAGCATTTAAGCCTCAGTAAAAATTAATCCTAACTTGTAAATAAGAAGTGGATTCTCTTAATGATATAATGGGGCCAACTCCTTTTCTCGTATTAAGTCTCTTGAGCAATGGAGCCTATTTTACAATCACTAAAGAAACTTTCCCCAATACTTGAAATAATTTTTATTTTTCTTTTATTAATGGAGTGCATCTGGGTCACTTCATAATTTAACCCCTTGTTGCATTTCCAAGGCTTGACATCCTTTAATCTGGTGTAGTAGTAGATGCATTTATTACTGGATAGTGCTGTCTTGAATAGAAAATGACAGCCATCGGTGTATCTTCAGGATACACAGTTCATCTCAAAATCAAGACAAGTTTTACATTTATTAGGCAATGTCAAAAAAAGCAGCCAAGATCTCAGCAGGCTGTGGAGATTGCCTCGTCCTGAGAGACAATCCACCTGGTTTGAAACGGAGTGTAAGACACTTTGAAAACATGAATTGCCTACATACACCTAATTGCCTCCAGTGCCTTCTGTCTGATGCTTCTCTGAATGGGTAAGATTCTACCATTACATACGTGTTTATTTCTTAAAAACGATACCGGGAATTTGTATGACTAGGTACAAACCACCGCCCCAAAAAACCCCAAACCATATAAAAAACCCAACAAAACCCCAAAACCTGGCACAAGAGGACAAAATTCAAATGAAAGGATCTCACGGTCATCCTGTGCTACTTCAGAACACTAAATTTTCGCAGGTTCTCAGAGCTGGAATAATCTAGCTTAGGGCAGAATCATCCTCAACTTTACCCTGTTATTTAAGTAGGCAAACATTAACAATGGGACCAAAGAAAGCAGTGTTTGGGGAATCTCAAATATGTAAACCACATTAGAACTGCAAAAATCTCTGTTGTAGGCTCCACAATACAACTAGAAGAATAAAGCCTTCCTATGAAACCACCCTGAAAAAAAGCCAACCTATGAGAGCTTCTTCTTTTGTGTATCTCTCCAACGTTTAATAATATTTAAGTATCTCTTTGACATAAAGTTGTTATCTGTCGAAGGGATCAATGATACAGAAATGGGGCAAATTTCATTAAACTAATTGTGAGATCTAGACCTTTTGGAGTTGTATGTTTTTGTCTCCAGTGATACACTGTCTACTACAAAGGTCTTGATTTCAGGATGAAGCCCCCAAAAGAGTTAAGACCTCCCCTTTCTTCCATAAAAGGATTAAATGGTTGTGTTTCATCTATGAAATTCAGTGAGCAAAAGAGAGATTTTTCAAAAATACTTGGGTTGCTAAATCTTCTGGGAGCCAGAAATTTATTGGTAGTGACTGGGATACAAGCCCCTAAATGCTTAAACATTTTTCTGCTATAAAACTAAGTTGTTTTGAAAACTGTACTAAATCCAGTGCTTCCCCTTCCTTCTGTGAAATGTAATTACTACGGGCTCACTGAAGAGAGAGTATTTACTGGGCCTCAGTTTAGTAAAGCTTATCTGCTCAAACACACAGGTAAATTAAGGCAGTTTGACCTGGAAAAGAACCACCACATTTCAGTGTAAGCATCTTTTAAAAGTGCTTTCATCATTATACTTACAAATAGAAGATGCAGTGCAACACTGTGGGATGAAGCCAGCTGAAGCAGTGTTTTATTTTGAAGGTATGGCAGACTAACAAAACAACGCAAAGAGAAACTAAGGAGCAAAATGGTGGAGGGGGAAATTATTCATTTTGTTTTTTGACAGTTCTTCTGATGGGATAAAGTCAGCCCACCGCATCCTATTCTTATCTTCTTTAATTTTACAAGGATGAGTAAAGAGTGAAGTTTTGCATCCTGCTCTGATCGATTCTATACCACTTGCATTCACAGCATCGATATGTAAAGTTTCATCAATACATGCTAACAGACAAAAGATAACCCTGTGTATCCCCCAATCTACTCAGACTGTATTTATAAAATCCTAGCATCATCACTTACCCATATGCAGTATATTGCAATACCTGAGATATTATTGGATCTTTTTATGTAGCTTTTGTTGCTCAACAATCATTTTCCTCTAGCTTGTAAAGATTATCTATGCATTCATATTCCATAATTCTATCTTTCAGAGCTATAAAGAGTTTAATTTTGATTTCTTTGAAACCAACTTCATGAAAATTGTTTGACCATAAAAGCTAATTAGTAAAGACTCTCAGTGTTAAACATGTGCAATAGATTATAGCTGGAGGATGCAAAAAGACCATTTCTTCCATAATAACTGCTGCATTTCATCATCTTAAGCTACACAGCAATGCAAAGGTAATGACATTTTTATTTTGTCTTTTTATGATGGGACTCATCAATACCACTATCCATTTTCAGGTTTTTGCTAACGTCTGCTTGCAATATCCAAGTGAAGTCTCTGGAGAACCATACAATCATTTTCAGATGCTAGTACACTGAAAATGAGGATTTTGAGATCTCAAGGAGCATTAATGCCATGCAGCCTAATAAAACACGTTAGCTCTGCCTGTGACTTATTTACATTACAGGCAGTTAAAAAGACCTGCTAAGAATGGTGTAAGACAAAGCAGTTGCTGCCATTCTTTGAGGCAAGGGAACTTCTGTATTCCACAATAAGGGTGGCCTCTGAGCAGAAAAGCTGGTTTGCTCCGTTTGTGCCAGGATGATGAACCAACTTTCTAGGAACATTCAAGAAAGAAACGCTTGACTAGTAAACCTGATACAACTTACATCCTCAGGGACGAACAATTTTAAGTAGGTAATAGCAATATGATTCTTGGATGACTTATACTGAAAGAAAAACCAAAGAATAATGCCGTATCAATCGCTACCCTTCTGTGGCTTGTATGGCCCTTGGTGACTTACGGAACTAAAATCATCTAGTGGTAGTCGACCTGAAACTGCCTTTCCCATTCATAAAGGTGAGCACAGTCCAAATCTGCAAACTTTGGTGGTGTGCTGGTTCTGGCTGGGATAGAGTTAATTTTCTTCATAGTAGCAAGTATGGGGCTATGTTGTGGATTTGTGCTGGAAACAGTGTAGATAATACAGAGATGTTTTCGTTACTGCTGAGCAGTGCTTACACACAGTCAAGGCCTTGTCTGCTTCTCACACCACCAGGAGCAGGCTGGGGGTACACAAGAAGTTGGGAGGGGACACAGCCGAGACAGCTGACCCCAACTGGCCAAAGGGATATCCCACACCATATGGCATCATGCTCAGCATATAAAGCTGGGGAAAGAAGAAGGAAGGCGGGGACGTTTGGAGTGATGGCGTTTGTCTTCCCAAGTCATCGTTACGCATGATGGAGCCCTGCTTTCCTGGAGATGGCTGAACACCTGCCTGCCGATGGGAAGGAGTGAATGGATTCCTTGTTTTGCTTTGCTTGTGTACGTGGCTTTTGCTTTACCTATTAAACTGTCTTTATCTCAACCCACAAGTTTTCTCACTTGTACTCTTCCAATTCTCTCCCTCATCCTGCTGCTGGGGGAGTAATTGAGCGGCTGTGTGGTGCTTAGTTGCCAGCTGGGGTTAGACCACGACAGGTGGCTACTTTAGTACTGGATAGGGAAAATTCTGAGAAGCTTCACTAACCATCATGCAATTCATATGTTGCTTGCAATCAATTCTTTTTATTGTTTGATATTTGCAAGGTACCTACAGTGTTCTGCAACTGCAGGTAAAGGCATGAAGAAAAGTTTCTTGTCACAAAGAGATTGCCATTTAGATACACTGTGTACTGACAAAGGAGAGCGTAATGGGAAGTAAAGAGTGAGTAATTGAATGATGCATTTAAGCATACATTTTGTTATCTCTGTGGGGTTTTATATTTGTTTTCTTGATTTATTGAATTCGGTGTTCATACTTTTCAATCATTCATTAGCTAAACAGTTCTCTTGTGGTTTGCCTAGATTAGGAAATGAGGACTGGGACAAGCTAAAACTAGGAAAAAGGTGGGTATTCTGTTAAGCGGAGGCAGCTCACATCACTTCTGGAACACCTCTTGCTACTTACTCATTAGCATTTACCAGAGAGCTGCCTGATGGAGGCTACACTCCGCAGAATTAGTTTATTCTTAACACCAGTCAGTGAAGCCTTTATAGACAAGATGGTTTGCTGCAGACATTGCAAGTTGGCCAGCCAAAATGCAGGCAACCAAATCATTGGGATTTGGAACATAAAAAGAATTTAGGCAGAATCTGTCTAATTAACTTGACAAATCCTGGAAAATGGGTGATCTTTTTATCATCTGTCAGTCCATTAGAAGTTATTCTGTGAGACAGCATAATGGAAAGGATATATGGAAGGATTTATCTTTTTTTCCTCCCCATAAAGAGTCAAAAGGGCAAGCTGGTACAAACCATTTCATATGACTTCAGACCTCGTCAGAGAAAGTGTCCATACACGACCCACTAACTCAGACTCCCTGTGTAGTAATGCCTGTTTTTCCCCATTGAGTAGGAAGCAATCCATACAACCTATTTTAAATAGCTACCTTGGGAAAAGTTATTTGGAAAAGTACCTGCTTTTCTCTATTGACCATAAAGGAAGCACTGAATGGCCAGTCCAGATGAGGACATCAGCAGAGTTGATACCAATATGCAATTACAACATGTTTTTTAGGATTCATCTAACATCTCAGTCAATACTCTATGGGAAACATGGATCACCAAATGTTACAAGCCTAACAAATGCCAAATATGCATAGATCCTTTCCAGTGGAGGTATCTGTCACTTATTTAGTAAGTATTTGGTAAGTAAAGGCTCAGTATTGGGGCTAGTTCTGTTCAATATCTTTATCAATGATCTGGATGAGGGGATCGAGTGCACCCTCAGTCAGTTTGCAGACGACACCAAGTTGGGCGGGAGTGTTGATCTGCTCGAGGGTAGGAAGGCTCTGCAGAGGGACCTGGACAGGCTGCATCGATGGGCCAAGGCCAACCGTAGGAGAGTCAACAAGGCCAAGTGCCTTGTTGCACTTCGGCCACAACAACCCCATGCAGCGCTACAGGCCTGGGGAAGAGTGGCTGGAAAGCTGCCTGTCGGAAAAGGACCTGGGGGTGTTGGTCGACAGCCGGCTGAACATGAGCCGGCAGTGTGCCCAGGCGGCCAAGAAGGCCAATGGCATCCTGGCCTGTACCAGAAATAGTGTGGCCAGCAGGACTAAGGAAGTGATCGTGCCCCTGTACTCGGCACTGGTGAGGCCGCACCTCGAATACTGTGTTCAGTTTTGGGCCCCTCACTACAAGAAGGACGTTGAGGTGCTGGAGCGTGTCCAGAGAAGGGCAACGAGGCTGGTGAGGGGTCTGGAGAACAAGTCTTAAGAGGAGCGGCTGAGGGAACTGGGGTTGTTTAGCCTGGAGAAGAGGAGGCTGAGGGGAGACCTCATCGCTCTCTACAACTACCTGAAAGGAGGTTGTAGCGAGGTGGGTGTCGGTCTCTTCTCCCAAGTAACAAGTGATAGGACGAGAGGAAATGGCCTCAAGTTGCGGCAGGGGAGGTTTAGATTGGATATTAGGAAATATTTCTTCACTGAAAGGGCTGTCAGGCATTGGAACAGGCTGCCCAGGGAAGCGGTTGAGTCACCATCCCTGGAAGTATTTAAAAGACGTGTAGATGTGGTGCTTAGGGACATGGTTTAATGGTGGACTTGGCAGTGCTAGCTTAATGGTTGGACTTGATGATCTTAAAGGTCTTTTCCAACCTAAACGTTTCTATGATTCTAGGTATCCACTAGGAACCTGGTGTTGAGAGGATATTTGAAATATGCAATGTTAACAAAACAGGTAAAATTAAAACCACATAAAACATTTAGAAAATTCCAAGTATTTAAAGTGTGTAAATTTACAGACTTTACATGATGCTACCCTTATTTAAAGGAAGCTAACAGTAAAATGAAGGGGTTGAGCATGCAGAGCTGAGATGATGTGCCTGTCTTCCAGCTAGGTCAAGAAAATATTTACAAGAGTGATTTTATCCCATTTTATGACAACAATATAAGTAAAACTTCTCCCTAGCAAGGCAAGCAAAGATTGCTTGCTGTATGGCACTTTTCTCCAATATGAAATGCAGAAAAAAAATCTATTAGGAAATCTTACAGGGATATCCCTAATTAGCCAATTAAGTTGTGCTTGTGACTATGGATATTATAATCTCTTGGGGCAATAAACACATCTCCCCACATGTTTGTCCCTTACTGGGAATAAAAATATCCCAAGCCACCAACATGAGCCTAGCTGGTTCTCACCACCCCATTATTGGAATATTATTGTTAATGAAAATAAAATCTAAACTCTAAAAATATAACCAGAGTGTATATTCAGTGTCTCCAAAAGCAGACTGAGACCTTGTTAGTCAATATTATTCCTTCCTGTTGGAGCAGAATTCTGTATAATTCTTATGTCCTCAGAAATGTCAGCTCAGGTTCAGTTCTGACTTTTAAACACCAACGATGCCCAAGCTACCTTTTCACATTACATTCAAGAAGCAAGAAGTTTTCAGGACAATACAGGTGATTTAGATACAGCTTAAAATGGAAGATGATGAAGTCACCTACATTTATATTCGATGCTGATGTAAACCACAGCATGTAACATTTCCAGTTGCTACACACAAATCTGTCTGGACATTTGGTGGACTCTCCTGGCCATACTTTGTTTCAGGGGCCAATTACAACCAGCAAGGTGATTGTCATCTTACATGAAGAGGTCCTTAACTAGTGCATTAGACTGTATAAGTGGAAAAACAAATTTAAAACAAATAAATCTAAGAATGTATAAGAAAATTTACAATAACAGTGTCCTTTCAACTATCCTTGCAACATTTTATTTCAGCTACACCCAGAGGTAAATCAGAAACCGCAGCTCTTGGAACATGCTTATACAACGAGTTTGGGACCTCTTTTTGGAGAATCAGTTTAATTAAGCGTGGGGGATTTTTTTAATCTCATTTCATAACACTTTGTTTTTTTATGAAGAGGAAAAAAATAACTTGCAAAACAAGTATCCTACATTCTGAAAGCTCTTTTTGGAACATATGGTCTTATCCTTCAGAAATTATGAGTTCTCTTGACACAGGCTGTGACAATCAAGTTGCATATGAAGTACTGCTATATTATAATTAAATCAGTTATGCCAGGCTTTTCAACAAAACTTTCCCAGAAGTTCCTGTCACTCAATTTTGAATGTGCATTCAGAGATTTGAAGCTTTAATGAGCCTTGATCAAGTTAAGTAAAGGCCCCACCCAGCCTGTGAAGGCGATCTCTGCTAGCTATGCTGAGTGTCTTGGCAATAGTTAGCCCCAGGCAACGAATACCAAGTCTCAGGCAACTTCCAGAGAATTCAGAAAGCTTCAACCTAGAAACAAAGTCTCCCATGCAAATGGCATCAGCACACTCCCATCTCCCGGGAACAGATGGATCCATCACATAAAGCTTTGTGAAAAGAGAAACGAGCCAGGCTGGAAGCCTGGTACCGTACTACAAACTCTGCTTGCACTTCCTCAACATCTTCCTGTAAAAAGACTCATTATTGACATTATGTTAATACATTTCACGGGGGTCACCCGATAGTCTCTTAACTTAATAAAGGAGTGAATTTGGCTGGTGTATGAGCTGATGCCCATGCAAGTTGCATTTTAAATCTAAATCTGAATTTAGTCTGGATGGAATTTGCATCTCTTCCAGATCAGTTCTGTACAACTGCAAACCCCGTATTTTAAAGAGCTGTGCCCAGTCACTTTTCAGTGAAGTGCACAGTTTCTGATTTTGTCAGCTCTCCCTTTGCCATTCTCTTTCTAAAATCCAAAGCTTGCTCTCCCAAGGATGCATAGAAGAAAATTAAATTTACAGTGATAAGTTCTGACAGCTCACTTCAGAACAGCAAATGGAGCTACATAAAACCTATACATCACCCTAGTGAAATGTAAATACAGTTTAGGGCTGGGCATATTTGGAAGATGCCTCTGTTCATAAACTACATCCTGGCCCATGGACTGTAGCTGCAGAAAACAGCAAACTTTTCAGCCACCCACCAGACATTGTTACAGCAAGCTGGATCCACAGATGGGAGATCTTCATGGGTCAGCAGCCTCTAAACCTCCTGCTCCACAAGATGCAAGTAGATCCTCTGAACACACCAAGTAGATTAGCACAGAAATAATTCCAGCCTGTGGCCAGATATTCATTCTGGGGACCTGCCAGGTTTTCCAGTCAGTCAATCCATTTTTAAAGACAGCGTCTTATTAGCGCCTTACAGTTCTTGAATTACTTTGCCGAGTCTTTCTAATGAGACAGCAATCTGTCCAAGGGTATTAAGAGAAGTAAATGATAGATCTTTACTTTCTGATTTGATTACACATGTGTATTCAAAGGTTAGAGGGATGACAGCAGACTGGAACACAGGAACACTTACACGGAGCAGTTGTAAACTACAATACATGCAGGAACAGTCTTGCAAATACAGGCTTTTAGGCTTTGCAGAGAATGATGATCATCTACCTCCCCTAACACGTAATAGCCACAGTACACTCACCTTCCCCTTTGAGTGAACCCAAGTATAACCTTCAGCCCTACATTATAGAACTTTCTGTCTTCATACCCAACCTAAACAAACTCAAAACATCTGTATCAGCTCTTTTCCTCCCATTTACATTTTACTGACCTCTAATTAAACCAGTTCAGCAAGGTGCAATTTTTAAATGCATTTTTCTAGTTCTGCTTCCCAACATGCAAGCAATATCAAGAAATGAAGATCGCTTACTCCCAGAAAGATAATTAAATCTATTTCATTAACCAAAATGCATTTGTTAATGTTTAATGCTCAAAACCACTCAATATATTCTCACTTTACCACAGTCAATCCATCAGCCTAACTTGTGTGGTTTGCCAAATGGTACCACGCAATGGGACCCGTACATCACTACAGTCCCGTCCCCCTCCCGCCATGTGCTATTTCAACAAATTGAGAATTGTAATTCCAGTCTCACTAAAATGATGGCAAAGACAACAGTGAAACTTTTTCCCCTTAACTTCACCTGTCTCCAGCATGGACTTTTCCATGGGAACCCTGTTGCGTAGGTGCCCTTCAAGTCAACAGTGAAAACAGACAGGAATGATTCATCTCACTCCAATATGGATCCGTAAAGGGCTGTGGGATGAATCCCTTCACCTGAGAAGGTGGAGAACTGTTTCAAAGCCAAGTGGGAATAACACAAACACCAGCAATGAGTCACACAAGTGGGGAACCACATAGAAACTCAACATGTTTCCAATGGAAATGAGGCAGTTTGGATTTTCACTTCCCTACTAAAAAGTTTAGATTTTCTATTTAAATTTTTGATTACATGCATTTCCCCTCTTCTTTTTTCTGTGAACATTTCCCATAGAAAACCACAGTCAGAAACCTCCATTCATAGATGAGCTGCAAAGCAAAAAAACCCGCCTTTAATGGCAACCATTTTATGTAAAGCACAACAGAAACTGAGAAGCTTCTACTCGAAAAGCATGGGCAGGACCTTAGCTTTCACCCCTCATGTGTGGTTTGGGTTGATATGGTCCTGACAGCTTCAGGAACTGGGTCTTGCCTGCATGGGTTGTGCACTTCGGTCATACCCATGAGGCATCGTGGCTAAAGCAGCACAGCCTGCCTGAGTCACTGTTGCTTGGAGAGATGGTTGGGAGCCACGCAAGAGCATCCCAGTCCTCCAAGGGCCTCCCTGAGGCATAGCACGCGGCTGGGTTCCTTTAGTCTGTGGATGTAGTGATTTGTGAAAAAAGACTGTAAAAATCATTCCTAGCTGGCAATTTTCCTCTACCATCAAAAGTGCATTCAGCACGCAAAAATTAAATGCACTTTATTTCTACTTATTTTTTTGCTTTTCAGTATAGAACTATATCTTTCCTGAACTCAAGCACTTCCCCAGCCTTACCCAGTAAACTCCTGTCAGCTGAACGCTATCATGTGGCTGCCCTCCTTTTCCCCCTGGTCATGGGAGCACAAGTCACAGGTTATAGTATTAATCCATGTAACCTCTGCCCAAACCTACGAGATTCACACAAGCTCTGGAAGAAAGAAATCACTCCAAAGCAGAGAAATCTCTCTGTGCTGCATCCCCTTGATGCCCTCCATCAATCCAGCAGCATTTAGATGATAACATACTGCGTGCAGTCACAAAAGAACATACTTTAAATAGTAGTCTTGTTACAAATTTGTAAACATAGCTAAGCAGCGATAATACCTCCCTTCATGCTCGCTTTTGGAACAGCTGCTGTCACTGTTGCAGACCTTCTACAGATAGGAAGGTAACTTAGCAAATACCTCCAAAATCCCTCTGCTTAATGAGTAGGTAAGGAGTGACAATCAAAACCAGAGCTACAGCAAAAGATGCTCGTGCTTCTGCGTTCCCACACTTCTAGCTCGTAGGACTAATTTCAAGCTTTTGTTAATGAATTGGACCTGGGTTGGTTGAAGTTGAACCACTGAAGTCGACGTTGCTGAGAACTGCCCCGTCACTTGTGAAAGCATTTCCATAAGCACCAGAGGGATGCAGTCTAGCTCAACCACTCTTTCTTTAGTCTTCAAAATAGGTTTGGTTTTATTTTTAAATATAAAGATCAGTAATCTTCTCCATCTGACGATCGCTCTCAGAAGATCTAAATTCACTGCTTGGCTTATTACCAAGCTTTCCTGAGTTCAGAAACAAAGTTCACCCTCTGGATTTTGATACAGGGCAAGACATCCTGACGGCTTTGTGGGGAATTCAATGCAGACGAGCTCAAGGAAAGGAAAGGGCTGGGATGTGTAGAAAAATGCTTGTTGTATGGGCAGCAGGAGGCAGCTCCATGCGTAGGAGGTGAGAGAAGGCAGCACACTGGGAGTGGGAGAAGGCTACAAAGAAAGTCAGCTCTGAGAGAGGAGAGTGAGGAACATAAGGAATATCACAGTGTGTGGGATGAGATGAGAACAGAGATGTAGGTTTTTAGAGAACTTTAAAACAATTATAGGTTTTTACCACGGGAGGTTCTGTTTGACTAGATCAGAGTGCTTGCTTCCTTGTTACGTGCCTGGAATTGAAGCTTTCTTTGAAAGAGCTTCCTAACACTATTCCATACTTTCAATTAACATTTTATTTAAATGCTTTAAGATAGTTTCTAGATATATTAAAGCCTTACTGATGAAATCTTGAATATAATTTACATATCTAAGTCACATTTGCATTCAGTAACAAGACAGCTTTCCAGTATAGAGCATGCCATCAATAGCCCCCATTACTAGCATCTTGCTGAATTTCCCTAGCTGCAGCGTTCACTTCAAAGGGCTTCAGATTTAGCTGAAAGAAAGGAGACAGTGATATCATCAATGATCAGGTATCGTTTCCAAATTTTAACCTGATGCATTGCAGAGTACCATTTTAACATGTGTACATCATTCAGCCACCACTTGGACCTATCTTCAGGACTGTTACAAGAGACACAAGTCTATTTTTTAATTTAATACTCTTTTCTGTTAAAGAGAAGGGGAGAAAGCGTTCATACCCTTCCTACAAATAAAGCACGAAGTGTCAGTATCTTTCCACAGTACATCTGTACGCTTCCCTGGGGGATTTTTCATTATAAAATCATATCTCAGTTATCAAGTCTTCAGCACTATAAAGCACAGATGGAATATGTGATAAAAGCCCTTTTTTTTCAATCAGGAAATACCAGTAAGAGAAACTGGTGGTTGGAGCAGATTTTTTTTAGAAAGCACGTTTTGAGAATTTCTGAATGTAAGGAATTCGGTGAGAGAAGCAAAAGATGACTGATGCATCACATGCCTGAGAGCAGCAGCCCACTGGTGAGCATTGTGCAGGCAGTACTGGACACAGGAAAATCATGTGCAACTGTCTCTAGTTACTCCGAGAGGTTCTTACACAGGCAGAATAATATCAAAGATGGGCTTGATGAAGGTTTTGGGCTTTTGTTATGTTTTGTGTGTCTTTTTGCTTTGGACAGATTGATTTTTCTTATGTTAGACTTGATGCTTCACCATAAGATTTATAGAGACCATAAATCTTATAAGCCTCTAGAAAGTCAGAAGAGACCAGCTTTGATGTATGCACAATATAGGGAAACAGGGGTGGGGGGTCGTGGTGGTGGTGGGAAGGAATTTGGAATGTTTCCTTTTTATTGGTAATCCTTATTTCCTTATTTATTGTTTTTTGTGAACTCTAGCCATAATTCTTTAAAGCTGTGCCTTGTCTCACAGAATGAAGTTAATCCAAAGTTGAATTTACAAAAGGGAACATGTTTTTGGTTTTTGTTCATCCAAAGAAAGCATCACAGCTGAAAGTCAGAAGAAAACTGGACATCTGTATCTCTTGAAAAGGTAGAATATCAGGAGCTATAAAAGCCCTAAAACCCATAGAAAACAAGGATATAAAGCATCTTCTTATTGGCGTGAAAAGAAGTTTGGCTAGGGACTGAGAAGATTTTCCTGCAGATATTTCTTTCCATAGCTGCCTCTTCTCAACTTTGCCAGCCTGTCTTTCAAAGCAGCTGCTAGATACTACCAGATGAAGAGATGAACCACTGGCTTCCCCCTTCTTACGCTGCTGTAAAGATAAACAGCTCCTGCCACGTCTTTTCTATTATCCAGCACCCACTACCAAGGCCCTACAGTGTTCCACAAGTTAATAAAATATCATCAAGTTAAGATCAAAATTTGAAAACCTGCATTAGAATAGCAAGCCAAACTTGACTGCCAGATTTTCAGCATCTGCCTGAGCTCTGAATATTTTCAAATGGGTGAATATCTAAAAATGTCTGTTATGTCCTTGGCACTGTGAGACAAATTCATGATGGGAATTTATTTCCCATTTATGTCACATTACCTGATGGAGCTGCTGAAGAAAGTCAGTCACTCACAAGGTAAAATGGATGGCAGAAGAAATGAGGTAGAGTCTCACTGCCTTGCTCTAACTATAGAGCACTACAAGAAAGTACAACCGACAAAATTTTTCTCAGTCCTTACAGTAACTTTTTATTTATTTATTTTTTAATCACCTCGAGTACTTGCCATTCATCAGACTCACTGTTTTTACAGAAAAACTTCAAGCAATCAGTCTAAAACCCTTGCATTAATTCTAAGAGGTTCAGAGACTGGAGAAGTACTGAGGTTGTGGCATGAGCTCAGGCGTAGCTCAGCCAAATCAATATCCCCTTTAAACCACATCACTCTTTTTCACCTTGCACGTTTTGAAATAGAATATATAGTTGCTGCTTTAACTGAATGTTTTTCTTATATGATTTATTTTCCCATTTCTACACGTGCAGTATTATCTTGAGGGACACTGTGGTTTTTTTTCCTGCTCCAGCTCCTGAACTGTTATTTCCACAGGCATTCTCCATAACAGAGAGGAAAAACCTCACCGCTGCATCATTTCTATAAAAAAAAGCTAACATGAAATGCCAGTTAGAAGTTTCTGCTGCTGTATGCTCATTGTGGATTGAATACTTTCTTTGGAAGTAGGAGGTAGCTGCCAAACACACAACTCTGGACACAATTGTGCAGCTCCTCTGAAGAACAGGTTACGGGGCGGGGGGGGGGGGGGGGGGGGCAATCAAAAAATAAAGTACCTTCATCATTAATCATTTTCTGAATTTTTAAATCAGCCAGAATATTTACAAGTTGTATATCAAGTTTCTTTTGTTGCCACCTTTTTCCTTGTCTTTCTGCCACTCAGCACGCAGCCCGTGCTTTGGTTGCATGACTTTCTGCTGATGCCAGGGCCGGCTGCTGCACCGAGCCCGGAGCTCCTCTGGGGTCAGAGGTGCAATATCTATTCTGTTATTAGAGAAATTACTCAGTGCAATTTCACAGTTCAGCAAAACAGACTTATTGCTTGTATGCACTGTGTGTGCATGCCTTAACAAGCACTTAAAGTTTTTCTACTTCTGCTCCTTCATGGAAATATCCACCTTTAACAGCTTTAGGAATGTTAGTGAGCATGGTTTCTTTTTCTGCTTAACTTTAATAAGGAGTTACTACCTTGCGTATAATAAGGTTTCTAAAGAGCCGGACTTCCCTCTCTGCTATAAATTCAGAAATAAAAAAGTGAACTCTATGCTTTAGATAAAAACTGAAGAAAGTAACAGGTGGCTTTTTAGTAACATGATTACTTCTATTATTACATTCTGAATATTCAGTGTTAGCAGCAACCATCTCCTCTTGTGAATGCCTTTCCAAATTCAATTGCTTTATCCAAGTTATCTCTGTTTATTTCTGCAGGGGCAGGACCAGGGAAAAGTAATGCTATTTCTGCAATATTTTATTTTATTTACTCTCAATGAAAATGAGAAGGTCTTTTTTACAGCTGCACAGCCTGTAATGTCAGCTCCAAGCAATCAGCTAAAAAAAACCCCCCACAGTCACTTTGCAGGTTTAAAATAAAAAGAAAAGAAAAAAGAAAAAAGAGAAAGAAGAAATCAATTCATGTTGTCACAGTCTATCTAGAGTCATATTGTCCCTAGCCATTGGTAGAGAATGAGAACGTCTGGGGATTCAATTACTCATGACATGAATAATAATATTTCATTTTTGTTAAATAAAACTTTTTAGTTGCAGGAACTTCTGCATACTTCACCATGCGATCCTGGAATGAAAGCTACCAACGACTGAGACAAGCCACAGACTCTGGCATCCGCGAGCACATCGGTGCAGGTGCATCTGTACCCCTCAACAGAAAATCTTAATAAAGAAAATAATTTTTGATCATCTATTTAAAGATGGGCTCCTGAGCTCCAAGCCTTAACAGATTTCCTAAGTGTCACAGCCAGCTTTTAAGAACTTGAATTAATAGCCTGGTTCAGAATAGCGCACTTGCCCTTTGAACCAAAGTCAGTGGCACCTGCAGTTGTCCAGTACTTTTGATTAACTCAAACCGTGTATCTAAATAGTATTAGGAGTCATTTAGGCCCTTATTTCAGGCTTCCACTTTATGATTCTCAGTTCATGTTTCAAAAGGATGCTACCATAATCCGAGTTTCTATGTGTGTATTCTTCTTTCTTAATCAAGTAGAGCTGTCTATAGTCTTAGTGACAAAGTCAGGATCAAATCAGATGATACTCATTTTTCAACAATGAGTAAGCAGCAATACTCATGCTAAAATTGCACTGACTTGTGCAATCACTTTGATATCAGCAGGACTATTCTCCAAAATCAAGCACGTGAACCATTGTGAGATGAGTATCTAAAAGTTCAGAAGCAAAATAACCAAGAAGGGCTGAAAGTTAGTTCTCTTTTTTTTTTGTGTGTGTTAGGTGAAGCCCGGTATCTTGTTTTCCCTCCTTCTTTCTCCATGGACATTCATTAAGGTTAGATTACGGCAAACAGACATGATTTGCATCCACTCTACAACACCATGGCTTTGCTGAGCCCTAAATGTTCCCTGCAGAAAACGGTGCGAAAGCTCTAAAAATTCCAAGGTACTGAATGAAAAATATTTTCCATTATAGCCCAGCTAAGAGAAGTGCTGCACCGGCACTTTGCTGTTGTAGAAGTGCTGTGTAGGGCACAACTTGCAAAACACACTGGGAGAACGTACACAGAAAGTGGGGTAGGTCCTCAGTGGCTCCAAACTGGCAAAACATCATCGCTAGTAAGAGAGTTACAGCACCGCTATGAGACACTGCTCCGAACACGTGAGTTTGGGGCTCACAGTCGTCTTTTTCTGTGGTCAGCAGAACTTTAGGGGCTGCCTGCTTCTAACGGCAAGGCACAGACATGAAAATTTGCATCGTCTCATAGGAGGAATCTCAAGTCAGCACCCTCAAAAAATAAAAAACAGTCACCAATTACTGCTTGCAGATCTCGCGTCTGGCTTTATGTAATGAATCTAGTCCCACTGTGATCATTGCCTTTTAAAAATGTGTAACATTTATGGACTCCAGTAAAAATGTTTTTAATATAATGTAGATGAAGTATAAACTGTTAACCTTGAACACTGGGGAATGTGTTAGGTTCTTGGGGTTTTTTTTAACCTCTTTAAATAATTTACTAAGAATTGTCTAAGATTTGCTTGTAATTCATAGCAAATCTTTTGGAATCATTAAAATAGTTGCATTTTTTTAAAATGTTATAACAGCTGTTATTTCATAAATAAAAGTGATACTCCGAAGGCAGAGAATGTTGAAGAGAGCACTAAACCAGAGTCTCTGCTCTCCTAGGGGTATCGGTGTGGGTTTCCTGACGCTGTCCCATCCATATATCTTACTGCCGCTCTTCTGGGACCAACGGTAAGGATGACACACAAAAAATCCTGTATATCAGCAGTTCATTTCTAACTACTTATAAAACATATGATATAATACTCTGTATTATATCATATAATACTTGGTCTTATATCATAATATGTATATCATAACGTAAGATACATGCCTTGCCTATGCTGTAGCAAAGGTACTAAGAGAAAGTTTCTCAACTCTGCCATGTTAACAAAGCTCTCCTTGACTTCAGTTCCTGGGCTGCTTCTCCAGAGGCAGACGTGTATACACCTTTTTTCCCCCCAAATGTATATTTACATCTGAAGTTTTTCCCACAAGATTCATCCTTTGCACTGACTTTCTAAATGTTCTGTTGATGACACCAAGCTGAGTGGTGCAGTTGACACACCAGAGGGATGTGATGCCATCCAGAGGGACCTGGACAAGCTTCAGAAGTGGGCCTGTGGGAATCTCATGAGGATCAACAAGGCCAAGTGCAAGGTCCTGCACCTGGGCAACCCCTGGTATCAATACAGGCTGGGGGATGAAGGGATTGAGAGCAGCCCTGCCGAGAAGGACTTGGGGGTACTGGTGGATGAAAAGCTGGACATGAGCCAGCAATGTGCGCTCGCAGCCCAGAAGGCCAACCGTATCCTGGGCTGCATCACAAGCAGCGTGGCCAGCAGGTCGAGGGAGGTGATTCTGCCCCTCTACTCTGCTCTGCTGAGACCCCACCTGGAGCACTGCGTCCAGCTCTGGAGCCCTCAGCATAAGAAAGACACGGACCTGTTGGAGCGGGTCCAGAAGAGGGACACGAAAATGATCAGGGGGATGGAACACCTCTCCTATGAGGACAGGCTGAGAAAGTTGGGGTTGTTCAGCCTAGAGAAGAGAAGGCTTCGGGGAGACCTTCTTGCAGCCTATCAGTACTTAAAGGGGGCTTATAAAAAAGATGGCGGCAAACTTTTGAGCAGGGCCTGTTGCAACAGGGCAAGGGGGAATGGCTTTAAACTAAAGGGGGGTAGATTTAGACTAGATATAAGGAAGAAATTTTTTACACTGAGGGTGATGAAACACTGGCACAGGTTGCCCAGAGAGGTGGTGGATGCCCCATCCCTGGAAGCATTCCAGGTCAGGTTGGACGGGGCTCTGAGCAACCTGATCTAGTTGAAGATGTTCCTGCCCATGGCAGGGGGGTTGGACTAGATGGCCTTTAGAGGTCCCTTCCAACCCAAACTATTCTATGATTCTATGATCTTAAGTGCTAAAACAACACTTAAGCAAAGGAGACACACAAATGACTAACTTGAAGCACAAGTATTTCAACTGAGCTGGGAAATAAAGGGAGAAGGGGAAAAAAGGCTTTGTATTTTAAGGTGGTTTCCTTTGCTGTTTGTTATATTGGAATGGCCTCTCAAAATCCACCTGTAATGGTCCCTTTCTCTACCTTCATTCAAACTGCTGTTCAAAGGCTCATTTTCTGAACAAACCCAAGAAATACCATTCCTGTGTCAGTCAAATGTTCTCCCCAGACCAATGTAAATTTAACTTAAACCAGTAAGATGTTGCAGCGCTATTAAGTGGAACAGATAATGAACCTAAATAACTGCTCAATCTTATTAGTGTAGCCCTCATAAACCTTCCATTTTTCTTCAAGCCCTGCTGCTTAGCATTCATACTGCCTGATATGAGACTAAAATTAGATTATAGGAATGCGTGCTTTTTACAAGAGGTCTTTTATTTGTTCCATAAAGTATTTAGCACTCTTTAGACACTATATAAATAAAAATAACCATGATCTTGGAATTCACCTTCAGGAATGCAAATGAAGTGATCTGAGTCCTTTCATTTCTGCTGCACGTTATCCTCATTGGGCATGTATGGATGGCAATGCTTTGTAAGACAAGTTAAAAAGACGCTTGGAAGTCTAGTAAAGGTGAGTAACAAAAAAAAAAGAAGGGAATATGCCTCTAGTTTTAGAGTTTTACAATAAGGAATAACAATAAAAGCCCTAGAAAGATAAAGGTCTGCTGTCAAATTCATTCGTGTTTGTGAGAGATGCTAACAACTGCTGGTGAAAAATGATTGTGGGTTCAAAACCCAGGTCACTGAGTGAAATAACTTACACTCATTATATGTAGCCTTTGAATCTTAAAATTAGGAGCCGTTTCAAGACTGCGAGCTGTGATTTCTGAGGACCCTGCATTGTGAGAAGAGTTACTACCTTCTGGGTCAGAGCTGTATCAAGTCCAACAATCATTTTTGTCCAACTTTCTCCCCTCCTTCCCAGGGTCTATATTTAGGACTTAAGTACCAAATATCAAAAGTTTTTTTGAGGTTAAGCATGACAATGTCCTCAAAACTCCAGTAGGCATCAGCTTACGTCACTTGGCACTTTAACACTTATAAAACTCAGGCTGCTAGGACTCACCTTAAATTAAAGTTATCATCAGGTGAAACATCTAGTCTATGCTATTCCCCCAGGCTCCACTTTCAGGCAATGGAGAAAGAAAAACAATTCCCCAAGGTTATTCACCCTGTCCTGAGATAAGGCACCTACTTCTCTTAATTTCTCCCCTGGTTCTTTAGACCGAGGACTTTTGAGACAGCTAAATTTAGGCAACGTGAATCCTGCCATTGGTATCTTAGTAATTTTTGAATGCAAGTCATCCGTAAGCACATATGGATAATCACCTCTGTGCTCCTTAGGCTCCTCTTAAGATTTTAAAAATATCTCTTCAGAAAGGGATTAGATTGCACATAAGTGTGTTTTAAGATTAACATTAGCTGTAAAAAACATATTTCGAAATGGATGTAAAACAACAAAAAAAATGCCGACAGCTACTAGAAGGAATAACTCCATGTCACATTTTAATGATATTGAAGCTTTACCTAGAAAAAATAAAAATCAGGATAGTGAAGAGACAACTCGTGTATTATTTCCTCAAAAAACCCAGATTCACTTACAATAACATCAAAGTCGTTACTATCCCAAATAATTACTGCAATTTATATTACAGCACCTCAGAAAGACCAAACAACACCAGGGCATTCCTATACAGCACATACAATGGGTAACAGCCAGTCCTGCTTGCAGTACAGAAAAACAGCTCAAAGGTTAGGTGAAAGAAAATAATATTTAGAAATAAGCATCTGAGGCATAGAGAAAGGTCAAAAATAAGAATTATTTTTTTTAAGGGAGTGATTAGTTAAATTCAAGTCTCAATTTAAAATAATGATTTTCTTCAGAAAATGGCAGGCATCCAAATTATGGAAAACCTGCTCTTTAAGACAGTTGACTTGAGAACATTTAAATATCGAGGGCTGGAATTTTTTCTTTTCTTTTCTTTTTAATGATGCAGTTTCAGAAAAGATACAAGATGATATCATTTCCAAAGACTAGCTCTGGTTAGCTGCATATAGTTTGACATTCAAGAAATTTAATGTTATTAGCTACCACTGCCTGCCACCCGGGATGAACAACATTTTCTTGACCTATTATTTATATGCCTCTAAACGAAAGTGAGTTTTGAGAAGGTATTTGGAGGTGGAAAGAACAACTTCTCCAGTAGAAAAGAGAGTCACAAATGGACAATGCCAAGTCCCTGCTTTATTTAAGGGAGAATAAAACTTTAGTAAATATTATATCAAGGTAAGGAAAATTCTGTCATAGATTGGCGGACACACACATATGGTGTAGGTGGATGGGTGTTCAAGCCTGACATGACTGGCAAAGCAGCACCAGTGACATGAGAGGACATCCACAGTCTATGAAACATCAGGGGCAAAAGGCATAACCTGCTGTTCTCAAAGTGAGAGAAATTGCTGGCAGTTGACCTGAAGAGGACCAGAAGAGCAAACCCAGAAGCTAACCCCAGCTCCCACCATCCATGCAAAACCAGTGAAGACAGCGATTGAGATATCAGGTAGGTCTTTAGTCCATGCCCCTATTATTGTCAGGAAAAAATCCTTTTCATTTTATAGTAATTAAAATGCTCATAGATATTTTATTAACTCACTCTACAGAGCCACATAAATTCTATAATTCATCCAAGCACTTACAAGTAGTTACTTGGGTTAGGCTGTCAAGACAGAAGTGATTCAAAACCTTGCATACTTAGCTCCTTGGAAGACATATCATTCCCTAACACAATGGTATTAGAAAGGCTGCTGACAGTTAGTGATCAAGAGATTTCATTTTGCTTGTCATATGGTGGGTTGTCAATTCTTCTTTCCCCTTTAGATAAAAGCTTAGTTGCATTAGATTTAAATAATGGTGAAGTTGCAGGTTAACATTTTTCAAAAGTACCAAAGTGACTTCAGTACTTAAATTCTATTTTCAAAATGCTGTAGACACGCAAGAACGTAAGTCTCTACACTAAATGGAACTTAGATATTTTTAAAGAAATTTATGGAAAGGTGGAGAATAAAACCCTAACTCGAGAGGGCTTAAAATTTTTACCCTACTCCAGACCACTGGTTTAAAATAGATAAAGTTTGCAAATTATTGCAATTCTAAGACAAGCTAAAGATTTACATTTCCATTTTGAACATACTTGATTGTTTTCACATCAATGTACCTATGCCATTATATTTTATTGCAGATTTCCTCCCACCCTTCTAAAAAAATTTCTAAATGACAGTTTTAAGATGGCCTTTACCTCAAAATACAAGTTTTCCTGAGTTATGTTCAAGATTTAAGCAGGGGCTGCAGGGATCTTTCTACATTTTTTTCTATGAAAAATATCTATGCAAATTATTCTCTTGAATTTTTTTTTTAACAGTAAATAAGAACAACTTAGAGGAGGAAGTGACCGTTTAAACTTTACTCCCTCCCCCGAGTGAAATGTAAAATTGAGCCACTACATAAAAATGGAAAAGTAGCCCAGATTTTACTAACCTAGTACTAAGCAAATAAATAATCCATGTGGTTAGTCTATATTTAAAATATTTGTTCTTCTTTAAATATAAAGTAACTTTCACAGAAACAAACAGAAGTGGCTAGAGACTGAAATCATTCCTTTGATATTGAAGCTGAGTATTTTCTCGTTTAAGCTCCAAACATCATCTCCCTCGTGCCCACAGGGCTTTGCACTGTGCTCAAGCACTCCACCTCGCTAATTTGCTGCTCCCCTCCACTGCTGAGCTCAGATGCTGGTGTACGAAAGGGTGGTTACAAGCTGAGGTACCACAAGATTTTAGGAGCTTATCTTTATTCATTAATTGTTCTGTATCACGCTTAAATGGTGGATTTCTCAGGTTTAGCTATATTTCTTCTAATACTTTTAGTTTGGTCTGTTATCGCAGGTACCATCTATGTAATGTTGAGAGCAAATACAGTTTGAAATAGGACTGCCATAGCAGCTATAGAACATCTAAAAGGGAAAAAAAAAAATAGGCCAGACCTTTATTAAATTTTAAAGTATGCCTTCGCTACACTCTTCTAAAGATCCAAATAGGGTATTCAAATCTCTAGAGATCACCAGTATAATTTCTTTATCATGTTCCATTTAAAATTTAATTATGTAGTCTACAACAAGAAGTATCTGAGTACTCTAAATAGGTCATGCAATGAACAACTTAATATTACTATAAAGTTTTCCTTGTGAAGATCTGTTCTTTGATGTGCTGTTGCACACAGAAAGCCCTTCTTCGAAAAAAACAATATACATTCATAGATATAATAATGTCATTTAATATAAAAATTGTAAAGCTTCTTTATCATATTTTAAGTTTAAATTTTCAATTCCTTCTCTAGCCTGAGCTTCCCCAAATCATCAGAAATAAGTGGTAAATTAGAACTGACACAATATAATCGTGCTGAATATTTTTATATCTTTCTACAGGCAAAGTCAATCTATTAGCTTTCCTTCTAAATGATGTCCACCAACTCAGATTTTTCTACTTTTGCCTATCAATGATGCATATTCTTCAGTGGCAAGACGTAAGGTAATTTCTTCTTCCTCTTAAAAATAATCATTAGAGATCAATCAGCAGTATTTAATGGAAAATGTCTATATTAAAAAGTCACCATTTACCAAGACACTTTGTTACATTTTCTTTTTTAAAAATGCACATAAGTAACCTCTCTTGGTTACTACAGGAGAAGAGAAAATATTCAAAATGTTCTTTTCTGTAACTTCTGACTATTTACAGGGCTTTCTGGGAACAAATCCCTAACTTCTCTTCTGCAACTCAGCTGTGTAAAATTCAGAAGGGGTTTTTGGGAATTTTTTTTTTTTCTAAATGACAACAAAAAATTAATGCCACTGGTGCCTAAATCTTCCTGAAAGTCAGAAAAAAATATTCCAAGTACAGACATATCTGCTCACACTTACATGGCTTGCAACAAAACCCTTTCACCACATTTACAAATGCTTGAAAGGGATTTGATCAGCTCTGGCCACAAATATACCCATGAGTCATTCTTGCCCTGAGGAAAGGCATCGTGTTTACCTGCACAAATGAGAGTTGTTAGATTTCTAGGATTACAGAGGGCTTTTTGCGCCCCATCGGACAAAATACAACAAGCACAGTAACTATGGGAAAATGGTTATTAGTTTCATCATTTCAGGGTACAACACCTAAAATTTTGTATCCTATAAAGTAGTTGTGGGGTGAAGGTGGAAGAAGATGTGGTGTTGGTGGGGAAATTAGACTGTTTCACCATTATGAATTAATAATAACAAAATGGTTCACGTGAAGTTTGAAAGAAGAACAAAAAATATTAGATTAACACATCACAACACAAGATTAAAAACCCCAAGGAACTGCTTGTTTAGAGAAATGCGGGAACAGGTGAATCCCCGAGAAGGCTGGAGGACTAGCCAACCTGCGCACGGCTGTAAACATTTGTTTTAAATCAAGACAAGATCATTGGTTTTAATATTTATAACACAATTACAATGCCTTGTGCACATTGCTTGTATAATCTGATTTTTACTTGCAACATCGTGCCACAGTTGAAATTAAAGCCTTGTGGTAATAATTCAAAAAACACATTTAAGCAATCATTAATGGCAAGTATGAAACTGGATGTTTATTCAAGCAGCTATATCTCTCATTTTAACTTTAATTTAAAATGGAATTTATTTCTGCAGTACAAGGACTTCATGTTTCCAGTATATTAGTCATATAATACCTAGCCAATTAGGGGCATGCAGTCAAATTGGAAATATTTTAGCACTAAAACCAGTAAAAGATACAGCTAAGCGGTGTTATTGACATTCCTAATCAAGGAGACAGCTACTCTGTTGACTCTATTTTTTTTGTGTGTGTATGAAGAATTGTAATTCTTTTGCAATGAAGATGAATAAAATCTTTTAAGTGTCAGGTAGGCCTGATCACTGGTCAGTACTTCAAACGCTTGGCAAAATTTCACCAGCATATTTGGTTGCACAACTGAGGATATCAAGTGATGGTAAGTCATAAGAAGAAAAGTATCTAATAAATGAACAACTGATACAAGTTACACAAATTTGTACCTACAAAACAAGGTGATAGATTACAAAGGGGGAAAACCCATCATATACAGTGAAAATCTACATTTTTACAGCTTAACAACACGGTCAAGCCAACTGATATACACCACACGCACCATAAAGAAAAGCAGACATTTTTTCTCTGCCTTAGAAGCAGGAATAACTTGTGTGTATTACCATGCTTAAAGAAAACGGATTTTCTTGTTGAAATATCCTTTTAACATTATATATTGTGTGAACTACAACATTGGTATTAATTGAAGGATAACAAAACGCCCCAAACCATGATGTCATTAAAAACCCCATGCACCTCAAAGAGCAAAACTGGTGGCAGAAGATGCAAGAAGACAGGGAGCACCAATTTTTGCTCACCAGGCATCTCTGCTAAGTGGCAGATTACCATATCAGATATTTTTGTTTCCCTTCTCTCCACCCTTTTCTCTATCTGCACGATTACAGCAGTTTATTGCATCCTCTGACAATACGTAGGCAGGTCTCTCTTCAAAAACCTCTATCGCGGCCTGGGAGTCTTGTCTAGTTCTATTATTTTATGAAAAGCTTTCTCAGAGTAGAACAATTTGGTCTAAGCCGCTTTCCTGCTTTCCAGATGAAAATGCCTTAAGATCAGAATGTTTTTTCCTCCTACCTCCAAGTTTCCCTCCCCTCATCACTCGGGTGAAATTTAAAGCAAAAGCCAAACCACCTGCAGTGGGTATAATTGCACAGCTGGAAGAAAGCCACATCTGGGATTTTTCTCATCAGGCGCACAACTGTGCTAAGCCTCAAAGCACCCTGAACGTGTCGCTTTAAGCTGTGCAGTTTTGGTTGCGCCAGTATTTCACAGTCATTTGTCTGTCTATGGCATGCAGTGTGTGTTCTCCTCTCTGCACCTCCAGTTCTCAATATCCCAGCAGTTTTCCTTAGGGAAAGGATCATGTTCTGGCTCAAAAGGTCGTGCTTCTTTCAGCACCTTCCAGACATTGGTACACAGATGCAATATAGAGCAACTTGCTTACCTTGGTAATGTTCCAGATAACTCTGTGGCAGTTTCTCTGAAAGACACAAAGTGAGGAGAAATTAGCTTGTGTTTAAAGAAGCTATAAAATTTTAAAGATGCTTTTATACTGCTTGTATTTTTCAGGAGTGCAGACACACGTACACAGCTTTATACGCAAATACTTCATTTGCGGATGCGACGTCCGCATGATCATATACACAGGAACATGAAAAACAGATGATGGAGTGTGATCTAAGGATTTCATCAGAATAAAATTCTCAATTGTTCAATTACTCATTTTTTAGGCATAAAATTATCACTATTTTAAATGCCAGCACTGTATGATCCTACATAGCCAAAAAGTAGCACTGGGCCAATTTTCCAGTGGAAAAAGTTCCCTTTTTTCAGTACTGCAGCAAAAGCAAGACATTGGACAGATTTATAACCATGTCATGCACTGAAAAAAAATACCATGTTAATGTTAAATCTTCTTATATTGGGTTTTAGGCAACAGTTATTTTCCAAATATGTGATTTTTGATCCAATTTACTTGCTTGGATCTGTTTCGTGGGTTTGCAATTTGTTTGAAGGAAACTGAGTGTGAGATAGTGAAAGTGGGCTAATGTAACCAGTATGTCACATTAAAGCACAATTAAATACATTATCATTGCCTATGTACACAATCCTTAAAATACAACCCAGATCTACCACCACTGTATGACCTTGCTCCCCTCCCCGGCACATTTGCTTAGACCTTATCCAAACATCGGGAAAACAGCTGGACAGCTCCATTTCTCCTTTCTCTCCCATGTATAGGACCTTAAAGAAACCAGCAAGGAGGCATAAAGGGGTTCATTCTCCTCCACTTGACCAGAAGTCCATCTCGTTTCATGCTGTGCTCTGTCCTGTGTTTAAGTTTGCTGCGTGAAAGATAGCTGGTTGGTTCATAACCCAGTTGCTTCAGCTGAGATCCAAATTGCAAAATTTCACATCTGTGGCTTTGAACTTGTGGTATGGACAATTCTCAACATAATACTCTCTTCTTCTTTATAGCTGAGCAACAGAAAATCCTTCCATCCACTTTTACATACAGGGGGGGAAAAAAAATCTAATCTTTTTTTTGGGGGGGATTGGTGGCAGTAAAGACAGGTCTCAAAATCTTCCTTGCCTTAACAATTCCCAAAACCATGGATCTAGTGATCATAAGTATGGAACCAAGCCTACACATTTTTGTTGTGAGGGTATAAACCTTATAAGCACAGATTGAACCCACAAGCCTAATTTCTTTAGGAATCCAAAGGAAAAAAAGAAGAAAAAAGACAGATATTTTTGAAGGCTCTCGTAGAGCTTTACCATGTTCTGAAGCCGCTTTTTTTGATGGGACAGCTTCAGAGTTGTTATAGTAAAAGCGCAATATTTCAGAGCTCTTCTTTAGTTCTAGATCCCCCATGCTTTTTTGGCACTATATGAACTACGAGCAGCTACAAGGGTCTTGGTTTTTCAATTATTATTATTTTTTTATTGAACGCCCCGGAGTGACACCCAGGCTTTTTCCTTAATGGTTACACTGGCAACTGGAGACTCCATTATGGTGTCAGAGAAGATAAAATGGTCCCTCTAAACATGCACAGCTTTGCATTTTCGTTGAGTCTCTATGTTCAAGCTGTGCAGTTTGCCGGTCACAGAAGGTTGCCTTAAACCTCCCAGTGTTTTGCTTCAAAAGGCACAGAGCAGAACCGTGTTCAGTGGTTGGAAAGAAGCAGCAAAAGATAAAAAGATGGCTCACGTCCTTTTCTTGCACACACCATTCAGCAACAGACCAACAGATACACAAGCGCTCTCAGAAGAGCCAGTTCCCACCCCAGCAAAGGCAGACAGGTATGTATTTAACAAGCGCCTGTGATGAACAAAGTCCATGGTATAAATGACATCCAAGGTGAGAGCCAGGAGCAAGAGGAAGAGAATGGAAAGAGATAAGAGAATGAAATCAGAGTGGAGCAATACAGACTTGGTTTCTATGGGGGAATTTGATACAGCTGTACATTTGAGATATTTTATTTTCATTAAACTCTTGCACATTGGTATCATACCGCCTTGTTTTCCAGGCCCTACTCATAACTTATACAGTTCAAAGAATTAATATGATATTTTCTGTAACTCATCAAAGAACTGCATCACTAAATGGTTCCAACAGTCGGGAAATTTTCCCCTTCCACCACTAATCACAGGCATCATCTCCTTTCATTGAAATGCTTTTTTGGGGAAAGAGCCTGGACTAAAAGGTCAGGCTGGGTGTTTGTTTCTTCTTCTAAAGGGACTCCCTAGCCTTTAGCTACCTATTATCACTCTAATAACAGAATATCACAAACCTTCTTGCTTTAGGGTATGGCAGCACATTTTATAAACCAGCAGTTGCTCATCCAGCTTAAAGAGACAACCAGGCAAATCACAGGTGGGTATTGCAGCAGAAGCAGCTATGTTTAAAAGAGGATGTTAAGCTGGAAACACGTTGTCAGCTTCTGAGCAGAGCAGTGAGTGATTGGTGCATCTAAATTTCTAAAGATTTTCATTTTTGTTAAATAACCCTCTCTACAAGAGATGCTGGCCTTATGAAAACAATCATTAAATAGTCGATACAGTGGTAAAAAATCTGAATGTGATCAGAATGTTAAACAAAGACACTGCAGGCCTTTATCATATACATTTTTAATGCAATTAATTGTGTTGTCAGTTTCATATTTGGTCAGATCAAATTCCAATTTTAAACAAAAATATGTAAGGTAATGATTTTTGAAATACAGATCAAACTCAAATAAAACTTTAAAACTCACAAGGAAAAGAGGAGAAGTCTGATTACTTCCCAACTGTCCAAAGATTTCATTGTTTCTCATCAACTCAGTAAACATTTAAACCATAAAAAAAAAAACCAAAACAAAACTCCTTTAGGTTATTAAACTAAAAATATTATTTTCCTAGAGAACAAACACAATTATCCCTGCATTGTCACTGGAAATAAATGGTACACGGACTGCTGAAGATGGTTAATGTCCACTGTAAGTGTCCTATAAATATCAGGAGTTGAAACACTGCTCTATAAATATATTTCATGGGAGTTTAAAAAAGAAAATCTTATGGAGCAAATTACTCATCAAGGAAACCCTTAAAGTTTATTTAAAGATAATGGATACTCATTCTGCAGTATTTCAAGATATTGAAGCTAGACTTATACAACCAATTTTCAGATCCCTAGTATTCCCAAATGACACATACAATAAATATAACTCATAATTTACTGTATCTACAGATTTTTTTATTCTTGGATAAAAACAAGAGAAGGATAATACTCAAAGGGAAAATGAATATAAACCCACATATTTTCATGTCCTGCCTATGATATGAAAGGATGACCTTGAAAAAGATTGAAGATGGAAACCTAAATGTTTCGTCAGGGCTGCCCCGAATTCCACTGAAATCGGTGCCAATGCAAATGGGATACGCTAATGCACAACACCACTAAGGACAGAAGAGGATAAGGCTAAGGACCCTGGAAAAGTTGTTAGGTGGAAGGTGACATTATGAAGTGCAGTCGCAGCATTTCCAGGAAGGTCATTTACAATTTCCTAGCATTTTGTGTTCAGCTGTGCAGGATGGATCTGGGGCAGCGTGGTCCGTACATATGGAAGATGAAGGTGCTGTTGAAGCCAGGAGGGTGCTGGGTGGGAGGTCTGCTCTCCAAAATGCTACCCCATCACACGTGGTCTTCCAAAAAAATCAAATTGCAGATTTACAAATTGTTCACTAGAGCTGTGAGGAGCTTTGACCTACTGAAGAGGCTCTGCACCCTCCAGAGAGGACTACGTAGCTGTTCTCAAAACCCAGCGTGGGCAAACCAACCACCACACACACATCTTGTCATTTCTCTCTACAGGCTGAGAAATCCTTCCCGTAGGATTGGAGTAGGATGTGTACCAAAGCAGAAAAGTATAAATATTTTAGTCAAAACCTTATAGTGAAGTGGAAGTGGGAAGATCTGCATAAAGATCAGCAAACTGACTTTACTGCCTATTAGTTTTGTTTGAAGAAAGTTGTTCAGGAAAACTCTTCAGAATATTTGGAAAGTGTTGTGTTTGTATTAAATGTTTTGTTCACTGAGAAATCATATGGTGCTCTTTTCTCAGAGGCTGACTGGCAGCTGTTGTTACCCACCTGTGTGCAGGGTTTGGCACAACACAGCTCTGAGGTTTAACTGTGCCACGTTTTTGTCCGGTTTAATACTCTACGTTGTGCTTCTGCAGAGATGTAAACTGAGGCACAAGAGACAGGGCAAGGGTTTAAAGGGCAACTGAGGTAATCTTGTGTATATTCTGCTAAATGCATGCCAGGAAACTTAGCAAGTACTGAGTTCAAACCATGGGAGTCAAGACTATGCTTAGAAACATTTTTTTCTTCTGCAGGATCATGACCCTTAGTGATTTGGAAAGCCTTAGGTCTCCATCAAGAACAACTTTTGCTGTGAAAAGGAAAGCATATGGATTCAAACTAAGCAATCTGTCGGGGTGCTGAGGAAGATGCAAAACGAAAGGCAGCAACACATTCCTGCAATCGTGTCACCGTTCTTCCTTTTTCCATCTCACACTTTGGGGAGAGGATAAAGCCTGCCTACAGCACACGAGGCACATGAGGATAAGGACATAAGGATAAGGGCGAAGCTGAAGAAGGGATCTGTATGGTGCGCTATTAAGAAAGCAGCACAAATGCAAGCAGAAATCCCCCAGATGCAGAATACGGGAGTCTCCCAACTTGTGAAGAGAAGTGTCCACAGCCTGAGGTCATGGTTGTAGGCATCAGAGCTGGCAGTTGTTGTTTCAACCAGGTGGGTTAGAAGGTCCTGACTTCTCCAGGACAAGTGACCATGACCCCTTTGGTTCCCCGGGACATGTAACAGCGGTTAGTTCTATCACTTATGCTCATTTTCCATGAAGCACAAAAAACCCCCAAAGGTTAAGCTGGTATTTCTGGCTTGGGTGAAACGTTCAACCCTTTACTAAACAGAGTCCTACACCTGGCACAAGCATTGATGGTACCGGAAGGGATGTATTTGTGAACAGAAATAAGTACAAGTTGAAGAGAAATGAGGTATTTGAGAGGATCACTTGAAAAGTTATGTATTTTTCCAGGAATATCCACTGCGGCCATAACTGGATATGCCAAGTGTGCTGATAAGGTGTGTGTAACAAATTGCAATAATGTTGATAACTAGGAAGTTCTACCTTGAAATATTTCCAAATGTTGCATAACCATGAAGTTGTTCTTTGTTTTGCCCCATGGGCAAATCTGGCTTGCCAGAACAAACAACGCACCTGATGCTTTTGAGCACTCTTTCCCGGCTCTGCCTACACGCAGACAGGGAGCAGACACCGTACCACCAACTCTCCACACTACGCTCAGCAACACCAGAAAATCAGGGTAGAGAGGGGTCCAAAGCATACCATTTGAGCAACATCTCTCAGCTACAGAGTTGATGGCTCCTGTGACCACCAACTCAAAGGGATACATCCCATTAATTTCAATGGCTTTTAACCAGATCATCAATAAACGGCTTTTTAAATTGTATGGGTCCGTGCTTGCACACACACTCACTGCTACTGCATAGACATGCGTCAGTGATGTGGCAAGGGAGAAGATGGCTACTAATTGTCAGTATAAAGCAGAACTAAAGGAAAGTTTACAAAGGGAAATGAAGGATTTTCCACTTATAAGCAGGAGAGAACAGCTGAAGAGGAACATTAAATTAGCTTTAAAAGGAAGGTTGTATCAGGAGGAATATAATTACTTAGTTGGAATTTCACCAAGACTTGGGAGTCAATGCCTCGACTCTTGCAGAAAAGTGCCATGGGATTTCTAATGACCCCAAATGGTCAGGACATTGATTTCACATTTCAGCTGAAAAATGGCACACCATTGTTGTCTCTGCTCTTCCTAAAATCACACGGGGGGACTATATCTGAGTTGACTTGGACAAATTAATAGTGTGTATTGAAATACCATTGAAAGACACAAGATATTTCACCAGTCTTAAATTGGACAGTTTCTCAGCTTTGTTAGAGTGCAGCAAAATAAACAAACTACATTTGGATAAAATATGGGGTTTAAATTTTGAGTTCAGTTTTGCTATGACTAATTTGATGGATTCTCCAGAAGGTTTTTTCTCTCTATATCACATGCTTTTAGCATATATTTTTTTTTAGAACCATGCCCTATCACCAGTAAAGATGGTATAAAACAATTTCATTTTAAAAAAAATTAAGATATTAAAAAAAAAAATCAAGATTTCAAACTGATTCTTTTGTAAGTATTTTATCTTTCACACGGTAAGCAGCAAATAAATACATTGCAGTTTTAAAACTTCACACAGGGCTTAGCTACCTAACAAGGATCATAAATTTGCAGAAGAAATACTGCATAAACAGTCTCTGAATGTGCTATTTAAGTACAAGCTAAATACTCTTTTTTTAGGAAGTGATGTAACAAGTTCATATGTAAAAATCTATTTCTATACAAGCTGACATTCTGCAAGATTAGCTGACTGAGAAAAAGGACATGAGCAAACATGCTTGTTGTTTTCTCCCATGATTATTTTTAAAAGCTGCATTTTTCACTATTCTAAATTTGTTACTTCTGAATTTTTCATTCCTCCTTAGGTAAGGAGGAAAGAAATCTCTGTGTATTCAGTGATAAGTGCCTGCCACCAGAACAGTGTAAGTCCAGTGTACATCCAATATACAAATAATACCCCAAATAAAACATAACATAAAACAAATAAAACTCTTCATTGTGACTATTTTATATATTTCATAAAAATTTAAGGTTTTTTTTTACCCCCCCAACATCTTTGAAGACAGTAATATTATAACTTACAAGTTAAAGCATAATTTAGGCCAAATCTTCACTCCTTGCAATTTACCTACAAATCCCAGTTAAGATCTTGGCCTCTTGTCTAAGTACCCACCAAGGATGTCAGATGAAAGCTCCTCTCTCTTACATCTTCTGCTCTGGTATTGAAGAGCAAGATACAAATTAACAGGTGAAAGAAACACAGCAGTGTGTCCATTTTATAGATTGGTAACGAGGGCACGGATAGGGTGTAATTTAGCCAGGGTCATCAGGGAGAAATGCCAGGGCATAGAGAAGAAATGAAGAAAGATCCCACTTAGGTGCTTTGCTCCAAGGTCAGACCCTGCCAGCGTGGATGTGCAGATACGGCTGTTGCGGCACAGGGACCGCCGTTGCTGCGTGTCTTCTCAGGGAAGTGCTGTATTTTGAAAGTTAATGACTAAGAAATGAAGGAAGGAAGCACCATGGGTACAGAATTTGGCTCTGTAAAAAACCAGAAAGAAACCTGTAAGAAACCAGGACACTGGGGCACAGCAAGCAGCAGGAAGAACACATAGAAGAACCCACCATGGTACCAACTCCTGCATCCTCACCCTGTTAGTACAGGGAGAGAAAGAAGTGAGGCTCCTGCCTCAGGGAGCTGTATGAGCTCAGTGGGAGGAAAATACCCTCTGTCTCTCTCCAAAATGAGAAGAAAGATCATCCAAAACAGAGCAGACGTTCCTCCCCATATGATTATTAAACCTACTGTAACCTCCCTAGGTAGAATATTTTGTACACTTGGTATTTGACTGACCTGTAGCTCATGCTACCATTTCCATTGGTTGTGATGTTATACTTTACCACCATCTCTTCTCCACTGTACAAAGAAAAGGAGGGGAACCACACCTGAAGTCTCAGCAGTAACTTCAGGTAAAACTCAGTTGTACAAATATAGAACTCTGAAGGAGAACTCTGGGCCATGTGTTAATTCTACAGCAGAATCATAGAATAGTTTGGGTTGGAAGGACCTTAAAGATCATCTAGTTCCAACCCCCCTGCCGTGGGCAGGGACATCTTGCACTAGATCAGGTTGCTCAGAGCCCCGTCCAACCTGGCCTTGAACACTTCCAGGGATGGGGCATCCACCACCTCTCTGGGCAACCTGTGCCAGTGCCTCACCACCCTCATAGTGAAGAATTTCTTCCTTGTATCTAATCTAAATCTACCCTCTTTCAGTTTAAAGCCATTCCCCCTTGGCCTATCACTACATGCCCTTGTAAAAAGTCCCTCTCCAGCTTTCTTGTAGGCCCCCTTCAGGCACTGGAGGGCTGCCGTAAGGTCTCCCTGGAGCCTTCTCTTCTCTGGGCTAAACCACCCCAAGAAGCCATATAATCACAAGGATGCATAAGATATATGAAGAAAGACATAGAAATTATTCAAGTACTATAAAGAGCGATGGCCTAGATTCTTTCCTTAGTTTCTAGGATGTTGTACAGGGCTGCAGTAAATATCTTCTGATATTTAAGACTTTGTCATATTTGTGTAGGGTGCGGGGGGCCATTATATGTACCATCTACACAAGCGTCTTTTATGATGTAGCAGCTGTTGGTTGGGTCAAATGTTGATGTCTTCAGTGATGAATGCCAAAAAGAAAAAGCCACCCTAACAACTGTTTTCCATTGAATGCCCGCACCTCACTCTTCCCCACCCTCCAATTTCACATGCTAACAGTTCAAAACTGGTGTTCCCTGATATTGGATGTTTTCACTAATATACACAGACTTGAAGCTACTCAAAAAATTTGGAGGCTTTATTTAAACTTATTTCAGAGAAATAACTCTTGATTCTCCACCAAGAAATGCCAAGCTTGGAAATGGCATCTCATCCTGGTCTCAAAATACTTTACTGAATCAGAACAACTTGGATACTTCATCTATTATGTATTCAAATACTTATTCATTTTCTTACCCAATGCAGACCGGGCAGAGACATGCATTTGGGAATCTCTGAAGCTTTGTGAAGCTGAGGGACTTCTGGAACAAAGTGAGATGCTAAAATATAGGCACCTTAGAAGAACTAACATTAGTTAGGAAGGGGATGGCCTTGCTTGCTCAATTCAATATACAAACAACTTGTTTTCTACAGAAACTGCATTGGCAGCTACCAGGGGAAAATAAAACAAAACAAAAAAACAAACCCCCTGAAAACCCCACAGATTTCCAGGCTTTGGGGTCTTCCTACTTCTGGTTTTGAGAGCAGTGAACTCTCACTATTTTTCCACTCAGAAGGCGGCAAATACCAGAAATCTCACAAGGTCAGCTCTTGCTGAAGCGTCGTGCTGTAGGAGGGTTGCTGGGCATTTCTGGAAACAGAAACCTGCTTTGATAAATGCTACAGCTACCTTAAACCAGCTCTGAGGAAGCATTTGATGACTTTGGACAAGCCTGCTTTTCTTTATCAGAGGCTTCATCCGATGGATACAGGAACTACTAAAACCAGCTCATCTCTACCTGGAACACTGGTGTGGCTAGAATCTCCTTCAGACATCTGCCCATATTGTCTTTTAATCCACCTGCTGAAACAGTTACTGCCTTTCTCTCTACTGGTTAATCAAGGATAAAGTCACTGCTTAGCTCCTTTCTGTCCTGACATCTCTTCCTTGTGATCCAAAACCCAACGATGTCAGGTTGAAACAGGGGATGGAACAGGAAAAACGCAGAAAGGACTCTGTGAACAAGCCTGCCGGCCAGCAGTCTGTGTCCCATTACCTGCAGTTCAAAACAGTCCTTATACTATTTCCATAAATACTGCAGTATCTTCTGGAGTATCTCAGCACAAACTGCAACAGCTGTTGGATGCTATTATTTCTTCATTCTTGTTCATTTGTTGTTCATCTGTTATTTTTTGCCTTTTTTTTTTTTTTCTCTTGACACCTGCCTGTCCACAAATCAGAAGTGTTTAAAAAAAACCTGTGATCAAGCTCTGTTCTTACTGGTCCCTCTACTGCTGCCCAAAATTAACAGGACAAGAGAAGAAAGGGGATAAAGATCTAATTCACTGTCTTATGTCTGACCTTAAAAGGATGGGTTGAATTTATTTGTGACAGCCCTGAGCAGAGAGACTAAATCTGCTGAGCTGGCCACCTCAGGAAGCTGAAGTACACAAGTACCACCATTCTCTAACGAGTTCATTAATGTTACTGAACAATATATTGACGGTGTCGTGAAATTATTATATAAAGTGTTTTAAGGTGTAAGTTACCAGTGATATAAATCTACAAGCAAGTCCTTTTCTCCCCAACCACATCCAAACCAGAAGATGTTAAGATAGTTCTTTAATGGCAAAAACTATTAGGCTGCAATATATAGCAGGTACATTTATTAATCATCAGACCATTTATGTTCTGTAATTCTACCACAGTTAAATAACATGGACTACTAAGTACCTGAATCAGCTATTAGCAAGCATTCCTGCTCATTAAAACTCACTTATTTAGGCTTTAGCAATGGTAAATGTAACCAGCCCTGGAGGAGTGTCACAGCACTTGGAAATGGCACATTAAGCTTCATTTACCCAGCTACACTCTTAGGCGGAGGGGGAAGGGAAAGATACAGTGACGGTCCATAATGAAGCTCAGAAGCTTTTTGAAGCTGCATTAAGAAAATGACAAATCTTACAAAGAGAGCCATAAAGCTTCCTCAAGTACAACAGTTCTGCAAGGAGCTATTTGTCATAGTTTGTTGAAAAGACTCCTACGTTTAATACTATTGGACTGTGAGAGCTGATTATTAAATGTAATTACAGAAGTAGCACAGAAATAATAGTTTATTGCCGACAATAAGCAACACTGTATTAACAAAGAGGAGTGGGGAACACGTTCAGCATTTGGAATTGTATCATTAGCTTTTCTGGGAACATACACAAATGTATACACATTTAATTCCACATTAGCTTCTACTAACCAGAATTATCCTTCAAGAATTTCTGATTGGGGTCGGTGCATCCATCTGTACTCAGAGCGAGAAAACAGTAGCCAAAGTGGATTGCTATTTGGGTTTCAGCTTTTATTCCTTTTCTTCTTAACACAGATTTATTAAAAAACACCCACAGCCTGCTGTCAAGAAATACTGCTCACATTTGCTTATTAGCAGCCCTGTAAGAAATACTTTTTTGCTACGGTGCTGCCATTTGAAGCAAACACTTTATTTAGAACATGCCAGTTATCAGGAGATTCTCCATGCAGTAAATCTTTTGAAAAAAACAAGTTTTGATTTCTCATTGCTACCTGCAAGAATGAGTTTTAACTTCTATTGTACCTACATCTTTGCATGCTTGCTTGTGTAACTAGCCATCCATGTTACCTCTTCTTTTTGCTGTGAGTGATTTCTCCCAGTTTCTTGATGCTGCTTCTTACTCTCAGAAATCTGCCTCTCACTTTTTGTGCATCACTGTCCTTGGTGAAACCCCTTTTTTAAAAACACATGGTTCTTTCATAAAGCCTTCTCTACTGCTTTGGGGTAGGCATCCGCACTTTTCCCAAACTACAAAGCTGAACAAACTTAGAAGTACAGCTCCTTGCAACCAGGGCTACAGTTTGTGCCAGCAAGCAGGGCAAAACCCCAACCCTATCCCAGCAGTCTAAAAGATCCTTTCTGGCCCACAAAGTTTAGGCTGAATCAATTCTGCTGCTGGTCCAAGACTGAAACATTTTGCAAAACTATGTTTTGGAAGGAAGGCATTCAGTGACAGATGGATTTTATTTATTTTTGGGTGAAAGGAACAGCTTAAAACAGGTTGGGAACATCTGAGAGGATCCCGGCACATCAAGGCAAAGATTGAATGCATCTGAAGTACTCCAGAGATGCAGAAATTACCATCACAAGAACATGCACACATTCATCAGTAATGTGGTGTGCACTGACCCTCACTCTTTCAGCAACGATCTGTTTTGCAGTAGGAAATATAACCAGTAGTTTGGAAGCTCAACAGCCTCCTTTAAGCATCTGCATTCCCTCTTCAGTTCACTATGTAACAACAGCTTAACCTTTTACAGGCAAAATTGCACTCAAAACCAGGAGCTGCGTGCATGCAGCTGAAAAAAAAGTTAGACTGTAAATCAGGTGGAAAGAGAAGAAATCAGAGTCTACCTTTAGGCATTCACATCCCTAGATTTTGTTCAAAGCGGCATTTTCACATGGGCTAAAGACTCATGGGTTACATTTTTGAGGGGTTGGAATCTAAAAAACTTGTGAATAGATTGCTAACAAAGATTTTTAACCACGCTGCAAAATCCTTGGGAGCTCAGTGCTGATTATATTGAGATGCTTAAAAAAAAATCCTGCTAGACATCTACCTGCATCAGTAGATACACAAGGGCATTTGAGAAAATCTCTCCTGGTCACATCACATCATTGGTGTAAAAGAAAACAAGTTTTCCTTTTGAAGGTTTTTGACTCGTTTGGAACAGATAAATCACTGCAGCAGCACTTTCCAAGTGACAATTATCTTGCCACAATAGCCATAAAAATAAAATAAAATCAACAGAGATGGAATCCAAAGTAAGAGACCTAAATTATACATAACTATATTCATAAAACTCCACCTCTGCTCAAAGTTGCTCTGTACACTACACATATGCCAGGATCTCTTAATCTGCTGCTGATGTGCTGCACGTTGCAGTCGTGTGCAATTACAGTTAGCTATAATTAAGAACAATTACAGCTTTTATTTCTCCATTTGTTCTTTAAAAAGCACAGTTGTAATAAAACTTTTTTCCCCCCTTTTTTTTTTTAAAGGTGAATATAATTATACATCCCTATAACATCTCCAATAATTAGTTTGACTCAAGTTTCTTCTGGAACAATTTTCATTTTAACTGTCAGATCTGCCATCTACAGTCAATAGAACACATTGTAAAAAAATTCTATCATTAACCTTTTTTCACCCCATAAATCTGCAAAAGAACTTGAAGAAATTGAAGAATTCATTGCTTAAACATTTAAAGGCCAAATTCAGCTAACACCCCTTCCCCAGCAATACCTTCTTAATCACACTGAAACATTATTATTATTGTTATACTAGCTAACTATAACAATAATAAATTAAAGCTGGGCATAAAAGGTATTTGACATCTCTCTATATTTTATAGGCTACTTTCCAGCCCTATTCTCATAAAAGAATCTCTCTACTGTATCTTTGTTTAGAATCTACCCGCAATTACTAACCATGCAGGCTGCAGGGAAAAGTAATTAAGTTTAATAGAAGCCACCCTCAATTTTGAAGCTGCCCTCAATTTAAGCCATAGAAGGAGAGTAATTAAATTTAATGCGTGCCACAGCTTTTAAATGAAGATATGGCATGTAAAATTTTCTCACGTATCTTTCCCGAACACTGCAAAATAAGTGTTGTGATGCAAAAAGATAGCAAACTACAACCACCAAGTCATGTTAAGTTTTCTTTTTCTACTGGCCATGTCTTGCAAGGGGTGAGGCCTTTGGGTAGATTAAGAACAGCGTAATCTAAATCATAAGAATCGGGAAGCCCGGAGTAGGATCACAGCCGAACTGTCTCCTGATCCATGCTTTGCCCATGCTATCTGCTTTGAATAAGTTTAGAAGAAGCTTTTGTGGCAGGGTCTGTCTTTTACGTGTTTTAACAGATGCAACAGGTTTCAGACTACAGCCACAAATCTCTGTAGCACAGACATTGTTCGCCAAGAACCTCCCCCAAAGTAGCTGAACTAGCAACAGGGACTAAAGAAACACATTTTGAGACAGTCACAAATCTCCCATGTATGTCTTCAGCCTTCTTCAAGTCATCAGAAGGAAAAATAGTGAAATTACCCAAGGCTCAGCTATTTTGCCAAGCAACAGGCTTACTACTTTTACACAGAAATAGAAATTACAAACCAGGGCTAATGAAGATATTTCACTCTTGCAAAGATGAACATAATGTATGAGGAGCTCTGAAACAGAAAGAGAGGCATTTCCCTTTTCCAGCTCTGTAGAGAAGCAGTGGGCTCTCTCTGTATGTATAAATAAACTCTTCCTTGCAGAGAATCACAGAAGTTTCATCAACTGATTTAAAATAAATGAGGAATTTAGAGGCTTGAATTAACTTGTAAAAGGGAAGATGACTGCCACTGTTTGTTCAGAAGGTTAGACCGAGATACTAAACTCACAACTGGTTCACAGAAGTGCTCTGAAAAATGTGCGGCGCTCAACCTACTTCCAAGCAGCCTCCTCTCCTGAACAGAAGTTTCTACCTACCATTAGGGCTGAGCAAAAATTCTGCACTGAAACCAAGACCAGACTTGAAAAGGCAAAACCTGGGACAAAATTTCAAAGGCCTTTGGTCCAAAGGCTACCCCGAAAAACAAGACAGTGAAAAAAGGAGAAAGAAAAAAAAAAACAGAAAAGAAAAAAAAAAGTAGAGAGAGAATAAATAGATCCTTTATTTCAATTTTAGACCCCACCACAAACCTGCCATGTACTTCCCCAAGAGCGGGGTTGAATACCCCATTTTAGCAGCATAGAGAACAGACACCTGTATCCCTGGTGTACACCCTACATTGCAGGAACCTGTATGTACAGCAACGAGATTCACACGTTTCATCTGGCTTTCATTTCTTTACAAAATTATAAAAAATGAACATTCATAATAGTAAACAAGAGGCAACCAGGGTTTCATGTCTGACTGTCTCCCTGACAAAGCCCACAATCTTATATCCATCACTTCAGGGACTGTTCAATAGGCAGATCCACACTTCGAATCTTGAAGCCACTGCTAATATAAATTGCAAGCAATTTGGGAAAGAAACTGCATTTGTAGTTATTTTTAGTTTCATGAAAGAAAGAAGAGATTTGTTTATACATATAATGACAAAAAAGTTGGGATTTTTGGTTTTAAAGTAGCAAAATAGGGACAAAATTGCTGTTTAAGTTCTAATTTTTACTCAATTATATTTTAAACTGATCCTACCAGATGCTGGAACTAAAGCGACGTGATTTTGCTATATTTATAACTAAGCTGCAAAACATTTCAACATTTACAAAGAGAAGAAATCTCTCTGCTAATGCCAGGAGAAGAATAAGCTCAAATGCTATTGCACATGATGGCTCTTAATAGTTGGCACGAGGAGAGGAGAAATGTCTCTATAACAACAGTATCAAGGAAACTTGCATTGCAAATATCACATCATCATAACAAGGAGGGGGGGGGGGGACGGGGGGAAGATTTGCAGAGGGTGTTAACGTGAGGACATAGCATCCACACGCTCCCAAATAGCCAGGATGGATGAAAACCAAGGCAAGCTGTGGTCTCTTCCCTCCTTGCCCCTAATCCAAAATCCCTCTTCCCATCCAAACCGCCTGCTGTTCATGCCTTCTGCTTCCCCTTAGGAAGCAGTATCCTGTTCTCACACATTTTCCAATCAATACTTTGGCCCTTCTGCTGTTGGCTACCAACAAGACAACTCCCACTGTTCCCTAATACGCCCTCATGCCTTCCCCCAGGGGCTTCGGCAGAAACGTAGGTTGTGGACTGGCTGGCCAGAAGCGTATGGGAAAAAAATTAAACCAAGCACAAAATAAAATCTTCAGAAGCCTCTCCCCTCAGTTCCCACCTGCAGTGATTGCTAGGCTTACAATACAACCTTCATCCCTCATCTTATCCTCTCTTTGGAGGCTGTGGGTCTTGTAGGGTCTTGTTGCAATTGCCAAGTGCTCCAAGTGTTGGCGGGATGCAATCCAGCTTGTGATGCTGGAGCAGCAAGGCTCCCCCAGGGCACCGGCATACACCACTCAACTGGTTAAAAATTGAAACAGAGCAAACGGGAAATTTTTGAACAAATGCTTCAAGATTATGGAGCACACGTTACAGCTGTAACCACCCACAGTTCCCTCCTACAGAACAGAAACACTGAAAGCAAAAACCATTCACTGCAGAAGTTGAAAAATAACAAAAAATGCAGTAGTAAGTATGAAATTAAAACCTATGGGTATTTCCTGCACGAACTTCTGCAAAGAAAGAGGGGAAGTTTGCAGGACGCAACAGAATAAGAAAACGCAACCTTGGTTTACAAGTTCAGGGGAAGTGCCAGGACTGGTGCACAGGTCTGCACTAGTTATTATGTTCATCACTCATTTCTCACTCATGAAGGAAATTATATTTTACAGTAAAAAGGTGCCATAGTGGGTGGGATGGGAAGGACAACCTCTTCTTTCTGTTATAAAAATAACTAAACTAGACAAAACCCCAGATAACCTCAGTTAGAAAATTTTCCAAGTCTCCGAGAACAGCAGAGAGAAGAGCAAAAATTCAGCACGCCATTCAGCAGGGAAAAGGGCTGCATGTTCTGAAACGCTCTTGGAAAAGAAAAAAAAAGGTAAAATAAAAGCAAAACTACAGGCTTTCCACCATGGAACTGATTTTTTCTGTTCACTACTTGCAGTGATCATTCAGCTCTATGGATCAAAAAATCCTACTGATACCAATGTGCATGGTCAATCAGTAGGGTATTCTGTTTCAAATACGAGATCTGAAGTTGTTTCTTTGATTTTTGTCAAAAGTGGGACAGAATTTTCCCCTTCTCCCAGTGCCAATCATGTTCAGGTAAATGTTACAGCTTCTGCAAGTGCAAATTAAAGACAATTATAACCTGGCTAACCTCCCTCATCATTAAAATGCCTGGCACAACTCATTTGCCCTTGGAGTGGAGATTTGCCGCTACCACATTCACTTGAGTAGGGAAATACTCATCTTTAGATGCTATGGGTGTGCTGATTGCTCTGATCAAAGAAGGCAAAAATGGAGGTGTCTGTCTGCCCCTCCAGGAAGCAGTACTGCAGCATAGGTGGAAGCACAGGTTGTCACGTTAGTCAGTAATACCATTTGGGCTAACAGCTTCCAACAGCATGGCAATGCAGGTGTGTTTAGGAAAACTGAAGATTTATCTTTCTGGTACCAACTGCTCGGAGCGACCACACCAACTGCACAAGGGAAAAAGTAGGACCAGTGAATGAAAGCGTTAAGGGTCTTAACACATACACCTTAGGGGGCACTATATTTCAAACTGGTATTAGGGACTCCTTGTGTATGAGGTCCAACTTAAGTCATTGCAACTCCATGACAGGTGGAAATTGGGTGCAACTACAAGAACTGTAAACAAATCAATGCCAAAGAGAAAAATACTAAGAAGAATAAAAGTAGCTATCAGCAGAAGTCCTTTAAAAGCAGTCTCAAATGCAGAAAACAGAAGCCTCCAACCCTCCTGTCCACAGTAGAGCTATCTACAACAGTTTATTTCCAGCTGGGGAGCCCATATTAGTGAGAACTCCCTCCAGTTGCATTATGTTATATATATATATTATATTCTCTTTGAGCCAGAACCAACTTTTTTGCATTTACAGACAGCACAGAGCACAGCTAGGGCTTTGAGGTGATGCCATAAATGTTTCAATAGGAAAAAACAGGAATGTTTCAATACAAGAAAAAATTTCCTTATTGAATTTTTACCCCATTTAAAATCCTTTCTTGTTTAGGTTTAAAACTTTATAGCAGGGACAAAAGCAGAGTTTTCTCAGCCAGGCAGAGATCTCAACATTTTCCCCCAGCTGAACCCCTTGAGAAGGAGTGGTATTGGAGCAGCTCGGCCATCCCACTGAGAGGTGCAAAGCTTTCTTGGATATTATTAGTTTATGAAGCCATAGGCAAGGCTCTTGAAATACGGAGGGTGTGGGAGGTGTGGAGTGAACTGGCATAATTGAACAACTAGGACATATCAGATGAATGAGTTGTAATCACCTGAAATCCTTACAAAAGCCCTGATATTCAAGGGTTGGCCACATTTACTTACGTTTGTGGACCAGATTGCCATCAGTGAAATTCAAGCCAAAAGACAAATCCCACCAACAAAAACCCCACTTCTTTTTCATTGAAACATGACCTTTTCATTTCACAAAATGTGCGTCAACTTAAATCTTGTCAGCCTGACCCCAATCCGTCCTGCTCCCCGAAACTATGGAGCTCTTTGCAGAAGCCATTCCCACCCCAGGCTATGATCTTGTCAGATCTCATAAGTGAAACGGGGCCAGGTCTGGCTGGGACTGTGGGAGACACCTCCGAGGGAACCCCAGATGCTTCAGGAAGTTCTTGGTGGTGATTCTCACAAGTAATGCTCCTTGAGTTAACACCAGATCCACACCCCACAGCAACACTAAGGGTATTACGTTCCTAAAAGCTTTGTGTTTTAAATAGCAAGGACTGGAAATTAGAAAAACTTTTATAAACTCTGCGGACATTTCCCCACATGCACAACAGTGACAGCTACATTATCATCTGTCAGCTATTGAAGTTCTCCCCTCATACTCCAATACTATCAACGTGCACAAGATTTTATCCATCTTTAAAAAAAAGAAAGACAAAACCCAGCAAGCTGACTGATGTTCTTGCTTTTTCTCTTCCACTGCTGAGGCTTATCTCCATACTTCGACATTTTTTCCTGGCAGAAGTCTCAGTGGCCCTTCCTTATTTCACTGCCAGTAATGTGTCTTTTTAACTTCTTCTATTTTTAAATCTCTTCTAGTCTGGTTTACTCCCAGTATACATTTTGCAGTCACCTCCTCTTGCTTTTCACTCCTTTTCTACATCATCTTCCTCTGCCCTAGCTTGCTTTATTCTGGCAAATCTGATCTGTCTGTGTACCCTTGCCTCCAGAAATAGTCTCCTATTTCACCTCCTCTACCATCAGTCAATAAAATTCAAACATAAATATTTTATCCATTACACAAAACTTTTTTAGTACATCAGGCCTGTTTCATAAAGCCAAATTTTCCCCCAAGCCATGTAGAATAGTGAACCTGGAATATACATAACAACCCAGTGCACAAGTTACCAATATATTGCAATATTCAGCTATAGCCAATTGCCACTTCAGTTACTTCTTACTATGCTCAGATTCGTGTCTACGTGCCACAGACTGATTAGATACCAGTTATTTTGACCTAGACCACACCTTCCATCCTATTTAGCAAGTGACAAACACACGATGTCCCAGAAAATAAGACTAGGCATGAAGCTGGTACATAAGGAATAGTCAGTAATTTTAGGTAAAACGCTTTGTTATTGACTCAACACAGGTGTTAGCTATGCTTTTAACGGTACCAATCTTTCAGTGCTGTTTACCTGAAAGGTTCTCACTTTACTGACTTACACAGGATGGGGAAAAAAGGTTAAGCTGGCTAGTGTAACAGGTCTTGCACCTTCAAAAAGAGCTTTCAGTAGAAAAAAAGAAAAAACATTGGAAAAAGATCGATTTTCAAAGTGAGCCATGGAAATCATAAATTCCTGTATTCTGTTTTAATGTATTTTCTACCCCAGCAAAGGCATAGATCTGTCTTGTTGAGCTATGTAAAGAAAACCAGCTCATGTGAATGGTAGCTTTTTTAGCGATCGCTATATAAGCTCTACTTGTTAGGTTTCTAATCGCAGGCTTTCCGCTATTTTCTTTGGTTATTATGTGAGATGCATTCACAGGGATCTCAAAGAACAGTTGGAGCACTACAGATAGAGGACACGCGTTCTCTGAAATTTCATTATGTATAGATTAACACCTCCAAACAGGCGCCATCTCACAGGACGGCAACCAGAAGTAGAGAACAAGAGAAAAGCAAATCCACAGATTTCAGACTGAAAAATTTCCTTAGCTTAGATTCATTTTTAGAGTTGAATTCACATACACGAAGAATTTATACCTTTAGATTTTTTTTTTTTTTAAAACAAGCTGTAGATCAGTCTTCTCCCTATTATTTCCCTGAAAATAAATGGAGATTTTTACCCAGTGATTAGGAACTGAAGAGACACAGAAAAGCAGATTGTGCCTTCACCAACCTGCTGTGTTTTCACTGGGCAAATCACCTAGAAGTTCACAAAACTTCCACTTGCGCTTTGCTGGGTGGCTGCGAGAGCCGAGAAATAACTTATCGAATAACAATATTAGCATTCACAGGCAGCTCCAGAAATTACATATACACACAGAGCGTTAACTGCATGTCCTTTCATTTCCTCTGGATGAAATCGCTACCAAGCTACAACAAAATGTAATTAATCGGCACTGCAAACACACACATACACACACAGGCAGCACCAGCCTGCCTGACCCGCTCCCGTGCTCAACCACTTTAAGTGCACAGACCATTTAAGTGGGGCCATTTCCTTGCCCTCCCCAGCTCTGAAGTCCATCCAGAAAAAATAAGTGAATCTGAATTTAGTTTCCCCAGCTGCCTTTTGTGTTCAACGTAACGCTAGTACAGCTCACATTCATCTTACGTCACCCCGCAGTGTGCTCAGACAGGCAATTATTCCGTATCTGCTCCTAATGATTCAGCTAAACGTAGAGGTGGGAGAAAGATGAGGGGTTTGGTGAGCAGCAGAACCGAAGGGGCCTCGTTGCCTGTTGATTTATGTCTCAAAGTTGCCCTCCCACGCGAATTTTTGAATACCTAATAAAGGTTGATCTCCTGACTTTCCCTTGTAGAGACTACTTTTTCTCCTCTGTAATGCCTGCTATTTTCATGAAACTGGCAGAAATTAAATATATCTGAGACCTCTGTGCCTGTCAAATTTGGTTAAAATGTATTCACTGGTGTAAAAAGCCACAGAGACAGGAGGAGAAAAAATAGGGACTGACAGATGATTCAACTATATAATCCTTGCTTCTTCAGTGAAATGGAGGAGAAGAAAAAAAGAAAAGAAAAAAAAAGGAGCAGCAAACTAAAACCTGGCTCCCACAACACGGCAGGAATAACCACACACCACATTTTTCCTGTGGTCAGTCATTTACACGCAAACCCTTCATTGCAAGGGTCAAAGGATGCGAAGCATCTTACAGCAAACGAGGGCAACAAAACCCACAGAAACACAAGAAGGAGGGCCAAAATAAACCAAAACCAGATTTCAATTGCCACAGGAAAACCCAAAACTCTTCCGCGGCTGACAGCCGACATGCTTTGGATGAAGGTGGTGACCAGTCAGTCTATGATCACTGCTTCAGGCAGACTATGGAGAGTATATCATCAAATAAAAAAATTTTAAAGCAGCTACTGCAGGTTAACTGTGAACTCTGCACACCCAATATGGTCCAGCAATTTTACCTGGGGACTCCAGAGCCCCAAACAATTGTGGCTACCAAAACCCCGCTGACAGTCCTTAATTTCTGTTCACTTGTGCTAGGAACGACAGTCAGACTGGCTGGATTTCACCTCTGATCCAGCAAAGCTCTTAAGCACGTGGTTAACTTTAGGCACCTGGCGAACGCAAATGAAGGGGAGGAAAAAAAATGCTCGTGCACTTAAAAGCTCATGATGTGTTAATCTTTCTGCTGCCTCTGGGCCTTTGTGAAGGGGGAAAAAAAAAAACCTGAAAGGAAAAAAAACCCACCAATTTTAATGTGAGCTTCTCTATGAATATAAAATTGGTTACTTGGAATTCTGTCATAAACCGTTACTTTTAAATATAGAAAAATGTACACCACGTGAACACACTGCTTTATTCCCTCCACCTGCTGCAGATTTAAGCAGAGGATCCACTCTGTGCATGGAGGTACTGTATGAAACCTCCCACCAGCAGCAAGACTCGAGCACCATTTTTTGATCACAGCGGATCGGCAGGACTGCGAAAAAGCTTTGCTGATGCTATAGAATAAAAGGAAAAAAAAAAAATCCCACTATTTGAAATCCAGGCTAGATCACAGAAGGCAGCAAGAATTTACCCCAATTTCAAAAGGATTTGCCGAACAGGCTGCTCATGCCTCGGTTCGGCTTTGTACGCCTCGGCTGGGCCAAGACACGCCATCTGGTTCCCAGCAGCGCTCACTGAAGTCCGTGGGAGTTCTGCCTCCAAAGTGACAGCGTGATGTGGCCCATCGTCCTCTACAAAGCTAGCGCCTACACTTCTAATGGATGTCATTTCAGGCAGGCATTTGAGGTAAAACAGAAAAGAAAAAAAAAACAAAAACCACTAAGTGAACATGGTGCTGAGGATTTGATCTGCATTCATTTGTCATCGGAGTTCCCAGAGACAAAAAGATTATCCCCATTTCCCCGCAGCAATTTTGACCTATCCCCACATGAGCTTTGCATTACCGCCTCTTATGTCTGCTTCATCTTAGTGGGTACAACCCTCTCTTCCATTCACTGGTAGAGGGGAAAAGTAGATTCAGATACATTAGTAAACAGATTTAAGATGTGCAGCTCTATCATCACGCTGCAAACTTCATAAATAATCTACAAATACTTAAGCTGGCTGGAAAATTTCCAGACAATGTATTTTATACTTCTTTATTTCCAGGTAAATCTCTCAGAAAGAGAAGGTTAGCCCATACAAACATAAATCTACCCAATATAAATACATATGCTATTCTCCTATTAGATCGATTTCTAACTCTATTTGAACAGTGTAAATTATTTCAGCAAAGTATACATCGCTGCAAAACACATTATGGGATTTCCTGTATACCTAAAACCAGCCTCCAGACAAAATGCCTTGTATGTTCCTGCTTGGACAGTTTGAAGTTAAGCTCTTTTTTCCTTTATTTTTTTTTTTTTTAATTTATGCTTTGTCATATTCATTACTGCTTCCCATCAGTGCAGCTGACATTGGTTGTTGCATTACATATGCCAGGAGACAGACTCCTACCTCTTTATAGACTGCTGCCTATGTACTACAACTGTTTATTATTCTCAATGCGCAAAGTGCCAGCTAAATCAATAGTTCAAAAGCCTTGTTCAATTCAAATGGACTTTACAAAGTACTGCACTGTAATAAACACATGCAGGCAGAATGTTTCCCCAATTGCTTACATGACACAACTCTTATTGCATAAAGCAATACAACCACCACATTTTTCTTACTATGCAGAGTCCCAGTTAAGTCAAGAATGAAATTATCCTATTAATCACAGATGAACGGAGTGTACTGGCAATGACATATAGTAAATAAAGTGATAAAAGAGAAATACAGTGACAAAAATCCTCACAGAGATCACTCCTAATGCATTAGGCACTATAGCAATTTGGACTGGTCTCCATTTCTTACTTGGCAAAATTTCGCCACATAAGTGGTTTTATAGGTTCCAGATAGTTTAAAGAGCCATCAAGACAAAAATTGTCTACTAAATTGCAATGAAAGCAATAAATATGCTTCTCCTGTGCCTAGGAGGACCATTAGGTCTCCTCCGTATCCCCACTAATGGTCCTACTTCACACAAACCGTGCTGTTGACTTGCATGATGTTTTACTGAACTAAGACCAGGACCAAAGATACTCAGCAACAGGATAAGCACTTGCACGACTGGAAAGAAGCAGCCAGGCAAAAGGGTGACACTTCCAACTTGACCAGAAATCTGGTCAGTAGGGCTTATTTATACAGAGATGATGGGAGGTCTTAAACTTTTGCCCAAAACCTTTTTACATCACTGGCTGAGCTTAATCCAAGTCCCAGCCCAGCTAAATGTTTAAAGTAAAACGGATCACTCAGATCCTTAAAACTCAAGGATTTGCTCAAATTCATTCAGGCTTTACTAAAATTCCATTCAAAATAAGAATAATAATTACCACAGGGCAATTTATCTTACTTTCTTTTTCCTGCTCTATTAGCAGAAGTCAGTCAAAACAGAGCAATGGCTCCAGCTCTCCTAAAAAAGGTGGCAAAAGAGTTATCAGCCAAGGATGGTATTGTAAGTACCAGCCTGCCCACTTTCTATCAATCAGATACTACTGGCAGAGCAATACAGAAAGAGTGAGATAAGAAGGAAACATCTGTCAAGCAACATCCCAGACAGGCGAGAAAGAAGGAAAGCAGACTGGGAGAAGAACAGGATAACAACAAAAAATTACCAGCAAGTAATTTTCCCAGTGTTGTACATTCCTCTTCTCCCACCCTATGAATAGAAATTGGTCAGATAGCCCAGGTAGAGAGATCGCAATTTGAGGCAACTTCTATTTGAGAGGATTTTTTAGTGACAGATCATGTCTGAGGAGCAACGCTTTGGCTGGTTTGACAGCTTTCAAGGCAGTTTCCCAGCACTCAAGCCCCTTGAAGGAGTCATGACACTTCCCATTTACAACCTACATGTTAGGTAGCAGCAGCCAAGCTAATGCGCGCAAACCACAGCGGTGTTCCCGCTAAAGAGAAAAACGGACTTCAAGGCTCTGGTCACTCCTGTGGGCACTTAAAGCACAAGAACAATTATGCCCTTTATACAAAACTGAACACAGAAAAGGTGATGTTTGGAGGCCTAACAGTTGCATGCAAAAAGAAAAAAAAAAAGCTTATTTTCTTGAGGTTGTTGTGGATAGCCATGGGACGAGCAGGCTGTTGAGTGCAGACATTAGTTATCGTGCAACATCTTGGGGGGCAGTGGGAGTAGAGATTGAGTTGTCCAACTACAGAGAATAAATGTTGAGAGATTAAGAAAAAAAGCTAAACTTCACTTTGATGTATGTGACAGATAAATGCGACAGAGCGCTACACAAGTTTCCAAGTGATTAGCACTGATATTCTTTGCATTATCAAGCTCAAAGTTCATTTATTTGCACAAGAAGTTCTATAGGACTGATCTTGCCACAGCACAGGAAAGGCGGGTCTGATAACTTCAGAGAGCAGTGCTTGCTGCCTTTTCTTTCTTTTTTTTTTTTGTCAGTGTTCTCAACTATTTAGGAGTGAATAGATTTAAAAAAAAAAAAAAAGGTTAAAAAAAAAGAATGCATTAAGTCATTGCTGTCTGCTAAACTGGGGATAACATTAAATTCATGTCCCTTGCAGTGTCTTCCTTCTATCACTGGTCCTGCCTTAAACCAGCATAAACTAATTGGGGGGGGGGAGGGGGGAATCAACCCCAAATAAAACAAAACAAAACAAAACAAAACCCTACCCTGTCCATTGCTGAGTTTTCTCCAAATTTGTTTTGGGTTAGGACACACTTAGGCTGGAATCTCTTACAAGTATCACTCTGACCACTTATGCATATAAATAGACTAATTTATGCACTACAGAGGATTTTTTTCTTTTTTTTCAGTTTATAAGAAAACACTTTCAGGATCTTTGTAAATACTAGAAGACAAGACATTTTGATTTCAAGATGGTAAAAAGAAAAAAACAACAAAACATTAAGTATACCTAATTTGAACTCTCAGCTCACCCATACTGCAATTCAAAAACCAAAACCCACAAGAGTTTCAAGCTAGGGTTGAGTAAGATTTCATGCTTATCCAAGTCAAAGACATAAAATTCTCAAATGTCTGTTTTGGAAAGACAGGATACAGGATTATCAGCTCCTTCACTTTTATTGCTAGTCCCACGGTAGCACGTTTCTTAGCAGGATGCTTTTTTTTTTAGTTTGTTTTACAAGTAAGTTTCTGGGCCTCACATTAATGGAGATTAAAAAAAAAAACCAAACCAAACCAAACTAACAACTTTAGAGCTTTGTATACCTTTGAGCATTTGAAAGACCATCTTTCTAGTTTCTTCTGAGGGCCGATGCCATAATGTTTTGATGAGGATCTATTAAATACCTGGTTACCAGTGCTGGGATGAGTGGATTCCTGTCCTTATCCAGATAATACCTGCTTTACTCATCTCCATTTTTGCTGTGCCATCACTTGGGTAAAAAGAGGTGCTTTTCTTGGACATCGAAGGAAAGACAGCAGCTGGTTTTCAACGTGACAGTATCCCAGGGTACACCCAAGGCTATGAAACCACCAACCCTGGATCTGAGACACGAGCTTGCTTAAGAGTTTGGGAGTGCAGTAAACCACAAATTGCTCCTTCAAACACTCATTCCTCAGAGTTTACTGGATATGGATTGCTCCAATGTTTTCTACATGAGGGATTTGCACATTTTGATCTGTTTCCCCCAAAAGGCAGCAGCTGGGAAATAAAATATCAATTCAGAAATCCTCCCTGCCCCACTCCGATCCCTCACCTCTCCCCTCGCAAGGGGCAAAAGGAAAGCAATATGGCAGCAGAGAAAGCCCTGCGTCCGTGGGTCCTTCCCCCGGTGTTCGGCTGTGTTATGGGAAGTGACAGTGTTTATTTTCCATTAGGAGGAAGTGCATAGCTGTCCATGGAAGGAATTAATTGCTTTCATTTGATTACCTAAAGGCTGACCACCTCTGGGTACAATCAGCATTGTTTTCCTCTCTTGATGTAAACAAGAAAGTAATTGAAAGCCTAATGTGCACCCAGCAGTAAAAAACCAAGAAAGAAGGACCAGGCCTGTAGCAGCACACTTTAGCCAGTCTTATTCTTTCCAATTACTAGAGATAAAGGATTTAGCATTTTAAAACAAAGGAGAAATCATCTTACAAATTGAGGTGATCTCAGTTACCAATTTGGCATTATGTTCTTGAATCTGTCTGAATAAGTCCATCATTCTCAGACCAACAGAGTTGTGTTTAACTGTAGACAAGTTGCAAAAAAATACTTCAAAGCCCAACCCAGACTCTTGCTCACTTGCAACTCAGGCAGGCTAAGTGGAGACTCATGCCTGCACCTGATAAAAGGTAAATTCACAAGCTTTTCAAAACTTCCATCCAGTTTTTACAAAGGAAATTACATTAAGGCCCTGATGAATTGTAAGTTATATAGGGGCTGCTGTGGGGCATTAGCCGTGAAAACCTGTATAAACTGACAACGAAACATACTCATTGCAACAAAAAGAGCAAAACGGTAAGGTGAGAAACCCAGCTCCATTTCCTTCCTGGCCCCCGTCACATAACCTATTGCCCAGTCAAATTAAATCGCAAATTTAAATGGCTGTTTCATGTCATAATCTAAGAGAAGGAAACCCATTTACGAAGAAAATAGAGATTTTGCACAAAAACCCAGAAGTATTTACTGACAAGCATTATTTATTCATTCAAGGAACTTATCATGTATAGATACAGTATGTCCTGGTTTCGGCAGGGATAGAGTTAATTTCTTTTCTAGTAGCTGGTACAGTGTTTTGGATTTAGGATGAGAACAAAGTTGATAACGCACCGATGTTTTAGTTGTTGCTAGGTAATGCTTACAGTAGCCAAGGACTTTTCAGCTTCCCATGCTCTACCAACTGAGAAGGCTGGAGGTGCACAAGAAGCTGGGAGGGGGCACAGCCAAACTGACCAAAGGGACATTCCATACCATGGGACGTCATGCTCAGTACATAAACTGGGGAAAGCTGGCCGGGGGGGGGCCGCTGCTCGGGCACTGGCTGGGCATCAGTCGGCGGGTGGTGAGCAATTGCACTGTGCATCACTTGTTTTGTGTATTATTATTATTATTATCATATTATTATTATTATCATTTTATTTCAATTATTAAACTGTTTTTATCTCAACCCACGAGTTTTTCTAACTTGTGCTCTTCCAATTCTCTCCCCCATCCCACCGGGTGGGGGGGAGTGAGCGAGCGGCTGCGTGGTGCTTAGTTGCCGACTGAAATTAAACCACGACACAGTATCTCAGTACTGCCGTCCCATCTACTGGACAATAAATTTTCAGTGCAATTGGAGAACTATGAAAAAATTCTCACATGGAGATTTCTTGGGAAAAAGGCAAGATTGTGTCTGGATTTGCAGATAATGTTTGAGCACAGATTGGGTAACAGCAAAAAAACCCAAACCACCCTTATTTTATTGTCTCATCAGTCAGCCAGATGGATAGGATCTCTCGACATCTTCTGGTCTGGATGCTTTTCTTGAGCATCAACAAGGTCAGCATCCAAAACATAGGCCAAGGGCACATGACTCAATGTTTTGCAATACAGCAAATTCAACAAGAAAACATCGAAGATAAATTATCATCCAACTAGACAATATTTATTTGTTTTCATTACAGCTTAGACTGGCCAGGCTGAAGGAGTTCTTTCTGCAGGCACTTAAGTCCTAATACACCAGTGCAGTGTGGACATGGTGGGAAGAGGGTGTTTTGTCTTGAAAGGAACATACAGAGATGCAAAGGGAAGGGTGGGAAGACAACCTTCATCACAGGAAAGGTAAACATAAAGTCAGTGCCACCATATTTACACAGTCCAGTGGGAAATGGGAATTTTTGTTCCACCAAAGTAACTGTTAGCACAACACACTCTATGCAGTGCTGCTGAGGTTTCAGGCACCAAATTACCACAAAGTTGTGAGCCAACTAGAGAGAGCCCAGAGGAGAGCAACAAGAATGGTCCAAGTTCCAAATGCTATAACCTACAAGTAGCAAAAGGGGGAAGAACTGGGGTTGCTGGGATGATCTGGAGAGTAGATGGCCAAGGGAAGCTTCAACATCTCCAAATACAGAAAAGGCTGCTGCAAAAAGAGGAGAATAATATGTTCTCCATGTCCAGAGTGAGAGGAATGCACAATTCACATAACTAGACATACTTAATGGCAGATGTCTGACTTGCATGTTACAAGTGTCATAGGTAAGCATAGAGGTCAGATCACAGTAAACGCTGAGTTTCCTTATGGTCCCTTACTTAGAGCATCTCCTGTAGCTCTAGTTCATATGTAGAAGCACGAAGTCAAACGCTGCAGTCCAAGGAAAGGCTGCTGTACTATAAAATAGGAATAGCAGCGTCAGAAGAGGGTAGTGTTTAGGTTTGGTAGCTTAGTAGATGTAGGGAGGCATCTATGATGCAGGCAGACTGCAAGAGGAAGGGAAGAAGTAATTACTCAACTGCAGCTCAAAGATTTTCCTATTTTATAGGACACGATTCAGAAGGAGGTGAAAAGTTACAGTAGGTACCTTCTGGTTCATGATGGCACGGGCATTTTTCCTGTTAGAAAACTAACAGACCTGGGAGCTGGATCTCTACAAAGCTGCAGATAAACTCTCTACAAACCTCATAGACCAAAATATAGATTAAGAGGAGGAGGAAGAGGAATGCATAGTACCCAAATGGTGACCGAGATCTTAACATGCTGTCATGTACACAAGACATAAGAACAACAGGTCAACAGTAAATAAGTTTTTCTCCTTCATAATTATTAAGGTGGTCTGGTTATTAATTTGTAACACAGATGAATGCAGAGTCTGATCTGAAAACCTTTTCACGGCTGCTGAAGTAGTAACCATGGACAGGACAGCTGTGTTATTGCACATGCTATGGCAAGTACATACATCATATTTCACCTAGCGTGATTGTTCACAGCTCCATCCAACACTGTTCTCCTGCCAACATTAATTTTTTTGCCAGTTATTTTTCCTCAGCTGATTTATTCACCCCAAAGCCAGATCCTTTAGCTAAAACAGAATCAAAGTGAAATCATCTGGTTCTCCCATGTCAACAGCTGTACATTCCAGTTTTGCTGGGGAAGGAGGAGAGAAAAAACACCGCTGTTATCTGCTAAAAGTGAGACACCTTACAGATAAGAAGCACCTTCAACAAGCATGGCTAAGTCTCTTATACTTTCTGGAAAACAATCTAGTGACAGGTCAGTAAATCAATTTTTTCTTCATGGAGGTCAATACTGAGCAGTGTAGGATTCGTATAGGCAATCAGGTAGTTGATTAGGTGTGTGGTGATCACTAATCACTAATGCTTAGGCTATTTACCTTTAAGTGACTGCTTAGGGAGAGTTGCAAATGCTCTCTTGTTGGAAGGAATCAGAGAGTAAACTTTTTTAAAAATACCCTTCTGACACCTTACACTTGGAACTTTGAATAAAAATATTTTATAAGTTTTACGTTTGAAATGCCAAGATGAAATAGATTTTCATTCCTCTCTGGACCAGGAATTCAGAGAGGCAGAGAGAGGTAATATTTTAGTACACCAATGTGATTAGAAGAAAAAGAGATGGGCAAACTCTGAGGCATAAGTTATAGGAATATATTCAAGGTCTACCCCGCTTATACCCCTATAGAGTAGCAAGGTTGTAGGCATCCCAGTTTAACAAACCGAGCTATTGCTGAGGTACAGGTAGCACCCTCTGAAACAGGTCTGTGCTGCAGCTGCATTCAAAAGCGGACAAACTGAGGCACAGGAAGTTAAATTATTCTGCACAGATCACCGATACTGTTGTGACATACGACATGGAAACCTGACCTCGAGCACTGGCCTAGGAACATGAGCCAAGAACTTAGGAAGGGTTCGGTACGGCTCTCGGCACTCAGGCACTTACGCGAAAGGACCTCTTCACCTTCAGAGGAGAATTACAGTTTTAGGTAATGAGTGTGTCCAATTTCTGCTAACGTCTGTTACACACAAATAAATGACCCCTTTAGTTCCACACACAGACTGGAAAGAGTTTAAAATAAAAGCAGCGTGTTGATGAAAGGAAGAAGAGGAGACAAAGGCCATCTCGTAGCATGAGGAAACAGAACAGTTAAGTTTTACAAGCTCCTTTTTCACCTGCACCCACCCCATTATTAACGACCGTGCTTTACTTTCCTTAAGGAGTGGGCCCAAGGCTTGTGTATCAGTTTTTACAACCTGTTTTTAATGTGGAAAGATAATAACTGTGCAAAATGGAGCAGACTGTATAAAAATTCTCTCTGCAAATGTGATTACACATAAAACCCATAAAAATTGTACAAAGCGATAGATGAACCAAAACTGAACAGCTGTAGTTTTTCATTATTTTGGAAGCGAGCAGAAAGAGTGTATGTATAGAGAATGACTTCAATTTTTTTAATCTTCTGGACTTAATTGAATTATACATCTGCTGAGAATTTAAAATTTCAGAAGGAATATCACATTTCTGCTAAATTGAATTCTATATTGCTGAAATGAAGAACCGTCTGTGAAATATTAGCAATAAGGTTGATATATTTCAATAAACCCCTAGCAGTATAGTTCAAAATAATGTGGCACAGTTATAGATATATATTCTCTCTCTATACATAAAAGTTATTACAACTAAGATCATTGGTAATCTGAAGACATTTTTAGACCCAGAGGACAAATTAAATGAAGTATCATGGCTTTTATGTTTACTTTAGGGATGATTTTAGACGAATAAATTAATGACTTAACCACTTTGTGGCTGCTGCACAACCACTTCTTGCACTGCTCTAGTCTATCTTGTAAAATGTTTTTACTTCTGAAAAAGCCAAAACCCCCCTCAAACTATGAAGTGCTCCAGTTCTAATGCAGTTGGAGAGTTCAATACGGTCTAGGGGAAAAAATAGAAATAAAATGTACTTAAGCAGTTCTCAACCAGTATAGCACACAGATGAAAACGAAAGGATGGACTTTACAGATTGCATAGTTTTGGATATGGCATTAAGCGCTATCACAAAAACCTTTTTTGATAGATGTATCTAGTTACTTTATAGTGTGAAGAAGCCGTCTTAAAACCGCTTAGTTTTATTTAAGAGAGACATAACACGGAAAAATGGAGAAGACAAATTAAAACCGCAGTGAGATATTAACCACATACTTCAGGTGACAGAAATAATCTCCTGGATCCACTTGAATCAAATGCTGCATCTGCTGGCAAACAGGCCCTGGCCCTTGGCGGCTCTCCGTCACAACCAGCCACTTCCGTACTACAAAGACCTCAAAGCTGATGGTTTTCATGCAATCTTGATAAACCAGACCGAACTGAGCTGCAGAGGGTTTACTTAAAATACTGCAGCTGACCAGTTCAACCCTGCAAGAACATTTGGGTCCAGGAATTACCTCCTTCCTGTAATTTCAGAGGAAGCACCCCATGGTGTTGTAGGCTGCAGGGGGAGCATCCCCAACATGGGCATGTCTGTGCCTGGGGCCAAAGCACTGCCCCTTTGGGGCAATTCAGTACGTGGCCTGATTCAACAGGTACAGCAAGACACACACCAATTTAACTAAAGATTTTATGATCTTACGGGTATCAGCTGAATAGATTCAGCTCCTACCCTGCATACTGCTGTCTGTAACCCCCATGAACATGTAGGAAACTGGGTTAACCCCCCCCCCAAATGCTAGGTTATCTGCAGTGCGACAGTATGTCTGCTACGAACAGCCTGAATTGCGACACATCTTATAAAACACCCTGGCCAGAACCCAGTTCTCTTATCATGTAGTGTGTTTAAATAGATGCCGTCACTAAAAGACTTGTGTTTACTTGCTGAAGAAAAGGCAAACAAGTAATGTAAGACGTTGCCAACACTATGGTTAAACACTCCACTTTTTTTCAAAAGGGTCAGAGAAGTTTGCTAAATGCTTCCCGAAGACACACATACACCAAAAAGAAATTGCTATTGCAACAGAACTTAATTAATAAACATTGATTGTGCTCATTGACTGCTGCAAATTATATTAAATATTAACAACAACATTTTGTATATTTTATATTACTCATGAAAGTTTTATACCTTTGCCCTACAGCAGCCATAGATTTTATGGAAGCTTGCAACAAAAGTGACAAACTATTAAGCAGTACGAAGCACTTCTATAAATATTAGGTGCACATTATTATATACAGATATAATGCCTTTACTTATATCTATCTGTACAAGAAGGTCATTTTCAAAACTAACAGACTTCAAGTCAGGAGTTTTTGCCTTGTGACGGCAGTGATAGCAACTCCTGAAACTCCCAGGTCGTGCAGTAGCAGAGTCATTGGGTACTGATATTGCCACCAGGTTCATCACCTCTGAGATACCAGATCTGGCTTCGTTTTGTCTTATCTGGTACTACTACGTCTTTATTGGTCAGGGGTATGGCAAACCACTTGTGTGTGATGGCTACACATCTGGTTACGCATTAGGGACAGTTGCCTTTTGGTCATTTTGCAGGAAGGCACCGCACTGTCCTTGGATGGATAAGAAAATATCATAAAAATATCACTTTTGGACAGTGGCTCCCCACCTCTATACTTGTCATTAAAAAGCACTTGAAGTATTTCTGCAAACAGCATGGCTTAATGCATCCGCCTCTAGAGAGGAAGGTAACAGCTGTTTAACAGTGCACAGCCATGCGGTATAAAAAGAGTTTACAACAGCAAGAGTAGAAAAATACTGTATCTAATCCAAACTGTAAGGGAACTGAGATAGGAAATTCATTATCCATTCTGGAACGTCGCCAGGACATTGCAAGCGCATGTGTGTGTGTGTGCGTGTGTCAGTGCATTAGACACCCACCCTCTTACCAAAATAAAGAGAAATTTTACCGATTACATGTGATCAGGTCTTAAAGCATTCACATCCTAGAGACTGACAGCTGAATGGAGTGTTCTTGTTTCTATTATCTTAGCCTTTTTTAATGGCAGCGATTGGAGAAGTTGTGCTGTCAACATGATTTTTAGCATCTACAGTTCCAAAGGGGTAGTGTTAATGGAGAAATAGTGGCATCCAGGTTTTATTAATTATTCTGGAAAAGCAATTTAGAGGACGGGACATCTGCAGATGATGATACCTCATTTAAGACTGTCTTCGTAAAAGGAAGGTTTCTCTCTTCTCTCTATTCCCTCCAACGTCTCCCACCCCTAAACAATTCTTTCTCTTCATCTGTCTTTAAAAAAAAAAAAAAAAAATTAAAAATATAATAGAGACTAAAGAATTCAAAACATTCTAACCTGAGGAGGAAATTATATAAATTAAAATTTTATCTAATGGGCACAGATCAGAGTCGAAAGCATTTTCTTTTTCTTTAAACAGAAAGCAATATAAAAACTTTAAAAATCAGACATGAAAGATTTTGAAAGGCTCAGGTAACCATTCAAGGGATATTACTGACTTTGGATCTTGGCTTTAAGTAAAATATAAGCTACTCTCTTGTTTTAAATCACGCTCCTTATCACGGTACTAATTCTCCAAAAAGCAGTTTTAATGTGACATCCTCATTAGGGATGTGACAAACCCAGGTCTTGGCGATGGGGAGCAGCACCTTGAGCACTTCTGAAAGCCTGACTTCAGTATGAAACAACCGGCTGGTCCCCAGCATGACAGCTCGAAGGGCCATTGCCACAGCAAGCTGCAGGCCACGTGCATCTGATTTCATGCTTATGGTGACTAATTTGAGTTTTTATTTTCCTGCGCTTCATTTCACAACCTGAACATTAGGGACCATTTGAGCCCTATTGTCTATCACCGTCAAAATTTTGGCAGAGACAATTACACATGACTTTTCCAATTAGGTTACATCATTTCACAAGAGCACAGAGACAAAAAAAAAAAAAAAAAAAAAATCTTATAGCCCTGCAAAAATGCTTCCCCCTGCAAAAAAAACACAACCAAAAAACCTCCACAAACCCAAACCCTGTGTCCATTTCTGCTATTATATGTATGATTCATTATGTCTTTTACCTACTTCCACAAAAGTATTGGAAAATATATTACTCCCTACTGCTTGAGAACTGAAGGGGAACTGTTTCATATAAGCACATGTAGCAGACCAGAGGGCATCCTCATTCCTGGCAGAGAATTTGACAGGTTCAGTAAACTATTTATGTACCCGTACGCAACACCTCCAGACACAGACAGTGAACCGAACGGATTCAACCGTCTTTACTCCTGGCCTGTAAGTAAATTAAATCTGCATCTTGACCATGTTGCCTGGAAGAGGTTATTCAATTATTTACAGGGCAATAACAGGTAACTGCACTTTACAGCAGTTTGTAGACAGCTACTGTACAGTTTCGAACAAAGAAAATATGGACTGTGGCAGTCAGGATATATTAAAAAGGAGGAAGAAAAAAAAAAAAAAAGTCCTGCAAACCCAGAAATATTTCTAACTATGTTTTTTTCTCCAAGGTTCCTCAAGTCCCTGTGTCACAGCTATCCACAGCAAAACATGTAGCATCTGAAAACAGGTTATTGCTGGAATACCAACTGATCTCAGAATTTGAAGTTTGACCAGTTTTAACCTTAAAGCTCATTTTCAAGGGCTCAGTTTACCTCCCTGTCTCCCCTTTGCCTAACACTGATCTCCTTTTTAAGCTTTTGAGTATGTTCTTAGTTTTAAATGTCAAGAAACATGGGTATATATAGTAGAAAGAAACTGAAATCTTGAACAGGTGAGGAATTTAAGAGTCTGAAAGAATTTGGCAGGAAAGTCACTTTAAATAGTCCTTTAGCCACCTGGACGAGTCTCCTTGGATAGTCTTGCTTTCTCAATTTTCCATCTTCCTTAAAGCACAGTAGAAAAAACCAGTTATTTCCTTGTATCTTCCATACTCTACCACACCTGCTTCGCTCTAAAAGAGTATTTATCATCGGAAGATACTTTGGGACCCAGTTTGCATGAAAAATTTCAAGCAAACCTATGCAATAGCATCGCTTAGGCAGGTAAGTGTCCACATGTACACGTTCAAATCAACGTGCCTCTACAGCAGCCAGCTGGAACTGGCCGTGCAGGGATTTGCAAAGTGCTTTGAAGAATTAACACGCTGGTATGGGATGCAAGAATTACTCACATATTAGGACAATGGAAACTGCAAATGCCCAAAGCCACAGGAGGAGCTGAAGGTCCCCGCTGGCTTTCAGCCCAGGATTCAGGGCAGGGAACCGAATCACATTAAACACAATTAGCACAGCCCTCACTGACAAGCAGGGGCTCTTTTTACTTACTGGGGGTTGCTGGTGACCAGCAAGTTGCAAGCAAATTAGGGGTTCAGGCCTGGCTTTGGATTTTGCTAATGAGATGTATCCTTTGCTGTATGTGACCACTACCTAGTCACCACGATGCTATACACACCAGCTTGTACGTACAGCCCAGGGCTTGCCCATGCTTGGCTTTCACCAGCTAGCTCTGTAGTGAGCCATTATGGGCTTTGCCTTTCTTACCTTCAATTTTGCAGCTTTATATTCCTAAAAGTGCCACTGGCTGCTGTGAACTGTGGCTGTAATTCTGATCACAGCAGAATCTCAGCCCTGCACGTCAAGTCACCTGCCATCTCTGTATGGTGTGTTTAATTAAGGGGCATTGTGTGAAAGTAAGAGCTGGAAAAAAATAAGTTGAATTTGCCCTAATTGCACATCAAAATAAAAAATTATGCTCATTGAAAGAAATCAATGTAAAAGCCCTTTCTCTGAAGAGTGAACATGGGGCTAAATCTTTGGTCTCATTTATTTCAATCAGGAAGAGAAATGATTGTTAAACAAAGTTCCCAAAGTTCAATTTTTTTACTTCCAGATAATAACATTTCTTCATTGCTAGATGAAGTCGTGCAGGGGGCTTGAGCTTTTCCGTATTACATTTCTTGGAAGGTTTATTTGCCATTCAGAGAAAATTATCACTGGCAAGAAACTATTAGTTTACTGTTTGAGAAAAGGTTTTGGGAGTTTCCAGGGTGGGATGGGTCCTCTGCTCTTGCTGACCACACAGGAAGCATCACCTCTTTTGCAGCCCCATACCTTTACCTATTTAAATTCCCATATGCTTCTCTTTTCTAGATATATTAGTGACATCCAGGGTGTTTTTCAGAATTTGAAGCAGTATTTCAAGGACTTTAAATCGTACACATTTTCCTTACCTTTGGAAAATATACAACATCCCTTTATATCATATAAACCTCCCTCTCCTATCAGGAGAAAAAGCTTTCTGATCAGTATTTGCTTTGACAATGGAACACCAATATTAATGACCGTCCTGGTGCAGTACCTCAAAACTAACTACGATTAAGACTCCCTCAGCAGCTCCCATCATGACCAATTGATTGCAACTTTGCCAAACTCCAGCTGTTCCTGAGTGTAGTAACACTCCTTGGTTAAACCAACTCTATTTGGAGCAATCTACTAAGTTATAAATTCAAACTTTGCAGCTCTGGAAAAGGAAAACAAGAAGTTTTACATGATATGCTATGCAGCCTAATCACAAAGGCAGAGAAAGCTAAAAGATGTGGTGAAGGCTTCAATGTAAAACACACACTTCTGCCCCTTTTGCCTCCCCAAAATCATAACAATGTTAAAACATCTAAAGCCCTTGAAGGGCTTTATTTGGAAAAACTATAAAATCATGCAACAGTTAGTGAAATCTTTAATTAAAACCAGGTATCATCATACCTTTTCCTTTGGTATATGATAAGCAAAAGTATTTAAGCAACCCAGTACACTGATAAAAATAATATGTTTTATTTAATAAGATATTCCTACTACTCAGGCAAGGTCCTCTACAGTGAGACATATTTCAATTCTCAATCTAGACTATTTGGGTATGATATATGACAAATAAGTGCTGAAAACACAGTAATGGATTGGACATGGAAGATAAGAGACTATGCGCAGCCAGTATATTTGAACTTACTATCTTTGAAATAAGATTGCTTTATCTGCCTGGATTCACAGGACTTGGTTAAGAGCCGGGTGGGCTTACAGGTGTTAAACTAGCCACTGGCAGGCTATCATGGCTTCTCCAAATGCAGAGGAAATATTTTTCTACTTCACAGCAGGAGCTGCATGCATGAAAAATCTCATGCAAATTGGATTTATCTGACTTTACTTTTCTTCTTCAGTGAAGATGTGGAAAGATGATGATTAAGCAAGCCGTTTCCTCCTCCATTTTCATTCCAAATTGTTTCCACAGGCTCAAGTCTTAAATGACATGTGCCTTTTTTGGCTGGTCTAATGTTGGAGTAAGTAGATCTGTGCATGCCTCTCCACTCCCTGAAAGACTAAAATTAGGCTTCAGTGCTTCAGATTGTCTGGATGACTTAGATTCCACTTCAGCTTCTCTTTTGCACAGATAACTGTGATAACGTTTTTTTTCTAGGACGGTCTTGCTACTTTGAGTTTCTAAGACTCATCACAGAACTAAAAGTGAACCTTTACATTGACTCCAAGAAAGACGAGTTTAGAGAAAAAGAATAAAACAACACTTGTCTTCAGATTGTTTGGAACCTACCACAACAATTCCATTTTAGATAGAGGACAAAAAAGAAGCAGCCTCTCAAACTGCAAAACATTTTAATCTATTTGCCCTGTGGCCTGTTCATAGATGCTCGATGTTACAAATGCAGCCACACAGGACAGCCCTGATAAACAGAGGCTGCAAGCCTGCTGATGTCTATCTCTGCAAGCAACTTAAGTAGTTCTATCTTTGCTTTTCCAATATACCAACACTGATGAAAGCAGACCTAAAAACTAAAAAGTATAATCTAATAAGGAATTTAATTTTCCTCCCTTAAACATACACAACTATGAATCTCTCTCTGAACAGAAAACAAGCTGCAGGTAAAAAGCAAAAAAGGATTTGCTACTAACAAATGCTACATGAAAGTACTCTCCCTTTTAACACCCTCTCCCCCCTCCAAGAGTAAGATTTTGTACTAAAAAAAACTTTTTCCTGAAGAACATAAACAACACAATATTATGAATTAGTGGATTTTTACAACTGAGCTGTGAACACTTCAGTTCAGGAAATGAGAGCAAATATTATTTAATATTAAAACTCCCGTGCTGCTTAATGACTTAAGCCCAACTCTAGTCCTGACTTTCATTTTAAAGCATCATATACAGTCTCCACTCTGTCAGAAGTGGTGTTCATCCCTCACTCATGTACTTCACATAGAGGTACTGCAGCATCTTGCTTCTTCAAAATTGAGTATCTGCCTCAAATTAGTCCTCCAGGAAGGATATAACTACCTGCAACAGGTTAACTGGACTCTTTTTATACCCGCCTCACATTCCTAGGAAACTCCTTCCAGCAACAAAAATCCCTCCTGAAACACCACTACTGATATAGGAACTATTACTTCTTAATTAGAAGATGTTAGTAGCTTCCTAACCTACATATATTTACTTATTTTGAAGCCAGGAAACCCCCTACTTGTGTTGAAATTGCATCTAAGTGACAAATATGATTAATCTCCAAAGGCTCTTGTCTTTTGCTTTTCAGTGATTTCTTTATACTCATTGCAGTTTATTTTAATTAAATTGTAATATGGACTGAATTTAGCTGCTTTTGTACTGAGCCTAGAACAGTGGCAGATAGGTCTGTCTGGGTTTTCTGAGTCTAGCTGTTTACACAAGAATTTATAGAAGGAGACACCCCATTTATATTTCTCTCTGCTATTTTTCTGAAGTACCCTTAAGCAAAAAAAAAAAAAAAAATTACAAAATTAATATCTAATTTTAAAAAAGTTTGGCAGTTTTGTGTTCTGCCAAAATCAGCCTCTTTGTATTAAGCTGTCTTCAGGGAATGGATTTTTGTGACTGTGAGTTACTGTTTTTAATATAGAAACATAATCGTGTTAGTTATTTGTACAAAGTAATTTTGTATGAAACGCTGTTTCATTCAATCCAAGTACAGCGTCCCTCATTTCCAAAAGCCTTTTGCTCCTACCTTGTCAATGGGACTGCCATAACCATGGAAAAACCAAACCAAACCAAACCTCCACACACCCCCCTACTCTGTTCTTAACCTTAAAGCACACAAAGAACTGGACTCAGTAATATTTTGGAGGACAGACCAGATTTTGACTGAGTCCACTCTAGCTGTGAAGTTAAGACCACATCAGGAACGTGCTTTCATCTTTGCAATGCCCAAGCCCCACGCAAATGCTAATGAGTTATATCTTCATAATACTTACACTGTTATCATCCTGGTTTTCTATACTGAACAGAGGCCCCCTAGATATTAAACGATTTCTCCAGCGTCACGCAAGATGCCTATTGCCAACCTGGGATGGGATCCCTGATTCCTATGGACTCCAAGTCCTGTGCCTTGACCTCTGATCTATATATTAACCATGTGCCTTTGACTCTTTATTAGGCAGATAAGCAATTAAGCTGTGGTCCTTACAATGCAAGGAGCTGAATACAATTTAAAAACAATCAAACCAGCCAACCCTATTTGGTTATTGCTTTTGATGCTTGTTCCGGAGGACTCATGAAAGCTGGAAACTGTAAAAGGAAGGTTTGAGACATCCCTTCTCTCCCATGTTAATGTGTGGCCTGACACAACGGTTAACACATACAGAAGGACCGCTTAGCAGTCATACAAAAAGCAACTGCGTGGCACTGCCTGATTTTCACTCAGCAGAAACATGGAGATCAATTTAAAAAAAATAAATGACAATTCAAGTATTCTGCATCTCAAGAATTTGGGCAAACAGGCTTGATTCTTCTTGACTAGAGCATTTCAGAGAGTTTTCTTTATCACGAACAGGTTTCTTTTATTTGTCTGAGCTTGTTCTGCATCAAGTGAAATGCTAAAACCAAACAATAGCATTGGCACTGATTAATATTAATTTTAGTTTTATTCTGATACCCTTGCAAGTCTCAGTGGCTAACGAAGGTCTTTCCTGTGTAGTTGGTTTCCCCTATACTGCTTCACAAAGCTATAATAGATCATCTCTCTATAGCATGGACTTCAGACATCAGAGTGTTTTAGTTGTTGTGGGGTTTTTTGTTTATTTGTTTTTTAAACATAGCAGTTAAGAGCAATTGCTGCCGGCAATCCAGAGAAAGAGAAAAACCCTCAGATTTCGGAAGCCCCAGGTCAGACCTGGGGGAAGGGCCAATAGCTTCTACAGAAGAAGAAGCAGCAGCCAAGTTCAAAGCCAATATTTGAACCAGATACTTTCTTTAGATTAAAGAAGTTTGATTTAGTTCTTGTTCAGGCTTCAGATCGGTACTGCAAAAGGAACCTTTCTTTCAGTTTTCTTTCAGTTTCATCCAAAGTCAGAAATAAAAGGTCTGTATTCATGTTGGGGGAAAATCTCCAAAGCAAGCAGACGCAGACTCCTGTCAAGAGATGTCTCCTTGTACCTTATTTTTGTCATGCTTGAATCTGCTTTACTTAGCTTTCACTGTACAAAAATTAGATACATCCTTTCTAATTAATTTTTCCTGGCTTTCCACATATGCTATGGACAGACGAAGGCACTTGAAGAGAACAGGCTGAGTTCACCTAACACTTCCATGTCTAGCTTAGGCATAAGAGGCATCCAAGAAAGAGCTATTAATTTACTTAGATTTTAAAATTCTTTCCCAAGGTAGTAGAGACTATTCACTGCTTTTGGTTGCCATCTAACAATAGCCAAAATGACATGTTAGCCACAAGCTAAGCAAATGTGAAGTGATGTGAATAGCTTTTCAATTGTTCATTGTCTGAATAACTGCTTGATACAGCAGAACTGCAATTACAGTTGGAATTTTGCTCCGTGTCCTTTGCCTACATTTTTGTCACCATGCCCTGTTTGATCTGAACGCTTTGAGCTCTCACGCTCTGGGATTTCTGGATTCCTACCCTTAATCGCTTATAACTTCACGAAAGTCAGAAAGAATTGTGTTTGGTGGAGGGAGGGTAACTTCTGAAAGGGGACAGGCAAGCCCAGCAAAATGCAACCCTGTTGTGACCCTTCAACATTTCCTTCTTCTGTATCACTCACAAAGCTTTGTCCCAATCACTGAAAAACAGCACAGACACCTGCCTGCTTCTCAGCTGTGGTAGAAGCCATCAAAAATAGCCTGCATAGCTATGGAGAAGCCCTGGCTTTATTTTAAAGTTGAATTTGAACTACTGAAAGACTGACAGCTCTACAGCTGGAAGTTACTGGTGGAGTCCATCACTGGTACATCACGGGCAGGCAGCAGAGAAAAGCCAATGCTCGACAAGCAGCTAAAAGCCCTGACTTTTGGAGTAACCTATCCTTGGTCTCTCTTCTGAGGTAGGGAAACTTTTTTGTGATTATCAACCCCCAGGACAGGACGGAGACATTACATAATTCACAAGGGCATTACATCCAGCGTGGGTTCTCACCACCCAGCCTCTGCGAAGTTGTCTCAGATCCCATCAGCTTGTGAAACCTCTGATAGCTAAACCTCTCCAGCTGGTTTGGCTTGTGCTAGACGCAAAGGAAGATGGTTGAATTAAAACACCTTTTGCTATCAATCTCCCCAAACACCAAAATACAGCTGTACACTGTTTTTCAAAACATTACTGTTGGACTGTTAACAGTTTGAAACCAAATGTTTCATAACTCCTACTGACCAAATAATGTTTTCATACATCTCTGATAATTTCTTCCACTAGTATTTAGCACTTGTACTGCTTCCTCATCTGCTGGGAAGGCCAACGCAACATACAGTACTTGCTGCAGTTAACTTCTGTGAAGTTTCTCTTTAACCAAGACCTGCTTTCAGTGGAGGCCTCTAAGCAGTCTGAAATGTAGCAATCCCATTAAATTACTTTCAGGGTCTGTTCTACCAGGATGATTTCCTGGCAGCAACCAATAAAGCAGCGATGTCTCGTCGTCCGCAGATTTTGACGCTGACAACTGGAATCAAGTCACCTTCGGCTGGCTGGCTTCCAAATCGCTCCGAAATACGAGCGGGGCGAACGACAGCGCATTCCCACGCCGAGAAGAGGACAAAGCAAGGGAGGCACTGAGCTAACGCAGCGGTGGCGCTGCAACGCTGGGGTCAAAGCACAAGCACTTACCAAAAGACATAAACGCTACCTCCTCGCTGGTGAACTGGTTCTCACGGGGGCACAGGTGCCAATGGGCTGTGTACGGGCAGCCTGTGCAATACCGCGGGAGGTGCCGTCTCGGCTGTGGGGAGTCCATCCTATGTGACAGCTACGTCACTTCTGTGCCGCATGCCTCTTTACACCTGATCACACTTGTTGACACACGTGCCAAAACAGAGCATTTGAACAGGTGAGTAAAGGAAGAGGCCAAGTGCCTGTATAAACAAGGCTGCCAAATTGACATGCTGCATTACAGCAGGGGCTCGAGGAGTCTTTCACTGTGCGTGTCCCAAGGATAAATAAAAAAATATATATGCAGTACAACTGCTGACACGCGTTGCACTCACATGCCTGGCCGAGAACGGCACTGAGTGTCAAGGGTTGAGGTCACCTGGCACCAAAAAACTAATGAGAAGCCAAAACCCCCCAGATCTTATGAAGCCGATTTGCTTTCATAGCAACATCAGAAGAAAGGCAACCAAAAATGGATAACATCATTCCGCTCGAGACATCCTTCTCTGTGTACTACCTGCAGTGGGTGACAGACAACTCTGCTAAAGCTGGTAATTTGATCTCAGATAGTGTCCTGTGCAGTTTCCCTGCCATTTACTAACACTCATTATTTGTAGGACAGTAACTTCCCAAATACCCAGTTTTTACGCTTTTATTAACAGTGAACAATGCAGGAGTGGTGCCTTTTAGAGAGAGGAGGTCATTGCTATATATTCCTCAGTTTTGCCCATTTGGGTAAATTTGCAGAAACATGACTGTCTGCAAAGTTTTCCCCCAAATATATCATCCTAGTCTTTTCTTTTGATGCATTCTCCAAGCCCAAGCAGTATGTGCCCCTTTAAAAATGGACAAACCAGCTATGGGCTTAGTATTAACTAACACATTCAGCTTGGTTTTTCACTGGGTGGTAAATTCCTCAGTTTCTCCACATAACAAATTTTTCCATAAAAACCGAAACAAAAGGAAACAATCCAAAAATTAACTAAATCTGTGGGCCTAGCATACTGAAGTTATAACAGCCAAAAATTTTAAACATTGATAAGTCATTTACTATCTTCTCCCCCTGAGCTTGGCAAAAGACCTTTTTACTGTGCCACCCAAATGACTGGAAAGATAAAACTAAATTAAAGCAACTTTTCTTCCTTCCTCCCCCTGGATAAACACGTTTTCAGAAAACTAGCTTTTAAAGGTTACTAGTCCTCACCTAGTAGTAGTCCTACAGATAGCAAAATCTATCTCCAGATTAAATCCTAACATTAAAAAACCAAAACAAACCCCAAATTCACAGTCTTGCAGTGCACAGACAAAAATCATACTTCCGTCCCACAGATCTTGTTATTATATAGAATCATATTATAATATGATTCTCTCCATATAATCATAGAATCATCTGTACCACAGATCTTGTTATTATATAGAATCATATTATAATATAATTCTCTCCATATAATCATATAATATGTTATTATATAGAATCATCACTCAATGATTAAAACAGAAGTTTTGGAACTAGAAAGCCCTCCTGACCAAAGAAGTGCATTTTCCACAGTAGCTCCATGTTATTCACCCTTGTGGGTGAAGGGAGTCTGGGACTGTGCATGTTAAAGAAATAATAACAGCAAGTAGGAATATACTTGGGATGCCAACATCTACAGGCCTAGAATGGGAACCAGATCTGATTGTGCTGAATGCCACATAAAACATATTGCAGAGGAGTCTCCATCCTTTGCAATTTCAATGGAAAAGAAGTGAAAACCTGGAAGGGAAGCAGCCAAAAAAAAAAAAAAAAAGGTGAAGACAGTTACTCCGTGACACATACCAGGCAGTGGCTAAACCATGACTAGATGGAGTAAAGGCAGCTGGGATTTTAAATCATCTATATTTATTAGATCACATATTGCTAAGATTACTGTCTCATGGGAAGGAGAGGTGAGAGACGCAATAATGCCAGTGATGATTAAAAAAAAAATCCAGCTTGACATTCAGAGCCCGGGCTGAACACGCAGAGCTGGCAGTTAAAATAGGAACCTGGTGTTCCCTTACATACTGAAATTCTTGCAATAGCACGCTAAGAAGTTTGAGTCATACTTCTTCATAGCTTCAAAAGCCTCAAGTAACTGTATTTTCCAGACACTAATACTGTACATCACAAAAATTTTAGTGCATGTGCAAACTACAAGGTGTTCCTGCAGAGCAACTCATCATAAAACACTGAAGCAAGATATTTAATTTGACCGTCCTTTAAGAGGCGATTCCTTCACATCCTGAAGCACAAATAGCCTAATTAAACCTGTAGTTTTGGTGGTCCCTCTATTAAACAGAAATGGATGCCCTCTATGAATCCAAAATGCAAATTTGAAAGCAAAACTACGTTTCCTGTGGGATCCCTTCCCAGCACAATGCAAAATTGTACACAGAAAGAAAATCCACAATTTTGCTAATTTTCTGGTGCTGTTTTCCTTCCTATGCTGCAGATATTAACTAGAGCCAACCCCAGGCACTTGACTTAAAAACAGATTGAATTTAAGCCTACCCCTCTTGAAAAAAACAAACCTTCTCAGCCTGTTTTCAGAACATTAACAAAATAGATGAAGATATCAAATAAAAAGGGCTTTTCACCTGAAATGTACTTAATGGGGCAATTTTATATAAAAAGGAAATTAGTTTTACTTACAAGGATTTAATCCAAGCATACATGCACAATATATAGCAGGAAACTGCAATCTTCAGATATCTGATACACCTACAGAAATTCCCCCCAACCCCAAGGCCTGGCTGGGATAGCATGAGCATGTGCTGCAATATATCAACACGTCCAAGAAGCTCAGAATATTTACTTTAAAATACTCATAATTGGCTATAAAGTTCATCTTTAAAGGATGCCACCAAAAAGCCACAAAAATAACAACACAGCTTGATATTACTTTAATTTTGATTTAACAATGTGCAGCTTGGCACAAAACCTTATTCTGATTTCACTTCAGTAGTGCAGAACTTGTCATCAGATTTCTTTCTAACCTTACTTCAATAAAATATGCTTGACATCAAGATCCATATACATTGCTTTCAATACTGCCTATAAACACGTCTCTCTGCTTTGCTTTAAATGGAACCTCAGGGTACAAAGCCATACAACACAAAAATAATTGTGCCATTTTATGGTTGTGAAAGCCGTGCAACTTTAAAAGCACAGCTCAACAAATTGGAATGATAAAAACATCTTTATTACATACAATTTTAAGATATATATTTTTTTAAATTCGTGTCCTCATGATGAAAGAGCTAATGAAGAGATGAAAGGAACACAGAGGTTATTTTCAGAGAATTAAAATGCTCAGCACGGCCCAGAGACAGCAATAATATAAAAATGTACGTCTAGGGACTTAGTAAATTCACCTAAACAGGCTGGCATCTGCATGAATGGAAACACAATTGCTTTTAATATCAAGCTGTCAGCCTGTTGTGTTTCATAACGACAAAGGAAATTCAAACAAAACAAGAGAGTTGCTTTGTAATTGCAGGGAAAGCACAAGCAAATGCTGCCTCCATTTTATTCAGTGCAAAATTACTGGAGTTTGCATTCACAGGAGTCTTTTCCATCCTAAAGAAGTTCAAATGTTAATTAAAAAAATAATTAATAGTAAAAACACCAAAAAAATCCCACAACCTAAGATGGACCTTTGAACTAATTGCCAGTAAGACGCATTTGCTCTACACGCTGCCCATGGTCGGAATCTTAGAGTTACTGATCCTTTTTGCCCAAGCACCATTTTTTCAATCGTTATGTTACTAGAAGTAAAACCAAAGCCCACGGCCCTGGAGGAGAGGGCTTAGCTGAAAAGCAGCAGCTAGAAGAGGAAGGATAACTTTGTGTTTATTGCAGCAGGCTTTGCTTTTCTCCACAAGACCTGGATTACCATTTTCATTTTTGACAGAGGATTTCCATATCACCTTGGGCAAGGCACCTAATTATACTCATTCATATCATGGTAACAACTATTCCCTTTCTCTTTTGCCTCCTCCAGCCATACGCTCTCACAGAAAAGCACGTGCTGGAGCGTGCACGTACGCTGCCAAGCACAACAAATCCCATTGTCCACCTCCAAACCCCAACGTCATGTTTTCGGTCAGCAACTCACATCTGTACGTGCACTCAGGGCCGGTCAGGACAACTGCTGAAATATGTGATAGATAAACTTCTTCCTGTGTTTTTCTTGTTTTATTCTGTTTTGGTTTTGTTTTTTTCCTTTTTTTTTTTTTCTTTTTTACCAGTTCAGTGGAATAAAGAAAGAAAAATAAAACCCCAAACCTACCAACCAAAAAAGAAAAACAAAAAGAACAAACCACTCTTGTGAGAATTTCAGCCACAGTGTCCAGTCACTAGTGTCAGCTCTGGACTCCACCTTTTAGGTAGGTAACGGCAGTCCTCCCTATGTCTCCTATGGCCATATCCCAGCCCAGCACCATGGAGTGCTGTGGGATCCTGGACTCTTCTCAAGGCCCTGCTGGTACCCACCACGCTCCCTTCAAGTGGGATGTTTTCCCTCATTCACTCGCCCCGGTGTATGAGCGTCTTACATATATAGTCGATTCCACTATAAAAGATAACTAAGAAACTTTGAAAAAAAGAAGCAGAAACTCAAAAAAATCATAAATTTGATGCAAGATGATGTTCTGTCCCTCCCTGCCTTGGGCTAGACTTTTTTTAGACATAACCAAACTCCAGACTCTATCATCTTTCCTTTTCACAGCCCACTCAAGTCCAACAGATACAATTATGTGCAAATTGTTTATGATTTTTAAGATGGGCAAGTCTCTGACTATGCAATCATCCTTTGAAGCACAACTGAGCTGCGTTTGCATCCAGCATCCCCCAGAGCTCTCATGAGTCGGTGGAACAACCCACCCTGCATCCTCACAGATCCTGCCCCATTTATCAATAATTTGTAGCCAGTTACTCAGAAGAGCCCAGTTTCTCTTATCCCACTTGGGACAAAAGTGTTCAAGAAACGTTGATCAAATGTAGACGTGATAAAAGAAGTGGCTCTGCCACTTTTACCACAATCCTCTGTACTGTTTAAATTGAAATAACTCAGATTTTCCATCTTACATTTTTTTTTTTCCAAGAGCAAGCAGCAAGAGAATCATTGTTTTGGCCTCAAGGCATTCATCAAGCCCTCTCATTTCTTTCTAGAGTTCAGCAGAGTAGCCACTTTATCTGGTGTTTGATTGGATAGATTTTTTTTTTTCCCCAGGAAGATACTTCATTTTAGTGTATATGGAAGGTATATTGCACATAGAAACCAGGGGAATAGAGTAGCAAGGCACTAAATCTAGCTGCTAAAGAACATTTATTCAAAGACAACCACAAGGCTCAATCTAATTGACAATTTCTGCTTGGGGCCCATGATTAAAATATGAAGGCCACTGCAGGTAAGAACAGGAAAGAACTAGCACCGCCATTGGCAAGAGCTTGCACAATAGCTGTCATGACCAGCAGTTACCACCAATTTGCTTTTAGCACCTAGTATTAATCAAGATGTGATGAAAAAAGGCTTCAACTCAACAGCAGGGCATAGCTTAGGGGAGGAAGGTGTTAGGGAGAGCGAGCACAGGGGTTTTGTTACAAGTATCCTCTGCGATGTATGTTGGATATTCCAAATATGCACATGTAAATTGTTGGGTTTTACAACACATTTTAGGCACATTAACCCATACATTGTCTCTGTTACTGTTTTGTATAACCTTATAAATTCAATTAGATTCTTCATAAAGATTTTCTTCCCTTCGTGTCGTCTCTGTACAAAGGAGAAACTGTACACAAAAGAGTTAAGAGTCTATTTCTGTTTCTGAAGAGTTCTCTATCAATTAACCCCGACAGATGATAACTATACTATGCATTTGGTGTGACTCACTGAGTGAAGCATTTTGTGAACCCAGCAGTTGAGACAGCAAATATTTATTATTTATTTTTTCAGCCAGCAATCAGTGGAAAGGAGATGTGGTACAACCACCGCATTAATACGAGAAACTTCAAACGCTTCATGCCTGCGCCCATTTCATACACTAGTGGAAAAAAATCCTCGTGCAGCACGTTCTTTCTCACATGTGCATCTCTGAGTGGTGTACCTTGGTGCAAATGCTGGTGCCCCCCCCAGTTTAATAATGCATCTGCCTGGACATCATCCCTGTCAAACTTCTTTTACAGGTAAAATAGCTGCAGCACAGATACTAAAGATACACCCAATCCTTCAGTCCTTCGTGAGTCGAGACTAGCTCATTTAGATCTGAATGTACCTGACCTACCTGAAAATGGATAACAGTATATATATTTACATATTTTTTTTTAAGCAGTGAAGAACTGAGCCTTGACAAACTGCTCAAGTATTGGCCAGGGTTTCTGGCAGATTTTGAAAGCCACACTGAACTTAGTGGGGGCCACTGTCTGCTTGGGCACCTGTCTAAAAGTCACTGTAAATCATAAAAAAACCCCCCAACACGTAAATTAAATTGTTCTTGTATTTGTGTCTTCATTTGACAGAAAGAAATTGCAGTCAGGCATTTGGCCAGCAATTACATGAGTACAAATCTCGAAGACAGAGACTTGCATAAAGAAAAAAAAAAAAACCCAACAACTAATATTGCACTATTGTGGTTACAGAGTAGCTTCACTTGACCTAATTTAAAAGGTCTTTGTTGATAGACAGACATATTTATGTATTTTAAAATCTAACCTAGTCTTAGCTGGCTCAGAGCCAATGTTGGTCTGCTTTTAATGGCAGCATTGGTTTGGGAGTTAGGAGTCTCAGTCGCCACTGGAATTTAACTACGGATGATCCAGCCTCTTTCAACTCCAAGTGTAAGTATCTGAAGCTATAACAGTTTGTGACTGTCCTTTTTATAAGATAGTTTGAGAGCTCCCTGTGTATGACTGGAGACCAAATTGTTCTGCTCAGTACCTAAGCCATCTTTACAAGATTGATCTCTTTCCTCTGCTTGGGCTAATACAGCTACTATATATCCTAGCTACCCTAAAGGATGAGATTTTGGGGTCTGACACCTGGATTCTGCTCAGATTTATGGTTTAACATTAATTTGATTAATGTTTGGAGAAGAAGATGGACTAAGGATGGTGAGGAGATGGGGGCAGGAGAAGAGAGACTTCCCCTCTAGCTTTCCGAACCATCAGTGATGAAGGCTATAAGGAAGACCTGCTGGAGGAGAGGCACCTATGCTAGGAGAAGTTTCAAAGCCCTGAGAAAATCAGGTGGAAAATGATTTATTAGCTTTATGTAGGAAGATATTCAAATAATAACTACGCCTGTCATCCTTTATTCCATCTTCAAGATACAGACCAGGGTTTTACACCTACTTTTCCATGTCTTTCCTGTGCAAAGTTAAGCCATTTAAAATAGTTTATAATTTCCTTCACTTTTAATAAGAGCTCACTTTTTAGGAAGTACAGATATCCTATTTATTCAAATTTTTCCTTAAAATGGGTTAGCTGTAAAATGTATACACAAATAATTTGTATCAAAAGACTCTTAATCAAAGCATGGAAAGTTTCTCTCTGTACTCTAACAGATGCAACTATCTTCATTCATACACATTTTTGAGAGGAAACCAATTATGTCACTGACTTACTCCCTTCTCCAAGGACCCTCTTCCCACAGCTAACAACCCTCGATAGATTATTTGAGGAAAAAGAGAGGGGGTTAGTTTGTACCCAAGAGTACCAAAGAAAGCTAGAAGGTGATTAGAGTGCGGTTTGAGAGTTCAAAGGAAAATATGTTATTTAATACCATACAAAATCATTTATATTCAAAGACCTAATTAGGAATGTGTGTAATGAATCCTACCTACTCTTCACAGAGTACCATTTAATTCAAAATGTTTCAAGCTTCTTTGTGGTTTTTGGAAGTGGACTGGCACTGAAATGGCAACTACAATCTCCTCTGGAAAATATGTACTATTTCATTGCTGCTTACAGGCCTGCAACCTACTATAAATACCATTTATGAAATTACTGTAATTCCACATCATCTTTGAGCCTGTATATCACGTGCATGCATATGTATGCATGACATTTAAATCTAGGAGCCAGAATTTGGTTTGTGCTTTGAAAAGTGCTACATAGCACCACCTAAGGAGTGCCCTTATATATACAAGCTTGAATATCTGTTAATGTTTCAGCAGACCATTCATGGTGGTGCAAGGAGTTATTTAGGAACCAAGGACATTCAATTTTACCTTACTTGATGACCTCACATACTACATTCATGCTACATTCACAGGGTTTCAATATCCCTGATCTGGGAAGGTCAGATAGGGCGTTGCGTCGGTCTATGCTGTGCCACTGCTTGCAGTTACCCATCTTGGGCATCACTGGCCAACGTCTCCAGGCATCCCTCAACATTCATCTCCGCCTATATTCTTCATCTCCAGGACTTGCTTCACTTCCCAGATCTTTCCTCCAGTTGTGATCTTCATCTTCTTCTTTCTAAGCCGCCTTTTCCTCCTCCTCTCCAAGACCACTTCTTTCTAGGAACACATCTTTTCAGCCTCCTTTTCTTTCTGGGGCCCCAAACTTCCCATTTATCAATCAAAACAGTCTATGTGCCGAAGGACAAGAAGCGATCAGCCTGCTAATTGATGACCAGTGTCATTTCTCTTTATTAATTGGAAGACTTGGCACGTGCCACTTTTGTTTAGTCCAGGTGTTCACAAAATCTACAACCAGCCTGTACCAGTTGCTGAGAGGAAGCAGCAGGCTTTTATGCTTGACGGTTCAAAAGTTCAAATCTGGACATTCACCCCCCCACATCCCAATTATCTGCCTCATGTTAGCATTCATGATTTTTTTTTTTTTGGCTGCAACTGTCATCAAACATGTATTAACTCATCTCCTGCAAGCGCTTCACTGCAAAGTCACATGGTTTGAAGCAGGAGAGTGATAAAAATCTATTTTGTATATGAATATAACACTTGTTTACTGATTACATGTATATTGATAAGATTGTTGTTCTCTCTTATTTTTATTAAGAGGTGTAAGGCAGACACTAATCTACTGATTTATGAGTATCAGCCCTATGCATTAACTCTCCCTCTGCTAGATAACCTGTGAGCTGCTGCTACATTTCATAAGAATCCCCACAAGACAGCAAGCATAACTCATAAGCTAGATACACCCCCCACCCCCCCCAAATACCAAACACATTTAATCATGCCCACAAATATTAGCTTTAGCTTTATGAAAGCCTTAAATGAGCACACAAATCTTACTATCACTATTTGAAGTCTAAAACGCTGGCAAGATTCCCAAGTAAGCCACTGTGATTTTGGAGAACACCAGGAAATTCAAGCAAAGCAGTAAAACTCAGCCTGCCCCAAACAAGCAAATATGTTCCTTTGCCAAACAAAAGTTCACAGAAAGTTAAACACAGTTTTAGAAACAATTGAGATTCACAGAGAAGGAATGGCAAGAGAGGTTCAAAACTGAATGAAAACATACGTCCCCAAACTGGGGGTCTGTTTCTGTTTTGATATGCCAGTATGGAACTCAATCATCAACACTCTTTGAAGTCAAGAACAGTTAAAGGTGGCTAGTACCTCGAAGGAGATGCCTTAACAACAACTGGATTAAAAACTTCCCAACCAATGTCTTAATTTTAGACTGTGTAGATCAGAAAAAACCTCCAGTGCTCAGGCTAATCCCAGGATGTAGGCAAAAGGCCAGACTCTCTTAGGAGCTCAAATTCCAAAAAATGAGAGCACGAAGGATTTTTGAAGCACTAGCCATCACTTTTCCTGTCTCAGCAAGTGCCACTGAGCAAGAGAATCATTTGAAAACTTGGCTATAGAACTCTCATTTTCATTTTGTTTCTTTTAAACAAACAGTTCAGCCTAACAATCTCCAGGACAAACACAGCTAAACAAAAAAGATCCCCACTCAGCACTCACTGGTTATTAAGCCTTTGGTTTGGTGTAGAGTCTTCTTTGACAAATGAAAACATAAATACGTTGTCTTCATACATAATTTGGGGACATGCAGCTAAGATTGATTAGTACTGGTATGAAGTCTTAAAAATAACAGGTCTTTAAAACAGCAAGCCATGAGCATGAGAATATAAAAGAACGAGAGTTAAACTATTTTAAGTGACTTAAAATCTTTCCCTGAAGAACACTGTCAGAAACCTTCGCAAGCTGATGTCTTCTGTAGGTGTTGGGCAGGAGTTCTACTTAGTTTCTACAGTACGCATTTAAAAGGACATGAAAATTTGGCCCCGAAACAGGACTGATGCTTCCATTTGGAGTCAAGAAACATTTATAACACAAGTAGTCCAGACTGAGGGGGAAATATCACAGCTGAAGCAGAAGTGAACATCTGGTCAGAAGTTCATGCGGAATTTAGAAGAGTAATTTCTGTTACCTTGTGAGGTCAGAAATCTTTGTGCAGTTCCTGTTCCAAAAACTCATGGACTGGCAAGCACAAAAGAAACGTAGGTCTCAAAGCAAGTCCTAAGATTGTGCAATAATCTTACCATAGACATAAAGAAACCCCCACTATGTGATTCTATATCTTAAAAAAAATACTAGCAAATTTGTGCGTTTTTGCCTTGTGACTGAACAAAAGGTTATTCACCTTAAAAGTCTTTGTGTACATGTGAGCACCTGTGCCTTTTCCCAGGTTGTTTATAGACTAGAAATCTCCATTCACATAATCATTTTTCCCCAGAGTCAAGGAAATTTGTAACTATGAAAACTGGCAGCACTGGATTCATTATCTATACTCTTAAAGATTCCCAACACCAGGATGACGTGCAACACCATATTGCCCTATGATACAAATATCAAACTTATAACAAAGGGCCTTAGGTTATTACTTCTGTTCTCCCGCCCCGCCATTGACAACACCGCATAGAAAATTAACGTTCGTGGTTTATATTGTTGCTCTCTCAAACCAAAAAAATCAGGAATTGAAGACTTGGGGGGGGGGGGGGGGGGGGGAGGGAAGGAAATTTTTCCCAACCTCACCAACCATGTTTGTGTAAAGGTTTGATTCTGGCAAGAGTTGTACTTTTTCTACAGGTGGTAAAGAGAGAATGTTGAAAATCAGCTATTTGCAAAGAAAGAACGTAAAGCTGCAAAGTAGCAGGAGTTTATTGGGGTAACTAAGTTAAGGATCATTCCTGCAGTTTGACTCAGTTCACCACAAACTTAAGAACCACTCAAAGGTTCAACTCAGGTTTTGATGCTTATGCAACAAAACCCCTCAAATTTGACATTTACAGACCTAAGTTGACTATTGCGGGTTTCAAAATAAAAGTAAACATCATAGTGCCTTCCCACCCTCTTTAGGAAGCAGATGTGTAAGTATAGTCACACACAAATGTTAGCTTAATCCCTCCCACCTTTTTTGAACTTCTTGCCCAGTTTCTGAGATGCTTGGCAAGGAGGTGGTAATCTCAAGAATACTAAATTGTCTTAAGCCTCCTGAAAATAAGCAGTCAAGTAAAGTCAGAGAGCGTCTCAGGTACACCGCTTCAGACAAGGACACTTATAATCCTCACCAAAAAAAACCCAACAAGAACCAAAACCTCAAAAAAACCCCAAACCAAAATAAAACCCACCCCAAAACAAATGAAATAATAATAAAGAGAAAAAAAGAAAAGGAAAAAAAAAAAAACAACAACAACACACCACCACCCCTCAACAACACTGAAGCCACCAGAAATATAAAAAACCCAAACCAGGACAGCCCTTCCCTCCCTAGTCTGAATCTGCATCTGATTCGGCACAAGAGGATCCAACGAAGGCAAACTCCAAACAAATAAAAGAGATTTCAAGGGTTCCAGCTCTTCCAGAATAAATTTTTCATCCTTTATATGCAACGATAATGTAGAGGAAAATAACTGGCAATCCCAAATGAATAAAGCTTTTCTTAAAAAAAAAAAAAAAGAAAGAAAGAAAAGAAAATCAAAACTGGTCCAAGTCATATCAAGGCTTGCTATGCACGTAACGCAGTTCTCCATCTATATATTTTCAGGTGTACTATCCAACTTCAGAATGTTTGAATTACGACATACAAAAGATCTTATGATCTTGAAATCTTCAGGACCCTGTCTTTTCTGGTCAGTCTAATCTAATCCTTTACCTCAGGAATATGTCTGAGTTTACTTTGATCACCATTGCATCAAGGTCCCAGGAATTAAATGAGAATTTTGTTACATTAAACCAAAGTTGTTTATAATCAACCATGCACAAGCTGTTGGTATGGCTAGCTGCCACACAAATCAAGGTTAAAACAGGCCATGCTTACAGCTGAAATATAACTAATATGACATTATTCTTTCAGACATTTGGTTAGGCTGACAAATTTGTAACTCTGTAATTTACACAATGTCCCCATGACATGTGGCAGTACAGCTATTGTGTACAGAGATTTTTATCCTGGGAAGGAGGGGGAGGAAGTCTACATTTTCCTAATGCAAATCTTTCCCATAACAATTTCAGAATGCATGCTGGCTTGCTAAAGTATACAATTTACTTATTTGAGATTACACAAAGTTCAAATGGTGACGGATAATTATTTTAATGCAATGCAAAATTACCCTGTGGAACTCATCGGTCCAGAAAGTGGTGAAGATACCATATATAATGCTGTTAAATAAAAGTATATGCTTTAGTAAGACAAGGCTTGAAAGATTTGTTCTCTCTTTTGACTCATGCATCGCATCAATAAAGTAAATGCTGTTAGAATTCAGTGTTAGGAAAGAAAATTCAATTAGTAGGATTTTAACACTCTTATATAACACAGGAATTGTCTCATGGGATCAGATGGGAGTTTGTTTTATATGACCTTCCATCCCTAAGAGGTACGAAAAGCCTACAAGGATAGGGATTTGTTGCCAAATAAGGAAAGATGCTTCTCGACCTTAGACAGTAGTTGGCCAAAGCGTGAGGACTTATATCCTTCCCCATCCATTTTAATCCTATCTAATTGTAGATGTTCTCATCATCCATAAATTTTTCTTTTTTTTTTTTTTTTTTCAATTTTAAGCATTTGGCCTCCATGGTATCTACTGGCGCAGTATGCCGTGAGCTAATTGTCATGTGGGTTATCGGTTTCAAATCTCTCGCAAGATTTTTTTTTTCCCCCTTTGTGTTATAACAAAATTCAAACAGCAAAAGCCTAAATCACCATTTCTGAGAAGTGCTTGCTATTCTGTACAACTCTTTGCTTCCGTAATTAAACACTCCTCATAAGGAAGTCCTTCTAGGTCTGAAATTATTATATAACTATTGCTGGAACCCCTCGGTTAAAGCACATTTTTTATCATCTTCCTGAAGGAATTCAAAATTGGCTGCTACTACTGAGAAGATACAAAGATACCATATATAGGTAACTGCTCTGTTCCAGATCATCACATCTTAAGAAACCGTCACACATACTGGTTATACAGCTTCCTCCCTGCAAAGCTGATTTTATTCAGTAGTGCCCCACTAAGCTTCCAGTTGCTGAAGAAAGATAAAATGCCCAAACCTTTGCTGCTGAGCTAGTTCTGCTTTCCCATCCCACTTTCACCATGTAGATTTGTGCAAACTTCCTCTGTGGTCTGGCTGCTGCGGTGTATTATAAGAACAAATGGCGGGGGGGGGTGTGGGTGGGGTGGGGGGGGGAATAAATGCAGAACTCATTCTTTCCTCCAAATTTTTATGTTTTGTGATGTTGCAACCTGGAGCCCAACATTGTTTCATATCCAAATCACAAGCTCACTGTATACATGGCTCATTTTAATCAACAGAGCTTGTTTTCCCCCTGTTGTTACGGACTGTATTTTCATAATATCTGCTTAAATTTAATCCATAACCTGAATTGCCAATACGCAAAGTACAATCAACCCTGTAATAACTTGCAGAGAGTTTAATGGGAAAACAAGGCAACGATTAGTACAGTCAGATTAATACAGGTACACGGTACATTCAAGCTAGGCTTCTGTACACTACAGGACATTTTGTTTTAAGATGGTTTATTTTTCTTAAGCAGTGACTATGATGTTTTCTCTGGAAATTAACTGAAGTCTTTTCCTAGGACTTTTCTGCTATGATGCCTGCCCAGTAAACATCTGTAACTGTAGCAAAAATAACTCTGGCAACAGTAACTTCTTATCTGCATGTAAATAGGATGAAGTTATGCCTCCTGGAATTGGACCTGCAGCTTCATCCGTGCTCATTCTTCTTGTTGCCTTTTACTCAACCACATCAATGTGGACAACGTGAATTTTCTTTGCAGTGGATCAAAGTCTTTGTGCTATTTTGTCACTGTAAGAGTAATTACCTATTTTTGCTGTTGGACATGCTGCTGTGCATGGTTGTACAATATCTACAGATAAGATAGAGAAGAAAGGATGTAAAGTGCAATAACTGCATCCCTGACTCATACCAATAGAAAAATTCAGATTGGGGTTTACTATAGAAAATACTGCTAGAGAGGATACTTTTAAATTAGAGGACCTCTTAATAAGAGAGGAACTTGCTTTTTCTCTGGGGTGTGGGGGTGGAGAACTGAGACTGCTTTTAAATTCTTCTTACGAGAAGGAGGAGAGTAAAGATGTAAGAGAAGACCTTAAAGTCCACATAAAATAGCAATCTAGCCAGTTTTGAGGCATCATGCAATAAGACTCTACAGTTGCACTTGTAAGACCTGCGTGCATGATGTAAGCGCTCATTAACCACAGATTTTAATGAATGTCATGGCAAACAGGGCAGCTTACTGCCCACAGATGTAGCTGCAACTCTCAGCGAACAGCACGGAGATCTGAACTCAGTCTAAGAGCAGTCCCAGAGCTATATGTGGGAACCATGCTGTTCTGCGTTAAAAATACAAACTGCTTTTGCAGGAATTAAAAAAAAAAAAAAAAAAAAAAAAATCCCTTTGCAAAAATCGGGGAACTTTCAGCTCAAATGGGTAGCAAAAACCTTCCCAAAACAAAAAAAAACAGTTACTCTACAACATAGCAAGTTTGGTTTCTCCTATCACCACTTTCTAATGATTTAAAGTCAGTGTGCAACTAGTTTACACAGCTTGTCTGCAACCTAGGATATAATAGGTTTAGGTTTGTTAATAGATTATGCTAAATTTATTAGTCTACTTGAATGCTGACTTAAGAGCGAAGAGCTAGGTCATCTGTTTCTTTTAAATACAGGAAAAATAACTAGAAAATTAAAACTGAATGTAACCTTATTCCCAAGAGCTTTTTAGAGTCCAGACTTCAGGCGGAGTAATACTGGGCATCAACAGGCTGGAATTAATTAATACAGTAAGTGCTCTGACCAAGACATTTTTTCTCCTATTAGATCCAGAAACTTTATGTCCAAAAAGAAAGATGTCAAGTCTTCTGCAAAACACATGGGGCCCAACTCCCAGTTGCTCTAAGTCAGTAGATCTTGCTCAATGGAGCTTTGTCAGTTTGTGTCAGCTGGAAATCTAACCCCAAAAGTCACACAAAAGACCCTGCCAGTTAATTCCTGTTGGAGTCAATGAAAGTTTACATCAGTGTTTAAATACTTTTCTCCCCATAACCCTGTTTGCGACCTTTAATACCTATCTCCCCCTTCCAAGCCCATAATTCTTCCCAGGCTACAGAAATCCTTTATTTTGGCATGTCCAGCCAAAACTTGACCCCAGTCAACAACATTTTGCAACTCTTGGCATGGTCACTTTTTCCAACAAAGGGGAAGTCCAAGGGCTACAGGGACACCCACCAGCCTCAGCAGCAACAGCTACTGGTGGGACTGAAATTCTTCTCTAAGACCACACCAGGGCAGAAAGGATGTCCAGCTGAAGTGCCAAGTTCGCAAACATGCCCAGCAGCTCTACTGACAGGGCACGTAAAAATTAAGGCTCAAATACATAACTGGACCCAGTACTTCTTGAAGGAAGTCTCATGGAAAGCCATGCAAACCTCCCAGGGACTAGAAACCACCTCTGATTAATATGCAGTAACCCCTTGCTTGTTTAAAGCAAAGATTAATTACAGCCTAAGAGATTGAGAAGTGAAATTCATCCTACAAATGCTTGAAGGTAAATTTAGTTACTATTTGCAGAATCAGGTAGTCTCAGTTTGAAATCTGCCAGTGCCTCCTGGTTCAGGATGAGCATAATGGGAAGAGTAGTGCTGGGGTGACACATGCAGATTAATTCACTTCTGTATTTATAACCTATTCTTTGTGGAGAAAGATTATTAAGTCCACATATTTTTCAGAACTGGAATGTCCACTGTTTCAAAGACTCACTTGAAGTCCTTTCTATAACACATCACCATTTTCTTTGGGACCTGGAAACCAAGAACCCTATTTAAAACTAAGAGTCTTGAAACTAAAGAAAAAACTAACTTCTCCCCTCTTTTACTTTAAAGCTTTCCACAGTATCTCACAAATTCTTGGATGGAGTATGCTTAATCAATTAACTCAAAAGTCATACCAAGATTTCCGACCCCAACTAAGTTCTGGCTCCATTGATCCACTAATTTAATACATAAATGTAGTCTGTAGTTCAGGTATGTTAAGCTGAGAATCAGTCTTCCGCTACTGAAGACTCTGTTACTGAAGAGGCAAAGTTACCTGAACAAGTGAATTAATTTTGTAACAGATACAAATTATCTATATAAAGCATTTCTTGAAGATAACCGGCTACAGAAAATTTAACTTGACATCTGAAAAAGAAAAGAAAAGAAAAAAAACCTAGCACAACTGACATGACAGATTTTTCCAATAACGTGAAATCCTCACGTTCAACAAAAGAGAGAGACAGTACAATTATTGTGATAATCACTGGAGCCTCTCAATATTTCTACCTTTAGAAAATCTTCCGTTTTAAAACTCAGTTGGAAAAAACAAATGAACAACAACAAAAAGGCAATATCTGCAGATCGACAGGAGTTCAGTAACAAAGTGGTCCATTATTATCAACTTGGGACCAACTCAAGAACAAGTATCCTATAATGAATTACCAGAACGAACTCTGCACGCAAGGGATGCACGAACTTTCCCAGATGAGGTATGAAAAACTGAGGAAACTCTTCCACTTGTGATGAAACATAGGGAAAACACACACAATCAAAGAAAAAGCATCTGAGAAAGTTATATAGAAATGCAATTCATATGACTTTTTTTATTTAAGGAAAATTAGAGTATAATCAGTAGAAGCATGTTCAGCTGCTCATATAAGAGGTTGTACGGTAACATTTCAGTTATGCTAAGAATTTTTTTAGTGCCACAGAGCATTTTTCAGGAGTATTAGAGCTCCTGAAGCCTGAACAGGTTCCTCAGGAGACAGTGATACCCACCAAACACCCATAGGGAACAGTTAGAGTGTTTTCCTTACAGAAAAGAAATTCAGCTCTGTCCTGGTTTCAGCAGGGATAGAGTTAATTTCCTTCCTAGTAGCTGGTACAGTGCTGTGTTTTGGATTTAGGGTGAGAACAATGTTGATAACACACCCATGTTTTAGTTGTTGCTGAGCAGTGCTTACACTAGTCAAGGACTTTTCAGCTTCCCATGCTCTACCGACTGAGAAGGCTGGAGGGGCACAAGAAGCTGGGAGGGGGCACAGCCAGGACAGCTGACCCAAACTGGCCAAAGGGACATTCCATACCATGGGACGTCATGCTCAGTGTGTAGAGCTGGGGGAAGAAGAAGGAAGGGAGGGACATTCGGAGTGATGGCGTTTGTCTTCCCAAGTCACCATCGCACGTGATGGAGCCCTGCTGTCCTGGGGATGGCTGAACACCTGCCTGCCGATGGGAAGGAGTGAATGAATTCCTCGTTTTGCTTTCCTTGCGTGCGTGGCTTTTGCTTTACCTATTAAACTGTCTTTATCTCAACTCATGAGTTTTCTCACTTTTACCCTTCCGATTCTCTTCCCCATCCCACCGGGGGGGAGTGAGCGAGCGGCTGTGTGGGGCTTAGTTGCCGGCTGAGGTTAAACCACGACAAGCTCCTGCTCAGGTCAAGCAAAAGAAAATCTCCTGGATCTTGATGTAAAGGCCCAGCAAGAGAGACTTGAATCTCTCTTGAACAAAACAAAGGCTGTTATATAGGCAACGCTGTAATAATGACTGCTGGAATAATAACTACTAGAAGAGTTTCATTGCTCTAATGACACCCCTCCACAGGCACAGTGAGGAACGTTACCAATGGTTGGGAAAATGCCATGTGGCACAGGTTTTGCTGAAGGAAGGTGATGAAACACAGGTGAGTAGAGTTGCATGTCAACTGGGGAGGGGGTTAGAAAAATGAAGGAGAGCAAGAAATGAGCCTATGAAAAGAATTATTCACATGTGCAGCTATCAGACATGAAATGAGCAGCTAAGCAGAGAAGGAACTGCATACCAAAGGAGAGACTAAGCTTGGAGGGGGGTTTAATAAAGCAGAACAGTAACTGAGCTTACAAATTTTTATAAAGGGTTACTGAACAGAAGCAACACACACACACAAAAACCCCCAAAACCCAAAGGGGAAAAATAAGAAACCCAAGCCCCCAAGCTAAGTAATTTGCCATCAGGAAAAGCTCAGCCAGATCATGCAGCTCTGGGTTCCAGGCTTCAACCAGCTTCAGCCTAACAACTCCTTGGAAAAAAGCTGGTGCATGCGAGGAATTCGAGTGGTTCGTCTGCGGAGCTGCCTTGCAAAGGCAGAAATACTGAAGAAAAGGTTTTAGCAAATGAGCAAGGAATTACTTGCTCTCAAAAGAGTTAAATTCTAGTTTCAGTTAAGTAAATTATTTTTATGAGGGCAGGCGGTGAAAAGCCCAGCCCAAGGCTGAGCCCTCACTGCTGTGGGCTCTATACGGACAGAGCCGTACATCTCTATAGCCGTGAAAAGTTTATAGCCAAAGTAGATAAGACAGGTATTAACAACTCCATTTTACTAGTGGGAACTGAGGCACACAGAGATTAAGTTACTCATCCAAACTGACACAGAAAGCCTCAGAAAAGCTTGAAAATATAACCTTATCTCTCAAGGCACAATGTAACGCTGCCACTGCCCGGTTACCTTTCCTTTCTACAGGCAATTTCCTCCTTATTCCAGTTCCACTGAGTGCAGAACTAGACAAAGCTTAAAATTTGCAATGGGTTAGTTATGAAAGAGCTGCAGAGATCTGCAGAAGGACATTAGGACTCTCATTGATTTAAGAGATGAAGATGATGAAATGGTAGATGAAATTCAGTATGACTAAGTAATGCTTGTAGGAAAGGATGATCCTGTTTCTACCTGCATCCTGCAACATGTGCATCCATGTAACTGGATTTCACTAATCACCAGTCAGAAATAAAATTTTGGGGTATAATAGATGCAGAAACAACACAACCTCCCCCTCCCCTCAAAAGAAAGGAACCTGAACTCAATGTCTCAAGGCCTTAGCAAGGAAACCACTCCAAACAGCTACCACATGTCCCAAAACATGGATGCAAGACAAATTTACACGTAAAAGAGCCCTTCCAGTGCATTACTTTGTTAGCATAGATGCAACCAGTGTGTCAAAGCACAGAATTTCTTTGCTGCAAGACGTGGGCTCAAAGTTAAAACTGCAAAAGCAGTCAGATAAATTCATGGAGGAAGCATTCATCAAGAAAAAAACATCACTGCTGGCATAGGAAGTCCCTGAACTGCAATTCACTGGTGTCTGGGAGAGTGTTACTACACACTTACCATCATCGACTCTTGCTAGGCATCTATGTTGCTGGTGCAGTAATTTTATATTATGATTTTGGGGTTAGGGCAATTTAAACAATTAGGCAAAGGAACATAGCAGCAATAATAAGTAAACCTCTGTGAGAGAGCATTCATTTAAATTGGATGGTTAAATCCCCCATAAAGCACCTGGAAGATTTAACAACTCATGTCCAAATGAACAAGATGTAATAAGCTTGTATACAGGCTTGATATGAAAAGTGGATTGTTTTTAGTAAAACAGTGGAGAGTAACCTCTTATTGAAAAGAGTGATATTGAATTTTTATCAGGGGAAAATAAAGATGCAAGAATAAATCTGCACAGGCTTAGAGAAGGACTAGATGACTTTCTCATCCATCAACAGTGGATGCAGGAGCGTGTTACATCCTAATCTGCTATTTTTTGTTATCGTCACTTTTTGAATCACCCCGTATATCCTGCCTTTTTAAGAAAAAAAACCAAACCAGGAAAAAACTGCCAGTATTGTCCTCTACAAAGTGCAGAGGAAACACGGATACAAAAGATGAAAAAGTGACTGAAAACCTCATACTTCAATATAGCTGGCCTTAATTTTTCATCCCAGTATTACTAACTTGAGTGATTGTAGAGTTACATGTTCAAACTGAAAACAGAGGAATCCAGACTATATTTTGCTGCTCATATTTTACATATCAGAGCTCAGTACCAACCATCATCCCCTGGCGATTGTCATTTGTATAATGACTTGGGACTTATGTGACCCTCACTAACATCCCTTTCAGCGCCATCTCTGACACGATCTGTATTTTTGGAGGGGTTAACTGGAAAACCATTTCTTAAATGTGTTTTTAGTTATTACAAGATACACACACCCTCTCTTCAAGCATATTCATTTTTTTTTAAAGCGAGCATATTGTGGCAATTATGGGGGAATTTGTATTCTCTGCTGACATCTGAAATTCCATTATCTGTATTTCATGGTGGTGATGGAGTCCAGTGTTATGTCCCTGGGCCAAACCTTCAGGGCTTGTTTTGTTTTTGAGTAGTGGGTGGAGATAACATTGTTCAGGTCCTCAGAGTAAAGCACATGTGAAATAATTTTTTTTTACCCCCTTTTCTGAACAGTAGTTCTGTGTTGGGGGTCCATGCAGTTAACTGGTCTGTTCAGATACTGAATCCAATACGGGATGCCTTATCTTAAGCTTTGCTAAGATGGAAAGGCAAAAGCCAAAACAGGAACAAGACTCTCATCACTACGGTCGTCTCGGTTTATTGTTCTGTGCCAACAACTGCATTTGAGCTGTTGTGCGTATTTTCCTCCCCCTTCTCCAATTTGAACACCTTGAAGCTATTTAACCCATCTTAATTCACAGGCAATCACAGGAGCAGGGTGTGGGGTTAGGACTATTTGCCCAAAATAGCTCATAATAAAACACCAAGAAGGCTGAAATTGCTCCTCCTGGACTGACTTGCCAAGCATGAAAACCATTTTTTTCCTGAAAAGCCAAACCATTTACAGGCTGTTTGGACGGTGTGCGTGGTGGGAAAAGGCATTTTGGAGAGAACATTTGAATTGGTACATCCACCTGACACATGACTTGTTCCAAACGAGATGTTCCCAACTCCATTAGCCAAGTTGTATGGGCCAGTTCAATAGGACTTGTGAAATTCAGGTCATCTGTATTCAGAGCAGTACAGCAAGATTCGCTGCTTCACAGACTGTAAGTTGACTGCTCATCTGAGTGAAAACTTCTACTCTTTGCTTGGATTTCACCTTGAGGTTGCGAAGTCAAGTTAAAAACAACTTTTTTTTCCTAGCAATAAGCCATAGAAAGGTCACATACTTCTTCAGACAGGAATGCAAAGGGGTACAAGGTCTTCCCTGTATAGGTAACTCATGTGATTTATAGTGCTGCATTTAGCCTTGTTGGAGCCAAATTAAGGGAGAAAAGCAACAGAGGAGATGTGGCCTTCAGGGATTCCCCCCCCCCCCCCCCCCTTTTTGTGCCTCTCCTTGCTAGGCTACTGCTCTGCTTTTGCTGTTGTAGGGGCCCAGAGCACAGGCTCTGGCTTCAGAAAGAGCAACCAAAGCTGTCCCTGTCACGTATGAGGGAAAAAACCACATCCCAGAAGTACAGGGAAAGTTTTGAACAGGGATTAGAGACATCTCTGGAGTCACAGCAGCTGATCTTGGTCTCTCTTATGCACTAGGGAGGCTAGATCCCAACTCCCGTATAATTCTGGAGACAGGTAAATGGGATTTCTATGTCAGCAGAGGGCTGGGCTAGCACACACCATTTGCTAGTAAGGCTCTGAAGGATTTTAAAAAGGCCTGAAGTTTTGCCAATCTCTCCTGGCTCCAAGGGATACAACAGACATGGCACTTATTCTAGTCTCAGTATGAAAAGTGAGAAGGCATCTATTGAGGGAAAATCAGCGAGCAGTGTGTTAATGTCAAAGCATAGACGTTTTGCTGGGAGCTTATCTGAAAAGAGACAACAGGAGGGGAAAAAAAGAAAAAAAAAAATCCAGGAGCTCTCACAGACTTACTTTCCAATAACTTTAATATTCAGATCACTAACAAGAAATCCAGTGAAAGAAAATATTTTCTGAAGTGGGTTTTGTTCTGCATGTTAAACTGTGTTTAGAGCCCCCAGATTCCTCCCCCTTTGCTGTAGCCAGTGGCTGCTGAGTATTGCAACTCTTACTGTCCTACCCCAGACAGACACAAGGAAAGAGGGAGGCCTGATGTAATATTATAGATACACACCATTTTGCCATTTATTTATTTTAATACCTCTGCTAGCTCTCCCAGCCCTGCTGGGTGAAGTCCAGCAGAATCCCCTGCCACCCTCCAGCACCACCTCTCCCACCCCTTAGGCTCCACCACCAGCCACAGCCTTGTCTGTTGTTATATTGTACCTTTTCCTTTATTATTATCTTTATTCAGAGGGCAGAGGATGCGCTTCCAGGGGATTTGGGGAGGAGAGCAGAGGAGCCAGAGCTCAGCTGAGATGGGGGTAACTAGCACCAAGGCAGCCCATAGCTGCTCTGAGCTCCAATGCAATTATTTCCCCCCCACCTCCATGAGATCTGCGTCCTTCAGTCTTTTCCCAGCTAAGCAGGTCTCAAATTGTGAGCGAGTCACAGAATAAGTTACAGGGGGTGCACAAGGAAAACAAAATTTAGAATTTGCCACTGTAGGACAGTAGTCTTGAGCTGATCACAGCATTTGCTACAGCATTTCATTTGGGTCTTAAAGAATTGCTTTGTGCCGCCTAAGAGAACCACAAAGAAACACTCCTCTATTTCTTATAAATATTAGCTACAGGCTCCCTTGATACATGGAGGGGAAACACTAAAAATGGTAAGCTCAGAGGCATCAAACAGGCTGGAAATTGGCCTGCAGAAAAGGAACTAAAATTTATAAGAAAAGGTAGAAGTGGCATTACAATTTAATAAGTTGCAAGCCATATGAGCTGCATGTTGAATTCTAGGTTTTTGGGTTTTTTTTGTTTTTTGGTTTTTTTTTTTTTACTATCAGTGATCATTTCACTTATATTACATACTGTGTTTTCCCACCTCTTAACCCTCTGCACCCTGCAGTTGGTCTGCACAATGTCAGAATGTCTGTACAGGGTTGCTGCTGTAACTATACACAGTAACTACACAAAGAAACATCCGGTAAAATTGACTTAATCACATCTTTGACCTACTCTGTGTCCATACGGCTGTAATCTCCGGATTCACACACAAAGTTGGGAAACTTCAGCCATGCTGTAGGGGAAAAAGCGCCAAGGAGATATTTCTTCTACAGTCATGTAAACACATCATTTTTCTAAGAAAACAGGATTCTTCAAGAGGGCAACAGTTTCTCCTCCTAAATCTTCTTGACTTTCAAGTCCTCTGTGTCATCCCTCAACTCAGCAAAACCCAGGTATCACCTGACTTGACTAGCAGAGGAATCAGAAGTAGTCTCACAGAGCTAGAGAAACTTTTAAAATAATTCCTAGGATAGCTTTTCTGGAGCTGTAAGACACGCTGTAAGACAATACATATGGAGCTCTGTAAAAGCACTTTACAGGCATTCATTGGTGATGACTCACAGAAGTCACCCCGGCTCTGGTCCGTAGGGTGACCACCCGCCCCAGATGCCAATCACAGCCCTGCACTCCACCGTCCCGCACAACGCTACGTGTCAGCTAAGATCCACCCTGAAGTTTTGGAAGTCAAATAGAAACTTATAATTCTGTGCTGACAGTCCTAAATGACTTAAAAAAAACCCCACCAAACTTGCAATAAGACCGCTATGCCAAGTCTCATACCACAGAGAAGGATAAAGGATCTTAGTCCACATTCCTACACACAGGCTCAGAAGATGGTCAGAGAAATTTAAACTTCTGAAAAAGAAAGTTCAATACTCTGCAGATACGAGGAAAAAAACCCTAGTCATGTAAGTAGACTTTGTGGTTTGACTTTTGAAGGGCTGTTTTTCCTCTTTCAGCTCAGGACACATTAAGTTCTTTAAAACATTGTAGCAAAAAGCTCAAGTATATTTTAAAATATTTAATAACAACAACAACAACAATATCACAATTCACATACCCCCTCAAAATTCCTGTCATTTACTCCCTTAAAAAAAAAACAAACAAAACTGTATTAGTTGCAGCTTCATGTTTTGCTTAAGAGCTGAGGGAAATAAACTTTATATTTAACTAATTGTATAATTTTGCCACCTACATTCCCAGATGGTTCCAATGTTTTAGTGAAGTTTCTGCAGACCATCTGCAAACTTTTTACATGTCCGGATTCTCAGTAGGCAAAACCAGGCACTTATAGCAGGATTAAACGTGGACATTTAACACTGTGGATTTTTAATATCTGCAGCAGGCATTAACGGTGATTTTTTTTCCCCCCTTATCCTTCTTTTTAGCAGTTCGAGTTACCATTTTTCACTATTCAAAATAAACGATAGCAGTACTGAATGTAAAAATCAGTAGCAACTTTTAAGTATCAAACACATGCCTTAGAGGGACAACAAACTGTGGAAGTTTCAACAACAAAACAAGAGAAGCACATTTGTCCCCCTTTTCCCCCTCAAGGCTATTTTCCACTTCTTGATCAACTTTCACGCTGGTTTTTTTGCTCCTCTGAAGTTTCCCACCCATTCCCCTGCAGAGCACAGCAAGGAAAGCAGAGAGTTAATCCTGCAGTTTCAACTGGTGTGAGCCTTCCCTGTTAACTTGAATTTACGGAGCAATCTCTCCTTGAAAAAAAGAAAGGAAAAAAAAAATTCCTCACTGCACTGTAACACCGAGAAGTATATTTAAAAAAATCTCCCTCAGGTCTCTCTAAACAACTGCTTAAAGGTTTGCTGTATCTTAAAAGAGCTCTAATTACCAGAAACTCCTCTCTTACTTAAGCCCAGGGCTCACATTTCGATGATAACTCAAGCTCCAGTTAATTTAGGGCTAAACCAAAAATGCCTGTACCAAACAGAAGAAAACACAGGCCTACCTTAAAACTTTCCAGCTTTTCAGAGGATCCAAGTCAGAGATTATAGACACCATTGTAGCAATGATAACAATAAAATATATATATATATATATATATATATATATATATATAAAAACCACGGCAGGGAAGCGTAACCACAAAAGCAGCAAGTACTCTACTCAGAGTGGGAATGACAACAAACCCTGCACAGCTCTTCCTCCTTCTCAAGCTGATAAGCACTTGTCCCAGCTTCTCTCCACCCCCAAAATCAATCTTGTGCTATATTGCTTCACAGTCCCAGTTTCATTTCTTCACCACTACCTTTTAAAGCCCTTGTAATCTGCTCCAACTGATCAAATTTGACCTTTTTGTAGCCCACTTTATTCCAAGCACAGCCCTCAGTTAAATCTCTCTTTATTAACACCGTCCTTCTTGGCTTTCTTTTGGAACAAACACAGCTCAAGCTTGAAGCCTCCAGTCTTTGCCAGCAATCATTTACAGATTACTGCAAGCTGCAGTCTTCTCCTTTTGGGTATTTTCTTCTACCTCTGAGGTTTGCTTTTATATTATTTTCTGAAGGTTGTTGGGGGTCTCCCTTTCCCTATTCTGTGCAGGTTGGAGTTTGACACTTTTAAAGGAGGGACTTTCTAATGCAAGTCCTCTCCCCCCCTTACCTCTCACCCTCATATAGACAGATACACACATTAAAAACAGTTTACAACCTTTTGAATACAGAATCATCTTTCTCCCTCCTTTATTTTTTTGAATCTAATAGGCTTGATAGACTTGTAAGCTGAAGCTGTGACTGAAAGCAGTCTGATTTATGGGAAGACTGCTATTATGGTAGAGTAATAAAAAGCCTAATAATGAAAAGACAGATGTTAACCCTTCAGATGTTTGAAAGGGGAAAAGGTGTCTCTATAATTCCATTAAATCCATCTCTTCTTTTTGTTGCTACTTAAAAAATAAATAGTAAAGCATCCTCCAGATCACTATAGTGATCTGAAAAGTTGTGTAACTGCTATGTTAGTGTGTGTTTATTTAGGAAAACCTAGATGATTGGCTTCTTTTGTGTTTCTATAACACTTTTTGACATTGATTTCCCTGCATTTAAATATTTCTCTTTTGCATTTTTCCCCCCCTCTAAATGTTTTCATGATTCGGTTTCCACTGATTCATTGGGATTTCTGGAAATTCCCATATTAAAATTCGGGGGGGAAAAAAGCAAAGCTGCACCTTATGAAGTGTTCAGTCAGAACCAAACTACCCCAAATGACAGATACTTCCACTTTGCTATTTATACCACAGGCATATGCTCCTAGTTTCTCTCTGCCACCTGTTCTCAAAAAAAAAAAAAAAAAAAAAAAAGAAGTTAAGATCAGCCCTTGTATGTTAAAAAGAACCAGTAATATGATGGTCACATAGAGATCTGGTAGTGTGTGACATCACACGCTCATGGAAACATAATAAAGGATATAATAAGGCGTAATAAACTTTTGAGGCTGCTTTAAGTCTTCCACTACCACCTCCTTTGGTGAAAGAAAACTTGAGCTATGTCTAAATTGCTTTCAAGGCTCCCTTGGACGCTGTAGGCTGGTTTTGGCCAGCCTGAACCTCCCCTTGCCGGTGTCCTATAGTACAAAGGCAGCACAGTCTTGCCCTTGCCAGAAGGTGACACTGAGGCTTCCCACTGCCCCAAAAAGATTTTGTGACCACTTTGTCTGCCAGACAGCAGCCAGGAGACAGAGGTCAGAGAGAAACAACCAGTTTTAAACTACCTAGGTACAAAATGCCTTCTTTGTTCAAAGGCCAGCGCATCATTCGCCCCTCATTTAGGACAAATGTACATTGAGTCCTCTCCTGCCTCTTTTTCCACCCCTCAGCCCCGTGAAGCCCCTGGCTTAGCATGTGGGGCCATATCAGTTGATCAGTTTAGCAAGTCAGGCCCCAAGTTCAGACCTCTGGATTTTACATCCTCTCCTGGGCACCGGCTCCAACAGCTTTGCTTTATCTCCGGGGGGTGTAACAAGGATAAACACATCAGACACTGCTGATGGTGGGATTGCAGGTGCAGATCTGGGGGAGGAGGGTGGAGGACAGCTGGGGGGTTACAGATGCTCCACCTCCCTCTTAAGGTCAGTGTGGCACAGGGTGTTTCTCACCTGATATGCACGTATCTCTGAGCACTTCTTCAGAGATAAGGGTTGTATCCACCTCTGGAAACTTTGGGGGCATATATTTATTTACCTACAGGAGATGGGTTAGACGCTTGCCATGGAAAATGAAATTCAGTTGCCACTTGTCATATGTTTCTTTGTGGAGCTGAGGAAACCTTCATTTTTAGCGTGGGAAGCAATTAAAAAGAGATTGGCCAGTGTCTCTTCCTTTCTTCCCAAAAGTTTGTAAACCACCGTTACGGAGGTTAATCCCTCACTTGAGACTGGGGAGGACATAAGTGGTTACAGTACACTGCCTTTTCTCTTTCCTCTCTACCTTACTGTCACATTTGCTGGTTTTAGAGCTATATTCACGTATTTTCCCACGTAAACTTCTCACTGAATGTTTCATATTGATGACCAGGCTCAAATTAAGAAAGGCTTGAAGCTTAGCCTGTCCTATCGTGTCCCCTTGGCAAGCCCAGTTTGAGTCCTTGTCACATCCTATCCGTCCACTGTTGCACGTCAAGATGAGAAAGAGGCAATGATGCTCTGCCCCACTTAGGGATCTAACTGGTTTCAGTTTCTGTACAGGTCAGGGGTAGGTGAGAGCGACAAGGGTAAGAGACTTTTACATTAAGGTTGGATGTTCCTATATCCCTAGACTTCAAGGGCTAGACACACAAAGTGGAGGACCGCAGTTTCCCCTGGTGTATAAGGAGAAACCAAGGCCAAGAGAAACAACTCAGCCCCTGTCCCCCACTCCAGGTCAACGCCAAACCAGCCCAGAACTCCACCGCACCAAGATGCTGAGTGTCTCTTACTCTGTTCATCCAGAAATTCCACAAACTATCTCCATTTCAAGAATTTTATCTCTAACAAGTATATTTTATACTTTCCATAGGTGCATTTTTCACTGCCTTCCCACAGAAAACACTCCATGATTTCCTCCAACATATCCACGTGAAACCTATACCTTAGGAGTAAAGATTGTTATTCCTTTCCCATTTGCAATTATTTATGGTTATTTTTATTATTTTAATCTTAAACTTTTCACGTCTGGAACGAAAGCCAGGTCTCCATTTTGCTGGACCTGGCTGGCATTTTCCCAGCTTTTCCTACAACATTGAAGAAAACAGCTATAAGCTTTCTAAAAATAAAACTAGAAGATTAAGTTTAGCACAGAGAAACTTGCGACAGGCAATGGATTTTCCAAAACAGCCTCACGCATTTCATACAGCATGTAGCTATAGTAGGAGAAAACAAATAAAACAGAAACAGAAACCCACTGTAAAATTATTTTAACTCTTGTGCTTGGATAGTGGCATTCCCGCCCACCTTTTAGCTAAATGTTTTTTTCTGTTGTGGTTAAGGACTTTGTCTTCAAAACTTTTATTTTTACGCTTTAGGTGAAGAAATTTCCTATGATCTTCAGCTCATTTGCCAAGAAACAGCCAGCACATCTGTGAAATATTACTCAAGCAAATTTATTACAGTTAGCCAGAAGGCAACAGCCCTGAAAGTTTCCTCTACCTGCTGAAATCCAGCCTATTGTATAACTTGGGTCTGTCATACCGTAACATGTCCTACCAGCGAGAGCTTAGTAGTTCTCAGTTAATATGATAAAGAAGTACAAGCTTTCCAAGATTTTGAGTCATGTTAAAGTAAATATATATATATGCACTTTTGAAAACCGTATTCATATATACACACACATACACAAAAGGATCTCTAAGCAATGTCATCATCCTTAGTTTAGACAGCTGTGGAGTCAAAAAAGTTCCAGATCAGCTAGCTACAAACATTTGAAGGTCAATTACAGGACAAAGCATTTAAAAAAGCATAAGCAATGATGGCTACTGAGCATTAGAAAGATGATTTTATGTAATGAGATTTTTTTCCCCATTGGACTGAGGACTTTGTAGCATTGGGCAGGAAAATAAACCAAGTATAGTAAGCAGTCTGGGTTGGTTATTTAATCTTCTTTCAAGGGTGTTATCTCATTCAAAATATTTTAGGAGCCAAGGAAGTTCTGCCAAAGCACAACTTTTTAGTCAGGATGCCCAACAGCCATCATTATATCAGGCAATAATAGAGAAATAAATAACCTTCTAGCATCTTCCCAACACATATTTTCCATTGCTCTTTCATACAAAGCAATATTAAGTTATTTGAAAGAAATCCTGGTCTTTTACCAGGAAAACCTCACTCTCCCTAGGGAGCCTGTTGTTAAACAAAAGCTTATCTATTAAAGAGTGGCCTCCAACTTCAGGGCTGCTGTTGTGGGCTGATAAAGACTCTTCTCCAGACTGTCTCATGCTGTCCCTCCCCACCAGCATTGCCACCCCCCTGCCTCTCCTCCCAATGCCTAATGCCTCGCCTTTTAAGCAATGGAGTGACTAATTGAAAATGCATTCCAGTGCTTTACAAGCAGCTTTTCCTTTCCTGCTGACCAGCCAAATGTTTTAAAGTTGGCAAGATGCTGTTTTAACTTGGGAACTGGGGCACTTGTTCATGGCCTGGATGTGTGAAAAAAATCTGGCCGACTTCAATAATTCTGTTGGAAAAAAAAAAAATTAAAAATCTCACTTCTAGAACCGATATGAGTAAACCCAAGTATTAAAAATCTTTAAAGCAAGTCCATTCTCTCTTGGTGAAATACGTGATCCAGGAGACAAGAAATTGTAAGTCCTGAGTTTAAGAAAGGCACAAAGTCGTGCACCAGTGCTTGGACACAACCAGAGAAAAACCAGTTACAAGCAGGCATAAATCCAAATGACAGTTACCCTTTGGGAAAGAGTACCGTAACTGAAACACCCCGGAGACAGTCAGTAATCGCTGATTCATGGCCAGTCAATGGCCAACCAGTCTGGGATTCAGCGCATCTTATCACACGCAGCAACTTAGAAGTTGGCTTCATCCAGCAGCTGCAGAGATTTAAGGGTTTTTCTTTCTTTGCTAAACAGCAGGCCTGATTGTACAAAGCCTGCACTTTAACAGTTAATCATTAATCTTAAATTACATAAATGTGTCTCATACTTATCGACTTCTCACTTTTATGAAGTCTGTAGAGACAAACTTTCAAGAGATGGTATTTTTTTTAATACGGATTGTGATTTTAATGGATTTTCAAGTACTTTCAGGTTTTGCTCATGACAACTGCTGCAATAAAAAGCCTTATGAACAAAGATGTGTTTTGTGTCTATTCACCTAGCAGAAAATTACTATTACGGCATACTTTATTATGGGAGAAATGCTTTCCAGCCTCTCTGAAGAGGCAGTCTTCCCCAAACTCCCATCATCCTAATTGTTTTTAAGGTGTTTGTAGTTTACTTTAAACAGCATATGAGCCAAACATTTACGTCCTCTGTTAAATTTCTCTTTATTGGCTAGCAGGAGGGTTTCTTCATTCTGCAGCCCTGGCAGACCGAGAACACTGCTGTAGTCCAAGGCAGGGCTTGCCCTTCCTAACCCAAAGGAAAGAATGAAAGAAAAGAAAAGCTCCTTGTATTTGCCAGACATGTTCAAAAAGAGCTACTTGCACACCCCAATCTGCTGCTTTCATTCCATTCAGGAGAGTCATGGGTCAAATTTGGTAGAGAGGAAAATAGCAGCCGTTAACTGTTCCAGTGCCGCAGCAGACTGAAAAGCCGAAGCTGACACTGTCTGTCTTTTCATTCCCATTCTTTTGGTGTCAGGTCATACAGTGAACACCAAGAGGTCCTTATGAATCCTTATGAAAAGGTTATTGTTTGGGCTGCCTCCGTAACACAGTCCAGAAAATAAAAACTTCAGTAATGACCTTAATAAGCGCTTTGTTATGAAGGCCATGTTTTCAGATGGACCACAGCTGCGTTTATACAGTCTGAATGCCATCTCATGCAGCGTTGAAGTATAAATCTAAGAGTAATTAAATTATGCTGAAGGCATACTGTAAAATGTTTAAGAAACGATTTCCAAAGAGACAAAGGAAAATTAGTGGCTCCATATCTATATGTGTCTTTAATAGACTCTTCAAATATTTACCTCTGGTTTTCTATCCATTGCAGAAGTCCAGAGGACAGGACGATTATTGGTAAGGGACTAGATGGAGATATTCTGTTAATTCCTCTCAATGTCTTTCTTCCTGACATTGAGAAAACTATTTTTTTATCTGTGCCCTACTTTCCCATCTGGGAGGGACAGATACCACCCTAGCAATCTACAGAGCAGAACACTAGGAACTTAGTAGAAGACATAAAAATTGGCAGCTTTATGAAATTCCCTCCTTTCCAAGATTCTTTTAAGTCTAAATCAGCTGAAATACTGGTTTGTCATTCAGTGTAAAAGAACATGATCTGTTGAGACAGATGGCTTCTACCACTTCAAAAATTTAAGAGTTGCTGTAGCAAAGCAAGGAACCCCTGAAGCTTTAAGAAATGGTCACTTATACCATACCCTTTAAAATGAAAACAATTTAAAAGCTCCCAGGTCCTAGAGAACAATAAGGGGAAAATAGCAAAAGGGAATCATTATGAAATTAAGAAAATGGTGAAATAACTCTTCCATTTCTGAGATTCATCTTTATTAAACTACATTCAGGCATTTGAAAATACCAACCACAAACACCTACGTTGTACATGGAGCTTATATTCTTTAAACAGAGAAAGAGAGACACAAGATCCCCCATGACAGTGTGCTTTGCTATTGATCTGAAGATGATGACATGCAAGTAGGGAAAGAGAAAATGCTTTAGATGCCTGAGCAAGCACGTACATATTTCATACAAAGGCATGGAGAAGCACCCTTTTAGCCTGTGTATGAACTGCACCAGCACAGGCTGAGTTTATGTCTGACACTGGTCAGGATGCAAGATTTGCTGGACTCACTAGAGGTAACACTGTTTCATCTTTCCTTCCTATTACAAAGGCAGGGAGAGCTGACAAAATGGGAAGACTACTTTTTGCCATAACAGCTGGCAGTAGATTTTTATAGGCACAAAAACCAGTTAAGTGTCCTGATTCTGGGCATGTAACTCCCCTGGAGCCTTTGTTTAGAAGTGGATATCTGCTTGCATAGGCACAAGCATCTACACATCCATGTACAGGTGTGTGTGTACATCTAAACAAAAGTACCATGGAGCACACTGAAATAATCTGTCGTCTTCCTGAGAAAAAACCCCCCAACATGTTATCCCTGTGAAAACAGCCAAAAAATCCCCCACTGGCACACACAGAAGGGAGCTGGGCGGGGGGGGGGGGGGGGGAATAATGCAGAAAAATGGACGGTTGCAAGGGCAAGGACCAACAGAAGGAAGAGACTTCCCCCGAAGCCTGAGGTGCCCTTGCAGAACCGCTTCACCGCTCTGCAGACTGAAGAGGAAAGACCCGGCACACCAGGAAAGACGCATGAGCTGAATAAGGCAGCCCCATCTGCTCCCCCTATAGCAACCAGCACAACTAAGAAAAGGCGACGGGTGATAGCAGTAGGCGACTCTCTTCCGAGAGGTACGGAGGCACCCATTTGCTGACCGGACGCACTCTCTAGAGAGGTGTGCTGCTTACCGGGGGCTTGCATCAGGGATGTCACCGAGAGGCTACCGAGCCTCGTACAGTCCACTGACTACTATCCACTGCTGCTGTTTCACGTGGGCACCAGTGACACAGCCAGGAGCGGTCTGAGGGCTATCAAAAGGACTACAGAGCCCTGGGAGCAGCGGCAAGGGACTCGGGAGCGCAGGTAGTTTTCTCATCAGTCCTGCCGGTCAAAGGGAAGGGGTTTGACAGGGCCAGTCGAATCTGGCGAGCCAACAAATGGTTACAGGACTGGTGCCACAGCCAGGGGTTCAGCTGCTTAGACCATGGGACTCGCTTTGAGAAGCCTGGTCTACTGGGGGCTGATGGGGTTCATCTGTCAGAGAAGGGGAAGAGCATCTTCAGTCATAGGCTTGCCAAACTGGTGAAGAGGGCTTTAAACTAGAGATGCCGGGGGAGGGGAACCTCAGCCCATCCCACTCCTGCCAGTTGGATGCCAGGGCCAGCAATAGATGCCCAGAGCCTGGAGAAGGATCACAGGTCAGCAGGAGAGTGCCTGAAGAGCAGCACAAAGGAACTCCAGCCAGTAAGTCACCTTCATCGGGGGACCAACTTAAATGCCTCTATGCAAACGCACGTAGCATGGGGAATAAACAAGAGGAGTTAGAGACGTGCGCACGCCTGCAGGGCTACAACCTTATTGGCATCACGGAGACGTGGTGGGATGGCTCCTATGATTGGAGTGTTGGGATGGAGGGATACAGGTTCTTTGGGAAGGACAGGCAGGGGAGATGAGGAGGGGGTGTCACCCTCTATGCCAATGACCAGCTGGAGTGCATGGAGCTCTGCCTGGGGAGGGATGAGGAGCCGACCGAGAGCTTATGGGTCAGGATTAAAGGGAAGGCAGGGACAGGTGACATTACGGTGGGGGTCTGTTACAGGCCACCTGACCAGGAAGACCAAGCAGATGAGGCCCTCTATAGACAGATAGGAGCAGCCTCACGCTCACAAGCCCTGGTCCTCACGGGGGACTTCAACCCCCCCAACAACGGGAGGGACAACACAGCAAGGCATAAGCAATCCGGGAGGTTCCTGGAATGCGTTGATGATAACTTCCTCCTCCAAGTGGTAGAGGAGCCAACGAGGAGAGGTGCTATGCTGGACCTTGTTCTCACCAACAAGGAGGGGCTGGTGGGGAATGTGAAGCTCAAGGGCAGCCTGGGCTGCAGTGACCACGAAATGGTGGAGTTCAAGATCCTTAGGGCACCGAGGAGGACGCACAGCAAGCTCAGTACCCTGGACTTCAGGAGAGCAGGCTTTGGCTTCTTCAGGGATCTGCTTGGTAGAGTGCCATGGGACAAAGCCCTGGAGGGAAGAGGGGCCCAAGAAAGCTGGTTCATATTCAAGGATCACCTCCTCCAAGTTCAAGAGAGTTCCATTCCAACAACTACAAAGTCAGGGAAAAAGGCCAGGAGGCCTGCATGGATGAACAAGGAGCTCCTGGACAAACTCTTTGAGGAATACAGAGAAATTGTCCGAGCAGCCAGGGATCAGGTTAGGAAAGCTAAAGCCCTGATAGAATTGAATCTGGCCAGGGACGCCAAGGGCAACAAGAAAAGATTCTATGGGTACGTCGATGATGAAAGGAAGACGAGGGAAAATGTGGGCCCTCTCTGGAACAAAACAGGAGACCTGGTTACCCGGGATACGGAGAAGGCAGAGATCCTCAATGACTTTTTTGCCTTGGTCTTCACCAACAAGTGCTCAAGCCACACTGCTCAAGTCGCGGAAGGCAAAGGCAGAGAGTGGGAGAATGAAGAACCACCCACTGTAGGAGAAGATCAGGTTCGAGACCATTCAAGACACCTGAAGGTGCACAAGTCCATGGGACCTGATGAGATGCATCTGCAGGTCCTGAGGGAACTGGTAGATGAAGTTGCTAAGCCACTATCCATCGTAGTTGAGAAGTCATGGCAGTCCAGTGAAGTTCCCACTGACTGGACAAAGGGGAAACATAACCCCCATTTTTAAAAAGGGGAAAAAAGGAAGACCTGCGGAACTACAGGCCAGTCAGTCTCACCTCTGTGCCTGGCAAGATCATGGAACAGATCCTCCTGGAAACTCTGCTAAGGCACATGGACAGTAAGGAGGTGACTGGTGACAGCCAACATGGCTTCACTAAGGGCAAATTGTGCCTGAGAAATTTGGTGGCCTTCTACGATGGGGTTACAATGTTGGTGGATAAGGGAAAAGCAACTGATTTCATCTACCTGGACTTGTGCAAAACATTTGACACTGTCCTGCATGACATCCTTGTCTCTAAATTGGAGAGACATGGATTTGAGAGATGGACCACTCGGTGAACGAAGAATTGGCTGAATGGTTGCACTCAAAAAGTTGCGGTCAATGGCTCGATGTCCAAGTGGAGACCAGTGATGAGTGGCATTCCTCAGGGATAGGTGTTGGGACTGGCACTGTTTAACATCTTTGTCGGTGACATGGACAGTGGGATCAAGTGCACCCTCAGCAAGTTTGCCGACGACACCAAGCTGTGTGGTGCGGTCGACATGCTGGAGGGAAGGGATGCCATCCAGAGGGACCTTGACAGGCTTGAGACGTGGGCCCGTGTGAACCTTATGAAGTTCAACAAGGCCAAGTGCAAGGTCCTGCACATGGGTCGGGGCCATCCCAAGCACAAATACAGGCTGGGTGGAGAATGGATTGAGAGCAACCCTGAGGAGAGGGACTTGGAGGTGTTGGTTGATGAGAAGCTCAACATGACCCAGCAATGTGCACTTGCGGCCCAGAAAGCCAACCATATCCTGGGCTGCATCACAAGAAGCGTGGCCAGCAGGTCGAGGGAGGTGATTCTGTCCCTCCACTCCACTCTCGTGAGACCCCACCTGGAGCACTGCATTCAGCTTTGGGGACCCCAACATAAGGAGGACATGGACCTATTGGAGCAAGTGCGGAGGAGGGCCACGAAGATGATCAGAGGGCTGGAGCACCTCTCCTATGAAGACAGGCTGAGAGAGTTGAGGTTGTTCAGCCTGGAGAAGGGAAGGCTCTGGGGAGACCATATAGCAGCCTTCCAGTACCTGAAGGGGGCCTACAAGAAAGTTGGAGAGGGACTTTTTACAAGGGCCTGTAGTGATAGGACAAGGAGTAATGGCTTTAAACTGAAAGAGGGTAGATTTAGATTAGATATAAGGAAGAAATTCTTCACTATGAGGGTGGTGAGGCACTGGCACAGGTTGCCCAGGGAAGTTGTGGATGCCCCATCCCTGGAAGTGTTCAAGGCCAGGTTGGATGGGGCTTTGTGCAATCTGGTCTAGTGGAAGGTGTCCCTGCCTGTGGCAGGGGGGCTGGAACTAGGTGATCTTTAAGGTCCCTTCCAACCCAAACCATTGTATGATTCTATGGTTCTATGAAAATATCCTTGTTTTCTCATTTGGATGGTCAATTGTTATAGCCCCAGCAAATCCGTGCCTCTCTGAAAGCTGCAGGACCTAACACGGGCTGAGTCCCCCAAGCCTGGATTAGGTTGGTTGCTAATAACTCATCGGGCATCCTTGGGAAACTTATTTCTTTTCACAGGTTCCTGGTGTGTCTGGCAAGAAGAGATCAGTAGATCATCCCGTAGATTTCACTGCTCCCCCTGTCTGACAGAATGTTTAGAGGACTGAATTATGGTTGTTCCTCATCAACCAGGAAGGAGTTCAGTCTCTGTCTGAGGAAATCAGGAGGGGAAAATGCTGCAGCTTTTCATAATAGTTTGTTGAAATAATTTATATTTCTCTCTTTTAGTGTGTAGCTTGTCTGCAAATGAGAAGTTCCAGCTCCTGCTAATTATTCCTTATCCAGTAATTTGAGAAAACTTTTTCCACCTCGGAAATAGGTGTCTCGTCACTTACCAGGCTGCTTTTAGATACCCCAACACCTTCTTTTTCCTTTTTTTTTTTTTTTGATACTAGATCCTTGGAAAGTAAACAGAAAGTGAACTAATCATGAACAGGCCTAAATTTCCTAGGAACGTTTGTGGGGTTTTTGCCTCTACTGGAGCACTTATATAGCTCCACAAATGAAAAAAAAAAAAGGTTGAAATTGTCCTAAACAGACTGAACTCTATATTGTTAACTTAAGGCATTTTCTTCAGTATTTGAATCATTTGTTTCTCACAGAATCACAGAATGGTTGAGATTGGAAGGGACTGACCTCTGGAGGTCATCCAGTCCAAACCCCCTGCTCAAGCAGGGCCACCTAGAGCCAGTTGCTCAGGACTGTTTCCAAACAGCTTTCAGATATCTCCAAGGATGGAGACTCCACAAGCTCTGGGCAACCCGTGCCAGTGCTTGGTCACCCTCATGGTAGAAAAGTGTTTCCTGATGTTCCAATTAGTTGTTCCCAGAGATCAAGGTGAGGCCGACTGGCCTGTAGTTCCCCAGGTCTTCCTCCTCACCCTTGTTGAAGATAGGAGGGACATTTGCTTTCTTCCAGTCTTCAGGCACTTCTCCCAGTCACCATCATCAATCAAAGATTATTGAGAGCATCCTTGCAATGACACCTGCCAGCTTCCTCAGCACTCATGGGTGCATCCCATCAGGGCCCATGGGTTTATGTCTGTCCAGTTTGCTTAAGTATTCCCTGACGTGAATCACTTCCACCAATGGTAGATATTCCTTGCTCCAGCCTTTCCCTGGTCTCTGGGACCTGCGATTCCTTAAAGATGGTCTTGCTAGTCAAGACTGAGGCAAAGAAGGCATTCAGTACCTCAGCCTTTTCTGCATCCTGTGTAACGAGGTGTAATGTGTCTCATTGAGCAATGGGCCCACATTTCCCCTAGTCTTCCTTTTGTCAGCTATGTACTTATAGAAGCCTTTCTTGTTGTCTTTGGCATCCCTGGCCAGATTCAATTCCTTCTGGGCTTTAGCTTTCCTAACCTCATCCCTGGATGACTGGACAATGTTTGTATTCCTCCCACGTTACCCGTCCTTGCTTCCACCCTCTGTATGCTTCCTTTTTGTGTTTGAGTTTGGTCAGGAACTCCTTGTTCATCCACACAGGCCTCCTGACATTTTTGCCTGACTTCTAATTTGTTGGGCTGGAACTCTTTTGAGCTTGGAGAAGGTGATCCTTGAATATGAACCAGCTTTCTTGGGCCACCCATCCTTCCAGGGCCTTATCCCATCTTTGAAGATGCCAAAGTCTGCTCTTCTGAAGTCCAGGGTTTTGAGCTTGCTTTTCACCCTTGTCCTCACCCTCAAGATCCTAAACTCCACTCAAAGGTTGTTTCCAGACAATCTTATTTTCAAATTATCGTTGCTGCATCTAAAATTCATGTTCATTTCATGATGTCAATAGTGAGCTCAGGCTTCATGTTGACATTATTGATGACAAAACTGGGCCTAATACTTTTCCCAAAAGAGAATCCTCCATCTGAGGCCTGCTTTGAGATGTTAATTGGCCTGTGTTCAATTCAGGTAACCTGTGCTCTGCTGGTAATGAATAGCCATAATCTTCCCTAGATTGCCAAGGGATGCAAAGTAACGAGCCTAGGAGGACTAATACTTTTCCATTGCAATGTCATAAAGGAATGAAATGGGTATTTTTGATGGAATTCCTGGTTTTCATTAGCTACATTCCTATTAGTCAAATATTTTTCAGCTGAATGTTTTGTATCTTTTCTGCTATTTTCCTTTTGTTGACAGATTGAGCAGCCTGTGGGTATGTGGGGCAGCCCACCTGCCCCTGTTGAACCACAGAATTTTAACATGGCCATGGTATGGCAAAGAAAATTTCTCTTCCAGTGCAGATTAACCCAGTCTACACATTTAAAATGATCCATTCCCAAGAGGTGTTTCTAGCTATCTAAATTTTCTGTAAATTTGAAACAAATTTCATTATCCTTAGATGATGTGAGCAAATCATCCTGTTACGTTTCAAATACAGAACCAAAATATTTATCACCCAGGATCTAGAAAAAACTATTGCCCACCTCTGTCTTTCCTGCAGTGCTATTAACAACTTTATCTCTGGCTAGTAATGACCTATTCAAAGAGTTCATATACAGAAGGTGGTATGAAACTGTTTTAAAAGAAACTGTTTTAAAAGCGTATGCAGCCCAGTAGAGAGGAGCAATGCCACTTTTTATCCCCACCTGTATGTGCTGAAAGTTTGCCAGTTCTTGCTGAAGCAAATTCCCACTTCCCAGCTCCCATTTGGCCACTCTCCCCTGCCGTCAGAGGTGACAACCATTTTAGCGAAACCACCTGAACTGATACGTCTGTCATAGTTCAAACTCATGTCTGAGCAAAATAACTGTCGTGGAAAGCTGCCTTGACGTGGCCAGCAGGACAGCTTTTGGATACCTGGAATGGAAAAACAACACTTAAACATTAATATACTACAGATTCTTTAATTTCTGCTCCAACTGCTGTAAAACCTGGCACAGGACTGGAGAAATAGTAGCTGCAACTTCATCAGCCATTGAATTTAGCGGAAAGGAGAGCTTTACCAAGATCAATGAAGTGTTGCGGATCATGATTTATTCTGGAGCTCTGCTCGGGGGAGGAGAAAAGGGAAGGTGCTCTCCCCTCTGCAAGCATTGCTCGTGGATTTATTGAGAGCTATCATCTAAAGCCGAGAGACGAAATTCAGTGTGTATGGATACTCTTTGAAAGACTGCCAAAGGCTTTAGAAACAAGAACATAAATTGAAGGTGAACAAAACTGCAATTGAAACTATCTCCAGCAAATATAATTAAGAAAATAATCTAGTGAATGAAAAATACATTGGGTTTTTAGAAATTATGTCATTTTCAATAATACAAGAAAAGGTTTTCTAAAGGCAGGAATTCCCAAGTTAAAGAGTGATATAAGAACCACTTTCAAGTAAATAGTCTGTCCCAGAGCCAAAAACTGTTACTGCCTTACCAGCAACAATACCAGTATGTGGCAATAAATGTTCACAGTCCCCTGAGCTATAGCACTGCTGTTTGCTCCTGGCACACCTTCAGCTTCTCCCGCTTGGTCTTAGTCCTGACAGCCACCCCCCACACTCTGCTATGCCTTTGGCTTCTCTATTACAACCTTCATAACTTTTCATTTATCCCTATTTCCCCTTTTTTTTCTCATTTTCTCTTGCTGTATCTCTATATATCTATAATTGCTGTCCATACCACTGAGATGGCATAAGCTTTTAGCCAAAGGTATCCTCTTTCCTCACTGTGGAATTATGATAATCTAATAAACCGTGAATAAAGAACTTTCTATTTCCAATCAGTTTCATTCAGAATTTTTCTCCTTTGGAAAATTATCTCTTTTAAAGCACCAGTATGTGTATGACTAGCAGGGATGTACTCAGTTTGTTATACTGAATGTAATCATGTCATGATCGTTCATCCTTAGGCAACCACTAACTTCCAGTCTAGTGACAAATTCATCTTTATCCAACAAAATGAAGTCCAGAACAGATTTTCATAGAATCATAGAATCATTGAGGTTGGAAAAGACCTCTAAGATCATCGAGTCCAACCATCCACCCAACACCACCATGCCCACTAAACCATGTCCCTAAGTGCCTCATCTACTCGTCTTTTAAATACCTCCAGGGATGGGGACTCAACCACTTCCCTGGGCAGCCTGTTCCAATGTTTCACCACTCTTTCAGTAAAGAAATTTTTCCTTACATCCAATCTAAACCTGCCCTGCCGCAACTTGAGGTCTCGTCCTATCACTTGTTACTTTGGAGAAAAGACCAACACCCACCTCGCTACAACCTCCTTTCAGGTAGTTGTAGAGAGCGATGAGGTCTCCCCTCAGCCTCCTCTTCTCCAGGCTAAACAACCCCAGTTCCCTCAGCCGCTCCTCATAAGACTTGTTCTCCAGACCCCTCACCAGCCTCGTTGCCCTTCTCCAGACACGCTCCAGCACCTCGACGTCCTTCTTGTAGTGAGGGGCCCAAAACTGAACACAGTATTCGAGGTGTGGCCTCACCAGGGCCGAGTACAGGGGCACGATCACTTCCCTACTCCTGCTGGCCACACTAGTTCTGATACAGGCCAGGATGCCATTGGCCTTCTTGGCCGCCTGGGCACACTGCCGGCTCATGTTCAGCCGGCTGTCGACCAACACCCCCAGATCCTTTTCTGCCAGGCAGCTTTCCAGCCACTCTTCCCCAAGCCTGTAGCGCTGCATGGGGTTGTTGTGGCCAAAGTGCAGGACCCGGCACTTGTCCTTGTTGAACCTCATACAGTTGGCCTGGGCCCATCGATCCAGTTTTGTTTGCATTGAGCACAATATCATTTCTGTTTGAAATGACTTTCCTTAAAAAACCCAAACAAATCATCATTGATATTTTGCTACCAACTGCATGGATACAGTAGCCATATCTCAGGAACTGAAGTCTCCCATTACACCTCGATTCCCCTCCATGCATTACTGACTGGTCCTTACGGAATAACACATCTTATTCTGAGGTTTGATTTGTGTCTCTTGTTTGAAATAGTTGAGTGGAGACGCCTTTACAGCACTATTAGTTACATCATTGATTGATGCGTACCCTCAGTCCTGCTAACGCAGATGCAGGTGGTGGTTTTAGTACAGAGGACTGCCTCTCCTATGATCCTGTGGTCCATGACCTTATGAACTTGCACAGAGCTCCACAGCACCAAGACTCTGGGCATCTCCTATTCCATCCATCCATTAATTCCACAAATTATCTCAATTTCAAGTACTTTCTTTATAGCGAGTGTATTTTATTCTTTACATAGACTCATTTTTGCAGACTCCTCCTTTTGAGCAACCTGGTGTGATCTCATGGCTGGCCCAGCTTTGAGCAGGAGGTTTAACTCGTGATCTCCTGAGGTCCCTTCCAACCCCGGTCATCCTATGATCCTAAAATCCTCTCCACTCACCTCTTTTTTGCCCACTCCACCCTTTTTAGACTGGTTACGGGTAGATATACTAAATCTGTTTATTCAAATCAGCAGGCTTTTAACAAGATAACTATATCAGATTTTTTCTATATAAATTCCCAGTTCCCTTGATTTTAATTCATAGGAATAGCACTCACATGTAAACAATAAGAAAACATATTTCTTTCATGTTCGTTGTTGTACAGGTTCAATTTTGAGTTTGGACTGCCTGGACCTTCACAGTACCCTACTAAAAAAGCTCTTGGCTGCTCCAGCTATTATTTGACTGAAATGATAGTATTGTGCTGTATGGTTCATCAGCTGTGGGTCAGGCTGTGCTAAGCACAGACAGACAGCTTTCGGCCAGCCCTGAGCACAGGTACGACCAGCTGTCTAGTGGGGAATGGGGGGAGACTGATCTCCAATACATCTCAGTCAGGTTGTGCCTTCCACAAACCTGGAAAACTGGCCTTTTTCCAACATGCCAAAAGCGCTGAAATTTCTACTGTACTGTTGCTATAGCCAGCCAGAGCCATCCCACCGTGCCCTGCCTTTCACTCTCCAGCTTGCCTTACAACTTAGAGCTAATAGGGGGGCAACATCTGCTCCCCTGTACCCTTCCAGGGCTCAAGGAGCAAGAGGTGGTGATGAGATTATTTCCAGTAAAAAAAAAAAAGCAATGGTGTAAGGCACGTGTTGGGATCTTCTGAGGACTGTATAGCAGCTGAGACCCAGGGATCTGGGGGATGAGTCATTTAAGCCAGACACAAATTTTCCCCACCACCTCCCCACCTCACATGAAAGGAAAGAGGGTCAGAGCCATACCATCTGCACATCTCTGTGGGAGCAGAGGCCTGCAGAGAGGATTGGGCCACCCGCAACGCTTAGCAGAAAACAAAGCAAAACAACTTGCTCTGCAAACCTTCCTCGAACACGCTCATCAACAGCTATCAGCTGATTTTATATCAACGAGCATTTGCAATGATTAACCCTTATTTCCACTCTCCAAATGGGAAAGAAGATTAAACTAAAGAAGAAGAAAATATTATGAAGGAGATGACACTATGGAGAAGATGATATTATGAAGAGGAGGACATTAAATTAAATCTGTGAGAGTGTTTCAGAGCCATTGCCATTGAAGCTAAGACAAATTTGCCACAGAAAACGCAGCACTGGTTAGAAAGTGCTGTAAGGATTCAGAGTGCTCTACTGTTGTCACACTACCTTACTATATTCACAAAGGATTTAGAAGTCAAATTTGAAATGGAAATTCATAGGAGAGCCAACTGAACGAACAGGATAATATGTCACCAGAAAATGTAGATTTGCAGAGCTTGTGAATTTGTATGAAAATCCCAAGACAATTTCTTCATTGATCAGATTTCTATCGCTATACAAATCTTCTCGTGTGCAGATTACTGCAAAGCAGTCAAAATTAACATTTGTTCTTTTATTATTAGACTAGAAAATTTCAAACTTTTATAGCTTCCCCAATTATCACTTTCCATTAGCCCCATTACCCAATCTAACTATTTTTTTCCTAGGATGATTTCAGCATTTTTTCAGTTTTGAATCACCCAGCAATAAAACATACAATGGGGAGAAATTGGCAATTGTTGTATAGGGTTATGCTATTTATTCAGGAAAGTATGAGCCTGTTTCATACTAAATGTACCCTAAAAAGGCAAAAATTGGCTTAAAATTTCTGTTAAAGTTACCACACTTGTTACCACAAGAAACAACATATCCCCCCCCCCCAATATTGTATTACCTATGAAACCGCTAAGAAAGATTTATTCTAGTTGACACAGTTAAAATAAAAACTGTTGGCTAAAACTACAAAGTGCCCTGTTTCTAAAAGAACAAAGAACGGTTCCACAAAGCTTAATAAATTACAGAATTTCTGATATATACTTCCCATATTCATTTGTTCCAAGTAGATGCATGTAAGTAAAGGACTGTTGGTTTCATCAAAAACATGATGTATACTTAATGAGACCAGCTCTGTTAATTTTACTTTTTGATGGTATATTTTTTGGAAATTGCAATGAAATGTGGCAACCATCACTGTTTCCTTCTCCTGGATTGCTGCAGAAAGTAGCTGTGTCCACTTGTACTGTTGGAAAATGAAATAACCCATACAAGTAGCTTTGGAATCTCTTGAAGCTCAAAAATTAATGGTAGGAAAACTGCTATACAAATAAAAAAATATTTTAATTAACTCTGGAATGATCACTACTAAAAGGATTTTAAGGTACTAGAAATATTGGGAGTTTTAAAACAAAGAGAATACAGAGGTCAGGAAAATCATCTTTAGATTAAGCAAATGTCACAAGAATGTATTTATCAGAGAAAAATTAGGGGCTTCTTATATAACTAGCTTTTCTTCTAACATACATGTTGAGTTATGACGTAGAGTGGGTCCCTGCTGTTCATTATACCAAGAAATAAAAGTTCAGATATGTGTCATGATAGAGGCAGATTTCCGTTGTCACTAATTTGGCAGAAATATAGGAAATGTGGAAGAGATGTAGATAGAACATAAAAGCCTCACTGTGAAGTTGGGCAATGGTACAACTCCAAATCTTAATTACTTTATTGATTAGCTCTATAAAGATGATGCCCTGTTAACAAAAAGGATATGTTACCCATCCTCTGCCTATTGCAGTGCTGTAGCAATTCCAGCAAGCTTAGTATATAGATTTATATACTTGTCTCTACAGTCCATTTGTACAAACAAGTAGCTCAGAGGATTTAGCTAACCCCCATCTGGTTACTTTAAAAGCAGAAGTACAAAAATATGAAAGTAGCAGAAATAAAAATCATTTTAACTGGTCTCCATCTGGCAATTTTAATAATGGAAATGGAAAGTTACAAAACATGCCAGCTATCCAGGGTTTGTACAAAAAGAAAAATTGTGATTAAAAACATTTTAGAGATTCCTGTACAAGACAGGTTAGCTAAGAGTTTAGCTGAGGTTCGGCTAACTTCAGTATCATGGGAATCTAGGTCATAGTTTAGCATAGCACGGGAAAAGCCCTTTTTCTCCTAAATGTTGGGGTTTACAGCAGTACATAATTATTGCCTTGTAAACCAACTTGAAAATAATGGCTCAAATGAATATTAGGGTGCCTTTTTTCTGGGTTGGAGACTAAGGCTGAACAAGGAGATTGCTAAAATACCTCCTTCTGCAACTGATGATGTGACATTAATTTAAAATTTTAAAACTCTCTTACATTCTCAGAAATGTTTTCTTTTGGCTAATATGTTTAGTAGCTGAAAGTGTTAAGATTGCTCAGGAAGGGCATGATCAAACACTCATTTGAAAGAAGAAAAGAGAAAAAAACCTCATTGACTACTTTTAATTGAATTCTACAGATCAGATGTGCATATTATATTAAGAAGCTTGGATGCTGAGACCATCACTGCTGCAACATTTAATGCAATATATTTTCTAAGTTAGTCCAAAACCTTTCCACAGCGGGTTTGGAATGATCATGGTTTGCATTTTTCTTCTTTTTTTTTTTTTTTTTGGTTCTTCTCACTTTTGTTTTGTTTCACTTTGAATACTTCACAGTGTTTGTATTTTGAAAGCTGGCCTATTTTCCCTCACAAAGCAGCAGATTCAGTTTGTGGTATAAATGCTAAATCAGCATGTGTCAAACTTGTTAAACCTTTTTTATGCCAAGCCTTGAAGGACCTGATAAAATAAAGCTGTAAAGATATACATTTTAATAAAACATTATTCATGCACTGTTAGTCCACAAAATATTCTCATGTACTATATAGAAATGAAAAGCAACATTCCTCTGGCCTAAAGCTAACTTTTTATGACTCCCTTGGTAATTTTTCCATTCTTTAATATGACTTTATTTATTTATTTTACAACAAGCTTTCAGAAAAGGGATGGCATTTTTCTTGACACATTTGTATGTGCTTTTTTATTTTTCCTCTGACCTTTTACATCATATATAGAAAATTTAATAGGGATATGGAAATCAGACAGGGTAACTGCTGCAAGCAATATGTGCTGATCAAAACCCAGAGACAGCAACTCTGTCTAGAGCAGAGCTGTGGTTGTGTGGTTCAGACACTGGCCTGGGAGTCGTGAGATCTGGGTTTTCTTCCTTAATCCGCCTGACCCCCCTGAGCGATACCAGCTCTTCGTTTGCTCAACGGGAATGATAATATTTACATTCTCCCATTCTTTTGTCTATTTAAGTGATAGGTGGCTCGAGAATCCTACTGTCTTTCATAGTGTTGGTACAGTATACAGGACGGTGCAGTTATTTCAGCTGATGCTTTTAGGTATTACTGTAAGGTAAAAATACACATTAGGGACATAAGTATGCCGCCCTAGCGTGTGACTCTGTCCTCCTGCAGTCCGAGAAAGAAAGCCCTGAGACAAGGAGGACTTCAGTGCTAGTTTGTAGGCAAAGCCAAGCCTTTGTGTGCTTAAATACTGGAGCATGAGGTTTTATATTTCCCAATCTGCAAGCCCTTTAATGCATAGGTATGTCTCAGGTATTCCAATACTGGCTGCATCCTGTAGGCTTTCTGAAGACATTAACTGGTAGGCACGTAGCGTTCAATGGTAGATCTATAGCTATCTGTTGCCATCATTCAGGAAATCTCTTTTATTGGTGTGGTTTTCATCTATTTGGACTCTGTTCACAGTCGTGACTCACATCTGTCTGTAAGCCATCCATTCAGCTGTATCAGAGAACATGAAGAGCACCATGATATTGTCAAGGACATCGGCAGATTTCCAGGCTTCGTGAATGTACAGACCTACAGGACCTCCAGAACAGGTCCTCTGGACATCTCCTTCAGGGACTGGTTTTCCTCCCAAGGGCCCTCTGCTAGAAGAGCAGCTACCATCAGTAAATCAAGCCCCACTAGATCCAAACTTTTTTTCCACCCCCACAGCTATGTGGAAGTCAGTAAAACTTCTGTGGATATTTGTTCCCTCTTCTGCCCTGATGGCTCATGGTGTGGGTCACTACCATTTTCTCTAGTAGGGACATAGGCCCCAGATGCGTCACAACCATGTGGACGTTTTTCAGAGGCTCTCAGGAATGCAAACTAGTCAAAGGGTCAACCACAGTTCTCCTTGAATTTGGCCACGCTGTTGCTGACTGAGTGACCAGCAGTCAAGGTCAACATCTGGATTGATAAGGAGTTCTTCAGGAACAAAGAATTTCTGTTTTGAGGCAGTAACAACCAGTTGCTGTGCAAATATCAAGGACTGTAACTGGGTTAACTATAGAACCATAGAAAAATACAAGGACTGCGGGAGATAACTATCTTTAATACAGCATGACAAAGTATCATTTTCTCTTATTATGCAAAAAATGAGGTGCATGGAGAAAGAGGCAGAACTGCGGTTGGGAATGTAGTTTAGCTCCTCCACTGTAGGCATTAGTAGCACAAAGCAACTTATTCTTTCTTTTTCTCCCCATGCCTAAGAGTATTTTTTCCTGTCTTGAAGGAGTCCCACTGTTCTTCCCTGCCTTCCACACCTGCTCTCTTCCTTGTCTGCTGAGCTACGAAGTAAAACAATAAACATTCAAGGCACAAAAATTCATGTGGTTTGGCTCCCAATACTCAGAAGCTCATGAACTCAGAAGGAAGGAAAGATTTTTTTGTAATTGAGCCTTGAGTTCCTTCTTCAGCAGATGAGCTGCTCAGATATGAAGGTTAAATCCATATTCTGCCGTACTTAAAGGTATTTTGGACTGAGGATTTCAGTGGGATTCTTGCCAAAAGAGCGGGCATACAGGGAGTGCTGGCTGGTTGTGCAAAAGTAGGTAGAAAACTGTCCTAGGGTTTGGGAGGTGGGTTTTGCTGCACTGGCATGCTGGGTGATTAATGCAAGCCACTTAGTATCTCCTTCCTCCCCCTTGCTGTGCCTTAGGTTCAGGAGGAGCAATGACATTTTTCTCCTTTGTACTGATTTGAAAGCTACTGATGAAAACTGCTACTTAAGGATTAGTTAGTAATGTAGAGAGGAAATTCTTGGGGAAAAGAAAAAGAACAGTAAATATGTTTTTTAGTCCAAATGTATACTACGTGTTTTTAAGGCAGGAAAAAAGCCTTTCTCAGAAAAATGACATTTCCAGAATAACTTTTCATATTCACAGCACATTTTTTTTTTTCTACTGAAAGAACATGGATGGAAAATTTCCAGCAAGCTCTGAAAACAAATTAATTCCTTGTTTTGCTAAACATACTTCTATACTATGGTTATATTATTCACAAGCAAAGAGAATCTTAAAAGGAAAGAGTGGTTGATTTCCCATATCCCTGTAAGTGAAGCTGTTATTACCTTTGCTGCTGCTCAGAAAAATCTCAACAGGTCATAATGTTCCACTGTGTGTCTTAGACCTGAAGGAGCAAGGGAATTCACATTCATTTAAAGATACTGCAGTACTGCCTCCATAAATCCCCTCAATGGGACAAGATGTAGGCCTAGCTTGATGAGATAAAGATAGTGTTTTATACCAAGTTTTCAAGCTTCATTCTAAATAGTCATTGATTTTGTGGGTATACATCAGACTTTTATGTTCTTCTGGATATCATTGTCTACGATTCCATCCTTTACTTTAAAAAGAGCAGCAATTGACTGGCAACACCCAGAATACATCCTAAAACATCCATTTACTGTGTTTTAGGGTCTTACTCTAATGCAATAAAGCACTTTTATTTCATATGAAGAATGATTTATACTTAAGTTAATGTCCTAAGTGTAACACATCCACACTGGGTAATGTTATCATAGCATATTTTTCTTCTCTAAGAGTTAACCTACTATCTAACTTGCTTTTGCAATGAATGTTTGCATAATGTAAAACAGCCACTTTGACACTAATAGAAATAAATGGCTGAAAGAACACAAAAAATTGAGACCTTTTGCTTACTATTTAAATTCTTTCAAATAGCAGTGCTGTGTGAAATTCTAATACACTTTCTGCAACAGTCAGATATTAAAATGGTCTAAAGATTAGAAAATCACTTAAAAATGTAATTAACACAGCAGCACAATTCTCTGTGGTCTGTAAGATACGATGCATTTAGTGTAGCAAATAAAACATAGCATAGGACAGTCATCCACGTGTATTATACATCTAATCCACTAAAATATGTACATAGATTTACTGCATTTGCTTTACAAACTCTGTATTTTCTGGCCTAGATATTAAAGAATGATGTTTAATTTAATTTTACAGCTTCTTTGCTGCTGTTGGGGTTCTTTTTAGTTAATTTCTTCAGAAAATTCCTAGTTTTAAACCAACAGTAATAAAGCTGGCAATTAAATATGTAAGAATGTATCCTAAAAAAAAATACTCTTATTCATGATTTATACGATCACAGGTTGGAAGGGACCAGAGGAGGTCATCTAATTCAACTTCCTGCTCAATCAAGGTCAGGCTTACTTTTCCATGGAAAATGTCTTGTTTTTGGTGCCTAAATCTTCATACTGATATTTGGTTAAATGTTCAAAACTAGGAAGATGGTCTTGCTCTCAACAGCCAGCTACATCCTGAGCAAATCTGTGCGTTAGTGCTTTGAAATGATGGTGTGTTTCCTCAGGGATCTCAGTTTCTGAAGCCATTGTTATGTCTCTGACTGCTTCATGAAAGTTTTGCCATGGGACGGTGTTGTTTTGCTCATTTCAGAGGAAATCAATTTTTAAGGATTTAAAAATTGTGAACACTTCTAAAAGTTTAATAGTTGCCTGAAATTACTTTGCATAAAGACTGAGATGCTACCACAGTTAATGCACCAAAAACTTAAGGTCAGGGCAACAAATCTCCTGTGAGTGATCTATAGCCATCTGAAACGTGCTATATAATCCCTGAATCTCTGCTTTTCAGTCTTATACATTGATCTTCACATGTTCTTAATATTTTCCATATCTTTATACCCTATAACACAGTTTCTGAGTCCAGTAAGGAAGAGAAGAATCAAAATACTGAAAAAGTGGTTACTACAGTTTTCCTAACTCTTGGGCAAGGGTATTGTTCTGAGTCCAAAGAAGACGCTATGCCACTAAATTTAAAAATCACACTGAAGACTTTTGTAATGTCGATAAAGATGAAAGCCTCTTTAAACTTTATTGAAACTGAGTCTTCAAACCTTGAAGATATTTATTCAGGCCAAATAATCTTCCTAAAGAGAAAGCCTGGACAGAGTGATAAACAATATGAAGTAGATAATTGCAAGATTAAGTCTGAGAACACACTCAGAAACCTAATTCCTTTTCGTCAGACGCTATGGAGACTTAAAAGAATAATATTTAAGACAACTGACTAGTAAGCAAAGAATAAGCAAATTAATAATGGAAATGAAACTAGAAAATGCATGGTGATTGGGAAACCACAAATAATTATATATTTAGAACTCCTTTCCGGGACTTACTACCTCAGTGTTACAAGCATGGTGACAAAGTGATGGGGTGTTAGTAAGGAGTACAATTAAAAGGAAATAGACACAGATAGTCAAGTGCTCTACATGGTGGAGTTAGTACTACATAGGGAAGCAGAGATTGTTGTGGTACTCAAAGCAGTGCAGTGGCCTCGGTGATCAGCAGGAGCAATCCAGTCGCGAGGTAGAGCACTGTGCTCACACCTCTGCATTGCTTCTGTTACCCAAAGCTATTGAAGCTCTGAGGAGCCTCGACTGACCGTGTTGCTGACCCTGCTGCGAGCAGAAGGTTGAACTAGATAAGGTCCTTTCTAGTCTGCATTAACCTATGAGCCTATGATCTTAGGATCCCAAGACAAAACCAGCTTGGACATCACTGTGTGACAAAAGGTTGCAACACACATAAATGAACTGAAATTCCACTTAGAGTTGCACTTGAAGGAAGAACAGGAGCGAGGGAGTAAGGTAGACCAAGAGTGGCCTCTTTTCCTCTTTCTAACCATGTATGTGCTTTCAGGCCTTAATTATAATATGTTCAATGCAACACTAATTCTGTGTGAGCTGCTGTTCAATGGGTGAACAATATTTTCCATTAAGGTGTCGGGGTCAATGATATGGATAATTAGCTAGCACTATGGTTCAATACGTTAATTCTCTCTGAAGTAGTAGTAAAACGTATGTTGACTCTCGGTAACCTCAGTGTAGATGTTGCAACCTTGTAATGGATGTGGGTGCAATAACCTGTTTGAGCTTGTCTCCTTGAGATAAGGTGTTTTCTTAAGTGATGATGATGAATGCTGCTCTTTTAGGGAGCCGGAGAGTGTCATTAAACTAGCTAATATTTTGCTGCCCTCCCATGTAGAGCAAGCATTGCTAAAGGGCAGGAATGCTGTCAAATCCTTACAGGCTGGAGCAGGGAATAAAGCAGAGAGAAAACAGGATGAAAAAAGTAGATAAAGGGCCTAAGGTGAATTCAGGCCTAATACAGAGTACATTGAGTTGTTTTGTTTGCTCGCTTTTTTCCCTTCCTCAGTAAAAGTAGTTCAATAGTTATATTTTTTCAGAAGCAGAACTCCCCCCAACTCTCCCCATACTCCTCAGTCACAAACAGAGTTCATCATCTATCAATAAAAGCACTTCAGATCTCTCTAGACCTGGAGACACCAGGCAGAGTTATTAGTTCTTCTGCAGCTTATTCTGAGGTGCCAGAGTTCAAAATGAAAATGTACAGATTGCTGGTAGCCATGCCAGAGCCAGAGAAGAGCACAGATCTATCCCTGCATCAGTCTCTGCATCTTTATAAACACAAACTAGCACAACCAAGGATATCAAGTTGAGAATAAACGCCTGTGTGCAAAGCATTTTTGTCTGTGGCAGGCCTTAAGAAACTAGAGGGCAAATTCTCTGCTGATGTAATTAGCACAGCATTGTTAAACTCCATGGACCTGTACCAGTTTAGAGACACATGAGATTTGACCCCATTACTTTATTTAGTGGCACTTCTAGTAATTTCAAATTGTCAAGTCTGCATTGCTATATTCCAACAAGTAACACCTTTAAACTCTGCCAAGAGCTTTTCTTCCTCTAAATGTTGTGCAAGCAATTGTCTTTCCTTTATGACCAAACCTAAACCATGAAAGTAGATGATTTTTTAGTTATCTGTGTAGCAGTTTGTATCCCAAAGAACACCAACACAGTTTAGAGACTCTGAGGCACAATTATCCACTTTGCAAAGACAACTGCAGCTGGGGGAAATACAACAATCATTTTATATTAATATGACACAAATATATTTAGATAGGAAATACAAACAGTGAGGTTTCTCTCCTTGACACTCTAGGCAGGTAGGAAGATCTTGTTTCTTCATCTTAAAAAATCAAGAAAACCTAACAGTGTTGTGTTATGTTTTGTGAATTTAGGAGAAGGGATTTGTTCTTTGATGACTTGGAAGACAACATTCCTTACGAGGAATCACTGGCATGTTGGTGCACATAGGTTTTCTTTGGCTTGTCATCATGGTAAAGACTCCAGGTAACACCTTGGTTAATTCAAAAGATATGGTAGACTCATATCTGATGCTATGCATTTCCCTGAGAAGTGGAATATGCTGCCATTAGGTAAAACCTGCCTCTATAAGCATGCTTCAAGAAAGAGCTGCTAGTTGCAAAGAAGCAAATTAAAATAGATTACATGTCTCCAAGGGAAGAATGGCCCAGTGTAGACTCTGATGGTTGATAATGGTGCACCGTTACTAACTGAGGAGAAGGAAACCCTTTACCAGAATACAAGCCTCTATTGTACAGACAGCTGAAGCAATCTCATGGAGTTCAAAACATACCGCCTGTTTATGAGTGTTGCTCTATTGCTCTTCTGATGAATACACTCCTGTCTCCAAGCCAGACTACTCTAAATGACAGGTAACCTAAGAAATTTCCACTTAGGGATATTCTGGGGCTTCATTTCTCTCATAACTTTGAATGGCACAAATGATGTTGCGTGCTCATGTGATCTTGAATTATAAGATGGAATATACTCTAGTATATAATTATTTTTGTTAGCTTTTTAATATTCCCTACTCATCACCAACCAACCTAGTCATTCAGTTGCTCTGTAAGAAGGAACAATACAAATTTGGACTTCTGTATTTCTGCTAAAGAATGACCCAAATTCATATCATAATCCGGGTTAAAAAACAATAAAATTCTTTGTTTTTACATAACAGCATTATGAGTGTTAGTGTGGACTCCTTTCTTTCATGCTCAGTTTCACCAGTGGGGAGGGCTGAACAGGCCCTTCATGTGTCTTAATGCACAAAGTCACCTACATCTTCTGGCTTCTAGCTAGCCTAGCCAGCACTGTGAGTAAGTATTTCAAGCTATCTTTGCTGTCATTCTTCCCATTTAGTACTGTCAAAAGTTCCTCTGAGTAAACTTTAACTAGAGAAATTGTTCCGTCACCTGCTAACGTCCTGCTTATCCATTGTGCACTTCATTAGCAAATGCATTCAGCTCCGCAACTCTGAATGGCGAACCTTTGTGCACCATCGCGTTAATGTTTTGGGGAAAATAAAGAAAGAATGGGTGGAAGGAACATCAAGGGGTCATTCTTTTACCCCAGGCAGGATCAGCTCTCTCTGAACTATTCCTAACATATGTTTATCTAAAGTACTCTTAAGGTCTCCAGTGATGGAGATTCACAATCTTCCAGGCAGTATATTTCTGTGCTTAATTGTTCTTAACATTAAAAAGTTCTTCCAGTGTCTAACATAAATAACCCTTTCTGCAATTTAGAGCACATTATTTCTTGTAACATACAAAATGGGTATAGGGAACAATTCAATCTTTTCCCCTTTTCAGCAACCTTTTATGTATTTGAAGACTACTAATCCTGTCTCTACTTGGTCTTTTCTCTTGAGGAAGCAATCTCAACTCTTTGATTTCTAATAGGTCAAGTTTCTACACCCCTAATCACTCTGCTCTGCCTTCAGCTGACCCAAATATTTCTTGAAATGCAAACTGCAGAGGGAACACCGTGCTTCAACTATGGCCTCGTTCATAGAGCAGAAAGACTATGTCATGCATCTTAAAGAGATTATTCCTGCTTGTACATCCCATAATAGTATTTGGCTTTTCTGCAAAAGTGTCACTTTGCTGATAATATTCATTTCAGGGATTCTCTCTTATCTTATTCACCATCATTGTTCTTCTGCAGAGCTGCTGATTAGCCAGTTGTTCCCTGAAGTCATCTTAGATGTTTCAGACTGTTTCTACAAATTGTCAAGCTCATTCTGAATTCTCACCCTCCCAAGAGGTTGGACCTCTTTTCAGTTACTTGGCATCTTCTGTCCTACTAAATACACTTTATTTTCCTCCGTATGCCTTGAGTACAAGTTTCCAGCCATTCCTCTGCCCATCTTATAGTAGTTTAATCTAGCCAATGTTTCCCTTCCTTACTATGACAGTGTCAGGTGAAACATTGTCAGAAACCTCACTGAAGTCAAGACATATAGCATCTACTGCTTCTGCCCTATCTACAAAGCCTGTTACCCTGTCTAGGACGAAATGAAGTTGGTTTGACAAGATTTGTTTCTGACAAATCCATGTTGGCTGTCACTCATCTTTTTGTTATCTTCTAGGGGCTTACAAATTGTTTGCTTGGTTATTTGCTCCAGGATTTTTCTAGGAATTGAAGTTAAGCTGGCAAATCTATCCTCCTTTCCCCCTTTTTTAAAGATGGGCTCAATAATTGCACTTTTCCAGTGTTCTGGACCCCCTGCATAAGCTCCCGAAGATAACCACTGACAGCTCTGAGTTGTCCTGACAGCTCTTTTTCTCTGATAGTGCTCACCTTGGGGTGGATTTCCTGAGGCTCAGTGACCATGAAAATATGTAACTAATATAAGCACTTAGTCTCAGTTTTTCTCATTTGATCATGCCTTTAATTGCTTTCATCACATCAACCTCTTTAGTGAAAGCAGACGCAAAAGAGGCAGTAGACACTGTGGCTTGTTTGGGTGTTTCTGTCCATAGATTTCCCATTCCATTTAGTAGCAGAACAAGTCTTTTCTTACTCTTCTTGAATTGCCTGACTTTCTAACTGTAGACTCTCATACTGGATTCTGTCTTTGATCTGGATATTTCTGATATAGCCCATGATTACTTTGTGTCGGCTTTTTAATAGCTTCCCATGAGGTCTCTGACAAAAGCTTTTGAAAAAAACAAATGAGTTGTGTCAGTTGTATTTATAGTAATCTGGTGTGGTGATGTTAAAAACACTCATCTGCCACATTTAAAGAGTTAAGGCATTTCATGCACTGATATATTTCCATCTAATATCAAAAGGCATTTCTGATCACACAGATCTTCAAACATTTATTTATATTTACTTTTAATAAGCACCATAAAACCTGTTTCAACAAGCAGCAATTTAATTGCATCATTGCATTTGATCAGATGAACATCCTGTTCATAATAAAGCCTTCCCTATAAATAAACATAGAAAATACAAATTAAACTTCCATGTTAAAAGGCATCCAACTTAATGTCTCAATTCTTTCTTTACATGTTGTGAATTGAATTTTTCTCTGGAATAATGTGTCCACTGAAATGTTGCTATGCATATTTACATACTCATATAAATTCTGCTAATACATTGTCTAACTTGGGATTTGCCCCCATTTCAGCCATCAGCATAACTACACTGCTGTAAACCACTTGTAGTTTAGCAGAGCTGATGAGAGAGCTGAAAACTGGAAGAAAACATAAATGAAACAGAGTACAGTTTTGCTTATAAAATGGACATTTTTATTCAGTCCAAGTTTTCCATGAACATGTCAGTCCAAATTTCCAAATTTTAAGTTATTGACATTTTTATCCCCAAAGCACCAAATCGTTTTAAGCATTTTGATGCACTAAGTGCTTATCATTTGCAACAGTGGATATTAAAACATTTTGCATTTTCTGCTCTCTAAATCGCATGGATTGTGTAGGAAAGCCCAAACAACACAAATCTATGGTTTCCAATAATTGTTAATGATGTGGAGTGAATACAGGAGTGGGACGCTAAACTAATCAGTGCTATTGGACATTGGTGAGCAGAAACCACTATATTAGCGCCTAAACTGTTCAGTGATCCATGTCTCCTAATTCTGGGAGATAGTTATGTTAAATTAATTTGAAAATAAGTGGACAGAATCATTATGCCTACATTTATAGCTAAGCTGATGGAAATCAGATGGATTTTAGTTTTGCAATGCACCTCATAAATTGATGCTGAAGATCCCAATAGAGACTTCACCGCCTGCTTTCTGTCCACCCAATAAACTGTGATTATTGGATCCTGATGACATCTGCTCTGAGGCTGTATTAAAATGAATTGAAACAAACCTACAGAAAAAGCATGCTGAAGCAACCTGAATATGGAGGAAGCTGCAGAGCTTATCATCATTGACATATGTGGTCCAAGGAAGGACTGTCATGGAGCTGTGGGCATGTGCTGAAAAGCAAGACTTCTCAAAATGAAAACTCAAACCCATGTCAGCATTGCCTAGGACTGATCCTGGAAAATACGTTCCTTTTTAAAAAAACAATTTTCAGAACAGAATAAAGCACTGAGACAGTTCATAACAAAAGCAAGAAAATGGAATACAGTAAGTCATAAAGGTGTGCCCTTGTGGTTAACGCTCTGAGGCTGGTTTATTTCTGAGACACTGAAATATCCTGGCCTCACCGAGGAGCGGAGAAAGTACTTGGTGGAAGCACTGGGAATACCTTACTACAAACTGCTACGTAATGGATTAATGGTTTTATTAGGTGATTCTACCCAAATTCCTTGCCTAAGAAAAAGCCCACATGGTGAAAATAATAAGGACATTAAGTGTAAATAATAAGAGACGCTTCATTGCAATATATAAGTATTCCTTAACTTTTTAACACTTTAAGCACTTTTTAACACGTTAAAGCACTTTTAACAGTGCTTTTTACTGCTTGTATCAACTTCCAGTTCAGGCCTATGCAATATGCAATATTCAACTCTCACTATTGAAGAAACTGTGATTTGATAAATTTAAGGCATGAGGATCCAGATCCACAGAAGCACTAAAGAGCCTTAAAGCCCTGAAATAACAAACATCCTACTAACATAAGTGTGACTTAGGAACTCAGTGCCCTTGGGAAAAGGAGTGTCTTTAATGGGATTTTTTTTCTCTCTACAAATTTATTTTCTAAATCATACTTTTAAGCCTTTCCTTAATATCTATGGCCAGAAAGTAAGAATTTCTTGAATTTTAGAACTTCTAATTTAAGCTTTGATTTCTTTTAATATAAGCAATAATTAAAAATAAAAGTCTTCTGTGCAAACAGTTTTTCTGTTTCCTCTAGGCAGTCAACAATCAAGGACTATGATTGTCAGAGCAGGAGAGAAATCAGTCCCTAGCTCTGACAGAGATTTGCTTTAATAGAAGTGGCTATTAAAACTACCTACACTTCCTGCCCCTATATCCATCCCCTTCTTCTGGGACCTGTACTAGCCATGCTTCACTGAGCAGATGTGCCTTTCTCCAAATTCCTGCATCTGCTTGGGCTTGGACCTGGAAATTCTGGGGTCCATGCGAAGAGCAGCTTCTTGGTCCAGACATCCTTCTCCTTCTCCATATCTCCAGAAACTGTTGATATTCCTTTGGCACCGTTCACGTTGAAATTGATGGGATTCTGCAATTTTGGTTCCTGTGACGTCTACAGTGCTAGTGCCACATAATATATGTCAGGTTGTTAGTCTAGCAAGACAATTAATTTACAGCTCTATAGCTGTTGAATGACAACAGGGCTTTCCAGCTGTTTATGATGAGGAGCCACTGAAGTATGGTGTATATCAGAAACTGCACTGGAATGAATCAACTGTTTTCCAGATTAGCTGAAATGCTGAGCTAATCTGTTCTCTAATCCAATAAAAATATATTTTTTCAATAAGAGGACACGGAGAAACTCTTATTAGTTTAACCACATGCATCAGGCAGCATCTACCTCATTAGCAGTTTGGTGTAACAGACATAAAGTCACTGGAACAGAACATGTTTACAGGGTAAATATCTCCCACTTTGAAAATAAATATCTTGGCTTTGGCTCAGCATTTATTTAGCAGTGGGAAACTGCTGTCCTGTGACAATGTTCCATTTCATTGACTTTATCTCCTAATGATGTTATAAGTGGGGACAAGTTAACCTCAAAAGGTTCAAAGGTTCAATTTTCTTTAGGATAAGCATGTAGAAACTTTAAAAGCTTATGAGAGATTATCCCAACTTTGGTTGTTATTCTTATTTTCTAATAAGTACTTGTTTCTTTTGGTCCTAACCTCCTAAAAAATCTCTCCCAGGTGATCTCTCTGTCCCTGTTTCCCACCAGAAGATGTGGCTGGTGTGGTTCTATGAGGTCCTGAGCAGGTTCTGGCTGCTGAGGGCACTACATTTCCCTGAATTTTTCAGTGCAGTAAATAAGATCACAAAAGGACTTTCTCTAAATAACCTTCAGTCCAAGGCCACAGTACAGCCATATCCTGCAGCACACATGGCTGGTGACATTCACAGATGGCACAGGGTTGATGCTTTGGTTTTAGGCATTTAACATAAACGAGTCATTTAGGTTCCCTTTGTAACCACCAGGAAGATTCAGCTGATGCTGGAAGGGACTCGAATTTACCTGACCTTGATGGAGTTTGTCTGGCAAGGTTTTGTCCTGGTTCTCACATTTTTTTTCAGTTAGGTTCGTCTACCCCTTGTGTTCTCCAGGAGAGTCGTCTCTTCTCCTGCGAGCTTATCAAAATAAAACCACTTTTTTTTTGGTTACAGTCCAGGAAGATGATAGTCCTGAAACTATATTACTGTCTGCCAGCCTGATACCTATAGACAGTAGCTTTCTCCTCCTTTCTCTAGCCTTAACCTTTGTTCTTTCCCACATCACAATACCCTTGCGGGCTGTATATCCTTTTGCTTATGAGCAAATTTAAAAGTTTCTTCCCAGCTGCTTTTTTCCCTGTCTTATTCAAATCTTATTCTTTTAAACTGCCCAGTTCAAGTCTCTACATCTGTTTTGGCCAGATCCCCACTCATAGTTTACTCACTATTATTTTTGTCACAAATTAGAAGTAATAAAATTTAAGCAAGACTGGTGATTTTGTGTCTAAATTCTTAGGGTCCCAACTTGTGAAATATAACAATTGCTGAGTACTTCTCATCCTGAGCAGCAAATCTATCAAAGAGTCTGAAATTGGCTACCCCAGCCAGGGGGAAACATTACAAATACACAGATTGCTTGGGAAAATTAGTCTATATAACATCTTCTTACTGTTCACTTATTTCTTCTAGAAGTTTCTCTCTCACACAGACATTTCACTCATAGGAATGCATGCATTAATCAAAATAAATGGCTAGTGTATGGGGCGCACCGACATAATAGATGTACTTAACTCCGATTAAACCAAGCAGTGGGCAATGTAACCTCTCTGTCGCTGCTGCGGCATTGCATACAAATTATGGGAGGCAGGTTTGCCGCTGACCGTTCAGTACAGTCTTTAGTGCTGGGCACTTACCACCAGTTCAGAGACTAGGATCCTTCGGCTTTACAGTTTGATAGGAATAAAAAAAAAGAAATAAGAAAAGGGGTTAAAGCTTAATGTAGAGATCCCTAAATAAAAGTGTGTACCTTGAAAGTCAAAGACGTGTTCAAAGACAACAAGTGCCTTCTTCTAATCTTTGTGATGCATGCCTATAAATTGATAGCAATATTGCCAAGTCCTGTGATTTAATGTGAGTCATATGAAAACAAAAAACCCCTCATCTTTTATAAAACGATGAATTTTCAGGTCCGTAAGACCTTGAAGAAAAGCATGAAAATGTGACTCAAGTGTGCCCTATAGACTCAAAAAACAATGAAAAAGTAAACCTTATGCTTTGTCTTTAGTCTTATGATCAATAAGATGCAACGAAATGCATAATATTATGTCCGTATATAATATATATTTATAATATAATATAATATATGTCCATAAGAATGAGATATTGTTGGTCTGGTGCATGATCTGAGCATTGTCAAATACTGTGACCATGCCACAGACCGATAACATCCTACTATTTTTTATTTAAGTGGTTATTTTTTCTATCACCCCACCTCCACCTCTTGTGTTTACTGTGAAACGTGGTCTCTTTCAGCAATAAAGATTCATATACCTGTGGTTATTTTGTCATTTATATGCAGTTCTATCACCACTTGTTTTAATCTCTGTTTTAGGGGGTGTTCTGTTTACTACACTGCAATGATTTTTGAATTAAGCTCAGCAAAAAGTGTTACTACATCAACTATTTCTTTGAATATTTGAATATATTTGTTTGCTTAAACATTGGCTTAGTCAGACAGCACTGAGGATTTGTTTTTAAGTACAATGTTTGCAATTGACAGATGACTTTTCTCTTGGTGGATTCTAATTGCTTGTAACCCAGTGGGAAAATGTTTGCTATTACATATATTGATTTTTTTAAAGTAAGAAAGCAGATTTTTTAAAATAAAGCAAGAATTAATGCTTCATAAGCCAGTACTCAATCTGCAAACCCAGTTGGAAGTAATGGAACTATAAATTTAAAATGATGCCTGTAAGAAAGAGACTCAGAATTGTTTGATGTGGTATAACTCTTACCTGTAATACTTCAGATCCAGTGTTATACATGCATTGAAATTCTTAGTTGTAATGCCCTGCAGAACATATTGAGATAGTAATGAAAACAATAAGAACAGTAACGATATTGAAATATTGTTTTCAATATGGAAAGAATACCAAATAGTTTCTTGTGTCTGCTGGTTTATACTTGTCCCTTTGGTTCCGTCTTACTCTATGGCAAGCCAAATGAACGTTTATAATTTGAGTGTGGTGATTGTGAAGAGTATTGAAATATGATCGTTGCACAGGAAAAACTATAGTGTGAAAGCAAGGTCGTAAAGTGCTTGCAATGGCATGCAGCTCTTTAGTAAGAAACCTTTGCTATTCCTCATGTTGATATCGCCTTTACAGTAGTTAGCGTGACAGTATTTGCTTTGATTTTTTAATACACATTATGTTTTGTATAAGTACATATTGATTTTAATGATACTTGAAAATTTTTATCTTAATCAAGAGCATGCGACAGAAATGGTACAAATGGCCCAATAGTAACAAAATAAGACTTCTTTCTCTTTATTTTCTAAAAATGTACATATGCTTTCCACCCCCAAATTTCAGAAACAGAGAAAATAGAGAGAGTTCCAAACAAAAATTTGCATCAAATAACAAGTCGGATCACATTCAGATGCTACGAGAAGCTGGAGAAAACAAACACTGTTGTCTTTGACTCCATAACCAACAGCTTGATTTTCCTATAAACACCAACCACATACATATTGGATTATTACATTGGAAGCAGAGTCTCTTGGAATAGCTTATCTTGGTCCCACAATTCCTTACTTAAGTGCTTCTTCTGAACCATTCTTTTTAGGCTAACCAGAGTCTGAAATCTCAAAGACTCCTTTTGATTTTTGAGAGCTTTTATCCTCCAGTATGGGAGGATATGGAAAAATTATTGCAAGCTCACAGTCACTAGCAAATCTTGTGAGGTATATCACACAGACAAACTGTGTTCTTGATGCCTCTACGTTCTATAAAAAGAAGGGAAAATATTTAAGTTTTACTTTTTTTTTTTAAAGTACTGTGGAAAACATGTCTGAGATTCCTACAGGTATTCAGAGAAATGATGGCTGTCATTTCTGTAGGTTTCAGTGCCAGCTTGTAGTTTTTAACAAAGGGATATGGCACCTTTTATAGACCCTGAGTCTGAATAGGAATAAAAAGGGATTTAGTGACTCTGGGACCCATAGCAACCGACGTTGAACAGCATCCCGCTACATCAGTCAGCATACATGACACCTTAACCAATTCTAGCCTAACTAATGATGGATGAAGAGACAGGCAGGTGACAATGCCATGCTCTTTCACTTTATCACAGGGGCTACAAAGCAACTGTCATGCATAGACAAACGTTCTGACTAATGCTACCATTGCCTATTTGCATTTCAGTTCCACACAAGTCAAATTGCTTTTACTGCATGAAAGTTATTCTGATTGTACGTTCTGCTGAAGTGTACGTTCTTGAAACAGCAGCTATTTCATATCTGAAATAATTAAAGGTACAAAGACTTCAAGTGGAAATGTCCACTGAATGAATGAAAGCTGAACATAACAGGAAAAAATCACTTCCATTTAAATTTATCATGACTGATTGTCACTTTCAATTATTATATTTACCCAGTTTTTATAGGGGTGTTTACATTTTATTCAAACGTTTTACCTCATCTTTTAAGGCACTGAGCACCATTAAAATCCATGAGACTGAAGGATATTAGAGGAGGTATTAACTTCCTGCAGGATTAGCTCTTAGGGCTGAGAAATATTAAAGAAAAAATGCTGTTAACTTCATCGTATTGTTGGCACTGTACAGGAGGTGCATATAACCTTACGTTCTCCCTGAAATGCTGTTTCTTCCTCTATCAGTGGGATTTTTCATCTTTATCTGAACCTTATTTAGTGAGAGGCAAGACTCATCCTGGATCACTGTAGTACAAGTCATAATCAACTGTGATTTCTTGAGCAGAACATTTTGCATTTGAAGGTGAGTCATTACTGCATTATGTTAGCATCCAAAAGTGCTGCCCAAGATGAGAAATCCCTCATGCCAGGCACACACATTAAAATAGAGCCCTTCCATTGAAGTTTACAACTGACGTGGGAAAGACGGATCAGAGCTAGGAGAAAAATATATAAATTCAATATTGGATGAATCCCACTTTGTGTTGATGGCAGATCTTTGGATGGAGATTGTCTTCTTCAGTCCAATAAGGCCATCTCTTGTTCCTTATCTTAATGTGGCTTGAGACAAACTTGAACATTATCTTAGATAACTAAACTGTACATAAGGAAGATGTGTTGCACTTACAGAGACAATTATAATCTTATTGCATACATATTTGTCCCTGCAAATGCCCTGTGCAATGTTAAGGCAGTCTAGGCTTCTTGAAACCCACAGTCCTATTTTTCATATTCTCTTTCTTACATTTTAATGCCAATCTATCCAAAGTCTACAGTATCAAACCAGCTTCACTTAAGATATCATAAAAGAGATGTATGGCTTACATTTTTGTTCTAGAACCAACAGGCTCATTTTAATGTAAAGCTACCTTCATTAAATACCTTTATAAACTTATGGAAAATAGAGTTGCTAAATCTCCCAGCCTGTTTATAAAATCTCCGTGCCAGATGCATTACCTTAAAAAAAAGCAACAACAGCAGCTTTTAGAATTTTTTTCCATTTCTGATTCAACTTGCAGAAGTTAAAAGCTTCTACCCTTTGATACAGTTCATGAAAAGGTCTTTAAAGGCAGTCTCTAAAAAAGACTTTCAGTTTGACCTAAACAAAGGTACTGGGACTTAGAGAGCGCAATTGATAGGATTAGTACTTCTCTCTAGCTATCCATGTTAAGACAATTAAAACAGGAAATAGTAAAAATAGAGTAAGGTAGAAGATCCAGGGAATAACCTCTTAGGCTTAGCTATAAAATGTCTAACAGTTTTTCTGCTATATGTTTTTCTATCCAGCTATTAACAGACAGTTAAGTCTTTTGTATCCTAAGCTATAACACATGACAGTGAAAGTGCAAATGGCATGCTTAGGGTACAAGAAGTGTCTGCAGGTAATAGGCGGGCAAAATTAAATAAGAGAGTCTGGCTGACTGGAAGGTGAGATCTGTTAGAGTCTCAAGAGCTTCCTCAGGGAGCTGGTGGGAGCTCTGTAGCTTTGGTTATTTAAATCAGACTGAACATTTTAACAGAGAATACACTTCAGGGAGACATCAGTGATATTTAAGACATCATTTGCAATACATCTAACACACCAGGATTTTGTAAAGCAAATATAAAGTAGTGTGTGAGAGAAACTAAGAAAAAAACACCTGGAAACAAGCTTATACAGGTCCCAGTTCAGCAAAGCACTGGAAAATCATGACCCTCCCCCCCCTTCTTCCAATAAATTTACAAGGATGTCCTATGGCTATAACACTGCTTTAGCCCTTGGGGACCTGCCTGCACATCCTTGTGCTGTCCCAGACCTCATCTGTGAAGGGATGAGGGGCCCTGATAGAGCAGCAACGAAGCTTTCATATGCTCCAGCAAATATACAAACAACAATTCACATATTTAACCAGGAAGGCTGGTCATGAGGTAATACAGAGAGTTGTAAAACTCATAATTCATTTTGTATTTTCCTCCTCACTGTAGTAAAAGTGTTTGCTGAAATGTGTTAATTGCCTTACACCTCTGGAGAGGCTCTGATATTTCTTTGGGATGAAAGTGGACCCAAATTGTGAAGCTAGCCAAAGCCAGCCGACCCCTGCAATGCCTGGACAGATCACATTCAGAGTCCACAGGGGTTTTTTTTCACCAAAAGTTGAACTTCTGCTGTGAAGTTTTATTTTTATCATACCAATAGTCCTCTCAAAAGAGTACAAGAGAAGTTGAAATGCCTGGGAAGCATGTCATTAAGGTAAATTTGTGTACAGTTTATTTTAAAAATAACCCGATTAGGCATATTTCATGTACTGAACTTCACATGTTAGGAATAGTGCTACTGAAGTCAACGGCACGACTCACAGCATCTTGTACCATTGATAACTTCTGTAGGAAGGGGACTGGTAATAGGATCTCTGTTTCCTTGGAGATCACATGCTTTGGAACCGCTCAAGCAGTATCACAATCTTCTGCCTGTAATACCTTAATCATTTCCACAGAAAACACTTAATATATTAAGATATCACAAGAAGGATGAAGTCTTTAGATAACCAATAAATAAGAGGGAATTAATAACTCCTACCATTCTGGTTTCATGGGACCAAGGCTGAAGGAGAGAAAAAAGGACCAAGAAGCTATTATCAGATTTTGCATTTTTTATGCTTGAAAACCTTTTAATTTCAGATTTCAAAATAGTGTAGCATTTATAAATATAATCAGCAGAATATGCAGAAGATACTCTACTCAAAAGAAGAAATAAAATGCATGTAAAATAAGTTTCTTCTGAGAAACATTTCATTATTACTCTGAAGGCAAATTAATTTTATTAATGTCAGATGAGAGAAAGCGTACAATTTCTTCGTTTTCTTTGGGCACAGTCATATTATTAAACACCATAGAGAAGTCTCCAGTGAACCCTTGTCTGAAGGAAGCTTATTTTGGCTTTCCAGATTCACATCCCTGACAGAAGTTAGGTGACTCAGAGGGTCTAATCAATCAGTCTAAGTTTTCTCACGGTTCCCATGGTTGTGGGATATGGGAATCATAGCGGAGTTTAAGTACTTCCAATTCATGAGAATTCAGACTCAGATATGGCTACAAACTTAACAGCTGCCCAAGGACTGTCTGCAAAATTCAAACGCCCTCCCTATAAAAGCAACAGATGTAATTGGAACCCAGTGTGAAAAGGGTGACTTATTCACTGCCGCCTTTTGTCTGCAGTGTTTAGATTCAAGGGCATGACCAAGGAAGATGTCCCACTGAGGCCAGCTGTCTGGATTTATGCCAACAATTTACATTTGCTTATATTGCTTATGAGAGAAAGGGCTGATACAACCTGTTATGCAAAACGCATAGTATAAAGAGAGCTAGTCAGAAAAGAATTCCTTTTGCCTCGAGGAAAAAAAATCACAGAAATGATTATTTAGTAAGTATTAATAAATATTTTTTGAAAGTTTTCTATATTTTCCAGATTATGACTGCAAAACTAAAAATTTACTCTCTGATTTTCTTCCCCCCAGCCTAACCCTGCAAATTTTACCAAATGGGGACATTCCATTTCACTGAAAGGAGCTTTCCATCAAAAGACAGTTTCAAAAAGTTTTAACTGCTCTAATTAAACTCCACCAGGAATTATTCTAAAAAGCATGTCTTATAGCTGCAGAAAACCACATTAATGAACACTTGGATGCTGTAGTCCTTCTCAAACATCCTCATATACCCTCAGTGAAATGGGAGGAAGTTTATATGCTGTCATTTGTGCCTATGTATGTCTACAAAACTCATTCTCTGATGGTGAAAAAATGCCATGGCAATGCAGTTAGAAATTGGTGCTACTTGCTGGACTTCTTTGGCTAGATGTTAAAAACGTTCTGGCTCCAACTAAAGGTCAACTCGGACTCCAGCACCCAGTGGCCAGTGCCCAGAGATGAAAATGGGAGATGATACAATGCCAGAACACCACCCAGACTGCAGTGTTTAGTGTTTCAGTGAGCCAGATGTGATGTCTTGATATTTTGTATAGCTTGAAAAATGTATTTTGTCTCTAATTGGATGGCTTTCAAGACATGATGGCAGATATAATAGAATCACAGAATCACAGGATGGTTGAGGTTGGAAGGGATCTCTGGAGGTCACCTGGTCCAACCCACCTGCTCAAGCAGGGCTGCCTAGAGCCATTTGTTTCCACCCTCTGTATGCCTCCTTTTTGTGTTTGAGTTTGGCCAGGAGCTCCTTGTTCATCCACACAGGCCTCCTGGCATTTTTGCCTGACTTTGTAGTTGTTGGAATGGAACTCTCTTGAGCTTGGAGGAGGTGATCCTTGAATATGAACCAGCTTTCTTTGGCCCTTCTTCCCTCTAGGGCCTTATCTCATGCAATTCTTCTGAGCAGATCTTTGAATGCCAAAGTCTGTTCTCCTGAAGTCCAGGATTGTGAGCTTGTTTTTCACCCTCCTTCCTGCCCTCAGGATCCTGAACTTCACCATCTTATGGTCACTGCAGCCAAGGCTACCTTTGACTTTCACATCTCCAACAAGCCCTTCGGTGCGTATGAGGTCCAGCAGAACACCTCTCCTCGTTGGCTTCTCTATCACGTGGAGGAGGAAGTTATCATCAATGCACTCCAGGAACTTCCTGGATTGCTTATGCCTGTTGTGTTGTCCCTCCAACAGATAATCTCTCTGCTTATTTTTTCTATAAACTAGGACTATCAGACTCTGTCAATTTTGAGGGTATTTCCCTGCTAGGGATAATTTTTCTGTAGGAAATTGGTCAAAATGGGGTTCATAATTCTTACCGAAATATTTTGTCCCAGTTTGGTGAAACAGTGCCCTGACAGTTTGGGAAAGGGCGCAGTGGAACTAACCCCAATTAGCAGGTACAAATAGTAGTCCAAGCTGGGTAACACAGGAGGGATGCTATTTTTGATCAGTGCGCTAGACAAGGTAGTTTTGCATTCGTCCAAAGAACTGTAGATAATTTTCAGTTTGTGCAGAAAAATGGAGCGATTGGAAAGTTCAGTATGAATACCCAGAAGTTTTCTCCTTTTTGAGCCATCTTAGAGACAAAGTGAACTTCTAATCATTTCCAGAGAAGAGCAAAAGCAATTAAATATAACTCCAGCACGATTTTGGGAATAAAATTATGTCAAGCTCACAAATAGCCCCACTAGGAGTGAGCAGGGGATCTTAGCGGACCCCTAGGCAAGTCTAGGTTACATCGGAGCGAGATCCAGATTCAGTCAACCTGGCACCTCTAGTGCAACTCTCTCGTGCTACAAAAAAATTAATTAGGGAGGGTAAAAAAGACTAATGATTTTCAGAAAGCAGGTATTTCTCAGCAGTCCTGATTTCCAGCCTGTTGGACTTGCACGTGGAAAACAAGACATTCAATCAAGCACTGTTATGTAAGTGCAGCTCTTTGAGAGCACTCCATATACAGTATAAATTCTACAGGCAGAGTGTTTTAAGCACTTGGAAACTGCAGAAGATGGATATGGACTCTTTCTAAATCCATATAGCTTCGAAAACAGGAATAAAAAGAAGTATCAGTATAAGAAACATTAAGAGGTGAGAGGCAAGGTTTATAGGGAGAGGTAATATCTTTTATTAGAATAACTGATAGTGTTGGAAAAAACCAATCTTTCCAGGACAAAAGCCCCTTAAAGCTTGTCTGTTTCTTTTCACTTATATCAGTTTGTCTCGGAAAAGATGTTGCTTCTTCCTACAAGTCCCATCTCTCTTCTCCGCTCAGACAATCACTTAAAAGAAGGTATTTCACTTCATTTAAGTGCTTTTGAATAATGAAAGCTGTGTTCCCTGCTTGCCCAGAATGAGACAGAGTTTACACTTGGAGTAGTCAGTACATCGAGGGTAGTCATTTGAATAGGACTGGGATCTGCCCTTTAAAGGGCAATGGGGAAAAAAGAAGGGTCAAAATGAATTTTCAAAACCTCATTTTCCAGTACTAGTTTATCTGCCTCCAGGCAAACAATAATTTTCACATACCTTCACTCACCTTTCGAAGGTACTGCTCCTCATGAGAGAAGGCCAAAGAAACTAACCCAGTGAAACTCAAAGCATTTTGTAGAGATTAAGTATTCAAGTTCTGATGTCCCTAGCAGGCTTACAAGTGTTTTGCAAGTGACACCATGGTAACAGAAGTGCTGAAACCCATATTTCAAAGAACGTTACACAAGAGCAACGGAGTACACAAGAGCATATCCTTCTACTCACATGGCTGGATTCGTTTTCCTAAGTTGTGGGGAAAATCAAATCAAGCTTCTAATAAGAAATGGGAAACTTTTCATGTTAGTATTTTTCAGGCATTTATTTTCTTTAACTTTCTAACTGGCTGTAATGCTTCGTCCGGTGGGGTTACAGTATCAAGGCAGGCTGAAAAGCTACAAATTGATGGTCGCTGCAGTCGGCACACATTTCATTTGCCTTTTCATATTTATCCAGCAGATGTCCACATCTGAGCTAGTCACCATAGACTCTCTCCAGAGTTAATGGTGAGGAACAGGCATTTTTAGGCTGTAGCTAAAATGAATCTATTTCAAAGATTTATTTTCAGAAGAGTTAAATTGTGCCTGAGAAGCATCTTTTACTTCATTGTCTAGAAGGGTGGTAAAGAGTGGGGGTGAATAGCTGAGATGCTTTCTATACACTGTAGATGCCTACATTGATCAGATGAAACCCATCTTCTACTGCCAAACTACATCAGCCCATCAAGGAATGATTTCTTCTTTACAGCTCAATCCCTTTTCATCTGCTCTGTCTGTGGTATTCAAATGTTTTATGCACACTGTGTCATCCCTCTGAAAACCTCATGAATGTTATCTTTTATTTATGCCCTCAGAATTGCTGCTGATTATATTATGGCAATGTCTTGAAGGCTTAAACAAGATCAGGGCCATCTCTGCTAGTCACTGTCCAAGCAGAGTGGCTGCATCAAAGGCAGGGATCCAGTATTTCTGAGCCAGGGATACAAACCCATTTCACACTCTGGTAAGATCCAAATATGTGTGAAACCTCCTCCCCCCATCTGCTGCCCTGGTTTCCATAGGAAGGAGAGTTTGGTGCATGGGTCAGCCAGGAGCCGTAGCATGGCCCAGCCAGGACCCCAAGATATGTGATTGCAGATCACAATGTTGGTCTGCCACAACACGGTTGTGCACAGCAGCTCCAGTGTGGTTAGGAATGAGACTATGCCCAAGAGAGAAAATGAGCTAAAAGATTGGATTATGTCATCCTGCTGTTTGTGAATAGGAAAAGACGAGGCACAAAGAGATTGATCACCCTGCAAAGTCGATAGAAGAGTCTCAAACAGAAGTCATCGCTTAACCTGCAAGACATTCTTCTTTGAATGTACAGATGTTTTATTGTTTAGTCTTAAACACCTTGCCCACAACCGTATAGCAGCTGCGAGACAAAGCTACAACCCAGGAATTATGACACAGAGTTTTAGCTGAGACTCGAGAGCTATAAAATCTGCAAACCTGTGGGAGAAGGATCTAAAACATATCAAATGCATTCAGTTCCTGCATTTGCTTTGAGAACTGAAAGTTGGAACAGAAAAAAAATACTTCAGTAAGTTTCTTAAAAAAATAATGCAAAAAGCCTATTCCTTTAAAACCTATGCTGATATATTAAAATGTGGAGTTCAGAACTGTAGCATGATCTATTGTGCACAGACATGAATGGCTCTTGATATTTGATTGTTTTATTACTTCCATCTGAGCTAACCTTCGTTACGTGGATTTTACAAATTTAAGGACTTGCCAGCATGCTTGCCAGTTAAATAAAGGGCACAGCTAAGGTCTCCGAACATCTGGTCCAAATACTTAATCATCTTGTTGCATGATGGCTGGTATTTTTATCTCATACCCTGATTGGGTCTGCATAATTTTTTTTCACAAATTGGTATTTAAACCTCAAAACCTTTAGCTAACTACATCTGTCATTGATATTTTATTGTTTAATTTCTTTTTATAGAGCCAAATTACATCTCTCCCACATACAGCCTGCACTTTACATGTCTAATTTGTCGACATGTTCTATAATGATAATTTCATTGATTTAGAAAGTGACATTATGAGCAACATATGTTCAGTTTAGCAGTAAACCTTGTTAGAGCAATAATGTCCCATTCTTCCCTCCACCCTCCCCAAATTCAAATATAACCCACATTAGGAGGCAGCTGAGTCATTTAACTGCTTTGATTCTTGTAAATATAGAAACCTGTTAGCTGTTTAGCTTTACTCTTTGGCTGCATATATTTCCTACTTTGGGTTGCTAGGAAAGGACAGTGCAGAGATGAATTACGCTACAGTACTTTGTCTAAAAGCATGATATGTGTTAATTTCCTTTGGAAAAGACACTTGGAAGGCAAAACTGCTCCCTTAAAAAAAAAATACAGGACATTCACATAAAAAGGATATAATTGAGGAACATCAATTCATAGACAATAATGAGAAGATGCCCTATTACTTTCTCCCAATTATCCTTAATATAATTATCAAGAAACAGACCTATTTTCATATTACTTGTGAAACAGCTGAGTAATAAAAGGAATTATTTTTATAGACTCCAGAGCTAGTTGAATGCTTTGCCATCTGTACTGGTGTAGGGTCTTTCCCCAAAGTGTTTAAAAACTGACTACATTTTGATCTGGTAAAACAGAGTTTAGTGATTTCAGGATTAGTGTAAAACTTTACACTGAAACCTTGGCTCAGTTTTTGCAGACATTTTACAAATACTTTACAAATCACTACAAAACCAACCGAAGCTTATAATGCAATTTACTAAAAAAGGCACAGATCTCTTCTGAGGAATGTAAAGAAAGGGAATAATAATAAACAGGAAGTTAAATCTTGTCTTGATTTTGAAAAGGGAATCCACATTAAAAACAGCTAGAGAAAACAATTATTGCAGTGTAATGGCCTAAGAAGAAGTCTGAGTCTGGAGACTCGGCAACAGAGATGTTATCTCCATGTTGTGAACATGGAGACCTCCACAGATCACTTTTATCCGCAGGTCAGATGTCAAGAAGAGATGACTAAGGGTCCTATTCCTCCCTTGACCGTTCCACTCACTCTGTCACAGGTACAAAAAAGAAAAGTCACAACAAAAAAAATTCTCTTGATTATCTACATACAAATTCCCTTAAAGGGATTTTGTAAAGATCAATTTTGGAATATACTTTATAGGTGAAAATTTCTTTATATATTTATGAAATCTTTTGCTGTGTGGCTATATTTTTCACTTTAAGTGGGTTGTTATTAAGTGGAATAGACATGACTATGCTTCATTCACCATCTGGAGTAACATCATAAGTTTTCTTCTAAGATTTTCAGGTCTTTTCACATCGCATTTGAATGGACTAATAGCACAGATACAGGGGGAATATTTCTCCAGATACAGTTTTTGAGACTTTATTCTTGCTAATGAATTTTCCAATACATCAGATCATTGCACTTTGAAACCTCCTTTTTTTTTTTTTCCTTTCTCTATTCTTTTCATTCACGGTCTTTCTGTTTTTCTGTCTTTCTGCCTGTTTGCCTCTTTTTTTTTTTTAATTAAATAGCATGTTTCAAAAGAAATATGGTTTGGGTTTTTTTGCCTCTAAAGGAAAGAGTGCCAACTGTATATTATTATTATTATTATTATTATTATTATTATTATTATTATTATATTGATTTATATTTTTCACTTGTTTCTGTGAAGAGCAATCTACAAATTCTAGCAGAAATCACACATTTCTTTTCATACTTCCTCTGAAAAGAAGTGTTTTGTCAGCCCAGAATGAAGATTAAAAATATTTCTCCACAATGAAAAGAAGTGACTTTAATTATGTTAATATTAGGGGAGAAAAAGTGGTTTTACTTTATGCTAGCTAAAACAAAGCAAAAACCTCAGAAGAGACAAGGTAGCCAGTGATTTTCACACTGAACATGTCAGTCTGCATGGGGGTGGATGAACAGCCTTTCTCTTCATAAATTCATCTCAAATTAGTTGCCACATGTTAGCAGATTTGGGTAAAGAATCTCCCTGTTTCCTCAGTAAAAGTGAGACCTTTGAGAGCGGAACATTTTTCTCGCATTTTACATAATTCAGGAAAGAAGAGTAAAATTACTTATTTGAAAGAGAAAACTGTTTCTGTCTATCTGCATTCCTATATGTTTTAAATACTTGCCCCCAATAAGCAGGGTTAAGTCTTTCCCTGAGGCATGGTATGCTGCAGTATCAGCAACATGTTTACATCAGTAATGCTTGTAACTTCTCAGTGGCATTGCTCTTATTTGTCAGTGTTGTTGGCATTTTTCTCAAACCCTACCATACAAGAAGTTGAACTCACATTGGCTTCTTTATATTAGTATACACGCTGTCCCATTAACATAGAACCCATAATTCTTTATTAATAAGGTGCTAAAATATAACTTTCTACCTGGTTAAAAACTGATGATTTAATTATTTGGATGTGTCTGAAGGGTCAAAGTTAAGCATGAGGAAGACGAATTTTTATTCATTATCGAATATGATGATGGATTAACAGGCTGATGGCACTGTGATTTAATGGACAGCACTCTACAGCGATGCAGAAAACCAACCCTATGGATCACAGTGAGCAAATTGCCTCAATTTCTTAATTTTGAATGATATAGGGTACCATTTAACAAAGCTTTGGGATTTGTGGGCATTCTTCTGCAGGACTCTGTTTAACCGGAGCTTTAGCAAGTCTCCCACCTAATCTCACAAGCTGGATCCTATTGCTTGTATATGACAAATGAAAAGTCCTTTCTCCTTGTTTCAGCTAGAAGAGCAACAAAACTATGAAAGCATGTTATTTTAAGAGCATGAAAGCATGTAATTTTTTGAAGGCATTGTGTCAAGCGCTGTAATCCGTCTGTGGTGCACGAAAGTCTCTTGGAAAATCCCTGATTTGTACAGCAGACCAAACACTGCACTGGGAGACAGATTAACATTTGCTGTAGCAAAGCCTTTTACCCTGAGACAACCGATTAAAAACTTGGCTTGATAATGAACAGGATACATTTCCACCTGTCCTGGTTTCGGCAGGGATAGAGTTAATTTCCTTCCTAGTAGCTGGTACAGTGTTTTGGATTTAGGATGAGAACAAAGTTGATAACGCACCGATGTTTTAGTTGTTGCTAGGTAATGCTTACAGTAGTCAAGGACCTTTCAACTTCCCATGCTCTACCGACTGAGAAGGCTGGAGGTGCACAAGAAGCTGGGAGGGGGCACAGCCAGGACAGCTGACCCAAACTGGCCAAAGGGACATTCCATACCATGGGACGTCATGCTCAGTACATAAACTGGGGAAAGCTGGCCGGGGGGGCCGCTGCTCAGGGACTGGCTGGGCATCAGTCGGCGGGTGGTGAGCAATTGCACTGTGCATCACTTGCTTTGTGTATTATTATTATTATCATATTATTATTATTATTATAATTTTATTTCAATTATTAAACTGTTTTTATCTCAACCCATGACTTTTTCTCACTTGTGCTCTTCCAATTCTCTCCCCCATCCCACCGGGTGGGGGGGAGTGAGCGAGCGGCTGCGTGGTGCTTAGTTGCCGACAGATTACCATGACACCACCTTAAACCTGTCAATGAGTTCTGTGTAAAAGAAGTTGAATGCACTCAATATGAGTTTTAGCAGATAGTTTTCCTCATTCCAAAAATATCACAATTTGCAATCTAAATAGAGAAGCAAATGGATCTAGAGACTGAGTTGTTTTTCATGCAAAGATGTTAGTTCAGGCTTGGAGAAAACACTTTGGGAAAAAAGTCCAGCATCCAGCTCTAAAAGTGCGTGGGTGCTTCTGTGAAGCATCAGTAGCTTTTTGTAGCCATGAGGATCTGGAGACATAAGTGAGGCAAGGCAGGCGGAGAGAGGCAATCTTTGTTTTGGTCAACTGATACATTTCTGCTCACCTTTGGCTTTAACAACTCTCCATAGTAATCTTACAATTGTAAATATACTGAATCTTCTCATAGAAATATATTTTGTCAAACACAAGGGCAGCTATATCCATAAATGTTCACATTTAAATAAAACAGCTGAAGGCTTCCTGTAGTACAATCCTTTTTCCATTGGCTGTAAGTGTTACTGAACACTCAGCTTTTTCCAGAATATTATGGTCACCGATTCTCTTATCTGCAGGAGATAATATCACTGCTTCTTCTTCAAATGCTAGATGTCAAAGTCACAAACCCCATTGCCAGTCAGTGTAACCCCTTGTTTAAACTCTTTTACAGTACATAGAAAAAATATTTAATGGGCTTACTGTTTATTTGCTGAAGTTTTCTAAACAGGGTATCTATGCATTATCCTTTGAAGAATATGGCTCCAAGTCTTCATCACAGATCTTCAAAGCGTTCATACGATGGAGTGCTAGAGGGGGCTCTCGGGAGCCCCAGTTTAAGAAATCCTCCTCCACCTCAAGAGTAGGTGTGATTTTTTCTGTCTCTGATGGAGTCCACCCCCTCTTTGTCTGCAGCTAACTCTTTGCCAGAGAAGACTTATCCTCGTGGTTCTGAAAAATACTTCTGAAGAGCATACTTTTTTTTGCCTTTGGAATAGGCAAAAAAAAAAGCCACACCACAAAGCAGGATTTCACTTCCTACCTTGTTTTCAAAGTGCATAAGTGAATTAAGCAACATGTTTTACTGAGATGCAAAACAGTCATAGTTGAAGTGCACAGATTTAATTTGCTTGGCAAGTGGTGTATTTGTATCATAGGTCTATCTCAGTTATAAGATATTCTGTGTATACGTGTGTGCACATTTGCATAGAAACCCTTTAAAAACATTGGCAGGACACTAGCAATAAATCTGCACCACCTTTCGTTGTTCAAAATTTTTCTGTGATAGAACTGTAATTCTAGTCCAAAGATTCTTCCAGTTTCAAGAGCTTTGCCAATTTTTCATATGTTGTGTAATGGGAATACTAAAGGCTAATGTCTGTATAGGCAACTTTCATCCAAAGGTCTTGTGGCATGTAAGTTGCACTGTCAGCAAAATATGTAGTGGTTGGAATTTTTTAAAGAGACTCAGCCTCCATGAAACGTTTCAGACAAAGCATGTTTTCATTAAAAAAGGTAACTAAACAAATAAATGTTTTCCTTGAGATTTTAGCCAAATTCTTGCATAATGGTTAGTTCCAGTCATCTAACCTGAATGCTTTTAACGGGAAATCTGCAGTCAGATTGACTTGAACTTTGATTTACCCAGTCTTTCCAGCTGAATTCATTTGAGACCAGATTACATTTAGATAAGAGACTACTAAGAAAAGATGAAGTAATTGAAAAAAGATGTAGATGTTTGAGTATTTCGTATTATTACTTTTTATCCCTTACCCACTCCTGGCTGGTGTGAAGAAGTACAATACGAGATGAAGATGTCTGATTGAGTCCTTCTATTGCAGGACTGAGTCTTACATTTGCATGTGGAATTTTTCCATTGGTCGCTTGAAGCTAGAAAAGGAGTTTCAACATCCAGCTGACATTTCAGCATCAGGACTAGCTTCAGCGCCTGGTCCTGCCTGTGGTTAGGAGAATGTATAAAATTGCAGGCTCTTACAGAGAAGCTTTTATATAGATATCCATAAGGATCATTTCACGCAAAGCATCTGCTTGTTTTCCAGCAGTGCATAGCTCCAAAGAAGGACACAAAAATAGCTTTTCGTTTGTCAAGTCCTTTGGCCTCTTCATCCTCTGGTGTTAATTGGAGCAGTTTCTCTGCTGCTCTAATCTGTGCCTGGCTGCAGTAGGACTCTCATGGTAGCAGCAGACTTCCACTAATTTACCTGCACATCCCATTTCCATGTACTCTTTCATCCTCCTAAGATGGGAGAATTCCTTTCTCGGCCATCAAAAAGCCCTGAAAGGCATCAACAAGTTATCCAATATCTGTGCTTAAAAGAAGAAATCTTTGTGGGGTACTGGTTTAATTTCAAAACTTTGGCACAAAAACATAAATCAAAGTCTGCAAATAGCAGCTCCAAGATCTATTTATATGTATATATATAAAAATATATGTGTATTTTTTGATATATATGTAATTTTTTCCCTAACCAGTTACTGAGTATTTGATGCTTGTGTATAGACTACTTTTAACTTCCAAGTTTTTTTGATGTAAATTAACACAGTGTGCAAGCAAACACATAATTAATATTTTAATAATTGTGAACATTTGAGACTGGCCTAGGCCTGCCTCAATCCTTCTGAATGGAAGCTTTATTTTACAGCATTTCCAAGTGAAGTATGTCAATTTTCAAATTAAATGCTTTTTTTTTTTCAGATTTTTCCCTTGTGCTCTCTGAGACGCTACAAAACAAAATTGAGATCCAACGGGGTGTCCTTAACAGATTAGATTAATGTTCTAGCTATTCAACTGTCCCATCTCCAACAACAGTGGTAGCTTAGTTCAATGAATACCTGATGAAACCTCATTTATTTGTCTTGCATTAATTGGTGCATTATGTACACCTAAATTAAGTTTCTAGAAAACCAGTCCTTTTAGATGAAATGCCTCAATGCCTTACACAGCCAGGACAGAAAGAGCATCGTTGGATGCCTCTTCCTCATGCAGTGAAAGGCTGTTTCACCCTGGAGCTGTAGCTTTGTGCATAAAGTGCGATGTTCTTTGCAGTTTCAGCTTCTGCAGCAAGGACAGCTTTATTTTCCCAGCTAGTGAAGAAATAGCGATGAGTCTGCTGGTTCTTATGGGAGGGAAACTTTGTCAGCAGAGGAGCCACAGTCAAAGGGAACTGCAGAAACCAACACTCAGATGAAAAGAAAGTTGACTGTGTCAGCATCTTGACATACCGCTTTCAGTCTATAGGTACTTTGCTAATGGGCAGCGTGGAGCATGGTGCATGCTGCAGAACGTGAGCAGAAACCACAACATATATCCACACCTGCAGCACGCAGAGAAAAACCTCCTGGTATTTCTCTCTTTCCAGCTGCAATATCCCTCAGGGAAGAGTGGGCCGTCAGGAGGCAGAAGTTCCCACTGCAAAGGGGGGAAACTGCATATGTGTTGCGTATGGATTCCCCATATGCACCCACCGCATATGGGCTCCACCCGAGATGGCTGCAAAGCCCTCACCTTGGAAGTTCATAATATTATATGCAGCCTTTCAGTTCCCATGGGGATTGCTGTCAAATCTGGGAGAGGCTCTTGCCATGCAGAGAGCATCTCCTGAGCTGGGCATGGCTTCCCTGAGCCACCCAACTCCCTCCTAGGCTAAATCCACATGGAAGAGCTGAGGAAGGGGTGCGGATATAGCGGGTGGGAGATGGGTGCCCTGCTCCTATCAGCTTTTGCTTAAATGCTACCCAATGCTTTTTCAACTTGTTTTCCTCCTGTTTAATATCCATTGAAACACACAGTAGAGTAAATTGAAAAGATATCTTGAACATCAAGATGGATTTATACTTGTAGTACATGTTAAGGAAACCTAGTATTATTCCTTGTAATACTGAAATCCCTGTAGATGTCAGGTTTTCTGGCTCAAAATATGGATATACTTATATTCCTCATACATATTGTATATATCTGCAGTAATCTAAATCCTTGGATATTTCTTGAATTAAACAGTCATTTTACATTATAATTCATGTACATTATATTTCATAATTGCTGTGCAAAGTAAACTCTCAAACCAATGTGAGGCTACTGCATACCAGGATATCAATGTTTTCTACATATCCCAGTGGAATATGCTGCAAAATATTCCACTGTCTTCCAAATGAATAGGAAGAAGCACATGATAAATGATCTATTTACCTGCATATCCATAAGGTAGACAGACACTATGGCATGAATTTTATCTGTGGTTGCCCTACAACCCATAATGAAAATTGGTTATGTGCCTGCTGATAAGGGACAAAGACTTAAAAGTGATTTGCTAGACCAATTTATTCATAAGTCTGAGACACTATTTAGCCAAACTAGTTAGATTCATTCTTACTCTCTTCCATCTTCCTAAATCTATCGGTCAGTCCTCTAATAATTCCTGCTGCTTTTATGAAGAGCTTCCCAGCGTCTTCCCGGTACTGTGCAGCCCAGGAGGGAAAGCACTCTCCACAAAGCTGTGTTTGCACAGAGCGCTCGGTGCAATCCAATATTGTTTCTATATATAAACAATATATATATATTCAACATGAAGTTTAGCATGTAAACAGTCTGAAATATGGTGGCAAGACTATATGCAGATTGCCCAGGATCCTGTAAATACTTAGACATGTGGAAGCTTTGAAGATTCACTTTGATCAGCACTTTAATACTAATGCTCGTAAAAGAAATATTTCCAGCATCTGGATTAAGTAACTGCATGCATCGGAGGAGGGAGTGGTTACAGCATTTACAGATTATGCTCTATGAAGCTAATGTAGATATTAAGGAGTATTTATGGATTTTATTTTCATATATGATAGATAACGTTGAGTTATGACTTGGCAAGCACAGCCTGATTTTGGCATTTTTATTTTCTGTACAGCAATTTATATTTGCAGAGTGTCTACAGTCTGAGACTTGGTCCTTAATAAATCAGGAAAAAATCAATGTGAAATGAATGGAAGCCATAAAAAGTAATATAAGAACAAGATAGATCATTAATGATATAAAATCCTATATAAGTAGCAAAAGATAACTTCAAAGCACTGCACAAACATGTTTTGAAAGGTAATGTTTTGAAAGTTTGGCTGCAATTTTTGGGAGTAATGTGCTTTTGAGAAATTTCCTGACCACAATTTGATTATATATCACCCTCCTTCTGTCCCTCCAGCATGTATAAAGAAAGATTGGGTTTTTCATCCCTCAAACTTAGTGGAGTTGTAACACCCAGAACGGGACAGCAGCGTGTTATGCTATTTGCAACAGTCGGTTACCACAGTCCAGACTAGAAAGAATTTCTTTTCAGGGGTGTGAAGCTTGATCAGTATACACTTCTGAATATTTTTGGATAATAATAAATATATATGAAATATTTCATCACTTTTAAGATGTAAGCCAAAGAATGTTTATCTGAATCTTATATTTGTACTTACATTTCTATATACATCTTGCATACAAGTTCAAAACCATGCATGCCATGAGAACAATGTCATTTAGGGTGTGATTTGCCATTTATCTAGAAATGCTGAAGGCTGCAAATGGGGACAGTCCGTTCTTCCCCCCATGGCCAACCCAACCGGTGCATTCCCACTGCTGACCTGGCATTGGGTGAGCAAGGTCAGTGGTAGAATTTTAAACAAAACTAACCTTGAAAAGAGTTTTGCATTGAATCACCTCTCCATACAAGCTTTAGTCAAGGAAGAGGAAGGGAATGCATGTGAAGGACTAGGGATGGGGAAAGAGGAATGGTCCTTTTTGGTGACAGCCCCAGCTAAGTTATTATATCGAGTCATGCCAAAACTTAGCAATGGGAAAATACCTTGATTGCCTTTTAGCTCTGTAACACAGCAGTTGTATCTAAGATACAGAAAATACAGTCATAGACACACTTTCCAGGCATATGCATGAACCAAGGAGGGACACAATTTCCACTACTGTTAATTTCAAAATATGAGCTAAAGCATAGTTTCCAATTTTGTCTCTGCTGCTAGATTCACAATCATGATATCCTGTTAAAAAATGAAAACAGTCCTTTCCTCTCCCATAGCTCAGCCACATAAACAAAAGAGAAGGCTGAGGAATTCTACTCGTCATTTTAGCTGTTAAAATATTTGGTGTTTCTTTTGAGGTAATTGCCTAGGCTTCCCCTGTAGTCAGTGGAGAGAGATAAACAACTTCAGAAGAAAATAACTCCATCTATATCAGACGTGTATCCTAGCAAGGGATCAGCTGTCCCTGCAGAAAGCTTAGATTGCTCGTTTGCTCCACGTACTAACTTCTAGATGGTTGAAGTTACATTAAATGAATCCTAACTGAGTGACTATACAGGGGAGTTAATGAAGGTGTGTAAGCACAAAGTTCTGACAAATGCTCAAAGAAATACTGAAAGATTAAAGAGGCAGGTTTAAAAAATACATTAAAACTTCAGTTATGGGAGTCTTAGGTGTTAGCAAAAGCTGTGAGAAGAGAGAAATTGATGTTTTATAAAGTTGGTGCATTTTAACAAGCTGATATCATCTGCAAATCATCAGTGTTGACAATGTTACTAAAAAATATTTTCAGCTCTGTATTTGTTTTTTGCACGAAACAATTTTTTTTTAAACTATAAAAAATTAAGTAGGAAAATATCTTGTAAAGAATCAAAACCTCTGCTGTTTTGAGTAAGAAAGTTGAATCAATTGGTTAGTAAGGTAAAGGGAATTGTACTGGAAATAGGATACTTAAACTCAGTCAAGCTTCTTATAAACTTCATGTTTTCTACATCTTTACCTTCTGACAGACACAAATACCATTATCCTTTGAGGCTGATTCAGGACAGGAATTCTATTGTGCACTATATTCAAGCAAAGAAATATAATTACTTGGAGAACTTTTAGACCTAGAGCACCAATAGCATAGATGTTATCTTAACTAGATTCTTTTTTTTTTTTTTTAACCAGTTTTTCATCTCGACTAGCAAGTATTACTCATTTTAAGAATCACTAGGCAGGCCCATGAAAATAAGACTGATTATCCCACTGATGTAGATGATGCCAGGAAAAGGAAACATCATGATACAAAACATAGATTTTGAGAAAGTTTCAGTGGTTTCAATGAAATAAGAGGACTGTCATGAGAAGCAAGACTGAGGCCGAGAAAATGCTGTTCCTTGCATAGGAAGTAAATGTTCTGCCTGCAATTATGAAGAAGCACAAAGGTTTTTGGTATCCACTCTAACATGCTCAGTTAGATGGAAAGTGATCAAAGGCATGCCAATAACTGGATCAACCGCAGTGACTAACTAATGAACTATGCTGGTATAGAAGCCAAAATATCCTTAGGGAAAAAAGTCAACATTTAGTTATAAATTAATATATCATGCTGGTTGGATGTGGTGGTGATTCACAGTTAAGATTCTGATGCTCAAATTTCTCTTCTCATTTGCACTCAACAGTATCCTACCACCCACGGCCGCTCAACCTCAGGAGTTATCTTCTCAGATCTTCCAGGCTTAGCGGGATATATAGGGTATATAGCTTGATGAATATGCGCATGGCAGTCTTCTCTGTAAGACACAGCACCAGAATGGCTGAGTTTAGTAGACAGTCTGTTTCTCTGTATCAAGCCTGAGGTAATGCCTATGTTATTAGGAGACAAGAGGCTGCTGAAAATGTCTTTAATAAGGAAGTGGAACAGAAAGTTGGCCACATGTGGTTCTTAAAAATCTGTATCGCTTAGTATGGAATACTATATCTATATTAGATCCAGGATCTTGGCTGATTTCCAAAAGGATAATTAGATTCTTATTACTGAGACAGAAGTTGCCTTCACTTCCTGTCCTAAATGGTGTGGTCGGAGCAGCTCCCACAGCTGATAGTTAGTCTGGGTCAGTGGATGAAAAAGATTCCTTAAATATATAACCCTTTCTGACACACGGCTCTTTGAGGATGCCTCACAGTTTCTTGATCCTATCTGCTTTTAAGGCATTGGTTATCACAGTGTCATATAGGTATGAAAATCTTACCTGCATATGTCCCTGGATCTCCCTACACATAAACATGCATGCAGATTATTATCGCTAATGCTTTGGCACTGTGGTTCTGCAACACAATGTCCATTAATAATGGTGACAGATATTTCTGTGAGTGTAGTACTTAGTAGGGCAAATGATTCAGAAAGAAAAGCTGCTAAGGTCTAAGTAACCAATGAATACATGGCAATTGTAGACCATCAGAGAAATGGCTTTCACTTACTATGGCGCTGATGGGCTCCTCCAGACATATGTGCATTAGTATAACCATGGCCTGAGCAAAACCTCGTCGAAACTAGACAAGTGAACAATTTTTTAAGCTTAGTTCCAATCAGATTAGACAAAAAGCAAAAGTAATAAAAGGAATAACTTGAGTGCCAGGGCCTTCTTATCAGATGTTTCGCTTAGAATACAGGAACAGCCACGGAGATAAATGGAAAGTGCCCTATTCAGAAATTCGAATTAATAAACTGAGGAATAATAACTTTGTAAAAGCACATGGGCCAACTCACTTTGTTCCTGTTTCAAAGCTCAGAAAAGTACTGTGGTGCTCACCCAATGAGCAGAGGGCAAGACTTGCTCCAGGGAGGGTGATTCCCCGTGTTGCAACAGTCAATGACATCCACAGAAGGTATTTCTTCTTTGCTGTGTCTAGTTATTGCACCAAACATGGATCAGCAGAGATGGCTCCACGTGGAGTCACCTGAAGAAACAGCAGAGAGGGAAGCTCCCATGAGGGTCCTTAGTGCTTTTGGCTTTGCTAAGCTCTTTTTTTAGGCTTTTTCATAGATAGCTGCTACTTACTGCCTGTCATGTCCTGACTGTGCCTCAGGCAGGGCAGCCAGCAGAGGTGTGCTTATGTCAGTGATTCGTTTTTTTGTGTTTTTGTCTCCAGAGCAAAGTACAAGAGCCCTCTACCTCTCTCATCAGCATAGTCCCCTCCTGTAACCTGGGGCAGACCACTCTAGGCTGTGATGCAGGAAGACACAGGAGGAGGTCTACCAGTTCATGGATGTGAAGCAGACTACCCAGCATGCCTCAAGTCAGTGGCTTGCTGAATCAGACCCTCATCTTTGCATTTCTCTCTCTAAAATGAGGATAATTTAAGTTCTCCTGTTCACCACTACTGGCTTTTCCCAGCTATGCCATAAATTCTTTATGGAAAGAATGAATTTTCATGTGTCAGTATAGTACCTGATATCATATGTACCTCCAGGTTTGCTGTACTACCAATGTTAGTGTTATGTTTATTGACTTAATAAACCAGTGTTGTCTGAGGTAATGAAATAAATGTGTTATGTCATTTTCCAGATAGATTCATTCCTAGTTCATACTTTAACGTAACTAATTCTAAAATGACAAGTAGCAATAAGAAAAGTTTATTCAAAACTCTACCCTACATCTCCACTGGCCTTCAACAAAAGACAGATCCAAAGGACGGAAAACATTCTTCCTAAGATATCTGTCCAAATACTCAGGCCGCCCGTGGCAATCCCATTGCATCAGATCAGCTGCTTTTTTCTACACTGAAAGGTCATTGATAATTACAGAGCAGAGCCCTGTAATTTTTCATTCAGGAATTAAATAACAATAATTGCTAAATATCACTTGGGAGAAAAAAGGGATAGATTGAGTTCATGAAGCCCATAGTCAACAATCAGAGCATATCTATTAAAGGAAATAATTCTGCAAAGTTATAAATGGATACAAAGACTTAAAGTGAAAAATTAAATGCTAGGTCTGACACTAATCTGTTTCCATCCTAAGCGCAGAAGAAAGAAAACTAAACACTTATTTACCCATGAAATGTCCTATCTTCTGCTAAAGACAATTTTTAGACCTGGGTTTAAGAGAGAGCATTTTTAACAACCCTAACATGAGTTCTTGAAGAGCTGGTGTCTCACTGGAAGTCAAAGGTACTTGAGCATCTGTAATCATCTGGGATGTCCATCTTTAGACGATTTATAGATTGCATCTGAATTCCTGAATTCCCCGTATGTGCATTATTGTCATGCTAGAGTCTCATTTGCAGGCTCAAGTTTCCCTTTCACTCAAGTTTTATAGGTTGATTTTGCACAACATTTATAATGTGTAGGGTTTATTTCCTGCTAGCATAGCTGGATCTCTTATTTGTATCTCTGTTTCTGTGATACCATTTTTTTTTTACTTATGCAACTTTAACTTGCTTGTGTCCACTTGGGATGCCACTGCAAACATCACCTTCTGATTTTTTTGTTTTGATACTAATTTATTCTCCTTGCTTGCTGTATGAGTAATGACTACACCTTCAACTTCACTGCTCACCTGTATGCACCCTCTTCTGCCCTTCCACTTTCACTGCCATACAAGCTTTCAAGCAAATTCACATAAATACAGTTACCTCATTTTCCTCCTCAAAGGTCTAACATATTTACAAAAAACTTGTAATGTGCTAACACAACTATTTAGCATGCCGGCCGATACTGCTTCATTGTTTCCTCATATTCGGCTATCTAACTGTTGACTATTTCTTATTTTTAAATTGCACATTTTCTTGGGGGCATCAAGTGTCTTTTTTGTTCTCTTTGTGATTTGCTTTGCACAGCAAGCAGCCTGCTTTGAATGTCCTATTTTTTTTCATTTTCTGATAGCTTTTACCTTCAAGTTCACATAAAATACACCAGAAAAGTAAATTATTAATTCTGTTTTAGGGCCACCAGGGAGGACTCCTACATCTGTATCACTATCCACTCAAACAGGACACCCATGAGTAAAGAGTTAGATATAATGCAGTAGAATCAGTCTGACCAGAATATCTACTTATAAAATGGGAAAGAGTCCACTGGGCCACTGAATCCAATCTGCTCATCACAGGCACCCACACCACATAATCCCTTTCAAAAACTATTTAATGCCCCTTCTTAAAACCAGCTAGATTCCCCATTTCTTTATTATTCTTACTGGAAGACTGTTTCAGAACCTTAGTCACCAGAGGATTAGAAAACTTTATCTAATTTCCAGCCTAAATTTATTCATGGGCAATTTATAACTATTTGTTCTTGGACCAACATTATTCTTTAGTTTAAGCAGTTCTTCTCCCTGGTGTTTACCCACCTGATAAGTTTATAGAGAGCAATCACATCCTGTCTTTGTCTATGTTTTGCAAGGCTAAACAAGCCAAACTCTTTGTGTCCTTCTGCAAGGGAAACTTTCTCTTTCTGTGCTGATCCTAGCAGCCTCTGCTTGTGTCTGTTCATGTTTGAAAGCACGTTTCTCATATAGGAGTGATCAGTGCTGCACTCTATTTTCCCAGTGAGGTCTTAATAGTATGGCAAGTGGCAAGAATAATGGAAATACTTCTCCTCACATCCTTTTTCACAGTTGCATCCTACCACTCCAATAATCCTGTGATCCATCTATAACTTCTTTCCAATCCCTTTGTTCTTTCACTTTGTCTCCTTTTAGATGACCTTCTTTACAGTTTCTATATTAATTCCCACTTTTTCCAACAGGAGTAATGATTTTCCATATATTACCAGAGGAAATAATTTAGTAAATTCCAAATTTCTCTTAACTAGACAATCAGTTATCTTGCCACTGATAATATTTTATTTTTATAATATTTTCCTTTTCCTTCAGGAATGATTATTATTTTCTAAAAAATAGGCTCTAAAGTATTACATAGTTTCAAATTTGTAGTTTTCCAAGGTCCATTTCTTAATTATAGGATTAATTATAGCTAGCTTCTACTCATATGGTACTTACCTGGCTTAGCAAGTTTCTCATGTGTGATTGTACCTGTTGCTACTGTTAGAGTTGTGTGTTAGTAATTATAACCAAATGGCCCCCCAGCTGGGGATTTGTTTCTCACCTTTTTCAGCTGCAACTATTAATTTTCAGATCATTATTTCCATTAGTCAACCTTTCTTTGTCCCTGTATTCAGCCTCAAGACCTGGCTGGACAGAGGTCTGAGCAACCTGTTCTGATCCTGTGGCTAATCCTACTTTGAGTGGGAAGTTGGACTAGAGACCCTCTGAGGTCCCTACCCACCAGAATGATTCTAGAATACTATCAAGGTAAGGTATACATCTGTTGGTTTTTTTTGTCCTGTGTGCTATGACCATCAGCTCTTTTACAACCCTAGGGAGATGAACTGCAGACGGGAGCAAAAGGTAAGGCTTTGCTTAAACTCTTGGAAAGTAGAGAATATGTGAAGACCATCACAAGCGTTAGTCTCAGTGCCCAGAGAGCTGGACTACAGAGGTTTTGGCATTACATTTGGAGATGGTGCTTAGAAACCCAAGCTCTGTTTGGCCTGTTTGAGCCATTTAGCTCAAACCCACCAACCAGCAGGATGTCCAGCAAGTGGGATGTGCTAGTCCCTAAACCACTTCTGAATTCCCAAACAACTTTTTTTATGCTTACATTAGATTGTTAAAATACTTCTGGGAAAGGTGAGAAGCAAACATCAAGTTAGCATGAATTCTTCCACCTGAACTTAGGTTAGCCCCTGGATACTGAAGAGAAATTTAAAAAGATGACCCCAATGACTCAGTTGAGTGTAGAGATGAAGAGAGATGGTGACAGGACCAGCGTTCACATACTTCCTTATGTCTGGGACCCAAACAGATCTGAAGGTCCTGAGTAATTTGTGCTAAGTAGAGCTTTTATAAAGAGTCTTACCAAATTTGTTTGGCAATTGCTCAGGCTGGTCGCTGTTGTTCAAATACAGCACGTAATCTCAAATCTTCTTTTCCCTTTTTAACCTTTACAATGGACGGTGTCGAAATAATTTTGACAAATGTTTCAGCTGATACAGTCATAGATAGTGTACCTGGCACAGTCAGGATGAAGGAAAGACTCACAGATGATAAAAAAGCACAAAAATCTAACTGCTTTTTATTTATTTTATAACTCTGCATTACTAAACCAAGACAAGAGAGACCTAATTTCTCCACTAACCCTGTCTAATGAAGATTGAAATTTAATAAACATGTAAGAAAGCTGCATTACCATGAACTAAGAGACTTCAAAATATGACATTTAGTTCATTATTTATTAACCTATCCCCCAGGAACATGACAGAGGGAATGCAGACTATCCATATTAGAAGCTGTTTCATCTTTAAGAGATAATGGAGACCCTATTTCCTTTGCACAAGATTTATATTCTAAAGAGGAAATGAGATCTAAGATGCAAAATTTATATCACTCATGATTTCTTTTTTCCCATGGAAGGTAGAAAGAATATTCCCTTACAGACTGAATGTGCTTAGCATCATGTGCTTTAAAAGTACAACATGTTTATCAAAATCAGAATTTCCTATCCAGGAAAAAATTAACAAATGCGCATGTGGTGAAACAAAAGCAAAAGAGCAATGTCTTTCTAGATATTAAAAAAACACGCAAAATCCACAGTTAAAAAGATGGAGACTGGACACCTAAATGTGCCAAAACAACTATTTACCGAAACTGAGAGAATAACAGCAATACAAATCTTCTCCAGCCAGCCAGAGATATTACATTTCAGATGCAGTATAGTTACTCCTATTTCTCTTCGATGTATTTAATTTTCATTTCCTGGTTTGAAAGAAATGCAAGACCCACACTGATGAGAATCACAGCTTATGGACCATAAGTATAAAGCAGAATAATTTCTACTCATTCTGGGATGACTCCCAATTTAAGCAGTGTAACTGGGGTCAGAATCCAGCGCACCCAATTAACTTCCATGTCTCTAACGCTCTTTTCCAAATTACTGACTCTGTCTTGCAAACTGAGCCCAACTGGCGACCTTTACGTCTACTGGGAGTACCCCTGAAATCTGTAGAGTTTCAGCAAAGAAGAGAAAAGCATTTGCTGACATGCATTAGCCTGCAGATAGCAGCCTAGACCTTTTAATGTTTTTGGAAGTGGTTCTGAGACGTTGACTAAGTAGACCTGGAGTCTCAAATAAAATAAGTTTTGCATCATTAAAATACAACTTGTAAAACATGAACTTGAGTCATTAGAAATCAGTTCATATGTACACAAGTGCTAGACTTCCTTCTTCTTATAAGGAACGATCTGCAAAATAAAAAGTCATTCCAATAAACTGCTTTAATGATATGGTCCATAAATGTACTTGACTTACTTTTTCTCATTGACAATGAAAATGAGACAGCAAATTAAAGGTACAATTGTAAGAAAAAGTTACAATGGCAGGACATGAATTATTTTAATACGTTACCAACTGAGCCACTGGTACTTCACAATTCATGAACAAATTTTCTATTACTACAGAGTCATGCTTTTATTGACTGGTATAAAAACACCATTTGTATCTTTTTTCATCCTGCTGTGTTTCTATTTTATTGGAAGTGTCCTGTAACAGGTATAACATCAGCTCAGATTATCAAGAAATCGATAAAATAGCTTCCTGCTACTACCTTTGGTGCAGATTGAAAGAATACATTATGATCCCACTGAGTAAATGATAAAAGCTGTTATTCACAGGCAAACATGATTTATCCTCACCTGTTCAAATTCTGAATGTACCCACCTTATTATTAAATTATGAAAACATTTCTCTCACATTGATTAGGAACACAGATACATTATTAAAGAGAGGCTATTAGGAAACATGTGTTCCAAATTTAAGTTCTGAGGTTTGTGACTCATGGTAGGACCACAAATATTTCATGCAAATGGGAGTGGACAGATACAGCTTCATAAATGTTGCATTGCGGCACCAGAAATATATGTAAAAATTTTCTATTATTGGTTAAAAATTGGAAAATGGCAATGCCTGGTTCAACTTAAATTTTCACTCAGTGCTGCTTGTACATTATATACGGATAAAATTGAAAAAGAAAATTAGATTTTAAAAAAGTACGATTTGTATTTCTTTAATACAGAAGAGTTTTTTTTTTTTTCCCTTTGGTACACCCTAGGATTATAAGATATCCCTTCTAAAGAGTATAGTTTTGCTATTTTCCAGTTCTGTGCCAGGCTGTATTAAGACTAGTTACCAGCTCCAGAACTAATTTCTCTGTCATGTTGCCGAGTATTTGTTCAGCATCTAAGATAATTATTAAAAAACACAAAAGATAAGAACACAAATGGGATCTATTGGTCTTAGTACAATATATGATGGCTAAAATTGAGAAAAGTACTAATTTTAGACAAATTTTGTTCTTCATAAAATCAACAGGTCAAAACCTGAAAGGTTTGAAAACCTTGCCATGGGTACTTATTAGTCATAGACAGACTTAGTGTATTTTTCTGTCCCTCTAGTCACCAAATACAAAAGATAGTCTATTTATGATAATGTCACTGTGCAGAGAATTGGACTAAGCATTTGGATTATATCTGTATGAAATTGCTTTCAAAGATGTTCAAACCTGAAGGGCTCATAGAAAGTGTCTGTATGTGTGGGTGCGTGTATGCGTGTGCACATTTATTTTTTATATTAAAAATGGAAGCATATGGAAAAATGGTCTCACTCTATGCTGAATAATTTATGTCTTCCCTGTCTTCTCCTGGTTCCCTTCAGACTAATGACTGGTTTAATGCTGATGTACGTCAATTTAAGATGTAACAATGTACAAAGCTTTGGATTGCTTTCAAGTCCAGATTGCCTTAAAAAGCAATAAGAATACATGGAGGCATAAGAGCTTTGCAACTAGCAGTGACAGGATTCATGCCAGGGCTTGGACAAACTGTACATTACTAGTTGTGAAATCTCTCTGGTTTTATTGAACACATCTTTTTAATATTGCATTGGTTTTGAAGGATAAAATGTGAAAAATGTTTTTAGCATTTTCTTTTACATAAGAACTGCTCAGAAGCTGACAGTTGTATCCACCTTCACTCCTTGCCTTCGGCCTGTTTTGTACCTATACCTTCAACATTTTTGTGTCCCTTCTTTTATATGCCAACAATTAAAATTCTTGCTGGGCACTTAATGTCTATAAAATTATGATGTTTCTAATGCCCAGTGCTAAAGCTTTACTGACACCCAAGCTACCTCTCTGTAACCCTTACAAAATTAACCTGATGAACTCTGTTGTCCATCTGCCTCTCTTGCTTTTCTGATGTGAAAGCTTCTAAATCCATTTGATGAGATCCCTGGAAGTTATGTCTTAACTACCTCTTTACAAATGCAAGATAAAAACCTTCTCTAGTTCAACTAATAAAAGGCAAAAATATTACTCATCATTTAAAGGCTCATCTTAGTTATATAAAATCCTTACTGAGTTCATTTGTATCAGCTGAGATGTATTACATTTACAATGATTTTATGAACTGTAGTAACTTAATTTATTGTGCCTTTGGTACTGTACAAAGAGAACACTAAAAGTCATACTTAATGCCTGGAGTTAACCTTAATCTCTGAAAATGGCTGGAAATATAATCTTGTTCATTTCAATGATTACAGGGTAAAGTATACAGTTTATTGCTTTTAGGCTCATTTAATTCACCTGGCTTTCACTAAAGAGGTCTGGCAAGGTATCACTACTTCTACAACAAAAGCATAAAAGACGCGTGTTACTTTCAGTTTGGTAATGTGAATGCCACGGCAGCCCTTTACAAGACTGCTATGAAACAGGTACTGTAACAGATGCACGTCTCTGCATCTTTAGCAGAGTAACATTTTTATTCCATTTAACCTATTTTCTTTTCATTCTAAAAGAAGAATGTCAGATTGCAAACCCGCTACTGAAAAAAAAAAACCTACACAGGCCTAGACAAGCCACTATATGTGTTGGTTTAAAAAGTGTTCAATTCATTAAGCCCATCCTACAGCTAAAAAGAAGACAAAATCCCCCTCCTCTTTCTGCCATTGCCATTGTGGCTGTGTGATGCACGTTTCAGTTCATCACACCCCCTCCCCATCCCTTGAGAACCCAGGGTAATAGTCATTAATGTCACTTGAGTTTTTGTGATGTTCTGCATACTATGCTCAGGAGGACTGATGGAAGGCACAGGGAATCTGAATTGTTTCATGTAAAGAAAAGTTAAGTGGAAGAGAAGACACGTAACTGTCTCCTCATAGTAGTGAACTGGTAATTCATACCTGAGGCCAATACTAAGCAGGGTGCTGAACTACAGTATTGCCTTGTTATCATTCAGATATTTTTATATGACAGGAAAATTACGTTTTCTAAGCTGGGGCAGTGCAGAAGAATATCAAGCTATCATTGCCAGTCTCAAGTTTTGTGTCATCTTTGGAGTGTTGTGGGAGAGCAAGAATGATCTTTCAGGGGGCTGAAAATTTTTTACTGTGTGACCATTCTTTCAGTCATTATTTTGCCTCATGCTAAAGCAGTGACTGTTCTGTAACAACATTGTATAGCTTAAAAAGCTGTTAATATGTTCTCTCTCTTCTGTAATACTCTCTTGGCGAGGAAAATTCTTGTCTCGGTTCTACCTAAAAGATTACGGCACGGGTGCAATATTCCACATTCCACAGGAATGACAATAAGAAGTTCACCGACTTCAAAAGGAGCTTTTGGTGCCAAATATTCAGGCAATGCAAGTCTGACATGACACACTTCAATGAAACATGGCAGTTTATACTAGCTGAGGATCTTGCCTTTCTCAAAAGTGAATCTTTTCAGGGTTATGTAACTCGGTAAACCCAGTTGTGTTTATTGCCAATGACAATACTCTACACTACTGTATCTACAGATCAGAACAGAAAAGGGTGACTAACCACAGATTTGCATACTTGAAGGAGACAGAAATCAGAAGAAATGAAGCATAAGTGGAAAAGAAAAAAAAGAAAAGAAATAAAACCATTGCTGAAATGAAAACTTAAGTACACCTTGCATATTGTTGTATTTAAGTAGCAACAACTTTCATAATTTTTATCATTTTTTGCAAATTAGCAGTGCTCCAAAGACATAGCTGAATCTTACTATAATATCAGTTAGTGGAAAGCTAACTTGCCATGCATAGGTATATATAAAGTTAGGTAAATTGAGAAGTTCGATGGATTCAAGAATAACTTATGATTTTCCGTGCCAGATTTGAAAAGAAAAGGAGCACAGATTTTTGGAAAACACTGAGTTTACTAAAAAGCATGTGTCAAAATGAATATGTAAGAACACTGGTATAATTGAAGTTTAAGGTCTAAACAGTGTGTTTGGCGAAGAGAGGTTACAGTTTTCTTCTAATCTGATTAATAAAACATTTTTGGAAGTGGAAACTCCTGGCTATCATGACTCCAAGTTGTAACGCAAGCAGCAAGCCCAGGCTACAGAAGTGCTTTGGGACATCTGAGGAAAGCTGTCATGAAACTTCACATTGATATTCCTAGAAGTACATCAGCAGCAAAAGGAAGACTGGGGAAAATGCGGGCCTGCTGCTGAATGCGGCAGGGTGTCTGGTGACAAAGGAGATGGAAAAGGCTGAGGTACTCAATGCCTTCTTTGCCTTGGTCTTTACTGGTAAGACCAGCCTTCTGGAATCCTAGGTCTCAGGGAAGGTCTGGCGCAATGAAGGCTTACTCTTGGTGTGAGAGGATCAGGTTAGGGAATATTTAAACAAACTGGACACACACAAGTCTGTGGGATCTGATGGGAAGCACCCATAAGTGCTGAGGAAACCAACCAACATCATTACAAGGACAATCTCACTTATTTTTGATAGGTCATGGTGACTGGGAAAGGCTCTTGAGGACAAAAGCAAGCAAATGCACCTCCTATCTTCAAGAAGGACAAGAAGGAAGATCCACAGAAATACAGGCTGGTTAGCCTCACCTCAGTCCCTTGGAAGGTGGTGGGATAAATAATTTTGGAAACCTTTTTGAAACACATGAAGGACAAGAAGGTGTTTGGGAGTAGTCAGTATGGAATTGCAAAAGGAAAATCATGCTTAACTAACCAGAAAGCCTTCTACAGTGAAATGACTAGCCCAGTGGGTGAGGAGAGAGCAGTGGATGTTATTTATCTCAACTTCAGTAAGGCTTTTGACAGTGTCTCCCATAACATCCTCATAAACAAGCTGATACAGGCTAGATAAGTAGACAATGAGGTGGACTGACAACTAGCTGAACTGTCAGGCTCAAAGGGTTATGATCAGGAGCACAAAGTTCAGCTGGAGGCCAGTCACTTGTGGAGCACCCCAGGGGTTAATATTGGGGCCAGTACTGTGTAGCAGCTTAATTAATGACCTGGGTAATGGGATGGAGTGCACCCTCAACAAATTTGCAAGTGATACAGAACTGGGAGGAGTGATGGGTACACCAGATGGTTGTGCTGCCGTTCAGAGGAACCTCAGCAGGCTGGAGAAATGGGCCAACACGGGCCTCATGACGGTAACAAAGGGAAATGCAAAAACCTGCACATGGGGAAGAACAACTCCACATACCAATACGTGCTGGGTTCCAAATGGTTGGAAAGCAACTTGGAAAAGAAGGACCTGGGGGTCCTGTGGGACTCCAGGTTGACCACCAGTGATGCACCCCCGTGGCAAACAAGGCCGATGGCATCCTTGGCTGCATTAGGCAGAGCGTGTCCAGAAGGTTGAGGAAGGTGATCCTTCCTCTCTGCTCAGCACTGGTGAGACAATTCTGGAGTGCTGTGCACAGCTCTGTGTTTGCCGGTACAAGACAGGCATGTACACACTGGAGCAAGTCCAGCAAAGGGCCATGAAGATGCTTACGGGATTGGAGCACCTGTTAAATAGGGCGAGGCTGAGAGAGCAGGTTTTTTTTAGTCTGGAGAATAGAAGGCTCAAGAGAATGTCATTAGTGTGTATAAATAACTGATGGGGAGGAGCCAGACTCCTCTCGGCAGTGCCCAGTGGCAGAACAAGAGGCCATGGGCCCACATTGAAGTACAGGAAATTCCATTTATACTCTTTTACTGTGAGTATGCTTAAGCACTGGAACAGGTTGCCCAGAGAGGTTTTGGAGTTTCCATCCCTGGAGAAAGTCAAAACCTGTCTGGACATAATCTTGGGCTACCTGCACTAGTCAACTCCACTTTGAGCTGTGGATTTGGACTAGGTGATCTCTAGAGGTCCCTTCCAACTTCAACTATCCCGTGATTCTGAAATATGAAATATTTTAGTGTAAAGAAAATAAGATTTAATTTTATCATCTCCAGTTTATTTCCTTCTTGCCAATGTTTTATTATCTCAAAGATTTCTGTATTTCAGAATGTCCAATGTAAAATCTGTGTGACTAATTCAAGGTTTCAAAACCCCAGATGCTGAAATAAAGCAACATTCCTCTTTAAAAGGATAGAAAACACACAAAACAGTACAAACCAACTTCTCTGATAAGAAACATCAATGAAAATTTTAAAGAAGTTAATGAGGTTTAGGATGACAATATCAGTTTATGTATAATTACAAACTGTAGAAAGCACAAGACTTGATACAAGTATAATTGTTAGAACATGTTTTGCAACCATAGCAAATTTACTAGATGTATAGTCAAATTTGGTTGAAGTTAAATTAGGCATGCATCTTGATTTTTGGTTAAAATTCTTCAGCTGCATTCTCCTAAACTGGTATAAGTAATAATAATAAAAAAGCCGGTATAAGCGGAAGCCTGCAGCTTATATCCCATTATAAATTACACTTCAGATTTTCTAAACTAATTGTTAAATTTAGACTTAGCAATTAGCACTGCACAACATTTACCAACAGAATTAACTGTATCACTTGCTATCAAGATGACATTTCAAGCTCAATTACATTTTCATATGTCCCAGACTGGTAGCTCTGATGCATTCTAAGAAAATAAAACCTAGAAATAGGACAACTACAAATTGTCGTGACAAGATTCACAATAGGAAATGGTCTTTTTTCTGTTTCTGTTTTGGGTAAAAATGCAATCTTATTGGATACAAATGCAATCTTATCTGAACGGTGTGAAATTTTATCTCAGGTTGGTGGAAATAAAATGCAAATAGTTACTTTATAGAGTTCCACCATTTGAGAATTGTATCTAACAACTTTACAGATTCCAGGAGTCCTTATTAGCAAGTACATTGGTGTCCTTATTAGCAAGTACATGAACATTGCCAAGAGATGCTACCTGGTGTTGCTTTTTAGTGTGATAGGGTATGAATCTGAGATCTTCAAAAGATATTTTCAACAAACAGCCAAACCTACAGAGAAACTCACAGCTGGATTTCATGTTGTGTTTACTTAGTAGGGCCAACCCTTAGGAAGTTTTTGCTCTGCAACTGTATAAAGACTAAAATTCAAAGCCGCTTACTCCTGATAACCCATTCAGAATCACAGAGTTGAACTAAATTCACTTGCTTTCAAGATACAAGTAGTGAAAGATTGTAAAGTTGCAATAAGATGAGACAGTCATACTTTGATACAATTGTATCTGCTTGCATAATAGGTTCACAATGGGAAGGAGCTCTCCATGGCTGCTGTTGAGATGTAGACCCCAATACTCATCATACATGTGACACCATTCTCACCTGTACCCCTTTAAGCTGACTTTTGTAACAAAGTAGAACATAGAGGGAAGCGTTTGATATCAATCTGGAAAAAAGAATAGAACTGTGGTTTAAACAAAGAATGGGTATAAAATTCCATTTTTCTTTTGATGAGAGGCTGGAGGTATTTGAGATTATCATTCACTCTAACCTCTTTCATGGTAAAGGACAATGAGTAGTGTTTGTCCCAGGACTTGTTTATGTTTCCCTTTCATCCTCCAACATCCTTCTCTTTCTCTTGGTTGTATCAGGATAGTCGCAATGCCTGTGGCTCTAAACCTAACACTCTTCAATACCTCCATTTTCCCCAACTCCATCTCCCTATTGAAAAAGAAATCTCTGTCTTGAAAGCTTTGATATTCTCTTCCAAATCCTTCGCTGACTTTGAACACCTATTCTCTCACAACGAAAAGAAGCTGTATGACCTTATGGATAGTATCTTTTCCCTTTCTCCTCATCTATTTGTTATACCTATGACCCAGCACTTTTCCAGGATATGAACTCTGGGAGCACATTTTCAGCAAGAAGGATGGGATGTGGGTTCCTAACATTCAATCATTTAAAACGTCAACTAGGTACCCAAATGCCATGTGTGCACTCCAAAGCATAATCAGCATGTTCTGGTTCTGGTCACCAGAAATACTGTTGGCACTTCACATATGATGTGTTATTTTCATATTAAAGGTTTATTCAGGAGAAATGCTCTGTACAGTGTGTTCAAAATTTATTTCTATTTTTTTGCTATTGTGTAACACAAGCTTTTTCTCCTGTATTAAAATAGTAAATGAATGATGTATGCAATACAATAAAAAACTCATTTACTGCTATTCTGAGATGTCTTCTGAAATGTTATTGAGTTACATCTGGTTCTGTTCAACCCTTGTTAATTTGACCAGATGAAGAAGCTTGACATGACAACCTTTGGAAGGTTCATCTGATCTAACTTCAGACATCTACAGTGTCAGTATCTAAACCCTAACTAATTTCCTTAGGCTGACTTTGTGGTTATAGGGAAAAACAGGCATCATTAGAATGCAATTCATATGTAGCAGTACATTACAGGAGATGAATAATGCCTTACAAACAACTATTTCTTTTTTTTCCTTTTTTTTTTTTTTTTGGCTAGAAAGAGAATGGAGGATGATTGTCCCAAGAGGCCTACAGTTAGTTTGACAAATCCTTCCAAGATTTTTTAAAAGAACTACCTTACCTAAAAGGAATGTGGGTTTAAAGAGGGAAAGAGAAGATCTGTCAGGTGTTGTAGCTAGACAACACTCACAAATATTTAGGGAGCAAAATGAAAATGGGAAGTTGTAGTTTTTGAAGGTCATCAGAGGCTACTAGAAAGTTTTTTCCTGAAACCTAAGTAGTTACCTAAGTTAAGGGTTTAATCTCTTAGAATCGTTACTCAGTTAAAGAAGAGAAACAGGCTGTTTCAGAAGTTAATTTGGGCCCAGGACTTTGATATAAAACTTAAATTTAGATAGACAGGACCTCTTTCTGGAAGCCCTTCTCTATGGACTGCATGAAGAATGCTTTGGCATAACTTGAAAACTGGTTCATATCAGATGTCTAATCTGCTGACCTGAATCCCACTGCTAAAGCGTATGGTGCAAACACCCAATTGGTTTTGCCATGAGTAGAGGCTGTTATTACTATGGCCATTCCATCTAGGAATCAAATACACATTCATAGTCTAATTTCAATCAACCTCTTGGAGTACAGATCATGCTTTGTCAAAGTCAGGCTGTCTAGGAGAAGACACTTGTGTCTCTCCGTACTGCACAATACTACAGTTACCTTCACATTCTAGGTTATTCATCCTATTAAATATTCATAGAATCATAGAATCATAGAATAGTTTGGGTTGGAAGGGACCTCTAAAGGTCATCTAGTCCAACCCCCCTGCCATGGGCAGGTACAACTTCAACTAGAGCAGGCTGCTCAGAGCCCCGTCCAACCTGACCTGGAATGTTTCTAGGGATGGGGCATCCACCACCTCTCTGGGCGACCTGTGCCAGTGCTTCACCACCCTCAGCATAAAAAATGTCTTCCTTATATCTAGGCTAAATCTACACCCCTTTAGTTTAAAGCCCCTTGTCCTGTCACAACAGGCCCTGATCAAAAGCTTGCCACCATCTTTTTTATAAGCCCCCTCTAAGTACTGATAGGCTGCAATAAGGTCTCCCCAAAGCCTTCTCTCCTCTAGGCTGAACAACCCCAACTGTCTCAGCCTTTCTTCACAGCAGAGGTGTTCCATCCCCCTGATCACTTTTGTGACCCTCCTCTGGACCCGATCCAACAGGTCCGTGTCTGTCTTATGATGAGGGCTCCAGAGCTGGACGTGGTACTCCAGGTGGGGTCTCACCAGAGCAGAGTAGAGGGGCAGAATCACCTCCCTTGACCTGCTGGCCACGCTTCTTTTGAACCAGCTGTCCTGGTTTCGCCAGGGATAGAGTTAATTTCCTTCCTAGTAGCTGGTACAGTGCTGTGTTTTGGATTTAGGAGGAGAAGAATGTTGATAACGCACCGATGTTTTAGTTGTTGCTAGGTAATGCTTACACTAGTCAGGGACTTTTCAGCTTCCCATGCTTTACCGACTGAGAAGGCTGGAGGTGCACAAGAAGCTGGGAGGGGGCACAGCCAGGACAGCTGACCCAAACTGGCCAAAGGGACATTCCATACCGTGTGACATCATGCTCAGTACATAAACTGGGGAAATCTGGCCGGGGGAGGGCCGCTGCTCGGGGACTGGCTGGGCATCGGTCGGTGGGTGGTAAGCAATTGCATTGTGCATCACTTGTTTTGTATATTATTATTATCATTATTACATTATTATTATTATTGTTATCATTATTTTATTTCAATTATTAAACTGTTTTTATCTGAACCCACGAGTTCGTCTCACTTCTACTCTTCCAATTCTCTCCCCCATCCCACTGGGGGCAGGGGGGGGAGTGAGTGAGCGGCTGTGTGGTGCTCAGTTGCCGACTGACTGAGGTTAAACCACGACAGCAGCCCAGGATACGATTGGCCTTCTGGGCTGCGAGCGCACATTGCTGGCTCATGTCCAGCTTTTCCTCCACCAGTACCCCCAAGTCCTTCTCGGCAGGGCTGCTCTCATTCCCTTCATCCCCCAGCCTGTAGTGATACCAGGGCTTGCCCCGACCCAGGTGCAGGACCTTGCACTTGGCCTTGTTAAACCTCATGAGGTTCCCACAGGCCCACTTCTCGAGCTTGTCCAAGTCCCTCTGGATGGCATCCTGTCCCTCTGGTGTGTTGATTGCACCACTCAGCTTGGTGTCATCTGCAAACTTGCTGAGGGTGCACTCAATCCCACTGTCTATGTCATTGATGAAGATATTCAACAGTACCGGTCCCAGTACGGACCCCTGCGGGACGCCACTTGTCACCAGTCTCCATCTGGACATTGAGCCGTTGACCACTACCCTCTGGATGTGACCATCTAACCAATTCCTCACCCACCGGACAGTCCACCCATCAAATCCATACCTCTCCAGTTTAGAGAGAAGGATGTTGTGGGGGACAGTGTCAAAATCCTTACAGAGGTCCAGATAGCCCTTCCTGTGTCCTCTGGTGTAGTCACTCCATCCTAGAAGGCCACTAGGTTGGTCAGGCAGGACTTGCCCTTGGTGAAGCCATGCTGGCTGTCTTGAATCATCTTGCTGTCCTCCACGTGCCTTAGCATAGCTTCCAGGAGGATCTGTTCCATGATCTTGCCAGGCACAGAGGTGAGACTGACTGGCCTGTAGTTCCGCAGGTCTTCCTTTTTTCCCCTTTTTAAAAATGGGGGTTATGTTTCCCCTTTTCCAGTCAGTGGGAACTTCACCGGACTGCCACAACTTCTCAACTATGATGGATAGTGGCTTAGCAACTTCATCTGCCAGTTCCTTCCAGACCTGCGGATGGATGTCATCGGGTCCCATGCACTTGTGCACCTTCAGGTGCCTTAGATGGTCTTGAACCTGATGTTCTCCCACAGTGGGTGGCTCTTCATTGTCCCAGTCCCCGCCTTTGCCTTCTGTGGCTTGGGCAGTGAGGCTCGAGCACTTGCTGGTGAAGACCAAGGCAAAGAAGTCATTGAGGACCTCCACCTTCTCC